>NC_085923.1:2578188-3222735 GCF_035222485.1 Podospora pseudoanserina
CCTTCCTCAAAGAAGCACATGGTTGGGACATAGACGCCTGGCACAAGTGGTCGGGTCATATGGAGGTCGGATGCTTCCGAAGTTGTGCTGTACGAGCTACTGAGGGGCGACTCGTGGCCTGCCATGAGGGATGAGGACCCGACAGGGCGGAAAGGGATTCTGTTGAAGCCGGCAGTGAAGCTGCCACTGGGCGAAGGTGCGTCATTGTGAGGAGCCATTGTGGGGGCTGTGATATGATGATGGTATGACGGGGTGATATGGTTGTGATGGTGAGCGAGGGTAGAAGAGAAGAGATGAGGGGAAGATCTTGATATGATTGTGTGTAAGGGTTGGTTGGTAGTGGTTGGGTGAGGTCTGGGAGGATGATGGAAAAGGGAAGATGGTGGTTCTTGGGGAGGAGGCTGATATATGTATGTAGAGGCTGATCGTAATGGGATCCGCTTGGTGGAGAGTTGGTCAAGGCCAAGAGAGATGAGGCAGGGAATGGGGGCCCAGTGACGGATGGCTCATGGATGGGTCGATGTCCCAGGGCGGTGATGATTATGGGCTTTCCTTTTCCTCTGACTGTCGTCTCGGACGCCTGCTGCAGAAAACGCCCAGGATACTAGCTACTTGCGAGGGCACCAACCCCGAGGTACTGATCGTTGACCAAACCGCGCTGGATGTGAGCAAGCTGAGCCATGAAGTGACTTCGAATTGGCGGGCTATGATTTGCTGCGCAAGACCATATGGCACGCCCACTCGGCGTCGTCGACAAGGATGATGGGCTCGTCAATGGTCACTTTTCTTGGCTCGCCCGACCATGTACCTGAGCACAGTGCGGACTGACGGGCTGCCCCCAGGAGCAAAACCTGGGGTGTTTCTGGAGCCCAGCGGTCCCAGGATCTGGAGAAGCGAATGATTTGCGGGTGTTGTGTGGGGGTTAGCTTGCCAAACTGACCGGGTACCACTAGAGTCTCGGCAGGGAAATGGTCAGGGCATGGTCAAGGCGCTAGTCCCAGGCGGGAAATACTTCCCTTGGGCCTTGGGATAGACAGACCTCTGGCCGGTATCGATGCGGAGAATTAGTTTCCAGAACATCCATCTGTGTGCCAGTGTATGACAGGCAGTTATGCAAAGGAGCCTCTACCGCAGAACTTGATGAAAGAGAAGAGAAAGAGAGAAACCCCTTTTCCTACTTGGACGAGGTGCATCTGCCGGGCAACCACACCTTTGGTCAGCACCTATGACATCGGGTGGCGCCAGACGCCTTTAAGCCTCGTCCGGTGTCTTTTGTTGCCTCGGGTCCCGAGGGCGAGCAAGCGAGGTCAGTATGAAGAGCCAAAAGCCAGGTAAGATCCTATCCCAAAGTGCCCTGTCGACGACATTTACACGATATCTCTAGGTTGATCAGGTGTCCACTGCAAGATCGATTCTTGTCCTGCCAACGCGAATTGATTAGTTATGTGGCCGTGTGGTGAAATTCCACGTATGCTGCTTGACAACGAGACCTGCTCCGAGATGTAAATCATCCTTTCAATTGAGACCATATTTCAACGGGCACCACGGTAGCATTTCACGCGGGGACAGCCGTGTCCTCGTGCACACTTGCTGTGTAGCATTGGCGGCAACAGGTTGCAGTGCGGACTTCTCGCTGTCCCAGATAGAGAAGAGGTTCCAGCTGTTGCTAATTGCATCTACTACGTTATGTTGGGAGCACGGCGTCTGCTGCATGGGTCAGAAATTCTGCCGAATAGATATCGACGAAGTGTTTCCCAATATCTTTTGCCGCGGTCCCGTTGCCCTTCGAGGTCCTTCATCTACAGTATCGTGGAGCACCGGGCAAAAGCTTGGTGGTGCGGTTCCTATTGGCTCGTTGACCCAGTAATTGGCCTTGTAGTTGGTGTTACATCATGGGCCGGCCCTTTCGACCTCCCCACGGCACTGTACCTACCGGCGTCTGTCGACGACAGCGGCGGCGGTCCAAAGAGGCTCAACCACGGAACTGGTGCACAGCAACTGCCAGGTCCAAGTTTGCGATGCGCCATTCCCGGATGTGCGCCGCTCAGAAAGCCTGATTGGGAAATGGCGAGACGACGATGCTGGCGAATGTCGACTGGTTAGCAGCATCACGGCTGGCAGTCCAGCTCGAGGTCATCAGGACAGCCTTGCAGCAGCAGCAAGGGATGCAACAAGAGGCTAATCATGCGATCTGTCTTTCGAGTGCTCAGCGATATAAACACCGGTGGCACGCTGGGGTGCAACTGTAGCCCTTTGGCTGAGGAGCAGAGCAATCGACAACTCAGCGGCCCGTCTGCACTGGGAGACCCATTCGGTCTGGCCAACCCTTGGACTCGTTGCTGGCGCCAATGAGGCACGGCCAGACGACGTCCATAGCAAATGGCGGGTGCTGCGTCTGGCTGTTTTTGGATCAATTGGGGTGCAACGACGCGCCCATGGAGGGGCAGTGAGGGGTTCTTGGAGGGGCACCTGACACTTTTTCGACAGCGAGGTGGGCCTTCGGTCTGCATTAGAGCTGTGAGGGCAGGTGGCTGACGTTGCCTTTGGTCTTGCAAGGTCTTGGTTGGTGTCATCCTCAAATAATCGCAATGGATCGTAGTAGGAATAAACGACCTGCCGTAAGCGGGGGACAGGAAGAGGACGTATCAGGATATCCACTGTGATGGGATGTTGTCGATGGGGAAGATGTGGGGGAAGTGGTCGGGTGGTTTTTTTTTCGGAAAAGAAGACCCCCAACTCGCCCTCCCGCACTCTGGGCTGAAACTCCACGTTCCAACAGCTCGGTTCTGAATCTTTGGCACTTTTGCAAGGGCCATCGGTTTGGTGGGGTCGCTCCGAAATCGCGGCGTGGGGAGTCCCGGCGGTTGTCTGTCTGTCCAATTGCTGTCTAGATGTTGGCTAGCACAAACATACCTTTTCAATTCGAAACTCGCGGAGCAAATTATTCTATTCCTCCCTTCATCAAGACAACGTACCAGGCCAGTGTGGAAGTCAATATCAGCTTGCACTGTGGAGGTATTTCATGCAGCCAGACAGGACCCACACACAGCCGGGGTACGAGGGTACGAAGATCGCGTGACTAGGGTTGGATCGGTTTCTAAGCCGAAGCTTTGCAGAACGGGTTGCCAGGTGGAAGTGTTTGTTCCGCTGAATGTACAATTTGATATCTGAAGATTGAGATATAGGCACAGAAGATCGAGGTACGATTGAGATCTGATATTGAGCTTGTGGTGGCGTTGGCTCTTGATGAGTTGACGTTCAATTGCCGTGAGGGTGAAATTCCCGGACCGGAGGTTCTGACCCCCCACGTTCGCCTAAACACTCCCTCAGACCGAAGCAATGACCCACTGTGCCGTGGGATGGATCCATACAGTGCGTCACTCACACCAACTTCCAACTTCCTTCCAATTCAAGGTCGTGCAACCGCGACGTCCTGTCATCCAGCGGCCTTCCAAGACAGGCAACCATCATCACCAACACCTCGAGATGCAAGCCACCATTGTTGACGGTTGATCCGGCGGTCTGGGATAACGGAGTGCCTGAGACTGGATGGTCACCTGTCTCACAGGTTGTGCCCATTTTGAGCTGCAGAATTCTTCTGATGTGTTAGCATCCGATTAACCAGACTGGCTTTTACGCTGATGGTAGTCAGAATTCTGGAGCAGTACCCGGTGATGTACCAAGAACCGAGTACCTGGAGCAAAACGCCGTGTCGTTTTGTATGTCTGTTTCTATCTTGTTCATGACGACAGGAGAAATCAAGGAAAAAGAGCGGGTTGGCCTCGCTCTCTTTTTGTTACGTTTTTGTTACGCAGCCCTTCGAGCACTCCTAGATGAATCGTTCTTGTTCGCAAATACATTGGGAAAATTCCTCCGATGGAACATGCATCAGCCCTTTTTTTGGACGTGGCGTTTCCAACTCTGGGGCTGTCAGGGTTTCCCCACGATCTCACCGATCTCACCTTGTCATGCAAGGCTCGTCATACACTGCCTGTGGCGACCCTTCGCCAACTAGAAATCAGATTGCAAGAGTTAGACGAGCTAATCAATTTCTTAGGTTGTTTCGATGGTGGCCCAGAACCACCAAGTTCAAGCTGCCGAGATGGATCGACCTTGGGTCCATTCCAAGAGACTAGAGATTGGTCTTCGCCTATCGACAAAGGCTTCCAATCCCTCGTTGGCCGTCAACTCATAGCGTATACCCTCACTTGCGGAGTCAAAGCATCACTAGTCTTCGGCAGGCCAATGGGAGAAAAGAGCAATGTCATACATACTTTGGTGATGGCTTGTCTGTCCACCTTGTTGCCTCGGGCACACAATATGATCGGTCTTCCCGGCCGAGACAGTCCTCCCGCTCTGCTTAGCCGTATGCAGCTTTTTCGATCTTGGGTTGCTAGAAGGGATGGAATTGGCTGACTGGGAATCAGTCGTTCGGTCACAAGGTTAGAAAGAGGCACGAGCCATGTACCGCAGCACCGCTAAGATGGAGGACGCCCCTGGGGCAAAGGAGGCATCACCCACACCTTGACGGGCCATTTCTTCACCTTTATTGGCTACGCTGACGCGGGGAATGCTCTGGGCTTGGACGTCCTCCAGCCAAAGATGTCCAAAATGACTAGAGTAGGTTGAGGCCCATGTGATGCAGGGTAGGATTCCTCAACCTCTTGGCCGCCTCTCCTCTGCAACCAAGACTCGATTCCACGTGGCAGTCTGGGTCCGGGCTGACATCTGGTGTGGCCAAAAAGTATTTGACCAGGGCGGCCCGCCTCCCTCATCCGATGGCTCAGTTTTTACACGAACCGGATCACAGAACGACGAACATCGGGAACGCCAGTATCCGACGACCACCGAGACAGGACGCCTCTTACTCTGAGCCCTAACCCAACCCACCATCAGATGTTGTACAAGACTTCACTCGGAAAGAATTTGGACCTTGTACCACCGCCAACATAAGTATCAGCTGATATATCGTAATCTCGGGCTACCAGCGGACTCGGGAAACACATTGTTCTTTTAGACCGAGCGAACATTCTGTCATGGGAGCAGTCATGGTCGAGACCTAGGCCAGTTGCCTCTCAGGAGAGTAATGTATCAGGCACGGAGTACGCTGGGTTTCCTTTGCCCGGTTGGGCCTCGCCTGAAGAAGCACGGCTCAGCTTTTTCTTGAATTCTTTACGTCTTGGCATCTATTCCAGGTACGTCGTTATTGACGCTGGGCATCTGTTGCGTGCTGGTTGTTGCTCTAAGATTTTCAGAAACACCTCTGGTCTGTCACATCCAGGCTGATCTCTTCGGTTGACTGCACTTGAACCCAATTCACTTTGTCAATTCGATTTCTGCACATTACCCAACAGCTACCCACGCCGGTCAGAGAATACATTCATGGATGACAGGTCGTCAGGCCGGACTTATGTAAGGGTTGCCTAACCTGGGACGCGGCTGCACACCGAGCGGGAGGCCAGTGACACGTCGTTCGGCGACGTGAGGTTTCACCGTAAAGCCAGCAAAACTGCAAGTTCACCAATCCCTCTTGACAGACCTCACAAGTCTTCCCATGTCTGACAGCTGCAAGTCCTGTTGATCACTATTGCCAACCATGCCGCGATTCTGGGGTACTGCTACAGAGCTGCACAGTGCATGTGTACGGTTGACCTTGATCAGATCAGCTTTCCAAGGAAAGTCCACCATGGCCACGCACCCATGGTGCTCCCCAAGGGTCATTGATGCAAATGCATCACACCACTAGCTCCCTTTGGCCAAGGTTATTGTATACACACACACCGGTCCGGACATAGAGAATCGGCAGGATTCACAGAGCAGCGGGTGCCTAGGTATGTGGTGCCAACAATCGAGGATACACCGCCACTCTTTACAACGCCCTCTCATGGAAGTCATCGAGTCGGGGAAGAGCAAGGACCTTTTTTTTCAGCCAGCCCAAAATGCATCTGCAAAAGGAATCTGCAGCTTGCTGTCACGGGTCGCGCAGAAATTTTGCCATTCGCATGGGAGGCTCCACCGGCGTGCAGTTTGCAGGGCGATGCAGCAAAACGCTGTCAGGACAACCCGTCTCAACTATTCGATACATCGCAGTAGTGTCTGCTAATACGCACATTTTCACGAGGGCGGGAAAGCGGGAGCTAAACACAATCCGGAAGCCCTTTGTCATGGCCTGCAGGAGAGGGAGGAGAGGGGGAAGAAGCGGGGGAGGAGCTTCTGTCTCGCTCGATGAGTCCCGGCTCTTTTTTTCCCACCCTCCAATACAATGTCGTTGGCCCCCTCAGCGGGGGAATGGCTGCGTTTTCCCAGCAATAGTAGTTTGTTGCTATTCGTATAGCTGGGCAGGAAAACTTGCTGAATCTTACCCCTGATCGATCAGAGCACTATGCATTTCCGCGGAGGACCATACCACTATGCGTAGGTTTTGTCTCTCTTGGGGGTCATAGTATCACCAGCTGCCAACAAATCTACCTAGTTGTAGTACCGTATAAACTTGAGGAATATGTCTTTTTTCCCTAGCCAAACCCGCTTTTATATATGGGACCTGTGTCAACCGAGTCAATCAAACTACCTTTCAGGCTACTATTTTATAGACTAATATTTCACTTTTTCTTAGTATTAAACTACTACAGCTACCCACTTGATGCTTTAGCTTACTGCTACTATAATTTGTTTTTATTATTTTAATACTACTACGTAGAGTTATACATAGCTTTAAAATAAGTGGATTTACCTAAATTTATTAATTAGGTTATTTATATAGAATTGTATTAATAAAATGCCTCTTAATTAATTTAAATATTAAGTTTTGTATATTTAAAAGTATAATATATAACGACTAAAGTACTAAAGCTAAATATTATAAGTTTTTAAGCTATAGTTAAGGTAATCATACCAAGTTTAGGACTTCCACTAATTATAGTTTAAAAAGCCTTACTTCAATAATATTTTTAGAGCTCCTTATTTTTTTTAATTACTTTACACTTTAATTTGTATTGCTTTTTATATCATATTATAATTTTGTTTATTGAGTTTTATACTTTTACAATAATGGAAAATGTTTAATAACCTACCTTAATTATCATTTCTATAAAAAAATTAACTCTTTCAGATAACTCTATTTTTTCTTTTACTAAAAACTTTCTTGAAAACATTACTTTTGTACGCCTTTGGTATTTACACCATAAATTATTATTAGTAAGTAGTATTATGACAATTTTAGAAAAATGGTTTAAAAATATAATTACTTTTAGAAAATATCAAGTAAATTTATCTAGTTATATTTTTTTTAAAATTTGATACATAGTTAATTTTCTTTATTAGGTTTTTTTCATTGTAAGCTAATAGTTGAATTTTATTTATTATTAATCTATAATTTATGGAGTATGTAGTATTATTAAATATAAAATTTATTTTTAAGCATTTATTAATAGCGTTGTATATTTTAAAATAAATAGGTCTAGTTTATTTATTTTTTTACTTATAGGTTTACTTACAGCTAGTATTTATAGAGTTTTTAGCGTAACTAGCCGAACTTTTACCGATGCGTAACTATAAAAAGTCCGGAAGGCAGTACAATTGGCTCAGCTGATATAGGTCCCATATATAAAAGCAGGTTTAGCTGAGGAGAAAAGATGTATTTCTCGAGTTTATATGGTAATTTCCTTCCACCGGCAGGCAATTTGTCACGAACAACTGCTCCCCGCTTTGTCTATGTACACTATATCCCACCGCGCCCCGCTTCGGCGTCTAATGTCCCACAGGCCGGCTGACGTTGACAAAAGCTTCGGGTTTCGCACAGAATGTGGATAGACAATAAACTCGGGGGCTCCGCTGAATCGGGGCCGAAAGTGTACCCACCTTTTCCCCTCCGCAAGTTTGACGGGTAATGACTAAGATTAACGCGATGACGGCCGGGGATATTTGATGACGGGGAATAGTTAGGTAATACCCGATCCTATTTTCAATGTTTACGGGCTAGAGGGAAAAGTTGTTTGCACTGTAGAGGGAGAAGGAAGAAAAAATTTGATGACAGGACACGGCAGGCCCGGGCTGGACCCGAGTCTTCCGGACCCCTGTGAATGACGGGTTTGTTGCCCACCGGCATCGGGGCGGCAGTTTTCTCTGGGCAGAGTGTGGGGGTTTTCTTACAGCACATTCATTCATCAACGCCGTCGTCAAAGTTGAGACTGGCGGCGGCGGCAAACGTGAATTTCTTTCTTTTGTTTTCTTTAGTGAAAGAGTGCATCATGCAAGTGAACATCGGCATCTAGACTTTTTCTTTCTTCAACCCCCCCTTGCGCAGCCGCTTTTCTTACTCAGGGGTAAGCAAGACAAGGCAGTCAGTCTGTGGGATATTCCTAATGAGGAAGTTGGTCTTTTTTTGCTGCTCTTTTAATCTCAGATGTTTTCAGCCAAGGAAGTGCTACTAGGACAACCGCCCCCACGGTCACGACAGGAATGCCCGACGGGAGCCGACGTCATGGGGCGTGGGTTGGTGCTTATTTTTTTTTTCTTTCGAAATATTCTCGTCGGGCAAGAATGCAGAAAGGGCCGGGTATGGGACAGGGATATGGACTTGACATTGACATTTAGCTATGAGATACCCATTGTCAGAATTATCATGAGGCTGCGGGTTCCTGTCAATCTAATCACACATGGGAGTGTGCAGAAGGGGGAAGCAAGTTTTCTTCACCGGTGAGAATGATGATCACCTCATCAGACAAGGGGGTTTGGGAGTCAATCGCCGATGATGGCTTTCATCATCACTTTGTGGTAGGTTGGATGTACACACTACCTATTTACATCGAGAGCGTAGTTGGGCTCATTTGTTGGGACGACAACTTCCCTCAGCCTTGCGTGGGACGACCGCACTACTTACATCTAGTACTGCCCAGGTACCTACCGTAGCCGACAAGTCTCTCTAAGTACCTCCCAGAAAACCGGCCCCTGAAGAGAATAAACTCGTAACCATTTCTGCAGGTCCGGTGACCCCCAATTTCTTGTCTAGTCCCGTCATCATGACTGGCTGTGTCCCCTGTGACTAGGGCATCTTCCTTGGTACTCAGCCTGCCGGAACCAGGTTTGGGCCAAGTGTGGGAAGTGCCGATCTTGAAAGGGAGAAATTGTGACACGGCATTATTGTGCTGTTGGGGATGGGGGATGTGCTGATGGGTGTTGCTTCTGTCCGGTCTTACATTGTGAGGACATGACAGGTCGGGATAAGGAAGTGTCAGAGAAGTAGACAGGTCAGAGCAAGGAATTATTTAGGTGGGTACCAAGCTTAGTGGGAGGGGGGAGGTTGGGATTGGTTGGGGAGGCTTGCTGTGGCAACAGAGGGGAGAGAGCAAAATAAATAAGGGAATCAGGGGTGAAAAGGGGTTAAAGTAGTTGTGGAGTGTGGGAGGTGGTGAGTGGTGAATCGCTTTAAAAGCAAAGCACACTAACTTTACGGGTGTGCCCAAATTACTAGTGAATGTACAATAGATCTGTTTATCATTATTCTTTATCATATTTACTACTCTTTTATTTTTTGTAATGAGTTCCCACTTGGAAGTTCTCAGTGTTCCTTGCCGTAGCCACTGCCACCGCTGTGAGCTTGCCGACCGTTAAGTCAGTCATCATGTCCACAAGTTTTAAGAAAGACGGCAGCAAACAACAGGCAGATTGTTTCATATCTGAATTCTACTATGGACGGACCCATCCAAAGTTTATCCTTGATTTTTTCTTCGAGTCAGCCAAATAATCTTGAGTTCTCATATGCGAACCTACCTAGTCGACTTCGGAAACCACCTGGAAGAGCACATCTCCTATCACTACAACACGATGCTAACAACCCCTCCAAATTGCAATTATTCTTACAAGTTTTTTAGAGGCCTCAAGTCCTTCTATTACATTCAATTAGTCAAATGTTTTTTTTGCAGATGAAGAGGCGTTAACTTTGCATCACCACACTTAACCTTACTTCATACACAACCTTCAACCCCAAACTCCACTCAACCTACACACACACAACTTTACCTTACATATGGGGCCTTGCTAGGAGCAGGCATTATTTTTTCCTGAAGACAGGCATGCTTACTAAAATAAAAAGCTTTCTTGCAAAAGCTCTTAAATATCAAATCAACTAAAAATATTGTAAAACTAGCCTCAGAAATGCAAGCTTACTTAAACTATAATTTTAAAAATAAGGCATCTACTAATAACCCTTATACTACCACTCTTACCACTACCTTTGTCTCATTACAACCCTCACTACAACTTTTACCACAACCTTTACCATAAGCTACCTACTTCAAAGCGCATAAGTAAGTGATAAAATATAAAGAGATGTAGAAAAGAAATAGATTGCATGATACACACTTGTTTTTATCCACGTTTTGCGGCTATAGTAATGCTTAGAGACTTTTGTGAGAGTTTAAAGGTCATTTGTGGAGCTTTATTCCCAGATGTGGCTAGCTGCCTATCTTCAGGGAAACAATGCGCCTGTCCTTAGCCGGACCCTTACATATGCCCATCTTCCATTATCCCCACCATCAACCAGTAATACCTCACCGGGTGACTAGTCTAGTGGTCAGGACGCTTCGTTGTGGTTGTTCGCAAGAACATCACATACGATCCGAAGAAACCCCGGTTCGATTCCGGGGTCGCCCAATATCTTTTGGCAATTCTGCCTCACATTAGCCTTTTTTTTTTTTCTCTCTCTCTCTCTCTCCGTTTTTGTTTTCACATCAGTGAGAACTTTTACTTTTGCGTTCAGCAATGCCATAAACCTGGACCGACCGGGAAGAGGGAGGTGACGTATCACTCTTACCTACTCCATAGCCAACAAGCAGGAGGAAGCTGAAAGAGCATCGAATGGGAAGCCCAGGCAGGGGCTTTGGAGAACAAGATGATCAATCTTACCTTCCTATGTGTTCTCTATCGATGGCTAGAACCAAGGCATGCTGGATGGACAAAACGGCAGACTTCATGGTGAATCATTTTATTGTGGAAAAGACTTTTCCAACTACCGCAACTAGATGACACTTGTAAGGGGCAACCCATTTTCCCAGCCGCCGAAGACGGGTATCACAAAATGCAGCGAACTACCTATCTTGGGATGGCGAAACACGACGGTTGATACTGAACGTTGGTTGACCTCGGGCCTGTCTCTAGACCATGATGGCATAGCTTGAATCTAAAGGGATGCCTACCTCAGAGTTGGAAAGATTCAAGACAACGTGGCGCAACCTCCAACACATCACACAAAGCACTCAGACGATCCAAACATACAGTAATCCCTTTAATTCCTTGTCATAATCCTAGCATACAGTTATACACATGCCCAAAGCATAATATATAGATAGTAAGTTGCGGAACCCATCCTCGACGAGACCTCCTTTTTCCAAGCCGCGCAACCACCGCAGCCTCCAAAAGTCTTTCTCGTCTCCTCGCTGTCAACCCATCATCAATCGACAGCATCATCTGGCTTCCTTACTATTCCGTCACCGTCCTATCCCTCTGCCTTTTTGCTTTGTCCGCTCAACAACAATGGGCAAGCTCATTCCCAATACATCCAACAACCGGCAAGCCAAGCCCAATGAGCAGAGCAAAAGGCCTGCCATAGTAATCCCGTCGTCTGGTCTCATGCGCCCCTCTCCCCTTCCCGTGATAATGATTGCCCCCTTTTCTGTCCCGTCAACTGCTGGACACGAACCGCGCGAACCGATCAAACCAAATTGACCAGTTGGATAACAAAAAACGAAAAAAAGGGGGGACAGCCAACCAACCCAAACACCAACTACAGATAAGTCAAACATCACAAGCCAAAAAAATTCCACATAACACCCGCTCACTCCTTCCCACCCTGGCTTGCTATACCCCCCCACCCCCCCTCTTGAAAGATATGCTCGTAACGTTATTGTTGCCTCCTACCAATGGTGTCTCTTGCGGATGAGATAGACAGCGCGCCCCATGCAAATGTTAGAGTCGTCGATCACAAGCCCGTCGAAAGAAAGGAGATAAGAGAAACCCAACCCAAGACCCATAAAGAAAGGCCCAAGATGTGCCATATGCGAAGAAGAGGATCGAGACAGAAATGGGTATCACGCGGAGGAGGAGCGCGGAACGAAATGAGAGTGTGAACCAAATTACCACTCGTCGTTGTCAACTTCGTGTCTGTGACGGGGACGGCGTTTGAGAAGCGCGAGGAGGGCATCGAGCTGAACCCAGTTATCGTCATTTTCTGCAAACTTGCGATGCTTGCGGGTAAGAATATGCTAGGTTGCGTCAGCATTGCTTCACAGCAAAACAACATCATAATAAAATACTTACCTCGTCAAAATCATCAAACTTATCCATGCAGTTCTCGCAATACCCTGGCTTGGGATCACGCTTCTGTCTTTGTGCAACGGGCAAACTGACTGTTCTACGCAACTTCTCTCTCTGTTTCGCCGCCTCCTCTTCATCGACAGTTTCGAGCTTGCGGTGTGTAGCTCTGCTAGCACTCGCAGACCGGACAAACGTGGTGCTATCGTGGCTCATCTCAGCCATGCGGCGCGAGCTCAAGTCCTGGGACACAGCAGGGGGACCGGCCTTCGCCAGCACCTTACGTTGCAACCCGTGGATCTCCTTACTGGTGCCCGCCTTGGCACCTAGCACACCACTAGTGGAGGAGATCATCTGGGAGCGGATGGCCGATGTTACGGCAGATTGCTGGAGACCAGACGCAACGGGCTCGCCAGCAAGGAGACGGCCTGCCTTTGCATGGCTCATAAAGGCGTTCTGGGTACGGAACTCCATCTGGGGAGGGTTGGAAACCCTAGATCGATCCAACGCATCAGCCGCGGCGACTGGCGGGGTGCCTCTGTTTTGCCCGTCTTCCATCACGGCGAGAGTCCGCTTTCCTGTAGCGGGCTTGGGTGCTGGCACTTCTGGAGGCTGAAGTTTGGCAGCATTTTCGGCGGCAGCTGCCTTGGCGGCGCGCTCCTTTGCTTTCGTCTTTTCACGGTTCTCCTTTTCTGGGACCTCATAATCCTGCACAAATGGGCACCGGCCAGCAGAAGCTACACGGAACTGCGGCCACTCTCCATCCTTCTTATCGGCAACCTTGGCATATTCGCGGGCCATGACCGGTTTCGTCTTCTCTTCCATATCGTAAATGTAGATATACGGGCCCTTGAAGTGATGCATCTCCTTGGTAGCAACCGTCGGATCACGATCTGACGGGCCATGTACCCGCTCCTGCTGAAGAAGTTGACGAAGGTTAGATCGATCCGTCGTCTTGCCGGTCCCTGTGCGGCCATGGTTGGTGCTCTTGTGCGGCTCCGCCTCCAATGCTTCAAGAAATCTCGTGAGCTTGTCGACCGACCATAACTTCATTTTCATGTCCTGAGCGCGGAGCAAGATGTCTGTGCTGCGTGACTTTTGTGGTTTGGCATCCTGCCCTGGGACTTGCATCCTCCGACTCGTATCAAACACAAGCTTCCTCCTCACAGGAGGTGCCTCCGCAACACGATTTAACAGCGATGGGTCTATCGTCTTTGGCTGCTCGGAGCCATGGGATTCGGCGGCATTTTCCTGATCGTGGGCCGAGTTTTTTTCGGCACGGGGGATCGGCCGGGTGGTGATAACGTGAGTCACATCGATCGAGAAGAACTTTTCCTCGCGCTGTTCCAAGTGGCACGTTAGTCTCTCAGGCTCAACTGATCCGAGGCTCAAACACCATCACTTACAGCACCAAGGTTAGTGACCCGCTTGGCCAATCTGGACCGCTGCTCATCAGGAACACTCTCAAAGTAAAAGACCCAGGTTGGGAAGCGAGCGCTGTAGGTGGCCCTCCACTCGGCGAGCTCCAATTGAGAAGCCTTTTCAACGGCTCCCTGTGAAGTCTTTTGCGAGGTGGTGACAGCAGCGCGGGTGGTGGTTCCTCTGTGGACGATAGTTCGGGATGGTTTCGTTCGGCTGGGGGATGCGACACCGCGCTCGATCATCTGGCGCTTTGCTGGTGGAGGTTGGCCATAAGGCTCCTCCCTAAGGAGCTCGGCATGGGAGCGAACCTTTTTGGCACCATTGAGGGCGGCCGAGGTACGCATAGGCGAATTGGCGACATTGGGATTATTCGAAAGAGGAACTCTCCTGGCGGTCGACATGGCAGAGAGCTGGTGGAAGGGGGCAGGCGATAGAGATACTGCGGCCATACGAAAGCCCACTCAACATGCTAAGGGGCAGTCTGTCTGATGTTAGGGGAGGTATGGGAAGGAAAAGGGCGGTCGTGGTCGCGGTCTTGTGCGAGTGCGAGCCGGATGTGGAGGGGCTGGGTGCTGGCAGCAACGACCGTCCAACGCGGGCTGGAGTGTGGACGTGCGTGCACACCAAAAATGGACGCGTCGACTGATGGAGCCGGAAAATGGCGACGCGTTGGGAGTTGAGGACTTGAGAAAAGCCCTGGAGCTGGAGGGATGGATGAGGAAACACCACAGACCTTCAATGGCTCAAAGATTGCCCGGCAGCAGTCTTCAAACCAAGGTCTATCAAAGTGAAGGTGTGTCGGCAACTGGGGCGTTTCTCGGTGTATGTGGAAAAGGTTGCGCAATCTCAAAAGCAGCGGCAAGTCAACATCAGTGTCCAAGCTTTTCCCGCGACTAAGCCCACTTTGAGTTCAGCACAACAAACTTGGGTCCACCGACGCGGCTGCCAGCTGCCCCTCTCTGTCGCGCACGGCAACGCCCCCCAGTTGCATATCCACTGCCACTTGTCGGCACTGCCAACCTCGACATCTTCAAGCTTGGCACAGCCCATCTGACGACATTGTTCAAGATCCAGCTTTCCTATCTGGGCTGTGAGATATTCTTGAGAATTTCTTGAGTTGCGAGGAATAGTGTGTTGTGAGAAGGCATTGGGTGTGGAATTTTGAGATTTGCCCACGTTCTTTGTGTGGATTTCATTTTGCTGAGATGTACTAAATTCTCTCTCGCCTATCAAAGCCTCATCTCATCCACCAAAGCTCACAAGACCACTTAAAAAAAAGAGACATCATGAGATTATCAAGAGGCAGAGCTGCCTTGCGGCAACTGAGTCTGGTCTCATCCCCAAATAGACAGCAAATATACCGACCATTCCAACAATCCCTCACCCTTACCGGTGCAAGATTAAAACCTTTTCGCAACTATGCCACCTCAGTCTCAGCAGCCGATCTAGAATTCGGCCAACCCGTCTATGAGACACACCCTCACATTCTCAAACCAGGCGAAAGTATGTAACCAACCTCACACGCTCACAAACATATACACTAACTTTTTTCTCTCAGTAACCCAAGGCATCACCGCCCGCGAATACGCCTCCCGCCGCTCCCGCCTAGCCCTCTCCCTCCCTCCCGACGGCGTGGCTCTCCTCGCCGCCGCCGACCTCAAATACCGCTCCGGCGCCGTCTTCTACCCCTACCGTCAAGACTCCAACTTCCTCTACCTCACCGGCTTCCTCGAGCCCGAATCCCTCGCCGTAATCCGCAAAACCGGTCCCGGCCCCGACGACTATCTGTTTTCCCTCTTCTGCCGGCCCAAAGACCCCCGCGCAGAACAATGGTCCGGCCCCTGGTCCGGCCTCTCGGCAGCAGAAGACGTCTTCAACGCAGACAACAGCTACGACATCTCCCGCGCCTCCACCACCCTCCCCTCCCTCCTCCGCGGCGCCTCCAAAATCTTCACCGACATCCCCCCCTCGCTCACCACCCCCTCCAACATCGGGCCCCTCCTCAAATCCCTCTCCCTGCCCACCTCCCCCTTACAAACCCTAGTCAACACCCTCCGCGCGATAAAATCCCCCGCCGAAGTCGCCGCCATGCGCCACGCCGGCCAGGTCTCGGGCAGGGTGATTACCTCGGCCATGCGCCGCCCCTGGACCCTAGAAAAAGACCTCCACGCCTACCTCGACTACGGCTTCACGCAGCACGGCCTCAGCGGGCCAGCCTATGTCCCTGTTGTTGCTGGCGCAAGCAGAGGTTGCATGATCCACTACGTGCATAACACGTCCGACCTGCCCGCCAACTCCACCGTGCTGGTCGATGCGGGGGGTGAGTACGGGTACTACGTCACTGACATCACGCGGACCTGGCCGGTGTCTGGAAAATTCTCCCCTGCTCAAAAAGACCTCTACAATGCTGTGCTTACCGTTCAGAGGCAGTGCGTGGCGCTGTGCAGGGAGAACGCGGGGGTTAGTCTAGATGAGATTCACCGCGCGGCGGAGAATGGGTTGAGGGAGCAGCTGGCGTTGTTGGGGTTTGAGGGATTGACAGCGGGGACGAAGAGGTGGACGGGGAAGGGAGGGGAGGATCTGATGGATGTGCTGTTTCCTCATCATGTCGGGCATTATGTCGGGTTGGATGTTCATGATGTTCCCGGGTATGGACGGTCGGTGGCGTTGAAGAAGGGACACTGCGTGACGGTGGAGCCGGGGGTGTATGTACCGGATGATGATAGGTTTCCCAAGCATTTTAGGGGGTTGGCGGTCAGAATTGAGGATAGCGTTGCGGTGGATGAGGAGGGGCCGCATGTGCTGACGACCGAGGCGGTTAAGGAGGTGGAGGATATTGAAGCGCTGAGGTAGGGTGGTGTAGTTGTTGTACGATAGGTGATGAGGGTATGTAAAAGGGGGTAAATAAAAGCAAGGTGACACATGCATTAAGCTGTAGAAACAAAGAGGCCATGTTTGATATTAACATTTGATTCATGGGTAGGTATTCTAAGTCAAGGTGCTGCTCCACCAGAGCCAGAGAAAGGACCTCCCCCTTTTACTTGCTCTGCCTAGTTTGACGGTTTGCCAATTACTGCTATTAATCTCTTGCTCTTGCCGATCATGAGCCGTCATTAACAAGGCATACATACACAATTTTCATACCACTCGACTCAACGACACCAAGAAACCAATGTGAGATACGATTCTCCATTCTCTTCATGGCGATTCATCCCAAGTAAACTATCATCGGTATCATGAAAAATGGGACCGAAGTTCCCAAGACAATGAAGCCTGAGCATAAGACCTGGCCTGTCCAACCCAAAAGAAAATCGACCCAAAAACCCCAACATCAACATGTAATTTTCTCAACCCATCCAACCCCCTAACCCCTATTTTTAAGCATGCTTCCAAAATGAACCCTCCTCCAAAAAATGTAAATGCTCCCACCCCAAAACGCCACATCCCTTTCAATCAACAAACACACAGATGACGAAAGAAAGCCGCTTTGCCGCCAATTTTTTGATGGGAGTAGGAATTAAGTAACAAAAGAACAAAAAAAAAAGTGGTATATACAAGAAATGTGTTTCTTGAAGAAATAAAAGAAAGCTTAATTGGTGATGATGTTGGGGGTGATAGTTTTTGTATGTCAACAGAACCCTCTCGGATCGAAAAGCGTCCTACTATACGTCGGCATCATGTACTGCGGTCTTGCCGTCGCGTTCAAAAGTTGTTCAAAGGCCTGCAACCGTCTCGAGAGCTCGCGGTGTTCCTGCACGATCTGCTTGTTTCGACGCTCGAGCCAGTGTATGTACTCGGTTGCTTTAGTCAGGACCGCACCCTACAAGCAGTAGTGATTAGTTTTATTGGTAGGAGCCTGATCATGGTCGATATTAAACCCACCTTGCTGACTTTAGGCGCCCTCGACGGCTGATTCGGGTCCTCCCCTTCCTCATTTTCAGGTATCGTCCTCAGCGATGGAACAGCATCTCTCAACTCCGAGATCTTATCCTTCAAATTCGTCCGGTATTTCCTCTCGATATCGTTATGCGCCGTCCGGTCCCCTCCTGCTGCCTTGACCTTCTCCTTGGCCTTGCTGTCACTGACACTGCCCTGTCGTTTTAGCTGGTGCAAAGATCCCGGTTTCGGGTGAGGTGTCGTCGAATGGGGCGGTGACACTGGTTTTGGACCACCTATACCGCCACCCATCCCCATTCCCATCCCCATGCCCATTCCCATTCCCATACTTCCACTACCCGAACCCCCTGCCGTAAAAGGTGTGCTCATCCCCGGGTTCAATCCCGTAAAATTCAAGTTCAGATTCGACCCTAACCCTCCCATACTCGACCCCGGATTCATGGCAATCGCTATTAGCCTCCTCTGTTCCGCCTCGTTCAAAGCCTGATTGTTAAGACCAATCAAAGAGTCCATGCGCAGGCCCGGCTGCGGTCGTTCCCAGCTAAGCGGCGTCGAGTAGAGCCCTTCCCGCGGCGGAACCTCGGGTGGTGGCGCAGATTCGATCTTGGACATGTGGTCGGCAAGATTAATCGAAGAAAACCCGTCATCGTCGTCGTCGTCATCCGAGAGAGCATTGTCCAACGCGCTGTCGTCCATCGTCTCCTCGTGTTTTAGCCTACCCCCCGCATGCGCAGTGTTTCTGGAACTATTCGTGTCAGTCACTGTACCCTGCCTGCTATTACGCCCATCCAACCGACACTCACCTCCGCTTTACAGGTGGTCTTAGTTCTCCCTCACGTCTAGAAGCCTCAACGCCCTCGGGAATACTGGCCAAGCCCTCATCCTTGTCGAAATCTAGCCAGTAATCCACAGAATCTAGCGGCGTTGCGTCCATACTGAGCCTTGACCGTTTCCGCTCGTGGGCGTCCCTCCGCACGCCTCGTGCTGGTAATACTGGCCGCGGCTGCCTGCTGTGGGCTGAAGCTTGGGATGCGGAAGAAATGCCTGGCGAGATACTGTTGAAGCCGGTGAGCGAGGAGGGCTGGGCGATGGAATCCAGTGACAGAGGGGTTGGTGCTGTGGAAGGTGACATAGAAATGCCACCATCCAGGCCCATACCGGTGGTGTCCCATATTGGTGGTGCCTGAGACGAGGTGCTGGTCATGAATGGCTGGTCGACCGGGTTGACCGTCTGAATCCATGTGTCAGCAAGAGAGAGCCAAGGGCCCACCAGGTCAGGTCCAGAAGGAGTGATGAGCAAAGTGTCTTGTGTGCTCATAAAGTCATACCTGGTTATTGGGCATCGAGAAGAACTCGAGATGTCTTAGCGGGTCCGAGTCCATGGTTGCGTGTGCATGCCGTTTGGCGTGGCCGATGAGAGAAAAGGGGTGAAGTCGCCGGGACGGGATCCAGTTGGTGTTGAAACTTTTCGTCCAGAAGTTCAACGGTTTTTTTTGGTGGGAATTTGTTCAGCAGAAATGGGGTCTTGTCCGTCAAGTGATGGCAAGGCCGAAAGGTCTACCCAAATCGAGAGACGAGAGGCGTCTTACTCCAAGCCTCGTTTCGGTCTTGGTATTGTCTGGCCTCCAGACGAACAACGGGATGCTTGCAGGTGCGCAGTTCAGACTTTGGCGATCTGTGCCAAGACCGAAGTGAGTGGCAAAGTTGCTGGATTGGGTTGAAAAGGTTGCTTTGCTTCGGAGGAGTTCAAGAAGGGTGCGCAGGCGCCGACAGAATGAGTTGGTTGAAATCACCGGTGAGGTAAGTGACTGAGTGACTGAGTGTGAATGTGAGTGTGAGTGTGTTGTGTAATCGAGCGCGGGGGCTGGCTTGGATGCTTGAGGCGCGGCGGGTGGTTTCCGAGGAGAAGATCAGCAGCCACAGAGACGCAGCAGTGGGTAGATGTTCATGAGCTGGCGGTTGAACACAGCAGCGGACGACGGTGAGGGTCGGAGTCGGGTGCCGATAGTCACGAGATGTAGTAAGACCACGAACACTGACGGATATGGCAGCACCTAGCCAAGGGCTGTTGGAGCTACCACAAGATGGCAAATACAGGTAGGTTGAATTAAGAGGTCCCAGTCGGGGGTTCTAGGGAAATGCAGGGTGGCGAACAGCGAATTATTATCGTGGGACAAATGCTGCAATGCAAGTAGCCGTGTTGCGAGCAGTCCGGAAAGGGTTTCCAACAGGGGAATAGGAGTGATAAAGAAGACAGGGAAAAAAAAAATACACAACGAAGGTGACGGTCGAGTCGACACCAGCTAGGTCTAGTATTACTTTAGCGGCGATAACGAGTGAAAAGGGGGGCTGTTGCGCCTATGGCGTCGAGTCCTTCGAGATCCGTATTCGAGCGTAGTGCCTCTGTGTACCTGGCCCGGAAGGTATCGCTCCAGATGCGGTTTATGGAGGCCGGTAGCTGACGAGCGGGAGGTGATGTTGTCGGGTTCTATGTGTGAGAGAGCTATGTACAGGAAGTGTACAGAAAACAGACAGAGAGAGCGCGGGAAGTCGGAAGTGGGCTCGAGGAGAATATGGGAGGTACCTAGGGCCCTTGTCGAGTAATGTCGAAGAGCAGCATCAGGAAGCCTGAATGTCGGTCCAGTGGCAGAATCTCCTTTCCTATTAGAGCCAGACAGGGGCGGGCTGACAGTAACGGACGACTTTGCAGGAAGACGATCTCGGTCTCGGCAACTGGCAGCAACGCCAGAGAGGGTGAAAATGGATGGTGGTGTTGTTGAACCGGGCCGAAGATACACACAGACAGATGGACACCAGAGGGAGGCTGTAACTTTTTTTTGCTGGTAGCGTGGCGGCGGGATAACGTGTGGGAGGTGGGTAAAATCAGTGATCACAAGCAACAAACACTCCTCGTGAAGTGAGTGAGACTGCAAATGGCTTCTTGGGGCCTGGGATCGTTGAAGATCTCGATGGGTGTGGCACCCTGGTATTCCAGGAGGTCGCTAGGAGTTGCTGCTAGAAGCCGATTGGGCTGCTGGATCTCTGTTGCTGTCGAGATGGCCTGACTTTTGGGCTTGGGAAATTCACTCAGACACTTTACGGATTCTCTGGGGAGCTTTGGGAAGGCGGCCAGAGGCCAATCGGGGGATTGGAGCTCTGACGCAGACTCTTTTGATTTGGGCTGATTTGAGAGCAGAATCATGCCACTTTTTGTCTTGGAGAAGGCTGCGGGTGCGTGCTTCTCCACCAGCCAAGCCGGCAGTAGCTCGATCGGCGCCGTGCTGTGATTGGCTGCAACCCCTCTGCTGGGTGTCAGCCTTACCTACGACAAAAAGTTCTGACGGGGTCTGGACCCTGATATTGACAACTCCAAGGAACATGGCTGGATGTTCTGGTCCCGCCTGGACCTGCGCCGGGCTATGGATTTTCCTGCTCTAAATGCAAGGGCTGCCGCATCACGAATAACGATATTCTCGAAGTCATGGATGCATCGGATGCCACTTGATATATATATATATATATATATATTTGTCTGGGGTGTTGAAGCGGTCAAGGTTGCGTTGCATGTTTGTTACTCAGCGGCAAGAAGAAAAGCAAAGACCTCTTAGCTAGGTAAGTAAAGTCGGGCGATTCGGCAGCCTGATGGAAACAGGGAGCCGCAACTGCCGTGCCATTTCGTTCCATTTGCGTCGCGGAGCTATTGCAGCGTGGATTTGATATTTATACATCAAAACCGGCCAACCTGGTAAGGTCGGCCCGGCCCGCTGACATTTCCAAAGCCATTGTCGTCAAAATGGACGGCAAAGCGTGTGGTTGTTGACAGCTTCACCTATACCCTAACCCTGAGAATAGCACATGGTGGGGTGGGGTCCCCCACAAGAGGCACATGCCAAGATTGATGATCGATCGTGGGGCTGCCTTGTTGCCCTGATGCACTGGACAACCTCAAAGCTTACGACTCCTCTTTTGGGAAACCTTTCACAAAAAACACAGATACTCATCCGTTTGCTCGTTACTCAGCCGCCACTCCGCTTTGTCCATCATCTCTGACAAATAGCCAAAGGGCGGAGAACAGCAACCGATATCTTAGCCAACATGGCATCCTCACCTTCACCCTCCCGCCCGACAACGGACGACACCAATACATCACCACCAGCATCCCCTGTTTTGGAAGGTCGTGACTCTCCGGATCTGCCCCTCACCATGACAGCATCCACAGTTCTAATGACCCTGCCCCGTGATGCCACAACTGCCCTCGCCGCTGCCGGAGCCTTCCCTCAGGAGAAAGTCATCGTGCGTTTCCGGCCTGTCGGAGCAGCCCCGGTCGTACCTCGAGAGCAGGTCAAGGTTTCCAGCAGCTACAAGTTTGAGAATGTTGTAGCCCATCTGAGGAGATCTCTCAAGGTCAGGGATACAGACAGTGTGTTTCTCTACATTAACAGCACCTTTGCCCCGTCACTAGACGAGGTAGTGGGCAATCTATGGAGGGTAAGCGATACTCGACTTGCACCGACATGACACTTTGCTAACACTACGGGCTGCAGTGCTTCAAAGACTCGGAAAACAGACTGAATGTGTCCTACTCGATTACTCCTGCGTTTGGATAGTAAGTCTATCATGCTGGCATGACCGAAACCGCGACAGAGCTATGTGTCCCAGTCAAAAGCATGAAGCTATTATCCTTGAGTATTATTTGAAGAGTCCTCTGATGAAACGCACCAAAGGCATCCTAACTACCTATCAACACAACATGGTATCCGCCAAAATGCAATCAAATGGCCAAACAGAAAACCAGTTACCGCCAATGCATACAATAAACCACAACGCTGAACCCAAGTGCAAAAGGGACAACCACGCCATGCGAAGCATCCAACACCCCCAAATCCCAATGTTCTTTACACATCCTTGACCGTCTCCGCGAACGCCTCGAGCTCGTCCTTTGGAATCGGGTACGTGTGCTCAGGGGCTGGATATTGCCGACTCTTGACCTCGTCTCGATAAGTCTCAATGGCCCGGAGACTCTCTGACCAGACATCGCCATACTTCTTGACAAACTTGGGGAGAAACCTTCCAGGGGGAAAGTTGCCCGTCATGTCGACCTGTACAAGCACCTGACCAGAGCAGCCGTTTCCAGCACCAATGCCAATAGTTGGAACAGAGAGCTTCTCAGTGATAATGGATGCCACCTCGGCAGGGACTGCCTCCAGGACCATGGCAAAGCACCCGGCTTCTTGAATGGCGAGTGCATCTTCCAGCACCTTCATAGCACCGTCAGACGTCTTGCCTTGGACTCTGAAACCACCCAGGGCATTCTGCCGTTGAGGAGTGAGGCCTACATGGCCAAGTACTGGAATGCCGGCTCTGGTGATTTTGGCAATGGTGGGAGCCATCTCTTTGCCGCCTTCAAGCTTGATGCCTTGCATGCGGCCCTCTTTGACAAACCGGATGGCTGTCTCGAGAGCCTGTTCCGGGGCGATCTCGTATGAGCCCATGGGAAGGTCACCAATCTAGGAGGAATGTCAGCCAGTCTATTGCAGAGTAGAGGGGACCAGAATAGAACACATACAGTAAAGGCAGCTCGGGTGGCACGTGCAACGGATCGACAGTGTAACAGCATCTCTTCCAAAAGAACCTCTGATGTATCTTCCATGCCGAGGGCCACCATGGCAAGGCTGTCGCCAACGAGGACCATGTCCATGCCGGCGGCATCTGCCACATGGGCGCTGGGGAAGTCATGGGCAGTGATCATGGTAATAGGCTCACGCCTCTTGTGCATGGCTCGGAGGGTACCGATGGTGACCTTTTTGCGGGGATTGGTGGGTGGCGTGCCCATGGGGGAGTGGGAGCTGCTTCTGGTTTGTTGATTTGATGCATGTTTTTGGCGGAATACAGAGGCCAAGGGTGTTGTGGTGTTGAGTGTTGATGTTGTTAATAGTGTTGTTGGTGGTGGTCGTGTGCCCCTGGAAAGGGTAGCGCACGACCTCCGAGCAACTGAGGACAGTGATGATAGGTACATAGGGTGTACTTGTTGTCACTGAAGAGGTGTGTGTGTGCGTGTGCGTCTTGCTGCACGGTGACGTCTTGTTTCAAAGTGGAAAAAAGTGGTGGTTGTTTCTCAGCTCTCTTTTTTCCTCTGCAAAGAACAGAAAGAGAAGAGTTTTTGGGAATCTGAAAATCAGCATGGTTGGGGCGAATTCGCGCAGTTTTTAATCAGCAGGGTCATGATGGTTTTTGCTGCGTACAATTGAGTATCTCTCTTGAATCCGCTGGAGTTTTGTTTGTTGCGGCGCCCCTCCACCCAGAGGCCCAGTAAAACTACAGGGCGGGTTTCTTACCCCGAAAAAAAGGTTGAGGCCGGCTCTTTGCAAGCGGTTCGGGCGATCGGGGTGGAACATGATTGGTCATGAACGGTGAGCTGGAACTGGGGCCGCTGGAGCCGAGGCAGTGGTTTCGCCGAGTGCTTTTCCATCAGACATCTTTCAACACTTCCATGCATCGATCAGCTGAAGTGGCAGCCTTGTTATTGATTGTGTTATCTACTCTCAGCCTTGGGGCCATTGTGGTTGTTTTGGTGTCAGATGTACTTTTGATATTGAGTCTTTTAATAAGACTATGTTGTGAGCGGAGTTCAAAGATTTCTTACCCCTCCAACATTTTGGACTTGCAACAGCAAAAGCCAGAAAACCGGAGCCAAGCCGTCGATTTGCATGCCCGATTCCGGGTCAGCTCTGAGGATCAAATGTTACCGGCCAGGCACGCGTGACTACTCCGCCTGTGCCATTGCCGTTCGCCCTCAGCTACCGCCCATTGGGTTATGGTGTCGTATGCCCATCTACAAAAGGTGAGGAGATGGCTGTTCCCTACCCCGCTTCGCCGTACTTGTCTGTTTAACTCCGAGTGGACTACCCGGCAGGCCCGGGTTGCTTTAAAGTGGTCTCTTTGACAAGATATCGGTATACATGAGATCAAAGCCTGGATATTCTGTATGTTGGAAACTTGACTGTCAGTCCGGACTAAGGGGCCCGTTGAAAGAAGACAAAGGCGTGCCTGAGACCTGACCGCCATCGGGCCAACATCAACTCTTCCCAAATGCTTAGGCCCTCCAATCGCATGGCGTCATCTGTCTCCACCGATCACTGACACCTCATCGAACACTCATGAATGTCCATTCATACATCCAAATGGAATCCAGGAACAAGAGAGATCGGCAATATCGGGCAGTTGGGTTGTTGATTGCAAAATTGGTGTGATGGCCTAAAAGCCAACCATTGCGAGATACTCTTGGTTTTGGCTTCTCCTGTACTTGGGTGGCCTCATCGAATCTCTCTCTCTCTCGGAGCAACTGGCAATTGTCCGAGCGGCTGGAAGAGGCCCAGAGCGGGCGGGCAACGCATCCACCTTGAGGCTGCTGCAGGCGGGTGACTTCCACTGTCTGACGTCGTGACCTTTGAAAGGGACCACCACCTCATGAAGCAATCATTTCCCTTCCCCTTTTGCCCCCTTTCCAATAAAATCGCAAGCCCTTCAACGCCTCTCTCTGTAACTGCATAAAACGGCACCTAATAAGGCAGAAACAAGAAGCCGCCATTCAGGTACAACACATCAAACAACTACAGATAAAAGACCCCCCATTCCCCGCATCCCGCATTAACACTACGTGCCACACCCACCGCTGCTAGTACACCATAAGACCACCACCACCACCACCACCCAGCTGAGTCAACCGATCCGATCGTCGACCCCTAATAGCAGCAGCCCTCGCTCGCCTCTTTCGCAAGTGCGCGCCTGCCAACTCCAAAAAGAAAACCATTAAGGTAGGCCAGCGAGAAAAAAAAACACCTTTGGGATTGATCTCCTCCTTTTACGCTATACCTATCCTGCTGTGGCTCTGCTTGCTACTAGTATATTACATCCTCTCTTCCTTTCCTAACACCGATCCCTCAAACCTCGAACGCCCTGCCAGTTGCCACCCGCTAACTCAAACTCCTCGATTTTGACAAGACCGACGCCGAAAACTCCACGCGGGCGTGTCCCTTTGAAAGCCACACCATCCCAAA
The DNA here is from genome assembly GCF_035222485.1 of Podospora pseudoanserina. Classification (NCBI taxonomy): domain Eukaryota; kingdom Fungi; phylum Ascomycota; class Sordariomycetes; order Sordariales; family Podosporaceae; genus Podospora; species Podospora pseudoanserina. The sequence continues at coordinate 2,603,871 of NC_085923.1, forward strand.
CGACTGGTAACGTAGCGATCCCAGTTGGCAAAGATGGCTTCCCCGCGTCGCCGCATCGAGACAGATGTCATGAAGCTGTACGTCTACCTGCGAGGGAGGGTGATAAATAACCAGGACTGATGGGAAATGGGTCGATAGGTTCATGAGCGATTATGAGGTCACCTTGGTCAATGATAATAGTACGTATACATACATATACCCGACAGCTTGGGGCAAGGGACTTGATGCGGTGGGATGCTAACAGGTTATGCTTTAATTTGCAGTGTAAGTCAAGCTCGACGCCACGACGATGGCTACAGCGGCCCGATACTCCACACGGTGCGATGGTTTGCAAGATGGGAACCTTGATGACTGATGCGAGTGGTGGAACGATAGGCAGGAGTTTTACGTGCGGTTCAAGGGGCCTACTGAGAGTATGTGATATCTGCTCGATAAAAGAGGTGGGATAGCTAACCCTGTGCAGCTCCCTTCGAAGGTGGTGTCTGGAAGGTTCATGTCGAGCTCCCTGATCAGTACCCGTATAAGTCGCCGAGTATTGGGTTCGTGAACAGGATTTTTCACCCTAATATTGATGAGCTGTAAGTTTGACCACACGGAAGCATATAGGCAAGATTGGAATGAGAGGCTAACGACTGGGGGATTATAGGTCTGGATCGGTCTGCCTCGACGTCATCAACCAAACCTGGTCGCCCATGTTCGACATGATCAATATTTTCGAAGTCTTCCTCCCGCAGCTGCTGCGCTACCCGAACCCGACGGATCCGCTGAATGGGGAGGCGGCAGCGCTGTTGATGAGGGAGCCGAAAAGCTATGATATCAAGGTCAAGGGTGAGTAGCCTTTCTGCTCTCTTTTTACGGTCACTCGCTTTTACCGGAATCCTCGGGTCGTAAATGGACAAGTACGAAATTGCTGACGATATCCCAATGACAGAGTACGTCCAGAAGTACGCCAGCAAAGAAGCAGCCGACGATGCCGGCGCCGAAAGCGAAGACGACGACGATCTGTCCTCGGTGGCGAGTTTCGACGACGACGATGAGGAACAGCAGCCAGCTGGTAAGATGGATGATGTATAGGGTTGGATTCGTCGTTTGTTTTTGAGGGGTACTCCAGTGGTGTGTTGAATGCTTTTTCGTCTTGACCAAATCATGGATGGACTACAGGTATGGGTGGATAAGGGAGTTGCAATGGCTTGGTACGGTACTAAGGGTTTTCTAACGGTTCTGGTTCCTGGTTTTGATATCCATTGTTTTTCTTTTCTTGGAGGTTGATGCACACTCGGAGGCTGTGAATGTGTTGTTTGGTTTGCTTGGCTCCGGACTTCCGGCAACAAAGAGTTTGAGGTTGGCTTGTGTGAGAAACAGTCAGACTGTGAACCTGACTGCACACAGTTTAGGCGACTTCACTATATATGTTCAGGATCAAGTTATAGAGCGACTTTTACAACGACTGCTAGTGTTGTAGAGTGAGGCAGCAGCTACAGATCTGGAGCAAGCTGCAGCCAGTCAATCAGCGCCGATAAGACAGAGTATGACTTGACTAATAGTATCCCAAGTTGTAGTTGTAGTTGCAGTTGTAGTCAAAGCCGCTAGGTACCGACAAATGGGGAAAGCGAAAAACAATCAATCTTTTCATGAGTATGAGGTATCATCGCTATGCTATGCAGATAAAACAAAATGCAAACCTTTTCCGTGTCCCTCCGGGAGTTAAGCCGAGTCAGAGTCGTAACTCACGAGTAGAGCACGCTGCCCTGCAGGTGCTGTCGGCTTAAGCTCCCCTTTGCCATCTCCAGCGAGGGTATCTTCTGGCTGCATCGGTGCCAGTGCTGGTATCGGTTTCTCACCCTCGTCCTCTGCCCCCCGCTTCCTTTTCTTCAACCCAGGAAGCAAACCACCCCCCTTGTCCCTGCTGCTTTTGTTATTCCCAAAAGCAACCAAGAACGGGTCTTTCATCGCCCTGGTATTTGTCCTAATCTCCTCCACCAAACTCTCCCTCATCCTGTCAGCCTTAATCTCCCTCTTCAACCTCCCCTTTCCCTCCTTTTTAAGCCCCTCTTTCTTTTTCCCATCCTCAAACAACGGCCTCGCCAAAACCCTCTCCACCCCCATCCCCTCGTTCCCCTCGGACACACCCCCAAAATCAACCAATCCCGCCCTCAACCCATCCTCCTCCCTTTCAGGAAGCAACTTGATCCTCAACCCCATCCTCTCCCTTATCCCCTCATCCCTCTCCCCCTCCCGTTCCCGCCTCTTCCTCCCCTCCCTGAACCCCGCCCTCAGCCTCCTGTTGGCAGTAAACGGGTCCTCCCACAGCCTCTCATTACTATCCCGCAACTCATCTATCCTAACCGTCGCATCCCTCGCCTGCTCCCTATCCGCAATCGTCTTTTCCAGCTTCCCAAACGCCGTCTCCCTCTCCTCTTCCTTTTCCCTCTGCGTCTTGATGCTCGTCGTGACTAAATCATCAGTCGAGGTAGCGACGTTTTGTCTCCGGGCGCCCGAGAGGACGACATAGTCTGTGTTTTTGGGGTCGGTCTGGATGGTGATGGTGCCGGAGCAAGGGGGGTGGCGGAGGGTGAAGGTGTAGATTGGGGTGGTGTGGTAGGAGCCGGAGCGAGACTTGGAGGCGTTGAAGCGGACGCCTTGGGGGATGAGGGTTGGTTGGGGGCAGGTGGCGCACCAGATGGGGAAAGGCATCTCGAAGCGGACGGTGAGGAGGCCGGGTTTGGAGGCGCGGGAGCCGAGGGGATGTTTTTTGTGGAGGGGGTTGCCTGAGGTGAGGAGGCCTTCGAGGTCTGGGGGGACGTAGCGGCCCATGTTGAAGCCTTGCATTTTGAAGGTGGGCGGGGGGTTGATTGGAGGGAGTAGGTGCGTAAGGGGATTCTGGTGGGTTATTTGAAGGCGCGATGGATGGATAGGCTCGATGATTGTGTTAGTTGACGGTTGAATACTCCAGATGGTCAGCGCGCTCGACGGTGGGCGATCGCGCCGTGATCAAAGGTTGAGGTTCCGTCCATGTTGAGGAGCGCGGGAGTTTAGCGAGTGACGCAGCTAACAGACCCCTGACACCCAGTTGCCGGCCGGGGTGCAAAGGTGGCGTTCTTAGTGGGCTTCTAGCGTAGATATATCTTGGCATGGAATACTTATGTTTACTTTCCCTAACCCTTTGTCTGTAGTGTATTCGACATCTTCAACATTGGTGTCTCGACCAAATTTGAATTTCCTGAGTTGCTATATAACGTCGGGTGTCCAGCTTGTTTCTCAGTCACCACCCTCTTCGTCTCCTCCACCCCCACTATATCCTCCACCCCAACCGGATCCTCCATCAGGCCATGAACCACGGAATTTGACTTTCTGGTACTTGACCTCGAGATTGCCAGGAACGGAAGGGTGGATGGCGAAGGTGTTGTCCGAGTCGGAGTGGTGGTTGGCGTTGCTGTTTGAGATTTTGTTTTCCTTGCCAAAGCTCATTTCGGATACCGACCGGGACAACTTTGACAGGATTTTACCCATGTTAGGTCTCGAAGGTGACGTTAGTATTGTGCAAGAGGTTTGATAGAAGTGAGGCGAGCTTGGCCAAAACCAACAGGTTCTCTGGCAAGTGAAGGCTCCCTTATCATTGTATTTCCTGCGCTGGAACATGTGCCATCAAGTTTTGAATGAGGTATCTCTTGCTGACATGGGATGGTTGAGTTCGTCTGCACTGGGCACTGTCATGAGCTTCCATGCTTGAGCTTCTGTGAGACCTCAACTCACACACACCACGCGACTTAAGCTAACCGGATGACACAGCCAGTAGGATCACGTTAAGCTCTTAAAACAATGATTTGAGCTTTCATCCGGATCTGCTGTAGTTCATGACGCATAGCCAAGGCGGGCGTTCCCTTTCCATATTGATGTACCTTGCATGGCTCCTTCCCCGCAGCGGCCCTGCGACTTCTCACGTTCCTACATTCCCATGGGCAACCCCATCACATGTACTAGAATTAGTTGTGGAGTATCTGAAACTTCAATTCTTTTTTTCTGTAGTATGGCAGAGCTATTGATGCCTGGCAGCTTTCACCGACCATGGCAGCATCTTGGAAACCGTACCCTCATTCAACAACCAGCAATCTCTCTACATCGACGAGATGTACCAAAACACCACAGATTGGCATGGTAACAGTCCTTATGCTTAACCAGCTGCCTAAACGTTCGGTACCTATTTTATACCCGGCGATGGGCCATCCCGCTGTTTACCCCCTTTATCCGGCAACCCCACGTTGATCTCCTCCACGTGCGGGGCCCAACTACCAGGTTGCTGGTGACGACTCGGGTACATATTGACCATGTATCGTCTTTGGCATGAGACATTTCTCAGAGAGATGGACAACGTTGAAGTTGGTTACCATGAAGTCACTCTTTATACTGGGCTTGTCAGCCTGTCTCTCAGCTTCGTTGGGGCACGCGGCCAACTCCACCATCTACAACCCGATATTCCCGGGCTTCTATCCGGATCCAAGTTGTATCTTTGTCCCTGAGTGGGATGATACCTTTTTTTGTGCTTCGTCGAGTTTCAATGCCTTTCCAGGAATTCCTATTCACGCGAGCAAGGACCTGCAGAACTGGAAGCTGATTGGGCATGTGCTGAACCGCAAGGAGCAACTCCCCAGGCTGGCGGAGACGAATAGATCAACCAGGTAGGAATTGAATCGATCTAACTGAGGACAGTATCATGGCTGACAGCCTGAAGTGGCATTTGGGCACCGACCATCAGATTTCACGATGACACTTTTTGGCTTGTCACGACACTGGTAGATGATGACCGCCCTCAGGCAGATTTTACCAGATGGGATAACGTATGTCTTCCCCACCACCTGTTCTTCGAAGAGGATGCTTATCTTTTTCTGCTTGGCAGATTATCTTCAAGGGCAAGGATCCGTACGACCCAGCCTCGTGGTCGAATGCCATCCACTTCAATCTTACTGGTTACGATCCTGAGCCTTTTTGGGATGTGGATGGAAAGGCTTACATCAACGCCGCCCACGCATGGCAAGTTGGGTATGTACTGCTTTAACTATTTGAACTTTGAAATGGTGTGGGCTGACCATGGCTGTTAAAGACCTTACATTGAACAAGCGGAAGTCAACCTTGACACGGGAGAAGTTGGCGAATGGAACGTCATATGGAACGGAACCGGCGGCCTTGCCCCTGAAGGACCGCATATCTACCACAAGGATGGATGGTATTATCTCCTGGCTGCAGAGGGTAAGAATACGGCAACCCATATATTCTGTCCAAGTGGACTAAGCTGACCCTCTTCTAGGTGGAACTGGTGTTAACCACATGGTCACGATGGCTCGCTCAAAGAATGTTTCTGGACCCTACGAGTCATATGTGAACAACCCAGTCTTGTCCAATGCCAATACCTCAAGTCTTTGTAAGCGCCGAATAACCCATAACAGCAGTGGTTCGATTGACTTACACCCCCGTCAACAGTCCAAACCGTAGGCCATGCGGATCTCTTTCATGATGGCAATGGAAACTGGTGGGGTGTTGCTTTGTCCACTCGCTCAGGTCCTGAATACATACACTATCCCATGGGACGGGAAACTATCATGACGGCTGTATCCTGGCCTGAGGGAGAGTACCCAGTTTGGACACCCATCAGCGGTGAAGTGAGCGGTTGGCCTCTGCCGCCTGCGGCACGGGATATCAAAGGGGTGGGGTAAGTTGTGAATTCGCAACTTCTGCTCGTCATGCGCCTAGCTAATCTCGATTTTCCTCATGCTTTAGGCCATTTGTCAACCATCCGACACCCGAGATTCTCACCTTCTCCAACGATACCGCTCTCCCAGCCCACATCACGCACTGGCGTTACCCCAATCCATCCTCCTTTACCATCTCGCCGCCTGAGAAGCCAAACACTCTGCGAATCAACCCTTCGAACATCAACCTGACCGCTCTGAATGGGAATTACGCCGGCCCAGGTGGTCAGAGCTTCATCTCGCGCCGACAGCAAGACACACTTTTTACTTTCTCCGTCGACCTTGACTTTTCTCCCACAGCCATCGAAGAAGAAGCCGGTGTATCTGCTTTCTTGACACAGAACCACCATCTCGACATTGGGATCGTGCTGCTGCCTCCAAGTGCCAGCACTGCGACTCTCTTGCCGGGACAGCCCGCGGGACAAGAAGAGGAGGCTCTGATTCCGCAGATCAGGTTCAGGGGGGAATCCTACGTGCCTGTTCCGAAGCCCATCATTGCCCCTGTGCCCAAGGCTTGGAGAGATGGAAAACTGAGGTTGGAGATCAAGGCTGCGAATAGGACTCATTACAGCTTCAGTGTTGGGCCAGCGGGGAGACAGAGCTTGATGCAGACGTTGTTGTATGCGAGTAATGAGCCTGTTAGTTGGGGTTTTACTGGTAGGTTCTCCATGGAAGATTAGGGGATATCATTGTGTTGCTAACTCGCTGAAATAGGGGTGCTCCTTGGCGTATATGCCACGAATAACGGGAGAAATGGGACGACACCGGCATATGTCTCGAACTGGCAGTATCTGCCTCAGGGGCAGTTCAGAGACTAAGGATTGGGCTCCCAAGCATAGGCACTGTCATCAAACAGATAAACATTGGATAAACAAAGAAACAATACCATCCCTACCGTCATGAAAACTCATCACATCTCATTATTTCCCTTGCAAGTCAGTATACCCCAATCACTGCCTTTTGGGGTATTCCAACAAGCCCCTCATCACAAAACATACCTAAACCCAACCATCCCCTCCCTCTCCCCATTCTCCCTCCTCCCTCCATCCCCCACCCTCAACACCACCTGAGCCCTCTCCCTCTCCTCCAGCCTCTTATTTTTCCTCGCAAAATGCCACCTCAACCCCGCCGCCAGCCCGGCATTAACAAACATAAACATCGCACAGACCACCATCCCCTTTGTATACCCAGGCCTGTCCCTCTCGGGGAACAGCCTCGTCCCCAACAGCGGCCCGCACTGCCCGACCATATTCAGCACCGCGATGCCCACCCCCCGTTTGGTGTCGCTCCCCTGGTTATTCAACGTCCACGGAAGGACATTGGCTATACTAGGAAAGACACCCCCGGCAGCCAAAAAAACAGAAAAATACCGGACCGAAACGAGGTGTTCTGGCAGGGTTGCTAGTAGCACGTACCCCGCCCCGCCGACGAGGGAAAGACAAATGATTGTCAGGCCGCGTTGCTGGGTTTTGTCGGCGAGGTAAGTGGACAGGATGCAGATGAGAAAGGAGAGGAAGTAAGGCGGGGCGGTGAGACCCTGTGCGGTGGAGGTGTTTGGGGAAAGGGACATGGAGGAGAGGATGGAGGGGAGGAATACAGGTAAAGAGGAGAAGGAGACGTTGAGGGAGAAGTACATTAGAGAGGGGAGGAGGGTTTGCAGACTTTCAAAGGTGGAGAGGATTTCGCGGGGGGAGATGCTTCGCCAGCCGGTGGGGGTTTGACCTTGCTGGGGGGTGTGGAGGGATAAACGGGCTTTGGCGACGGAAAGTTCGGTTGGGGTCAGGACCGGGGCGGTGGTGGGGGAGGAGGGGAGGTGGAAGTAGAGGATGATGGCTAAGATGAGGGTGGGGAGGCCTTCGATTAGGAAGAGGAGGCGCCAGGGCGGGAGAGGGGGCGAAGGGGTGCTGGTTATGGCGTAAGCGAGGGCGCCGGCGAAGGTTGTTGCGAGGGGGGCGGCGGAGAGGAAGATGCCGCAGCGGAGGCCGAGTTCGCGGCGGCGGTAGAAGAAGGATAGGAGGTAGGGAACGCCAGGGGCGAAGCCGGCTTCGGCCATGGCGAGGAACCAGCGGCAGACCATGAGGGATTGCCAGTTGGGGGCGGCGGATTGGAGGGTTGAGGCAAGGCCCCTGGGGAGACGGTTAGCGGGTGGAAAAGGGGGGAGGTGAGGGGGGAGTACCAGGTTGCTACTGTTATGGTGGCCCAGATATCTGGGTTGGGTTAGGATCTGATGTGTTAGGAGAAAATAGGAGGCAGGCATACGAGGAGGCATGATCTTCCACATGAGGGCAAAGCCTTCAAACAAGACTGAGAAGCTGTCAGCACCAAGTCCAAGAAACGAGCATAAGGCACTTACTATACGGTATGTAGAATATGGTGAGCAGCCACTGATAGTGCTCATCGTCAAACCCAAGATCATTGCCCATTCCCGCATTCTGCGCATTCCCAATATTGGACCGATCAAGAAAGGCAAGCATATAAGCCAGAAACACCAGCACGACCAGCGTCTTGTCAAACTTCCTCCTGACCCGCTTCTCAACAACAGGGTCGATCTCGACAATGACGTCGCCCAGTAAGGTGCTGCCTCGTCTATCCTGGTTTCTGGGTCCATGTTGGCTAGAAGTATAAGGTTGGAGAGAAACACCGAGCTCATGCTTATCCTCGTCGTCGTCTACAGGCGGTGGGAGCTTTTCAATCTTGTCAATTGCTCTTATTCTGTCGACGGACATGTTGATATCGTCCTGGTACTTTCTGGTGGAGATGGCCGTGTTGTGGCTGGTTTCCCTCAACTCAACGGAGTTGCTCCGACGGTGAAACCCGGGTAATTCGACGGGCGAGCAGAAAAAGGGAGGCATGAAAGAGAAGAGCCGGTGGGGGGTTAGCTGTCAACAGTGTGGTTGAGCAGCTTGTCTTCCAACGTTGAACTACCAACGACCACCAGCCAGACAACAGCGAGATACCTTAGAGAGGGGAAAGTCGGAGTGTGCGGGCAAACACATTGGCATCCAAAGACAAGCTCACCCAGCGTTCCGCTGCATGTGTGCGACCGACACAAACATAGTGATGGTGATGATCGTCCAGGCAATTGGCCTCACCTGCCATCTCTGGTTCTTCTGACAGCTGTGCGCTGGCTTGGAGAACAGAGATTGATGCTGTGGTATCATCCAAGCTGCCAGATCTTGCCGCCAAGGGCGAAAGGACAGGCGAAGACAAGGTTTCGATGGTTTGAACTGCTGCGGTCATAGATAGCTCAATCATGCCAATGTCAATCCGTCACTGAATCTGTGGTACCTGATCCCAAGTTCCTGACCCGGCCGAATCGGTCCGTGAGGTGAGAATGGGGGAACTTTCGCGATACGACCTTCAATGATTTCATCCTACCCAAGGGAGCAAAGATAGCGATATCACCAGCTATGTCTTATGCTCAAACCCTCAAATCCCCGCCTTTTTCCTCAGAGAGAATCAGGCAAGGCGTTGTGACACACAAACGGTCACGACAGACTGCATGCGGCGGTCGTGATCCTGCAGTACATCGATCAGCAGGCTCCATGCATGTCTTGCGTTGCGTAACATCTCTGAAGTTCTGCAGCACCCAGAGTCGTTTGGTTTAAATATCTGTGACATCACGGCAACCTGACGCGCACCTGTGGTTGGTCTGGAAAAGGTGTGGTGGTGATGTGACAGGTGGTTTTTCGGGCTGTACCGAGAGATATTTGGATAGTGTTGTTGCACCCGTGAGAGAGAAGTCGGGTGGTTGATGCTTGCCGAGCTCATTGTGTGAGTGAGAACGACCTGAGTTTGAAGTCGTTGACGATGATGTCAGTCTGGGTAGGGACCGAAGTTTATGCATGTGAACTACCTAGTGTTGTTGGAATGACTCCTGATATAGAGGCCAAATCCTCGATCCATTCTCAGCAAACCAGCTACGACAGATGATCACATCTGTAAATCTTCCGTAGTATAGTGGTCAGTATGTGAGCTTGTCATCCAACAACGCTCGAGACCCGGGTTCAATTCCCGGCGGGAGAGTTAACCACAACCTTTTGCCTTTTTACTAGCTTGCTCTGTCTTTTTGCCATTGCAGAATTCACAACCCATATCCATCCAAATTTGCGAATGTGCTGCTCGCTGCAAAAGTAACGGCGGTTGGCTCATGGAGAACTTCCTACCGCCTGCCATCTTGGCATGCGTCTCAGGATCTTCTTCTTTCCAGTCACAAGAAGGCGTGGAGGCCGCACCGGGTAAATAGAAAATATTGGAACCATATGATACTGAGGCATCTATATCAGCCCACACTCAACCTGTTATAGCAACCCAAAAATAGAGACTATGGAGATGGAGATGCGATGAGCTGAGCTACCCGTGTTCACTCGTAGTCCGGGTTTCACAACGTCCCGCCGAGGCAGTTATCCACCCGCTGCAACGGCCGTCCCGTAGTGGCCCAGAAAACCGGGAGAGCTCTTGTCTCCATATTCTCGTCTAGACTTCATTTCTTGCCGTCTCGTAGGGCTGAGCTCTCGAAAAACCTTTGTCGATAATCATAGCAGAAAGCATGCTCCGAGCTAGCATCATGTTAGCAACAGGCGCAGTCGAAAACAGACTTGGGAACTGCCGAGATCTTGTGCGTTGAATGCGACATCGTATTTTGGTTGGGCTGAGAAGTCCAAGAAGGTTTTCAATGCGAACCCAAGCGCACTGCCACACTTTAAACGCGTGATGAGTGACAGCAAGTCGGTAGACAATTTGTTGCTGACTGAGTGAGCACAAAAGTCGGTGTCTCAGTCAACCCTTCTAGAGCCACCAAGTGACATGCTGCGAGCGAGACATGTTTCTTGTCATATGCCAAAAAAGGGATATGCAACGTTGTAAGTGGCCTCCTTCCTCGCCATCTGACCCTCTTCGCTATGACGGAAATGGCCTCTGAAATAAATCATGTTTCCTCGGCGGGCACCAAAGAAGAAGAGAAAGTCCATGAAACCATGAAACCGGAGACTGGGCGGATGTGATCCGACATCCAGAATAACGGCTCCGTTGCCATAGGTGGCGCGCTAACGTCGTACGAACCGTTCGGCCGCGGGGAAAAAAATGCGAGGAAAAATTACAAGAAGGAAGATGCCCCTTGCTGTTCTCCTGTTTCAGCGGCCAGGATGCGAACACCATAGAACCACCGCAGATTCGCTCACCGTTTCGTACAAGGGCGAGATGTTGTTTCGGTGACTGGTACAGTGGCAATGGGCGGGATCAACGCTTTTCCTGTTGGTCTCACCGCTGGCCTTTGACTTGAGGTTGTTTGCATGGCGTGCAGGAGGACGCCGGCGGGGGCGTCGGTCTCCGGAGAGCGGGCCTGGATGCGGGCAACGTGGGGCGGCAGCGACCAACCTCGTCAACCCAACCGTCCTCCACCACCAAGCGCTGGGAGATCGATCACGAACTGCCACTAGATTGGTCGATAGACAACATTTCGAGCACGGGCATTGCACGGGGGCCGGATCGACCATGCGGCGTTGATGTTTGTTTGCGCCAGTGCGGCCCACGGCCTCTGAAATAATGACAACAAGAACAATATCGAGTTTTGATATGACACGGCCAAGTGCTTCTTTTGCTTCCAGCTTTCCCATCAGCTGGGAAAAGGCGATTCGATAGCGCCGGTACGTGGCCGGTAGTTTTTCACCCGCCGTCGGGGTCCGAGTCTCGTGTTTTGGGAAATTCGGTAGGCAACAACTCCTTCTCATTTCAATTTTCATAAGCAACGCTGCCGCCTCATCTTGGAGTGCTTGGCTCCAAGACTTTTTCCACGGGAAGCACGCCCACGTTGCACACGATCTGATGTGAGCACAAAAATGGTTACACAACGCAGAGCAATATCTCTGGGACACGACATTTTGTCCACTTCTTCTGGGCCATCCTCAGTCCTCACCTTATTTTATCTCAATACCTCTAGATCATGGTGGTGACTAACTCTCTCGTATTATCATCTTGCCCAGACTGGGCTAGCCCAGGCAGGCCACTCGCCATCACTTCAAAATCCCAAAACATGGGGTTAGTAGCGTCCGACACCCCTTGAATGCCAAGGCTAGCTTTCCTTCCTGGGACGTGTGCCTCAGCAGTGCCACTGGCTGGGCAGCATCTAGGGGTCTTCCCTGCATACGCGCCTCTGATTGGCCTGATTGGCCTGTCAACGGAGACAACATGCGCTCCCTTGGCAGGGTTGGCAGGTGACATTGCTGAATTTCGGCCGTCGGCGGCTCAGATGCCCCCAGCGGCCAACAAAGGCGTGAGAGGTTGGGACCCCGGTGGGAAAGGGGCTCGGCGCTGCTGGAAGGAACATTGAAAGCGATGATGGGTCCCCGTTTGTCAACCTCTCTCGTTTTTCCCCATCCCCATCCCCCATCGTCAGCAGACAAACTCACGCATACACGAACTGCCAACACCAAGGCTCGTGTTGCCCACGCTTCTTCAGTCTCTCGTTCACAGCCTCACTGGCACTTTTCTCTTTTATACACTCGCTCATCATCACCACTTGCCTCGTGCTCTTTTTCAATCATCAGCCATCACTTGACCCGCATCAGCGCATACATCACCACCAACTACTAATCAACAACAACAACAACAACAACAACAACAACAACAACAACACACACTCATCTTTCTTGGAATATTCAACTGTACCTACACTCACAACACTCTCACACCATGCTTTCCAAGTTTCTCGCTCTGGCGCTCGCCGCCTCCATGGTCTCTGCCCAGACTTACACTGACTGTGACCCCACCAAGAGATGTGAGTAGTTCCTGTCTCAAGACAACATTCCACATCTCGCCATGAACGTGTCGCTGACACCCCCGATCTAGCCGACTGCCCTGCCCGCAAGGCCGTTGGGTCCAAGCCCGTCAACATTGACTTCCGTCAGGGCAAGAACAAGTTCTTTAAGGAGGCCGAGGGTACCAAGCTCACCTACGATAAGGATCTCGGCGCTGTTTTCTCCATTGCCAATGAGAACCAGGCCCCCACGGTCGGCAGCGACGCCTACATCTTCTTCGGCCAGGTCGATGTTGTTCTGAGGGCTGCCCCAGGTCCCGGTGTCGTCACCAGCTTCGTGCTCCAGTCTGACGACCTTGATGAGATCGACTGGGAGTGGCTCGGCGGGGATAATGCCCAGGTCCAACACAACTACTTCAGCAAGGGCTGCACCGAGACGTACGACCGCGGTGGATTCTCCCCCGTCGCCGACCCCATTGGCGCTTTCCACACCTACACCATCAAGTGGACCTCGGAGCAGCTCGACTGGATCATTGACGGCCAGGTCGTCCGCACGCTCAAGAACACCGGCATTGAGGGCTGCGCCGGTTATCCTCAGTCCCCCATGCAGATCAAGCTCGGTACCTGGGTTGCCGGTCGTAAGGATGCTCCCCAGGGCACTATCGAGTGGGCTGGTGGTCTTGCCGACTTCTCTAACGGACCCTCTGACGGGTACTACCAGAGCCTCAAGATCATCGACTACATGGGTGGCCACAAGGAGGCTACCGAGTACCAGTATGGCGACAAGTCTGGCACCTGGCAGAGCATCAAGGTTATTGGGAGCAGCGGTGTTGTTTCCAGCAGCAGCAGCGTCACCTCCAAGGCCACCACCAAGACTGCCACTTCTGCCACCACTCTTCAGACCGTGACCTCTAGCACTGCTCTCGGCGCTACTAATGGTACCCTCACTACTGATGCCACCACCACACCCACCAGCACCACCGAGGAGGTCACCGAGACCGAGACTGCCATCCCCACCGGTGCCGCCGGCAAGGTTGCCCTCAGCAACATGGCCGCCATGGGTGCCGCCGCTGTTCTCGGCTACCTTGTTCTCTAAACGCACACGCCATTTGGACACGATAAGAGGATATAAGGTTGTTTCAAGTTTTGTCTCCCGTCACCGGAGCTATTTTGCGTCTTCGCCACACTCCTTACATTTGCGTCTGGCAATAAGAGCAGGGGTACGCTTCCGCAATCCCCCCATTGCGCGCTTTCTCTTGGGTCCTTGCGGAGCAGTGGTCCCCCGAGATGTGCGCACGACATTGTGATGAGAACGGTCGCCCTGACGGATCTTGTTGCTGGCTGAGCAAATACCGATGCCCAATGTTTATACGAGTTTAATACCGGTGGTCCCCGGGAGATATATATGTCGACACGGATAGGAAACAGTCATGGCATCTGTTAGATGAGACAAGGCAATGTTTTTTAGATGAAGATTTTTGGGGGCACGTCTGTATACTGAGCGAGCATGTTGTTATGGTTTTTTTTGGCGTGTTTAGAAGTTGTGGCATGACTGCTTGTTATTTGATAGCTTGGAAGCGTTTTTGTTGTAAATAGATACCGAGACTTCAACGTATGTATTCGATTGGAAAGACGACATATTGGATTGAAGTTGACGAGGCTCTTTTTCAAGTGTTTTGTGTTGATGATCCCAAGACGGCAGGGGTAAAAGTGGTGGCTCTATTCCGGGTTCCTCATCGGAAAATATTTTCAGGGGTCAAAGGGGCAATGCAAGATCTCCAATCAGCGTTGCATGCATCCGAGATGCCTGGCAAAACGGTGAGATGCATGAGGTCATCCCGCTTCCGATTTGGGGGGCCTTGTGCAGCTATTCTCCATTCAGATTGAAGGGGGGTGTGAGGCTCCAAAATGCGGGGAACCTCTCACCGAACCTGAACCCCCTTAGCCCTTCAGCTCAGACACAGGACAAAGAAGGCTGGGAGCCAGGAAGCAAGGCAACAGGCTGCCTTGTCAGGCGTTGGTTTATATCAGTAACTGGAGTGTACGACTTTTTACTGTGACTCCAGAGCCGAGAGGCTTGGATCGGAGTCATCTCCCGGAAACAAAGACACGAAAGCCGGAAACCAGTTGTGCTTGTAAGAGGTATGTAGAGAACTATTTAATAGATCTCCTATTTTGTCTAAACCTTTGATGGAAAAGGGGCCGCTTTTTCACATACTTACACGTCTATAACACAAAGCCTTTACCCAACATTGCCCATCTCATACTTTCTCCTTACGTGAAAAAGACCAGCCAGCTAACAAATCTCACCAGTCTCAAGCACACAAACCCCAAACCAAGAACCATGGCCTCCTCCGCCTCGCGAGCAGCCCTTAGCTCCATCCCCCTCTTTCACGAAAAACTTCTCAAATCCAACCGCATCCTCGCCGTCTGTGGCGCCGGCCTCAGCGCAGCCTCCGGCCTTCCCACCTTCCGCGGTGCCGGAGGTCTATGGAGGAACCACAACGCCGTCGACCTCGCCACCCCCGAAGCCTTTGACGCCGATCCCGGTTTGGTCTGGCTGTTTTACGCCTACGTACTCCATTTCCATCCCCATTTTCCTTTGATGTACAGGTCTGATATTTATCAACAGCGCCGACACATGGCCTTGACAGCCAAGCCCAACCCGGCTCATTACTCCCTGGCCGAGCTGGCGAGAAAGAGACCTGGTTTTAAATGTCTTTCTCAGAATGTAGATAGTATGTCAGCCATCTCCCCCCTTTCCGTCCCCTGTTCCTAACCCCAATCAAGACCTCCACGTCAGAGCCAACCACCCAAGCGATCAGCTCTCTCTGCTTCACGGCTCGCTTTTCACGCTCAAGTGCACCACTTGCTCCTGGAAAGACCCTTATAATATCGCCGATCCATTATGTCCTGCCCTTGCCCCGGCGGCAGAGTCCAATCCTGACCCGACAAAGCCGCTTCCTTTGCTAGATCCGGCCCAGCCGTTGGCCGAGATTAGGGAGAGTGAATTACCGCATTGTCCGGATTGTAAGACTGAACTGCAGAGGCCGGGGGTGGTGTGGTTTGGGGAGATGCTAGATGAGGATATGTTAGATGATATTGAGGAGTGGATTGAGAAAGAGCCGGTGGATATGGTTTTGGTCGTGGGGACGAGCTCGGCGGTGTATCCTGCGGCGGGGTATGCTGAGCGGGCGAGGACAAAGGGGCGGACGAGTGTGGTGACTGTTAATTTGGAGATTACGGAGGAGGACTGGGGGAGGATGAGGAAGGGGGATTTTGGGTTTGAGGGGGATGCGAGTTTGTTGTTGCCGGAACTGTTGAGGCCGGTGATTGGGGAGGTGAAGGGGGAGGAGGAGGAGCTGGAGGGGTAAATTTAGGGTGGGTATATGGGTGCTGTGTTGAATGCTAACTAAGGTCTACTTGCCATGTTCAAATCTATTTCGTGAACCAATATTCAGTAGTGTTGGCACCGACCTAATGAAGCAGACTCTAAGAGAGGGTGAGACTGTTTAGACCTATTAGCATCTTGGAGTATCGGCGACTTGTGGGATTTCAAAGACAGTCCAGACTAACAGAAATAATACAGGGAAGTCACTCTCAATCACGGTTTTGAGAGTCCCCGGTGCCAGACAAACTCCAAATGTACGTAATTTGAGAGTCTCGAGTGCATTCCGACCCTCGTCTTGGTTGATTCGAACTTTTTAACTGCATAAACTACCTACCGAGGCACCCTTTCCGCTTGGCTGCAATGGAATGGACGATTGTCCATTCTACAGCAGTCGGCTGCTTCCATCAACGACAACCAAATGAGGTAGGCGTGGTATCTACCATAGGCTCTTTCTTCACCCCCAAACCAGATTCAAGATGGTACGACATTACATGAGAGTGGAAATCTATCTCGGTAACAGGTCATCTATCGTGGTTGCCATACTGGGGCAAGTCGGGGTCAGAGGATTGGGGAAGGGCAGGTAGGTATCTTGGAAAGGCCACAACGTCATCATGGCAGAATCGCTGTTGCAATTCAGAGCAACGCCTTTGGAATTCGGCTTGACTCTGTTGCAGATAGATTTACTTTGCCTCTTTGCTTTCCTTTGCCGTCTTTCGGAGATTCAAGGTCCAGGGCTATCGCAATACATCTCTACAAACTCGGTCGTCAACCAGCTTGGGGGGCCGACTTCACATCTCATCATCATCATCATTTACCTCAGCATCGATTTATCAGTAACAATGGTCAACTTTACCCTTAACGTCGCCGTCTTGGCTCTGGTGGCCTCAGTGGCAGCGGCCCCAGCCACAGCTGACGCTTCTTCAACCACCTTCTCCTTCGCTCGATGGGTTGAAGATATTATCGCCAACCCGGACACAGCCCTCTCACCCGCCGAAGCAATCGCGGCAGCGAATGCTACTGAGGTTGTCAGCACGGCAGGCGGTCTCCAAAAGAGAGCCAACTGTCAGCCGACATTTCCAGATGCGCCTGTATGATACCCCTCCCTTCTCCTATTTCTTGACTTAGTTTGCACAAGAACCAAGATATCTAACGGATCTGGCTGCATATATAGGCACCCGACGCAGCAGCCTGCCTTAATGATCTCGCTCGCAAGGGCGCTAATGGTCAACACTGTGCTATGGGGACGCGTGTCTTCGAAATTGAGATGTGTCGAATTGGTGGTGCGCAGATTGTTGCCAGCAGGGGCGGTTTGGCGGCGCAAAGTGTCAATTGGTATGTCCATGCTGTTTTTATCGATGTTTTGTTTCCTTGTTTTCTGGGACGCTGGCTGATATGGTGTGTGATCTAGCCAGGATGTCGCTCGCACGGGCGGGTTGATCTTTGACAGCTGCTTCCGAGCGGACAACACAGTCAAGGGCAGCGAGATTTGCATTACCAACAGGTTGATGCAAATCAATATCAGTGGAGTCTGAGGCTCTAGAGGAATATCGTAAAGTCTGGGATGGAGATGGTTCACAGTTGTCCAGGTGTAGGGTATAAGGTAAGTAGCATTGTTCGAAAAATAAGGAATCTTTCGCGCACACAAGAAAAGAAAAGAAAAGGGAACGGATTGCAGTGCCCCCAAAGCCTTCTCACATTGTAAAAGATTACCGGTATTTTCCTCCACAAAAGTTGCAAAGTTTCTCAGAAACCCATACTTTCCATCAAGCCTCCCGGGTATTAAACCTGCTAGTCACAAGAAACAATCATACTGTACCCATGGACATTAACCCCAGTATCTGCCCATCAACATCACAGGCGTAAAGCTCCACGAAAGGGTATTTCCCAAATGCGCTACTGTGCTCTTCTGAATATCTGTCTCTGGTCAAGACGCTCTGGAACTTCAATTGTGCTTCAAACATATGCCAGAAATTCAAGCTCAACTATCACATACGACCATACCCAGCTGAAAATACGGCATCCCGTCCGCTCTGCCCGAGTCAAGCAGCTGAGGGCCGAATTAGTACTCAGGTGGGTGACCACTGGGGAATCCTCGGTGTTGTATGTTTTTATGCTTTTTTTTGGGTTCCACTGTTGACTCCGTGACGGTTGCTATGCGGGGCCTTTGTTCATGGGTTCAGGGGTTGATGTAAACAAAGAACTATCTTTTGCCAATATCACCCGATTTCGCGGGTTACTTGCAGGGATGTAGGAGAGAGATACTGACGTTGATCTTTTTATAACCCCTGGGTCCCTGGACCTGCAGCAAAACCAGCAAGGTAGTTATTTGAGAGTTTCTTAAGGTGAACCAAGCAGCACAAAAACTCCGCTGCAGAAAGCCGAAATGCCAAGCTGGAGAAACTCCTGGGTTTTTTTCTCCCCCCCTAGCAATAAACAAATCTCAAAGCCATATAAAGCGGGGCACAGAGGGCCTCGCGAGGGTCTTTAATGAACAAGTTCTGCTGCATGATGGTTGTCAGCTGGTTATCTTACTTTCCTAAAATGAAAAGCCCTCGAGCCGTGAAGACAAGCAAAGATCGCAAACAAGCTGCCGATATTGATCAAATCGACTCTTCCAAATATCCATCAACCTTATCAGGGAATATAAGCAACCTTAATCGGGAAAAAAAAGCCGGTGCTAGTCGCAAGCTTGGAGTCTCACAGTGGATCCCCCCGGGGAAAAAAGGCACCAAAAAAACAAACAACACCAGGGATTCCCCAGTGGTCACCCACCTGAGTACTAGTCTAGCGATACCAGTTTTATCTTTTGAGATATCTACCACCCAAATTTGTGACAGAACGAGGGCTGAAAATGGCCGCGACAGATCTTCATATTAAGCAATTAACGGCTGTGCCTGTTTTACATGGCGTAATCATAACGTCCAAAACACCGTTATGCCAGCGCCACTACTTTGGATAAATAATTTTAATCCATAATATCTATATGGATTCCCGCCATCATTTCGTTACGGGTTAACATTAATTAGCCAACTTAACCCACTATCTATTAATCATCATCCATCAACCATCATCCACCAGCATCACGTTAAACATATCTTCGTCTACGCCTTCTATTAAAATAAGTGCTATTGAGGCCTGTAAATATAGGCTCAAATAGCTATCGGCGCAGTACACTAAGAGCGAAGAAGACTTTGACTGCAGCATTCGACAGTTGCCGTGGCACTGAAGGAAGGAGGATTACAGGGGCGGCGCCCTGTAATATATAGAAGAGAATCACTGTAACATAGGCTTGTGAGGCACTGATGAGTGTGGTGAACCAATATATTGATTGAACCTTGTAGACTAAAAAATACCACAGTGGATAGGGTGTGAGGCAGAGGTCTTATAGGCCATTGGCTTTTTACTTGCTTCCCGAAGGTGACTCCGTTCCCGGGCCTGAACGCGCGTTTCCCGGGCCCGAACGCCCGCTAAGTGCGCTAACCAAATATAAGGTTAGGGGCCACGTTACAGGCCACGTTGCCGCTACCGTTTGACTACTGCAGGGCACGTTGCCGCTACCGTTTGACCACTGCAGGGCACCGGCCTTAGCGCTTGGCTTCCCGAGACCTCGGATTGCTTCCGGGGGCCGAGCCTCCGCTCCGGTAACCGCAGTCCCTAAACACTGCTGATTCAAGCCATCGTTTTGCCTCTAAGGCCCTGTAATATACAGGGCTCAAATACACTGTAAAATCCGCGAACAAAAGCTAAATTTTAACAATAAATATAACTAGAAGTTAAAATAGGCGGACGTAGAAGCCGGGGGTAATCTCAGGTCTAGACTTATCGCCGATATATCTAGGATTGGGTTTTTATATTTTTTTATTTTCGATCGAATATTAATTATGTATATAGTAAATTAAAATTAAATTAAGCGATAAACTTTACTTATCTAAGAAATAAATATTCAAAAAAAGTTTTAATATTTAACGATATTATTTTCCTTTTAAATACGCTTTAGATACAACTATTAGATTTCCGATATACTGTAAAGTAACAGGTTACATTTTACTTGGTCTTTTTACTTATAAAATTTAGGTTCCGCCCTAGCTCTATTATCTCCTTTAGATGTTAATATATTTATATTCGATACTTACAAATTAATAATAATTCGAAAAATCTTACGCCCACCCCCCTCTATATATTATTTGCCCCTCCCTCCATTTATAATTCCCTCCCGATCTCCGTCTATCCGCGCCATGGCCCGCACTGGAGCTCAGACGGCGGCCCAACAGGGGCTCCCATCACCGGTGTTAAAATATCAAGGTATTTATTCTTCGCAGCGCGAAAAAGACATCTACCGCTAACAAATTACCGGAAAGCGACCCCACAGTATCCAGTCGCACTAATGCGCACCTAAAAAGCGTAGTCGCCTCCAAGAGCAGCGCGCAGCCAAGCGCACTGAACGCAATCGCCCACTTTCGTCTACAGTCAACAAAAATTGGCCTCAATAAGTAAATCTTCTACCCTTGTATTATAATAGATTATAAACTAAGCTATGTTAAATACTAACTAGTCCAGAGTAGAGGTCGCGAGCGCAAGCAATTAGACGTGTCTGAGCCTAGACTACGCCCAGCCTAAAAGCGATAACGGGTACCCTCTACACCCCCTACCGAAAATATATTTGGCGAGCCGCATTTAAGGAAGTACGAGATCGATAACCCTATGGAGAGTAATCTGCCTCGAGCGGAACGAGTTCGAAGAGCGAGGGCGCGGGAGTACACGTTATAAGAGTAAGCGGGATCAGGTCACGCCGAATTTCACTTATACCCGAAGGTTAGGATACTACATTAAGAGGTGAGACGGTCCTTTCCTTCCTGAGATATTTTACTAATGTGTTATAGAATCTGGTAGTACCCGTCGAACACGAAAGCCAGAAGCAGTTACGTATAGTTAAAGATCTACGCGAGTACACTCCTCTTGTCGGCATGTCGGAGCTCGGCCTTGCCTAACATATGATTTGACTAAGGAAGAAGAGCTAAATGGCAGATAAGCCCGGCCGCCCGGCTCCTACATAGAAACCCCTCCTACTCCCGTCAGTGCCCATCCATCCTTCCCGAGTGCACCCCCCACGTCTTACTTTCCGCTAACCTCTATTTCCCCCCCCTCTTTCTCACCACACCACCTCTCCACCTCATCTACTATATGTCGTTCCCGGCCGCGGCCTAACACGCCCGTGCCGAGAACACACCTTAGGTAGCTGAGCTCTCAGGGTAAACAGCCCCTCGTCACTCCTCTACTCGTTATAGGTCGTTGTGCCGGAACGCGGCAAATCCGTCCTCCTTCGTACCCGTAAACCATTTACAATAACAGGGCCCGGGACGAGACGTTCCAATTTTGCCTCCTGTGCTTGCTCTTCCCGTTCCTTAATCTCGCTCTTTAAGTCCTCCAATTCATGCTCATTTGTTATATCACTAGGAAGAGGGTAGGACAACTCAAAGTCGATAGCAACGATCCTCTTATCAACACGTAGAAAGTTGTGGAGCTTTGGATCCCCATGAACAACCCCTTTTTCCGTAAGTAGGTTATATATATCCTCGAGTTCCTCAAGAAGGCGAGGATTCCCTAGCTCTTCAGTTGGAAGATTGTATAGCGACACTCCTTCGATGTTTTCCAGGAGGATAGCAGGAGTGGGTCGCTTACTGATCTGGTATTTCTGCGCGTGGGGGTCGCTAACGGTTACTTCACCAAACAAACGCGGGATGTGGGTACCCTGGAGAGATCGAAGATGCAGGTATGTATCGATTTCGTTTTCGTAGCTATCAGCCTTGGTGGGGTTTCGCTCCTTTAAAATGACAGTTGTCGGCAAGAACCACTCTGGTAGTAATCGCTGTAGCCAGCGGACGAGCTGCGGCATCCAAAATAATAGCCAGCTAGCAATTGGATTCGGCGGGACATCTAAGAGAAAGACATTCCGATTTCCGTAGATTCGTTTTGCAGGTGCTCGAAAACGTCGGAAGCCAAACTGTATATCCTATAGAACTACGATTAATAATAGTAAATTTTAGTATTTAGAAGTTAAAGTATATACCTTAGTTCCGCAGTCTTCATCGTCTTCCATCTTGAAGTAACTGATAGGGTAGAGTGATAGAGGAGAATGGTCGCAGGAAAATTAAGCGAGGTAGAATTAGCTTAAGGTTTTTATAAAAAGAAGGTAGCACAAGCAAACGAGTGGGATCCACTTTTCTAGGCACCAAAACTAAATTATGCGGAAACTACAGATGTCAAAACCCGAGGCTAGGTAATTAGCCTGCCATCTTTGTAGTCGTGGAACATGGGCGTAGCTGTATCATCCTTTGCATGCCGTCTGCGCTCTCTGAATTGAGTGTATATTGTCAAAAGAAGCAATATTGTGGCTAGTAGGGGCTCAATAGCGAGAAAGCTAATCCAGCCCCAGGTGATGTCGACGTAGGACTCATCCTTGAAGGCCTTGCCCGTTATATTGAAGGCACTTCGGGCGGCTTTGAGGTCAGGAGTTGCGTCGCGGAGCCCGTATGTCGAAGGCATTAGCTTGAGAAAAACCAACGATAGGAGACATATAGGGAGGTCTTTGGCCTTTACCTGTACGAGATGGCCGAGGCAATGGTTGTGGTACATGTTGAGTATCTGACTATGGCGCTGCAATACGCTCCATTAAACCAAGGTCTGAGCTGTAAAGCCGTTGTCTTTCTATCGGGTGTTGAAGGGTTATCGTTTTATTCCATTTTGTTTTATCTCCATGGTGACAGAAAATTATATATTCGAGGGGGGTAGTGCAGTTCATTTGCACAGAGAAATCCGGATCTTGATTGGGGACAGGCTTAGCCAGTGCATTAACCAATGCTGTGCTTGCCACACCGTGTTGGACAGCGGTGTTGTATGTTTGAACGCAGAGGTGGAATATGACCTCGAAAGCTTCGTGCTCGATGTCCCGGAAGGTATTTGCAAGCTCCGGCCCGCCATCTGTTGCCTGGAGAATTTCTAATCGGTGGCTTTCGTCCTCAATAACCGGGGCAGTGTGTATGAGCACGAAACTGGCGATTCTGGTTTGCATGAGGCTTTTATCATCTCGGAAAGCGAGGCTGTATTGGCCGTTCAATAACCCCACGGCGGCTGCGAAACGGCTTTGATGTACCAAAGAGGTAGGATTGTCCGGAATTGATACATTCCAAAGTGTAGCTCCCGCAAACGCTTCAGTCCCCATTCCCAAACCGATCGTCCTGTTGACTATCACCATCGGAGCTTGGTCAGGTCCTGGTGCCTGGAATTCACGGATGATGAGATGTGGAGTAACATCTGCCATTTTCATACAGACAACAAGAGAAGAGTAAAGATCAAAGGTGCAATTTCTTGTCGGGCAAAGTCCTCCGTACGGTATTGGCATCCATTTGAAGCTTCCACCACTGCATTGCTTGTTGCGTGGCCCGGGTCATCCGTCAGGTGGTTCAGACTTTGTAACGCTGAGACCAAAGCCTCTTCTGTACCTACAACCGTTCGTAAGGGATAGCTAATGACAAGTTATGTAATGGGGGACGTAATGACGCTGACTGTACTGAGAAGAGCGCCTAGAGTGATGAAATGCTTGTGGCGCATTCGAAAGGCAAGTTGAGCGGACCCCAGGGGTCCCTTACTTGCTTGGTCAATGAGGTGAAAGTCGTAAAGTGGTCGACTGTGTGAGAACCAGCTCCATGAGATTTGGCTGATAGCTACCGAGACCGGGAACATAAAGGCTGCTTTCGCGACAATAGTCAGGAATGCTAGGAACGTATTGAGTAAGATTTTAAGGGGCCAGTTTGGAAGCTGTTGTTGGTCGAAAGTGGCAAGGACAATCACGATTGCTAAGAGAATTAACATGTTAGCATTTGCCTCGGTACACATAAATATGGAACTTCAACATACCAATGAATGACGGAAAGCCGACAATCATACACACGATCTCAACGGCCCAGACTTTCCAAAGGGTCCTATTTGTATGTTGACCAGTCGGTGGCGGTTCGTCAAGGGAAATATCGATTTCAATGCTGCTTGACCTGGGGCTCAGCGTCTCGCTACTTTCAGGACCCGGGACAGAAGTCTGATCGCCGGAGTCGTCTTCACCCAACAGTTCGGTTGGGTTAGCAGCTTGCGCCAAGTTAGGACTCAAACTCGGATCGGCCTCTCGGGTCAAGAGCTCACTCGAGGCTGAAGAAGACTGCCGGGACATGAAGGAGTTCTGAGGCTATCTGGTAATCGTGAGAGGTCATCGGCGGGAATTCTCGGTCTGTCGGTGGAGCTGCGATCAGGTGTATCGTCAGGGAAGGTTCCAGGGGTGCCTGTAATCGCACGAACCGCAACCTCTGCCCTCTGTTGATGTGCCATGACAGCCGGATCGCTGTCCAAGGGCCGATGAACAATAAAAGTCTTCAAAGCTCAAGGTAGTGATGGTTAAAGAATAGCAGGATCAAGGCGGCTTATGCTTAGGACCTTGTCTCAAGGAACATATATATATCTGAATGCATACTCTGATCGATGCCATGTATGCTCATCTGGCTGCGTTAAAACACATGTTTGATCAGTTTTCGTTGATAACCTCATGGCCCCCTAACCCCCAGCTTCGTCCTCCCTCCCGCATGTTTGATACCTGATATATTACCTACCTACCTAGGTATTCAAGCCCGTCAATAAAAATAAAGAAAAAAAAGGGCTCAGGTACTGCGCCCCTGGCAGTGTCGTTCTGAAGCCAACCACTGCCTTTGAAGCCATCATAGAGGGCTCAGGAATATGCGGCCAGCCGACAGTGAAGACAACAGGCGAATCGCAGGGCTAGTGTTTGGCCTCGGACAAGGCTGCCCATCCCACTGATCACCGCCTTCACCGAACTTTTATATGAACAAACTGCAACGATAAAACCATCTTATCGATTCTACCCCCCGTGGCACATCACCCAGGGCATTCTTCTCATGCAATATCCGTTGTATCACAGCACGAGGGGTCCAAGGCATGAACTAAATGCATCAGTGAGAGATTTTGGTGTACCAGTGTATATTCCATGCAACATACCACCTTGCACATCAAAGAAAATCAGGATATCACACGCAAGCAATTCTTAGTTTTCCATCAGTTCAAGACAAAATCAGAGCAAATCAATATTACCCCTCTCTCTCTTTCTTCTCTTCGAAATCCCCCCCTTAACCCCCTACCCCTTGGCTAATCGTCTCTAACAGACATGAAAAAAAGCCACTATATAAATCATAACCGATTCTTTTCCCTCCACCCACGGTAAACTATAACAAAAACCAAAAGAAAATAACTTCCCCACTAATACGCCATCCCCATTAAACACCCCATCCATTCATTCATCCCTCCTCTTCCCATGCTATCATCGCTTCACTTCCACTCATTCCATCATCCCAACCCCCTTCCAACGTACACTATATAAACCTATAAAAGGAAAAGGAAAAAAGCAAGGAGTAGAGGTATCATGCGCCAAACGCAATCGCATCGAGATAAAGAAGAATATACGGCAACTGAGAGCCTCTGGTCAGAGATGATATAGCATAGCAAAAACAGACCATGTAAAAAACAACCCATCGCTCAAAACCTTTGTCACAAAAACTAAAAACTCCAAAACAATCACTTGCAAAAAATTCAGCATCCACCACCCGCCGTATCCTCAGTGCACTCTTCTTCCATGCTTGCGTACCCAGGGTCAGCCTCCATACCCACCACGCTCTTCGTAATAGCCAAGCACCTATCAATCATCTTTTGTCTCATCGGCCCATCAAAGCCCACCTCGTTGCCCGCCTCGCTGCCAATCCATATTCTCAAACTGCCAGCAAGCCTCTCAAGAGAACGCGAGCAAGTCTCCCGGCCGACGGCGTGTCTGTGGAGGCGCTCCATTAGGTGGTAAGCAGCGGTGTAACCCAACAGAGACATGCCCTCAATGTCGGCACCAGCGGGAAGGATGGAGTCGATGACGGTAAAAGCGGCTGGAGGAGGATCGGAGAACCTTTGCAGCTGAGCAATACCCATGGCGCAGCGAAGAGCCATCTGAGCGTCGGGGTCAGGAGTGATAGGGGTGACAGGAGAGTCGATAAGAGGCGGCACACCCCTGCTGTAGTTGGGGTGCTTGTCAGGGTTCAGAGACGGGCCGAGGGCATTCATAGCAGTGACGATGGCAGCACCGCGCTTCTGCTCACCGAGGACCGCACGAGCGACCAAGACGCGAACGTGCGCGTTGGAACCAATGGGGGCAACCTTGGTCGCCAGGTTAAGCTTGTCTTCAGTCTCGAGAGCCAGTCTTCCGGACTCATCACGGGTCTTGGGCAGATTGTTGCACAGAACATGGTGAAGCTGCAGGCTGGAGTACCAGGCCGCAACGGCATCCATGGGCGACCTAACGGCAGCATCCTCAACCACGGCGTCCATACCATCAATGATTTCATCAACGTTGTGTGTGGTGGGCTGGTTCCAGGCCAGGTTGTGGGCTCTCTGGATAATATCGTCATTGAGCACCTCATCACAGTCCTGTTCGAGAAGCACTGCCAGATGCTCAGGGAGCATTTCGTCAGCAGACTTGTTGTTCTCGCCGAGTGAGTTGAGAATGCGGTTGAGTTCCCGTGCGTCGTTCCAACGCGCCCTGGCAAGTTTGGCAGCCACCAAGTTGGTGATCCAAGAAGCCCCATTGAGTCTCCAAAGCAATACCCGGATGTGCAGCGCCTTCATCATGAGACGAAGCGGAGTATCCGGCAAAGTGCCCGAAGCGATCAAGGTGAGCGTGAGACGGCTCTTATTAATCTCGACGTCACCACCGGCGAGCTGGGCATCCAACGCAATTGACCATGCTTTGACCCGCGCAGCTTCTTGCTCTTCGCTGAGGCCGACAAGCATGAGATAACCACGAGGTCCGATCACATTCCTGAGGGCGTACTTGGACGACTTTAGGACCAGCGCGGCGGCTTCCAGGACAAAGTTGTGCTGGGGTACCCAGACGGTCTGGATAGCGGTGAGCCAGGCTTGCCTCCTGACGTGAATAGGCGATGCAAGAGATGGCACCGCTTGAGGAGCCGAGGTAGCATGCTTGGGCTTCTCGGATGGCTTGAAGATATCAATATTGAATAAGGAAGCGCAGGTAGCCCAGAGGAAAGCCGCCAGCAATCCGAAAAATCTGAGCTGGGATAGAATCTGGCTTGCAGAGACGTAGTAGCCCCCAATGCTGAAGTGAGTTGATCGGATGAAGGATGCCAAGAGATGCACTGGAACGCCCATCAAGCCACGACCCTCGGTGGTCTCGGGGTTTTGTTCCTTTTCAACGTAGGCTTCGACCAACATCAAGCCAGCCAGTGATCCCACCATCAACTTTCCAAGATATGGGTTCCATCTGCTGGATTGAGTTTGCTGTTGCTGCTGCTGAAGCTGTTGCTGGCGGATCATGGCAGGGTTTTGCTGGAAATGTTGACCTGGCACTGGATAAGGGCGTCCTGCATTCATCTGCTGTGAAGCCAAGATGCGTTTGATGTCGTCGGGGATCGGAATCATACCCGCTGGGTCTGGTCCTCTTGTGGTTGCTACTGGCGTATTCATATAGGGCATAGCATCTTGAGGATACTGTACCGGTGTGGGCGGTTGTTGGAGAGGATTGGGTAATTGACCAGTCATGGCGCCAGCCATGAACAACTTTTCGAAAGCAGCGATCCTCGCCTGCATACTACTGTTCTCGTCAATGAGGCGATTGTTCCGCTTTTCCAAGTGTCTGATATACTCGGTAGCCTTGGCAAGGACCTAGATTGATAGTCAGTATAAAGTCTAGATTTGTTCTGGACGACGACATAGGTCGGACATACAGTGGCCTTGTTGAGCTTATGGGCAGGAGTCAAGCCGTGTAGCTCCTCCCTATCTTCAGTAGTGTCTTCACCACGAGCACTTTTCGACATGATCCTCAGTGATGGGACACTATCTCGCAGAGCTGCTATCTTGTCATTGAGATTGGTCCGGTACCGCTTTTCGATCATGTTGTGTGCCGTCTTCTTGACGGGGTGCTGTCCGTCGAGTTCATCATCATCGTCATCGTCGTCGACCTCGGCCGACGACTTCCTCTTTCTACTGTTGGACTTGGAGTTGCCTTGGGCATCTGGGGACGAGCCAGCATTCTTATCGGCGCTGACGCTCGAGTCGGGACTCCCGGCACTATTGGGGGAGTGATACTGAAGGTGAGGCGGCATGGCGATGCTCTTGAGCCGCTCCTGCTGAGCAGGGGTCAGCGTATTCTGGATGTTGCGATTGTCAGGTCGAAATTGGTCGTTCGAGAAGGAGTGGGCCTGAGCCTGTGATAGCGAGATGTTGGCCGGATCGGCGGCGGCGGTAGTGTGATCAAAGGCCGGATCGATGCTGGAGGCAGCGGGAGACTGGAGATACAAGGGCTGATGCTGTGGCTGCTGCTGCTGCTGCTGATGCAGCACTGGTTGGCCCAGGTTGACGTGGACCGGGAGATCCCAGGTATGGGGTACAGGAGGAACAGTAAACTGATTGTCACCGGCGTTGAGGTCGTAGGGGGGTGTATCCTGGAAGTTCCAGGAGGGCACTGGGTTGAAAAATTGCTGCTGTTCGGGTTGGGTGGTTTGGAGGTGGTGTGGGTGGGCGTGTGGGTGGGCGTGGGTGTTGGTAATGGAAGGCGAGACTGATACAGGAGTCCCACTGGGGCCGGACCCAGGCGTGGCAGCGAGCGTGTCACCTGGTTGGGAGGAGGCAACGGTTGCGGCGGTGGTGTTGTTGTTGGGATCCGGAGTGCCGAGGCCACTATTCACCAAGTTGCCGGTAAGGCTACCATCGAGGTCGAAGGTGTCCAGGTCGGCAAAGAGCACGGGTGAGTCGGCGTCGGGGTCGGCCATTATTCCTTTTTTGCGAGGTTCAGAGCCCTAAACTCCCTGGGCTTGCGATCAGGTGTTGCATGCGGGACCTCTCTCTCTCTCTCTCTCTCTGGCCGGCAGTGTGCGTGTGCCGCAGGTCAGTGACAGCGAGTCTGGGTCGAGGGCCGACTGGCGAGACTGGGCGGCCGGGGCAGATGCCGACAACCAATTGCGCGCGGAGGTGTCGCGCGGCGTAGAGTGAGTAATTCGGTATCGGGGGAGTGCTGACCGCGTTCCTGGTCTGCTGATGGCTGCGGAGGCTGTTCTCGATTGTCGATGGGAAGGGAATGTGGGTTTAAAAAACATACGATGCGATTGAGAGAATCGAATGATTCCCGCCCGGAACTCAGCGGCCCCCTTTCAGCACAGAAGCACGGGCCATGTTACTAACCACCCCACCTCGCTAGCCTCAGAAAGCTGAATTTGCCATCTTCAACCACTTCTTCGTCGGGCACAGTAGCTTGCAGATATCTGTACGGACCCGTCGAGAAGAAAAGTTTATTTCGACGAGCATGCAGAGGAAGGCGTCGTTTCTTTCGGGCGGCCAAAGAAAGAGCCACAGTCGACTCAACCGACATCACGAACACGAGACAAAGAGGCAGCCCGATTGCCATCTCTCATCTGCCTCTCTCGCTATCTGAATCAGTGCGACCACCAGCTGTGGGACTGACGAGGCACACAGACTTAACCGTAACTCTTAGTAATTTATCCCACTCAATCGACTTGGCCTGAGTGGATAGAAAAGAGTCGGGAATCCTGTTTTTCTTCCAAGTTTCTTTTGGATTAAGTGGAGAGGGCCTTATAGCAATAGCTTTCCGTTTTCTTGGTTCCAAGCTTCCAACCCAAGGTCTTCATCGGATGCAGATGCAGGCGGATGCGGGGTCTGGCGAATGGTGACCGTAGGCTCAGGACCATTGCCGAACGCATCGGCCGAAGGTCGGGTTTGCCGCCAGAATTCTGTTGCGTCTGATCGATGGCACTTTGAGCCTTTTTGATATGGAATCCCTACCTCCTTCCAGCTTGCCTTTGAACGACGGGATTTCTGATGACGAGAAGGACCCCTGTTATCCACTGGAGAAGCACGTGAACGAGCGAGGGGCCTGCCGGCGAAGCATCTGAAGCAGCCCAGCACAACCCTTTCAGTTTCACCGCATTCTGAAACATCACCACACAATGCCCGCAGGCATCACTCACCAAGGAGCCGATAGGTTTCATCATATCTGTCATACATATTTCCCAGATACTCGCATGAAGCTATTTGGTGTTCCCAATACAAGAAATTGCCGTCCAACGTTTCTAGACGGGCCCAAGCCAACGAACTGAATTCATTCTCGCTCGCTCGTCATGGATATCAATACTGATCACTTCCTACACAAACCCAACGGTAAAAGAAAGAGAAAATGAGTTTTCCAGGCTAACTAACCCGTCCTCCCATTATAGCCAACCGCCCCATCCACTCCATCAATGCAACAAAAGAAAACAGCCAGGTACACACACCAATCAAAGCTGAAAAAAAAATATAAAAAAAGACAAAACACGGGATATCTACGAAGAAGATTGAACAACACCCAACACATCACGCAACATCATACCGTCACCTCAACTATTTACCAAACATCATCCGTATCCCGAACCATCTCCAGCGTCGGTGTCTTCGGCTCCAACTTCCTCATCATCTTCCTCTCCTTCTTACTCAACAAACTCGGCGTAACCGGAATCACCGGGCTAAACGGCTGATAAGGCGTATAAGGCACCGGCGCCCCCGTCCATGGCGTCCTCTGCCCCGTCGGCAACCCATTATCCCTGTCCGGCCTCGTGAAAACAGTCTGCTTCGTCGTGCCAAACGACGCAGCAGAAGGACTAGTCACTGCTGGCTCGTAGGCTCTAAAAGGCAGGGCACCACCCGCGCGAACGGCAGAAGGCGGGTTGGGTCGGTTAAAGGATGTTTGTCCTGGACGGGGAGAGGCAGGGAGGGAGTCCATTGAGGGGAAGCGGTTGACGCCTGGTTTGGGGGAGGTGGGGAGGCCAACCAGGCCCGAGGTGGAGGAGGTGGCCGAGGGGGGTTCTTCGTTGGAGTTGTCGCGTTGATGATGACGGGGGGCGGCGACGGCGGCGTCGATGCGAGAGTCGATTGATTGGGTGGAGACGGGGGAGATGTCTGGGGTGGGGAGATGTGGGCTAGAAGAGCCGGCGTGGTTGTTGCGGCGGAAGGGGAGGTCGGAGGAGCTTCCTTGTGGCAATGGGGGAGGGGCTAGGGGAGCGTAGTGACGGGGTGGGATGGTGTTCAATTCTTGCTCCTCTTGGCGAGGGAAGGTGCCTGACATTGGGGTCAAGATGGGGGAGGAGATAACCATTCCTGAACCTTGGACTTTGTTCTTCCTTGGGGACTTGAGAAAGTTGAGAAGTGATGAGCTTCGGGATTCCTTCTTGGTGTCCTGGGCGAGGTTGAGGTTGGAAGGTTTGTTCCTCTCTCTTTTGGTGCTTCCGGGGGTGGGCGGCATGGTGTTGACGGATTTGGTGGATGGCGAGGTGAGCATTGGAGGAGGCTCATATGCCCTACCCTCCGCTTTGGCTCTTTCCTGCTCCATCACATGCCTGTACATCTCTTCTAGCTGATTTTGCGCCATGGCTCTGTCCCGACCGACGACTGTCTGGTCAACCGAGAGGTCGATGCCGCAAGCAAGGATCGTCGAAGTCGGCGAGTGCGCTGTTGCGATGGAGAATTGTGACTTGGCTGGGCTGAGTGGGCCGCCGAGTCTGTCTCTTGCTGTCAAGGGCGAAGCCGAAGGAAGAGAATAGTTTCTTGTGTGCGCCGGGAGGTCTGTCTGGAGAGAGAGCTTCTGCCCTAGGTTGTGACCAAGGTACTGCTGTTGCTGCTCTGGCTGGAATTGTTCTTGCTGGAACTGCTGAGGATGTTGTTGCCCGGCCTGGTATTGTTCGGCCTGAAGTTGGTATTGCTCGAGTTGTTTCTTGTATTCCTCTTCGGACAGGAATTGTTGTGTGAACGGGTTGAAAGCCAGTAGTCCCCTCTCCTCCTCGGGTAATTCACCGTTCCTGATATGTGTTCGTCTGGTCTTGAGGAGAGCCAGCAACAGGATAGCTACAATCACCAACGAAAAACCATACGCTCCCACAATGGCACCTATATGGATTGGGAGGTAGGCCGGGTCCCGGACGGCGTTGGCGGATAGCGGAGGTCCGTCTTCGGGGGAAGGGGTGGGTGAGGAATAGTCGAGCCACAGGTCACCTCGACGAAGCAATTGTTGAATAGAAGGCAAGGCAGCGCAAAAAGAAGGCCAAGATGTCGTCGCAAAGAGAAGAGCGAAGGCAGCTTTGTTATATGAAGACACACCAGCTGACAGCATGATGATGGGGGTGGGAGAGGGTCGGGGGAGGGTCGGGGGAGGTCCAATCCGAGGCCACGGGTGGCGATAGACAGTTGGTGGTGTCGTCCAAAGGGTCTGTCTAACTTACGGCTGCCTCGTAGTATCCGCCATGCCGAAACACTTTGTGATTGAGATGGACAAAGAGGAGGTGCAAATGGCAGCAATCACGGTATATAGCAGCGCCTGTTGCGACGAGAGTCGACGGAACCGACATGGGGAGGCGGGGGGGCAGCCCATGCCGACTCTGGACCTGCATTGGATCCATCTCACGGTGAGGCCCTCGATTGGTTGCTGTATTCAATTCCCGTTGATGTCTTGCCCAACCACTTGCATGAGCGAGCCGACGCTCGCGCTAAGTCTGGCCTGCTGATTGGCTGTCAAGGGATCCACCCCGCATCTCCCATCACCCTCCCACTGCCATTGGGTTGTGATGAGAGACCTCACAGGCCATGAGAGTGCTGGTGTGTGCTAGAATAGGAGGTTTTTTTTGGTGATTCTCATGCGAGAGCGAGTTCACCTCAACTGGTGCTGCAGTAGCGTTTCCCAAAATGCAGGATGGGCCACCACTTGCAGCGTCAACTTTCACATTTCCCCCTTGATAGCCAAGTTGCGCCTGTGTTAGCTCGCTGTGATATTAACCTCTGATATCGGTGATCAGCCTCTGATCACTGAAAAGCAGTGGATTCGGTCCGTTCTCTGAATAAACATCACATCCCGTCACGCACGGGGCATAAAGTGACAGAACAGGTGTCACTGAGTGTGCCGCCCGCCGGTGGGCACCTCTCGGCGCATGAACGGATCGACCACGCTTCCGACAGATTGATTGCTTGCCACGAGTCTGTCCGTGTTAGCAGCTGCCAAATGCTTTTCGAGGAGAGGTTTCACTCCTGCTCTGTTAACCCTAACCCTTTAGGCCATCACCCTTAGGTAAGCAAGAGATTGGTGGACTGCCTTCACGTGCTTCCGCGACTGCCCCACCTCGACACACGCTCTCTGTTTTGTATCAACGCGTCTTCTGTATCTCGAAGCCTAATAATTGCACCAACTTTCTTTCCTCAAATGGCCAAACTGTAAAATCTCATCAATTGCACCAATTGGAGGACATTTCATTGCCTTGCTTGTCATTCAAAAATCCACTGCAGCACATGCCTCCACCATTAGCAAACCACCCCATCCTCAACAGCCTCAATGATGCCCAACGCCGAGCCGTAAGTTCAGATGCCGCTACTGTCGCCATCCTTGCTGGACCCGGCAGCGGCAAGACGCACACTCTGACCTCTCGAGTGGTATGGCTCATTGATCAAGTCGGATACCGACCCGAGGATGTCGTCGTCGCTACCTTTACCGTCAAGGCTGCACGGGAAATGAAGGAGCGTATCGGAAAGGCTCTCGGAGATGGTAGGGAGAAGAAGATTGTTCTGGGCAACTTCCACAGCATAGCTCGGCGCTATCTTGCTGCCTACGGCCGGAAAATCGGAATCAATCAGAAATTTGGCATTGCCGACGACGGCGACTCGCGCTCCATCATTGCTCGGATATGCAAGCGAAGAGAAGTCAATCTCGATCCTGTGGCCGTTCGCTCCTGGATCAGCAAAAAGAAGGCCAAGGGAGATGAAGTGGTGACAAAGCCACTTGGTCAGAAGGCCACAAAAACGTCAGGAGAGAAGGACCTCGACGAATGCTATGAGGAGTATCAGGCTCACCTGAAGAAGTCAAACCTGCTGGATTTCGACGACTTGCTTGTTCGTTGTGTTGAACTTCTCCGCGAGTTTCCGTCATGCGTCTCCAACATCCAGACCGTCCTCATCGATGAGTATCAGGACACCAACGGGGTTCAGTATGAGCTCATGAAGTTGTTCGCTCAACGACACAAGAGAATTACCATTGTGGGGGATCCGGATCAGAGCATTTACAAATGGCGTTCTGCCGAGATTCAGAATCTATGGCGAATGCTGAAGGATTTCCCCGGCACAGACGAGATCTCACTGGAGCAGAACTATCGATCGTTTGACGCCATCCTCAGATTGTCCCTGTTGGTGATACAGCAGGACAAGAAGCGATATCAGAAGGCTCTGAAGCCTGTCCATGGCCGAGGTCCTCGTCCGGTTTTGCGGAGGCTGAAAAGTGCTTCCGCCGAGGCAGATTGGATCGTCTCCGAGATCAGGAGAGTCATCATGATGTCTGGATCTATGCTGACCTTCAATGATGTTGCCATCTTGCTCCGCTCAGCTTCACTATCAAGACATGTTGAGACTGCTCTTGGCAAATCGGGAATCGCTTACAGGATGGTGGGCGGCAAGAAGTTTTACGAGCGTCTGGAGATCAAAGCCATCCTGGATTATTTGCGCGTCATCTACCAGCCGGAAAACAACGATGCCTTGGCCAGAATCATCAACGTACCGAAACGAGGAGTCGGAGATGTGACCATAAAGAGTTTACTAGAGGAAGCAGAGAGCTCGTCGTTGAGTGTCTGGGCGGTATTGACTAAGCACTGCCGAGGAGATCGTATCGCAAAGACAAAGATTCCGAAACCCATGGAGCAAAGAATAGCAGCCGGTCTCATTCGTCCTCTGGATAATATCCGTCGAAAAATGGAGAAGGCTGCTAAGTCTGGTGGTGCGGTCTTTGGACTGGTGGAAATGATTGAGCAACTTCTGGCAGCCCTCAATTTTCAAAAGTATCTGAAGGATACGCACCCCAACGAGCACGAGGGGAGATGGGCCAATGTAGAAGAGTTCGTAACTCTTGCGGGCGACTTCGTGCGGGATCTGAAAGAGTCCAGTGATGAGGAGCTCCTTCCAGAACTCGAGGGGCTCGA
Organism: Podospora pseudoanserina; assembly: GCF_035222485.1. Lineage (NCBI taxonomy): Eukaryota > Fungi > Ascomycota > Sordariomycetes > Sordariales > Podosporaceae > Podospora > Podospora pseudoanserina. Next base: position 2,638,863 of record NC_085923.1, read on the forward strand.
GCAGGCAAAAGAGGACGAGGTTCTGCCACGTTTCTTGGCCAATGTTTCTTTGGCATCCGATGTCCAGACTGGGGACGACGGGGAAAACAAGCCGCTTGTCACCATATCCACCATTCACGCAGCCAAGGGCCTCGAGTGGCCCGTCGTGTTTATCCCTGCCGTCTATAACGGCTCGATCCCGCATATGAGGTCCGACGACAACGATGAGGAGCGAAGACTCTTGTATGTCGCCATGACAAGAGCCCAAAGTCTACTCTATCTGAGTTGCTCCCTGTTTAGCACCAACGGCAATGGGGAGCGCAACCAGTTATCGTCTTTTGTGGAGCCTCTGCACAGAGTATTTGCACCCAAGGGGCCGTGTTTCGATCGACCGGTCATGCTGGAGATAGCCAAGGTGCTCGGTCGCACATTACCACCAGAGAATGCTGTCTTCAAAGCCTTGCCGTCCATGTTCAACCCGGAAGACAACATATTTCCGGTGGACCCAGAAGAATCCCAAGAGGTCCCAGCTGCCAGTACTGAGGCTCGTACTTCTGATGATGCGCCACGAGCAAAGCGGCCCAGGCTCTCTAATATGTCTGGCCAGAAGAACTCAGGCGAAGACGCGCAGTGGCACAGAGACTACACAACCACTATGGAGGGGGCTTCTTCTTTTACAGTCTCATCGCTACCTGGGTTCGTCAGTGCTGGCATGCACCAGGCCGCTATCACAGCGGCAAACGCCGCGGCCGAGACTAGGCAAAAGGCTGAACAGGAGAAGAGACTTGCCAACCGACGTCCTCCAGACCAGAAGAGCATTCTAAGTTTCGTGAAGTCTACAACTAAACCGAGTATCGACCCCAGTCCAGCGCCAACCTCTCATAATGGCCTTCTAACTCAAGCCAGTCTTGCTCCTCCGCAAGTGACGGCCAACCCAGGCCAGCAGGCGATTCCTCCCAGCCTGGCCACACACAAACCTGCCAAAGGGACGCTGCTTTCTCGTCCTGCCCGGCCTGCTCCAGCCCCTGATGAAAATCCCAAAGGAACGGCCTATCCCTGTTTCTCCAGCTCTCCTGTCAAGCCCGACGCCATCCAACCGGGTCCAGATGAAGATGATGAGCCCCTACCAGAGCCCACCAGAGTGGCTGCTTGCCTTCACAGCACAACCTTCACGAGACCAACTCTACTGACGGCAGGGAGAGGATCAGGAGGTCTGACACGACCGAGTCCGGTGGGTAAAGTGGGAAGAACGCCTATTGCACCGATAGACAGACTGCGCAAACCGTTCAAGCCATTGACGATTAAGCGGCCTTGAGGGCATGTACATAATGATGAATTATGACTTATGATCTGAGCTCACAATTTGGCTTGAAGTTTCTGGACACTGTGCAAGTTGCCATGATTTGTTCGCTTCCATCAGGCAGGTGAAACATGCATGCTCCCTTTATGCTCTGCCCTAAGAAGAGAATTTTCGCTCTTGAAAATAATTCATTTTTTTTCTGTGAACGGGGGCCATTTCGAAAGACAACTCTACCATCAAACCCAACAAGCATGGCTCGTCGTTTCGTCTCCCACTCTCAACTCATTTCCTCCGCAACTCGGTTATTTCCAACCAGGCTTGTGACCCAAAATGTCTTCCCAGTTACCTCATGGATTTTCCACCGCTATTCACAAGTAATCCCTCGCCGATATGGGCCTATTCTTCTTCGAAATGGACCCGGGGCGTGAGGTAGACCCTCGATCCAAAGCTCACTACAATCGCGCTCATGCTGGGAATCCCGTTATGCGGTTTCGAAGTAGTTCATACCGTTCATTTACAGAAGCAAATCGAGGAGGTGATTAGGCAGCTGAAACAACGAGAAGTGGCAGCAAAAAGCGGATGGAGGTTGAAGCCAACTTGGGGAGAAAAATAGCAGAGCTACCCGCCACCGCACTCGCATACGACGCTGTTTCAACACTGTGCCGACCAAAACCACCTCTGATACGCAGAAATTCCAAAGAGGGGATTGCAACCTGGCAAAACTTTTCATGGATGGTCATTCCAGTCTCATGACCTACCGAGCAACTGAACACAGCAAACAGTAAAGCGCACCATGCCTTACCAACCAATCCCACGGTTTATCCTTGCCCGCCCCCTCTCATACCGGTTGCTCGCATACAATATCCGCTGTTGCGTCCCATTCCCATCATCACCACCACCACCACCACGGTCATACCTTTCAAGTCAGCACTCCAAGCCATATGGTTCCCGCTGGCAGAAACCGCAGCATCCCCTATCTCGAAAGCAAAAAGAAGCATATGATTCCTACTCTCTCAAATCAGGGCAGATGAGAGTCTCTACTAAATCAAAACGCCAGAGCCAAAGCCAAAGAAGAGGACTGAAGATGCAGAGGAGTCCCAAGAACTCAAGGATGCCATCAAATTGGGTCTCTACCGCAGGAATGATCCGAAAACGCAAGAGCCAGAGAAGAGACCCTGGGAGGGATTCAAGGAGCTCTGCTTATGGGTCGTTTTGGGAGTTGGAGTTTTGCTCCCAGGAATCTTTTTGGTCGTTCTGGACCTAGTGCTTTGGTAGGTTATTAACTTTAGGTTCGGGATGCTTTGGAACTTTGTTTATGAAGTGGTGGCTGGAGTCTTGAGCTTTCTGTATTGGATGTTGTTTGGGTAAGAGGGGGCTCTGCTGGCAGGTCTGAATTGGCATTACAGTAGATATTCTGAGATCTGGAAAAGCACGTCGCCAGCATCCATCTATCATTCATTATCTGTAAAACTTCTTTTTATGTGATCGCTAATAGTTGACACTGTGTGAAGGAGCATCCGGATACGGCATCCTGCAGACCAGCCCACCGCTCGAGGTTTCATCAGCCTATCACAAGCAACTATCCTCGGGCCTGATAGGAAGTTGAGACATGAGTGTTGATTGCTCATAGTTCCCCTCACTTCGACTTTTAACATTGATCCAAGATTCTCAGGGCATACATCATCTCAACACCAACCGACTCATACATTACCAAAATAGACCAACATTGAGCATGCCTCACCGTCTCCATCCTCGCCACATTCTACCCTCTACTTCCTCCTACCAGGTATCCTCACCACCATCCAACGCTCTATCGCTCTCACTGTCACGGGCATATTCGTCGAAAAGACAGCATGGGTCCCAGAGAGGGGCGTATCTGAAACAGCGTTCTCAAACAAAATCACACTTTATCTACCAAACTCTGCGACAACAAGAGCAACGGAAGAACGGCGGCGACTCATCTACCTCCAGCAACAACAAGTCCAACAACAAGTCGAACGAAAAGGAGAAGAGAAAAAAGGACTGATGATAAGAGCTCTGACCCAGGATTCCCCATCATCATCCCGGATATTTTCCCTTTTGACTTTCTCTAAGGACAATCATGCTACACCGGCTCACCCACCGCTTCGAAATCCCCATCTTGTCCACCTCTTCCCTTCGACCAGCATTCCCATTACCAAGAGCCTTCAAGACCAAGCAATGCTGGGCAATAAAATCACCGCCGAAATGCAGAGGACCGGAACCACGGAAATTCGCCCAAATATAATGATGACCACCTCCGGCCCTACAAACGACGGCGTCCCAGCATTTTCGACTTGGTCGTCATCTTAGCCTTCTTGCTCGTCCTCGCCTTATACCGTCAGTTCATCCGCTCTTACGACCCAACTTACGCCCGCGCTTGTCAAACACCCCGGAGACAGAGGCGGGAGAAGCGGATGAAGAGGCAGATGAAGGAGAGGAAGTTGCTGGTTGAGACTGAAGGGGATCGTGAGTTGGAACGGCGGCGGGAGCTGGAGGGGCGGCCGCTGGGTGGGACTGGTGTGAAGGTAGAAGAGAAGTGGGATAATGTAAAACCTGCTGTAGCTGCGTAATTTAAAACGATCTGCCAGACGAACCAGAACATGAACAAAGATTTCTATGACAATTTAATACTTGATATTCACCGCTAATGAAACGATTGGGAACATAAGGTACTTTAAACAGTGCAGACACCAGCCCACATCCGCAGCTTTATCGATTGCCTTTACTCACCCGCCCTGATGTCTCGGACTCATCTACCACTTTACCTCCAACTTCCACTTCTTCCTCACCACCTACCTACCTACCTACCTATCTACCCAGCACATCTATTTCCACCACCTTGATAAATCACAGCATAATGCCTCCCCGTCTTCCCACCCCCAGTGCCCCGCTGCAACCATCTCATCACCAGGTATTCACAACGCCTTCTCCCACGCCCAACCACCCTCCAACCATCACCACCACCATCCCTTACCAGACAACAACAACAACAACAACAACAACAACATCCAGCCATCCTTTGCCGAAGCTTCACCGCCCAAACCCAAACCAAAACCCCCCTCCCATCCTCCCCTGAAGACACCCCCTTCCTCACCAAAGCCCTCCATAACTACAACACCAACAACGACGTCTCCCTCCCAATCGGTCCCACCCCCCTCGGCCTTTTCCTCTACGCTATAGAATATACCCAACAACAACAATCCAGCGATCTTTTATATACCCGTGCCTGCAAACACCTCAAACTGCAAAAAGGGATCAAAAACCTCAAGGAGCAAACAGACCGGATCAGCGGGATGGGGGACGGGCGGTGAAAAGACCTGAAGGAGTTTAAGCTGGCAGAAATGAAGGGGGAATGCCTGAGGGAGGTTGCACGCGAGTGGGATTGGGGATTGGGTGAAGCGTGGAGGAGAGGGGTGGTTGTGGTTGAGGTTGTTGATGGGAATGTCATCAGTAACTATCAGCAAATCCCATCAGGCGGATGGCTGTCCTCACATGGTAGATCACTGATGAAAGAAGTAGAAACGTCGGTCAGGCGGTGACGTTCTGGTAGGACGGCCAGGGCAAGAGAGTGTAGTGAGGGCAGAAACCTTACATGCATGCCTATACATCCCATACAGGCGTAAAAAAAAAAGTCTCGTATTAATAAAAAGTAATTAGAATAATAAAAATTCTCAAATCATGAAAACTTGCAAATGGATCTCTCTCTCTCTCTTTCTCTCAAAAGCCACCAAGAAAAAAAGTCCCTACCCGCCGCTTTCCCCCCAAGCCACCGTATGCCATGCCAAAGAAGAGAACAAAAGCCAAACACAATTTCCCCCTCCTTCCTCTTTGTTTCGTTCCTCCTACACCATTCAAACCACCCGCGTCCATATATACCCCCAAAACTACTCTATCCTAACCCCGTGTTATGTTTTCCCCCATCTACAACCTCAGCTCCCTCACAATATGCTCCGCCATCGCCTTATACTGCCAAGTATCACCGCCCACCCTCTTGAACTGCACACCATGCAAGCTCACGATAGGGACCTTGACAATCAAAATCTCAAACTTAATCTCCCCATCGTCCATGCCCCTGCTTCCACCACCTCTCCTCTCATCACTGCTCTGATGGCTGTACCTTGACCGGTCATACTGAGGCTGACGCTCGGCAATGCTAGGACTATGCGCACATCTAAACCCACCCTTGATCTCCTTGTAATCCACCCCAAGCGCCCTCAGGACCCTCTTGATATCCGCCCTAATCTCCACCAGTGGCTTTGTCGAGGTAGTCGACACGCTAAAAATGCCCTTGAGGAAGACAGGCTTGGCAAGGTCGGGATCCTCTGGCTCAAGACGCTCGTGGGAACCGCCGCTTGTCTCGCCGCCGTTGTCATTGTCGAGCTCGCCCAGTTCAGCGTCGGTTTCCTCCCGCACAGGTAGCGCGGTGGCAGGCGCCGCATCGCCTCGGGCTGCCTCGGCCTCCCGCTTCGCCCGCCGCGCTTGGATGCTTTCCCTGCGGGCGTGGCCGAGCGATTTGGCGCGCATAGAGACCGACTTTTGAATAGACTTGCCAGTAGGATCGCCGACGTCCTTCTTTCTGTCGCGGGTGCTGAGTCGTCGGAAGATGCCAGCAGCAGTGCTCTCCTTCTTTTGGGGGATCATGTCAGGCGACAAGAGCCCATTCTTGACGGGTTCTCTGGTTTGCTCCTCGCTGTGGGACCTAGCCCTGGTTCGGGTTCCACGTCCGCCGTCGGTGTGAGCTGGTGCTGGGGGTACGATCTCGGCAAGAGAGTGCTTCTCCTTGGGTCGTACAATTGGAGATGGGGGCACCGGTGGGGGCTGGGCCTGCTGTGGTGATGGCGGGACTTGAACCTTGGGTGGCGCCGCTAGTGGACCAGCCTGGGCGGCCTGGCCCTCACGCTCGCGTTCTAGCTTCTCCCGCACGAGATAATAGATGGAAATTAGAGGGTCAAAAGCGTTCAGCGGGTCATCACCAATCGGAAGACCCTCGGAGCTGGCGGTGGTCAGTGTGTCCCGGCTGGTGACTGAGTTCCTCCTCTTGTAAAAGTCAAACCCAAAGCCACGTCTCTTCTCGACGTCCTTGGGTGTGGGCTGCGGTTGCTCCCTCTCCCTTTCGAGTCGTCTGACAGCCGCTTGGTATTTTGGAGACTTGATTCTCTTGGTCAACTCCTCCCTGATGTATTCTGGAGGGCCAAATTTAAAGCCTGTCATGTTTGCAATAACTTCGTTGTCGAGCGGGAGCGACAGGGGTTCGCGCTGCGGGAGATAATTCTCGGGTGGCCCGTTGTAACCCTTGAGCATCCAGGGGTGGTTCATGACCTCATGCATGGTAGCACGTTGTCTTGGATCCGTCACCAGCATCCGCGAGATCAGATGCTTGCATTCTAGAAACAATATCAGCATGATAAGTGAAACATGGTAGACACAGAGGTCAACGCACCACTAGACAGCCAGCTTGGGTAGTCAACAGCACCCTTCTTGATCTTTTGGTGGAGGGCGGGCATGTACTGGTCATCAAAGGGCACCTTTCCGCACACCAACACGAAAAGCACGACACCGAAACTCCAGACATCAACCTCTGGGCCAGTGTAGGGTTTCGCCTGGAGCAGCTCGGGGGCGGCAAAGTACAGACTGCCACAGTAGGTCTTCAATTTCCTGTCCTCGTCCGGCGAGAAAAGGTTGCTGAGGCCGAAGTCAATAATCTTAATGTCGCCCGTCTTGCTGATGAGGATGTTTTCAATCTTCAGGTCCCGGTGGACAATGCTGTTTCGGTGGCAGTAGTCGACGGCGCTTGCAATCTGGCGGGCGAATTTCCGAGCCTGCTTTTCTTTGAGCTTTCCATGAGAAATGATGTAGTCCAGCATTTGACCGCCATTAACGTATTCAAACAGCATGTACCAGTGCCATCTCGTTCGCAGGTTGTCCCGGAGTCCGCAGATGTACTGGTGGTTGAGCAGGCTGACGATGGCAGCCTCGCGCGCATTTCGGTCTTCCCTGGCAGCATCCGCCTTCTCTCTCTCCTCCCTGCTCTGGCGACCATCGTCGGGTGACACTCTTTCGATAATCTTGCAAGCAACCTATTGACAAGTAAAGGATCCAAGGTTAGATAGGCTGACCCACAATGTAGCCGAGGATGGCGGTGGGGAAACCGTGATAACTGACCAGTTCGCCTGTGACCTCCTTTTTGGCCAGCTTGACTTTGCCCATGCTCCCCTGGCCAATGGTTTTGATAAAGGTGTAATTGCCCGAAGGGGCGGGAATCATGGTACGGTATTTGTGCTTGGAGGTGTGGTGCCTCCGGGGGTCGGTTGAAGTGCCATCGCCGCGGTGCTCTTCGGCGTGGTGGCTTGGGGGAGCAGCCGAGGCGTCAGGCTGCTGGGGGTGACGAGGAGACGGGGCATTTGTCGAGCGCTGGCTTCTCGTGCGTGACGGGCGCGACGCCTCGGCTCTCGTAGATGATTCGGACCGTGGCAGAGGGTCGGGGCGGGTGCCTGTGGGCGGGCGCCGTGTCCGGACAGACTGCGACCGGATTGGCATTTCGGTGCCAGCGGCTGGCATTGTGGTTGTCATGGTCGGACTCCCGGAGCCCGGGCAATTGAACACGGTGAGTAAGAGTCTTGCAAGAGGAAGGGCGTCGGTAGAAGGGAGGCGCGCTGGTGGAGGCGGTGATGATGATGCAAAGACAATTTCACAAAGAGAAGCAGTCGAGTCGAGTCGTCCAGGGTGGGTGGTTGGCTTTCAGGTGCCTTGCTTGGTTGGTTGATTTGGCAACGGTTTCGGTCAGTCGATTAATCGGTCAGGAGGCAGACAGGCAGCGGGGCGGTGGAGGTTCTTGTCTGCTGTTGCGGTGCAAAATAGATAAACAACACAAAAAAAGACAACAGACAGGATTGATCGTGAGATGCGGTGGGAGGGCGAGGGCGAGGGTGGACAAAGACGGGAATTGGGGGTCGGGATTTGGTTGGAGAAGCGTGGGCTGCGTGGTGTCCAGCCTGCAGCGTGTCGTTCCAAGGTTGGGCAGTCGACGCAGCTTTTTTAGTGAGTTGAGGGGAACAAGTCGGTGTTTGGGCTGGAGCCAGGGGCTCGACTGGACTGGCTGGACTGGCTGGCTGCCCTTCTCTAGCGGGTACCTAGCTGAGGTGTGAACTGGCATTTCCATGATGGCATTGCATTGCGTCTCCAGCCCGGTTTATGCACAATCCGGGTTACTCTGTTTGCTCCTTTCTTTCTTTTACTCATCCCCCGACTACTCTATTACTGTCTAGGTAACTATCCTCGCCTCACCCGTGATATCAGCGTCCGTGACAGTCAAGATGGATGGTAGCTTTTTGCTGTTGGTCCCCGCTCTGGCCAATGTCAATTCCGGGGGGGAGGGGGGCTGGGCGATGTCTGGGCAGACAGCGGCGACCCACTCAGCACTTCCATGTTCATCAACCCACCCTCACCTCGAAAAGCAACCCTCGCGAGTGGTATTAACAAACGGCTCAGCCTGATGGTACTGGTTGCTCGCTCACCGTCAACCTAATTCACCTCAGCAGTTTGGTTTGCAGGGCTGACTTTCAGGTTGCCCGACCGGCCCTGATTGGCGAGGTCAAAGATGGGATGGTGTGTGTGCTGCACCAACAGCTCGCTTGGGAATTCTCATAGCAAGCAGCCTTCCGCCGACCGGCTCTTGTCCAGTAGTCTGTCTCCAACGGGTCACCAGCAAAAGCGAGACCCCGTCGGCCTGCTCAAGGAACGTATGCCAACGGTGGTACCACTCGAGTCGTTGTTCTCGAAGCCTTTGCGGGCCATCGCTGGTCAGGAGCACAAGGCCGGGGGGGGCCTTTCTAACTGGTTATGCGTATGCACACCAGCTGCGGTGGCGCCAGCAGACCAAAACCAATATGCGGGGGACGCAATTCTTCTCCTGTCCTATCGGGTCCGTCGTCAGCTTCTTCTGCACGTGTTCGGCGACCCGAATCGGCCGGTTGGGCCTTTTATTGAGCAGCAAGGCCTACAGGTGAAACCTAGAAATCACCCGGGTCTAATAAGATGCAGGTCCTCCGTCGGGGATTCTTCAATTTTCGTGTGGATAGCACAAGGTGACACGGGGCCTTGCAAGGAGTCCTCGAAGGCCCTGAGCACAGCAGGACGCCCGCTTGAGATGATATCATGAGGCCGATCATTTCAAGCGAGCCACCCGTTATCAATCAAAGTCTGTGGGGGTCACGATAATATGTTCCATGTTTCAGTCTGTCGCGGTGACGTTGTTCAAAAAGTCCCATATTGAACCCTCGATATGAGTTAGAGCGATCTGCCGATGTCACGCTATGCAGATAATGGTACAGCAGTGCTCGATGGCTCATGCTGTGGCTGGTGTCAGAGATTCTCAAAGACTTCTCACAAGTACTGTAAGACGGCCGGGCCATTATCCCCACCGAAAGACTCAAAAGAACTTGGTGATTTGGCTTCCAGAAAACCAAAAAATAAAGGAGATCAGTGTTCCACTGGAATCCAAGAGATCGGATGCGCTAAACTCCCGCGTTCTGGAGTTGGTAAATGCCCCACAATCTCTATTCGAGAGCTCTCACCGCCTTCCATATTTGGCCCTCTGTCATTTTGGAGTCAGCCTAGAGCATCGGCCAGCATGTGCTCATTCGCAGTCGAATTATTGCCAGTCTCCAAGCACCATCGAATCCTTCAGCATTCAACATTCGGCAGCCATTGACCATCACAACACACAGCATTGCGACAGTCAACCCCATTTAACGATAAACGAGGATCACCATCCCCATGTCCTACAAGCGTTCGCGCGCCGCTTACGAAGCCGACCTCACCACCCAGCAATCCCCATACGTCTTCTTTGGGACTCCGCTCCCACCACTTGATCCCGATGTGCGAGACGACGGCTCATACGTGCCAATATGGAAGCAGGAGGTGAGGGATGAGCGCGGGCGCAAGAGGCTCCATGGCGCCTTCACCGGAGGCTTCAGTGCAGGGTAAGCGTCCAGCCCTTACCCAGTTCCCTTATGCCCAACAGGCACCGACCATCTTCTCAGATATTTCAATACAGTTGGCTCCAAAGAAGGGTGGACGCCCTCGACATTTGTATCTTCACGTACGAACCGCCGGAAAGATGACCCGAAATCCGCTCAACAACGTCCCGAGGACTTCATGGACGAAGAAGATCTTGCCGATGCCGAAGAGGATCGGAGAATACAAACCAAAGCAGCCTTTGCTGGCCTGGGCTCCACCGAAAATGACGCGTCAAGAGCCACAGGGCTTATGGGCCTGTTCCGAGCTACCGGGGAGACAATGGGCGAAAAGCTACTGAAGAAAATGGGTTGGAAAGAAGGGCAAGGCATAGGTCCCAAGATCAGAAGGAAAGCTCGCCTCGAGCTTCGTAGCGATTCTAGCGGCCCTGGAGAGACATATTTGTTTGCTCCTGAGAATGTGCCGATGATCTCCTTTGTGCGCAAAACAGACCACAAGGGATTAGGTTATGGAGGCCATGCTAGACTGACACCTATTGAATCTTCCAACAAAAACAATGGCGCCAGTCATTCAGATGACGAGGATGACGACGAAACTATGGGTGGCTTTGGTAAGCCTCGATTTACACTGCCGACAGACCGCAAGAAGAAGAAGGACAACAAGCCGCGAGGTGGCATTGGCATAGGCATCCTGAACGACACGGGCTCTGATGATGAGGATCCCTACGAGATTGGGCCCAAGATATCCTACAACCGAGTGGTAGGGGGTGATAAAAAGAAGAAAAAGGCGACGACCACGATCAATCCTGCTGTCAAAGCGCCCCTGTTTAGGCCGTCGAAAAAGACAGCCTTAGAGAAAATCGCTCTAGGTGTGCGAAAATGTCACGATGGACGACTGCCCCTCGATGGCTTTGTGTTTGGCAAGGAGCCAGATGCGCTGACCTCGGCTATCAGCAGCGAAGGCAAGTACCCGCCTCCTCAGGTTCCGCCAGGCTGGGTCTCTTCGAAGAAACCCAAATCCCCAGCGGGCGGTCCGGCGGAATTTGTATCAGCAGCAGATGCCGCAAAGGCCTCGACGCTTGATCCAAAGTCCCGCGCAGCCATTCTCGGAGAGAAACAACTACCTGGAAAGTCAGTTTTCGACTTCTTGTCTCCTGCCGCTCGAGAACGGCTGGTTGCTGCTACTGGCCGAGCCGATCTCCCTCAAGCCAAGGGCGAAGTCCCAGCGGAATATGCGCTGAATGAAGAGGAGCGTATGAACGAGTTGCTGAGTCGTGTTCCGAAACTCGACAAGGAGACAGCTGTCGCTGCTATTTCCAGGGGAGTCAGCAGTGGAGCGCCATATGCGGACGACGAGAAGAAACGAGCGAGATACATTGCTTTCCTCGAGTATCAGGCTGGATTCAAACCCACCCCAGGAACCCAGCCTCCAAAAATGAACAGCGAGGACTGGCTGAGAGAGCTGACCGAGTTTTATAACTGCGCTCGAATCTTCAAGCCGATGACTGGCTTCATGGCCAGCAGATTTACCACATCTTCAACAACGAAACCAGGCAGCAGAGGTGAGGCTGGTCAGAAGGATATCCTCTCCAAGCCTCCGCCAAAGCCCCAGGACCCTGCCGAGGAAGCAGCGAAGCTTGGTATGTTTGGACCCATGACGAGGTCTGTTACCGACTTTTATCCTACACGCCTTCTGTGTAAGAGATTCAACGTCAGACCACCGGAGCATGTCCAGCCAGATGAGGAGCATTCCACCAAACAGGCTCCTGGCGGCTGGTCAAGGTTTGATGTATATCCCTATCAACCGGTCTTTAGGCCTGAGATTTTGACAACAGGTGGTGGTGTGGGGATAAGTCGAGAGAGTTCCAATGGCGAGGGCTCTGGCAAGTCAACTCCTGCTCCTGAGCCAGCGATGGTAATAGATCCCAGCAGAAATGAAGCGCTGGAAGGGAAAAGGGCAGGAGAGGATGTGTTCAAAGCCATCTTTGGTGACAGTGATGAAGACGATGACTAGATAGACCTATTACTATTAATCTTGTACGTTATATGTTCCACTACGGACTGAAGCTATCCAGCATTCACAGTGATCCTGGTCCAATATGGAACGTCGCCTGTGTTGAGGTGATCAGATATGCAAATTGATTGGTCAGTGCTGGTGGGCGGCTATGGGCCCCACCTGCAGCGTGAATGCTCAATGCAGTCGCCAGGAAATTTGTTAGCAGCAATTTAGGGGCCCCAGCGGCCTAATGTTGGGAATCCCTGACATGGAACGGGGGACTTTCAGCTACCAAACGACCTTTTTTACTTTGTTCTATACTTCGAAGAGAAACAATTATTCTGCTGATCCATTGTATTGATCTCTCCTATGAGTCGTCCTTCTCGTCTGCTTGTTAGATAAGACTTTCGGCTGGTTTGTTAAGCTACACAGTTGCGGGCCACCAATCTGGGCATACCATCCATTCAATTTCCAGCATTCATCCGCCCATCTCTCCTGAGCAAGGCGACCAGGTACCCCAACCGAACCACTGCTACCTCCCGACGACAGAACTCCATCAAGGTCGCGCCCACACATCCCCAGGGACCTCACCTTGCACCGTGTCGAGACATAGAGCCGCGCGAGCGCAGCACAAATACCCCACAGTCATATCCAAGAGGCCAGCAAACACCACGGCAGTGACACGAGACCGCCCCGTCAACACCAACACTAGCACCACCTCGTCCGACTCACGGCCGTCCAGCCGCTCACCCACCCAACCGTCGCCAGCAATTGACAAGCTATCCGACGCCGTGGCTGACCCAGACTTGGTTTGCTTCACCGACGAAGTCAACGTTGAAATCCTCCACCACCGACAGGCACCCGACGAAGCTTTAGCATCAGGCCAACGGTCGCCGCCACCCCAGTACCCAGCTTCAGAGGCTTCGGCCAGCGGCTCCAACTTTCGACCGCCACCTTCGTTCCAGTCTCTCTTTGCGCTTCCCAACCCCGAGGCGGCAAACCACAAGGAGTCCGCCCCCGACAGCGACGAAGAGGAAGCCAATCCCAACACTGCCGCCGCCCCAGCGTATGCGCCGCCCGACAACCAGGTAGCTCAATCATCCCACAGCAGCGCGTCCGCTGCCTCTCGCTTCCAAGACGAAACCAAACGCGCGCTCCCACGGGACAGCAAAGGCGAATCTTCGCGCAGCAAGGAGGAAGAAGCAGAACCGCCACCAGCCTATTCGGAGGGATACAGTCCTCTCCACTCTTTTACCTACCTCATGGCTGCCGCAGGAGGAGAGTCGAGTATTATTACTCAGGTCCAGCAAGGGGGGCCGCCGATTAATACCCTGTCAGGTTGGTGTTTTGGGGGTTTAGAAAATGAGATGGAACATGAAGGCTGACATGGGATTGTAGACATCAATGCCGATGAGACGATAACGATGGACCTGCGGTGAGATTGATCACGGTCATTGGGGGTGATGGGCATCGAATACTAACTTTTGCGAAGGGGCACCCGCTTCACGCTGTCCCGAGATGAGCTCTTGACGTTACCTGAATTCGTCCTGCTCTCGCTTTTCCCCAATGGCCTCTTCCCGGAAGGGCACATGGGCGGCGGCTTCCAAGACGGCGACGCCGTTCAAGTTGATGTGGGTACCACCGATTCCAATTATTACTACGGGAACGACGAGGGCTATTATGGCAACGGTGCTGGTGTTGTTGGTGATGATGGCGGTGATGGGGATGGCGCTCTCTCCATTCCGATATATCAACAGCCACCACCGCCGGGTCAAGGAAATGCATACGACGAGGACGACGATCACATAGGCGCATCCGCTCCCTGTGCCGCAGTCACAGTCGTCGCAACCCCCACCAGCCAGAATGCCTCTCACATCCGCAGTGTCCTCCGCAATCTAGAAATATACATAGCTGACCATTACACTCACACACAGTACGACCCGGCTTCCCTGCAGTACATGCTTGACTTTTTCCGGGGTGTCGCTTCTTCGATTCCTGCCACCACCAGCGAAGACGGCAGCGATGTGGTGGGTGTTGATCCTGCTGCGCGAGAGCAGAGGGACGACAGCAGCAGGCGCGCGGGCATTATTGTCTTGAGGGAGGATCTTGACTTTTATGCGATCCCGCACAAGCAGGACATCGGCCAGGAAGAGATGATGGATGTCAAGAGGGCGGCGGCGAAGAAGTTGCTGGAGCAGGGGGGGATCTTTAGCGGGTTGAAGAAGAGTGATGAGCCGGGGACGACGGAGGCGCATTTGATTGAGATGTTGACTGCCGGGTGTGTTTCCCCCCCCCCTTTGATATGCGATCAAGAAATTATGCTAATGATGAGGTACAGTGGTTTTAACCATGATGATCACTGGGGTCATCGGGCTGGCGAGCCCAACAAGGCGGTCATCTGCAGCTTGGCGCTTGCGAGGCTGAGGTCGGATATCAGGGGGAACGAGATGGGGAATAATGCTGTGGGGATGGCGCAGAAGCTGCTGCTTTTCTGGCGGAAGCCGGCGAGGAGGTGTTGGTGGGAGGGGGTTGAGCTGGAGGGGGTGGAGGGTGTGCCGCAGGGGCAGAAGTTGAAGGTTTGGATTCGGAGGGTTTGGACTTTGGAGATGAGTGTGATTGGGTTGCGTTGAGGCCTGGGTGTATGAGGAGGGTGTTTCGCCCAGTAAACTGATGAGAGGCAGGGAGGGATGAGGAGATGATTCTGTTAAAAACTTGCTGACACATGGGTTGGGTTTGGTTAGTCTCTTGAGGAGTGTAGGTTGCGGGTTGCTGTGTGGTGTTTTCTGTTTTCTTTCTCTTTTTTTTGTAATGAAGTTTGCTGTTGGTTTTTTATTTTACTTTTTCTTCGTTCTTTTTCCCCAGATTCGAAACAGCACACACACACAATTGTTTTTTTTTTTTCCTTTTCCTTTTTATATCCCGAATGCGAAAATGGGAGGTATACCTAGGTAGTTTGGGGGGAGGATGGGGTGAGTCCTATAAAGCGAGAAAAAGATAGTGTATTTTTTGGTAATAATATCTATGATGGCGCAATGCTTTTGGGGATTATGGTGAGTGGTGAAGGGTAGGCAAGCGGATGAAGCACCCGGATGGAAGGACAGAGGATGTCCGAGTTGTTTCCGGTGATACAACAACCCTCGGCATGCGGCATCGGGACGGTGCTGTTTGTTCGGGTTGCCTAATATCCCAACGGCTCAAACTTGTTCCTGTGTCGTCGGTATTCTCGCTATAGAATTTCTCTGTCAAGAAGAGGGGAACTTGTTGATAGGATTGGGCACCTTCCTGTATGGGATAGGGTGACACTTGGAGTTGCTTGTGCTCCACTCACTTACACGTTTGACTTACTTCTTGATATTGACAGATAACCCATCACATCTTTCCAACCTACACTGTCTCTCATCAACCTTGACCCTTCTTTCATGTCACTGTCATTCTGCACCTCCCCAACAGCAAGTTCCGTTTTCCAACTCATCTCCTGTGTGTTGTCCAAGACCACGATGGCGGAAGCAACCGTCCCACCACCACCGCCACCCGGCCTCTGGGTCCCCTCGATAACAATCTTCACCAACGACGACACCCTCGACCTAGAGTCCCAATCCCTTTATTTCCAATACCTCACCTCTTCCCACGTCGGCCTCACAGGCCTTTTAGTCCTCGGCACAAACGCCGAGCCGTTCCTCCTCACCCGGGAGGAACGCTCCCAGCTGTTGCACCTCGCAAAGAGTGTCTGCCCCCCGGGATTCCCCATCATGGCTGGCGTTTCCGGCCACAGTCTAGCTCAGGTAAAGGAGTATATCTCCGACGCTCAGGACGCAGGGGCAGATTACGTGCTGGTCTTGCCGTGTGCGTATTTTGGGGCGAAGCCAGCTGTTGTGGAAGGGTTTTTCAAAGAGGTGGGGGAGTATGTGAGGACACTAGGAAGGGAAAGGGGGAGGGAGATGGGGGTTGTGGTGTACAACTTTCCCGGGGTGACGAATGGGGTTGATATGGATTCTGGGATGATATCACGGGTTGTGAGGGAGAGTGGGAATGTGGTAGGGGTTAAGTTGACTTGTGGGAGTGTGGCTAAGGTGACGAGGTTGGCGGCGGAGTTTGGGAGGGAGAGGTTTAGTGTTTTTGGGGGGCAGAGTGATTTTTTGATTGGGGGGCTCAGTGTGGGAAGTGCGGGGTGCGTTGCTGCGTTTGGGAATGTTTTTCCCAAAGTTATTGGACGGGTTTATAGGTTGTGGAAGGAGGGGAGGGGAGAGGAGGCGTTGGTGTTGCATAGGAGGGCGGCGTTGGGGGAGCAGGTGTTGAAGAGTCTAGGGGTTGCGGGGACGAAGCTGGCGGCGGGGATGTTTACGGGGGTGAGGGCTGGGGTTGTGCAGGAGGGTATGGAGGGGGTGGAGGAGAGGTTTAAGATGAGGGCGCCCTATGAGGCTTTGGGAAAGGGGGAGAGGGAGAGGATTTGGGAGGGGTTGAAGGGGTTGGATGAGATTGAGAAGGGGTTGTGAGACATCGAGAGATTTTGGGGTGGTGTTGAGGGTGGGTGGAGTTTGTGATGGGAAATGACCAGTACGTGGTGGGAATTTAATGCCCAGAAGAAATATAGATAAACGGTCAAATTAGCTTTACAATTGGAAGATAAGAATTGAGTCGCCTAGCTGTCGACATAGTGTGATGGATTCTGCAGACACTGGCACAGTTCTCGGAAGGTCAAAAGGAAGCACACCCCTGTTTGATGCCAAGACAATGAAATCCAATTTTTGGTGGGCCAGCCCAAACTCCCCCGCATGCTACCCCGCGGCATTGGCTTAACACCGAGTTTGACAGCCCGGGCAGTCCCTTCCTCTGTTGTCTTTGATCTCTTGCGACTCCAAGTCCTGATTTTATTCATCTCATCTATGTTCTAATCATGTTTCACTATTCAACGTCACATGCTCCAGTTGGGCATGTAGTGCTGACCGCAACTTTGGTAGAGTCAAATCGAGATGATGTGTCGAGTCTCGGAGGTTGCAGGGCCCCCTAGGAAATGAGGTTATCATGAGCCTAGCAGGAATGGATCTTGGAGGCTAGGAGATAAAAAAAAAAGGTACAGGCGGGACAGATTCCACTCCAGCAGCTGAGCAACCACCAAGCACCCGATGACATCAGAGCTATAAACCGACTTCTTGTTCAATTGTCTTGCCGTCTGAAGAATAATCTAGCTACCCCAGGAACCCACACTAATTCCACTACTAGCATGGGCCGACTAGAGGTCGTATCAGCTATTCTAGAACTGAGCTTTCGTAAAGAATCACATACTGGCTTGTGGCATAAAGGAGAAGCTGAAGAAATAGCTGTCGGAGGCCGTGAGGACAAGTTGTGGCCACCTCGGCTATGCGGCAGCTTCCCTCGATGACATGAGAGGCAAGACGTGGAAAGACACTCTGGGCAACAACAAACGTTTATAAGATCCCAAGACTCTGGGCGTCGTGGCAGACGGGATCCTTTCCAGTCACATCCTTTCATCATGCACGAGAAAAGAGGGGAGCGTAAGGCGCCATGAGATTTCAACCAACAATGTTGTCCTTGGCAGGTAATCCATATCTTTATGGGCAAGGTGGCTGACGACGACAGCATACACCCACCAAGACAAACACAGCTTGGCTTGCACTGCCTTTGTGTTTGTATTGCTACCTGGAATAAGTATAATAAGCACTAGCTGAACAAGGCTGGAACTATGGATCTTGTATCTTTGTTGCTCCCCCACGCTCTTGCTTTTCTGCAATCGAGCCTCAAGTGATAGCCTCACTCACTTGCAATGCGTTTCCAATCCACCACCGCAGCCTTGTTGCTGCTGGGCGGTGTTCAAGCGCAAACTACGCTGCCACCTCCGCCGACTGAAACGTCATCGTCGGAGACATGCGCCATCAGCTTGACGCCGAGTTATGATGTTACCATAGCAAAGGGCTGGACAGCGCATCTGCTTGCTCGAAACCTCGGCTTCGCCCGTAGCATCAAGCTTGATGGCAGAGGCGGTCTCCTCGTTGTTTCTGCCCAAAGCGGCATCGTCCACCTCAACGTCACCGACAGAGCAAGCACCTGCCCCTACGTGATCAACAACACCACCGTCATCGAAGACGAACGAGTAAGCCCCCTTATCTTTCCCATTCCATCCTCACCATCACTAACAGCCCCTCCAGCTCAACCATGGCATTGAACTCTCCCCCTCAGGCCGCACCCTTTACGCCTCCTCCCGCGAAAGCGTCTGGGCATGGGACTACGACCCCTCCACCGCCTCGGTGTCCAACCGCCGCGAGATAATCACCAACATGACCAACACCGACCACGTCTCCCGCACCCTCTTCCTCTCCCCCTCCCACCCCGACCTCCTCTTAGTCTCCCGCGGCAGCGCCTCCAACATCGACCCCTTATCCATCCCCTTGGAAAACGGCATCTCCCAAATCCGCGCCTTCAACATCTCCAACCTCACCTCCACGAGCCCACCCTACAGCTACCCCTCCCAGGGCCTCCTAATCGGCTCCGGCCTGCGCAACTCAGTCGGAATAGCCGAGCACCCCATCACCGGGGGTGTATTCAGCGTGGAAAACAACATCGACCAAACCACCCGCCTCGGCACCGACATCCACAACGAAAACCCAGGCGAAGAACTCAACTTTCACGGCTTCCTCAACGGGTCCCTACCAGAAAACCGACACCACGGCTACCCGTTCTGTTTCCCGTTGTACAACAGAACCGACTTCCCCGACCTCAACACCCTGACCACGGGGGATCAATTCTCCCTGAATCAAACCGCCGAGTTGAACGATGAGACTTGCGCACGGGAGTATGTCCCCCCGCGGCTGACATTCAAGGCGCACATGGCACCGCTGGATATCAAGTTCAACCGTGAGGGGACGAGGGCTTACGTCTCGTTTCATGGGAGCTGGAATAGGGATGAGCCGGAGGGGTATAAAGTCGCAGAGGTGGAGTGGGATGCCGGGACGGGGCAGCCAGTTCATAGCGCAAAGAGTTTGAACGCCGCGAGGGATTTGTTGAATACGGGGGATATACACCGGTGCAGGCCGGATGGGATTTGTCTGAGGCCTGTTGGGTTGCAGGTGGATGGTCGAGGGAGGGTGTTTGTTAGCAATGATTATGGAGGGGAGGTTTGGGTTTTGGAGCAGACGGGGGATGTGGAGGAGGAAAGTTGGGAGGAGGTGAATTATGGGGGGGATGATGGCAATGATGATGGAGAGGGGAATGGTGGTGGGAATGGTGGAACAGGAACAGATGATGAGGAGCCGGCTGAGACTTCTAATCCTGCAGTGAAGGGGGCTGGAACAGTAAGGACAGAGGGGTGGGTGGTGATGGGAATGACAATTGTGTTGTCGCTTGTGGGGGGGATCTTTGTGATTGTTGCTTAGAGGGGTGACACCCCCCTTTTTTCTCTGTTGTTGATGGTTGACATACACGACACGACGTTCCAAGCCTGACTTTTGCTGTCATCTCAAACGCACTGCCAGTAAATAATAATATTTCTAAACCACGCACCACAACGCCCGCCATAATCATTACATCTCACGCAAAATTACTCCTCAATGGTCTTGACGCACTCCCACTCGCCCTTAAGGTTCTCCTTCCACAAGGTAACCTTGTTATCCGCCCCGCTGGCCGCAAGAACGTTCCCGCTCAGGGACCAGCTCACGCGCCAGACAGCAGCATCAAAGTTCAGGACCTTGACATTCCACTGCCCGGGGCTGGCAGAGTCACTCATCCAGATCCGCACTGTCCTGTCCTGTGACGCAGAGGCAATATAGCTCTTCTGAAGCACCGTTGGGCTCCATGCCACATCCCTGACCCAATCGGTATGACCCACCAAGGGCTCCCTCTCTTGCTTATAGCTGTTCGTAGCCGGGTCGTACGCCCAGATCATGAGCTGGTTGTCGGAACCGCCAGTTACAAAGCGTCTGTTGCCGGCCGACCCTGGGCCGGGGTTGCTGCTGACGATGCTGCCGGGTGTGATGGCAGGCGCCCAAGAAACTGAGTTGACACCCAGACCGTGCGCGTGGAAGCTGCTGTGCTCCCAGCTGTTGTCCTTGAATTCGAGAACGCTGACGTTGCCATCGGAGGAAGCGCATGCGAGGAGGCAGCCGGCCTCGTGGGGGGACCAAGACACAATGTTCACGCTGGCCTTGTGGAGGGCAAAGTCGAAGATGCGCTGCCACGAGCCGTTTTGCTCACGCCAGATGAGCACCTTGCCGTCGTAGCCCGCGCTCGCGAGGATGTTGCCGTACTTGGGATGCGCCCAGGACACGCACCACACTGCGCCCTCGTGCCTAACCACCACCTGTCAGCATCGGGAATTGGAAACTGCCCGTGCTCGTGACGCGAAACATACCCCTTGAGTGTCTCGATCAACCGCTGTGACTCGCCCTCAATCTCGAAGATCTTGATGGTGCGATCCGACGAGCAGGTCGCTAACCTCCGGCCGTAGTAATCCAGGACTGCATCGTGCTGCCTTGCGTGTCAAATTCCAGAATTTAGGGTAGTCGGTAGAGCTAATCGAGGAATCGCGGGGTACGTACGATCATGTCATCGTGACCGGTGTTGGTGATAAGTTGGGCGCCCGCTGTCTGAATAGCTCCGGCCATGGTTAGCATGTGTCCACTGGGTTGGGGTCTCTCCCTTGGCTGGCGAAGCGAACAGCAGAGGGGCGGTGGGCGGAGGAGAGGGCGGGCGAACCATTTTGTAGGTTTATTATTGTTTGTCGGGGTATTTATTGTTCTCCAATCAGGTATTGTTTAAATGAGAGGAATGCGGGAGGTGTTGTGGTTGTTTTGGGGTCGCAGATGGGATCGAGAGGACAGGTCGGTCGCTGGAGGCCCAGGAGCTGGTGCCCTGCGTATAGCGTAATGCTCGAACTTACCCCTGTGTCCCACTGTCCAGCTGGCAAAGAAAATCAAGGTGAGCTCGGTATGGCCTTGTTGACCTTGACTCAGCGTTGGTCTCACCGCAGCCTTGCCCCACCCGAAATACCCCACACACATCCCGGCCCGGGAATTCGCCCTCCACTCCCCGCATGCGTTCACAAGCTGACTGAGCCACCGACCTTTCTCTTCGAAGAGTTCGCAACACCACGAAACACCGACTTTGGAAGGACCAAAACACTGTTCTCATCCTCCCAGAGCCCCAGGGGAGTCTCGTGACCAAGTGGGTCCCTTTCAATGGCGGTTTGGTCAACCACAACAATAGAATAATGCCTTATTTTTCTTTTCCTATTCATCCCAGCATCAATAGTAATAACCGCCTCTCAAATAGAGGTTCCCTTTTTGCCTAAGACATCCAGGGACCTCGGCTTCTTTTTGTAACTTGCGAATATCCTCACCACTGCTTTTCGCCCCCCGGGTTCCCATATCACATCGTCAATTCTCCTTCTCTCTCTCTCCAAGCCAGTCGCTCTTCTCCAGAACAAATCCGAGTTCCGGACCGTTCAACTCAGCGACTATTCCCTCTAGTCGTCAAGATGGCTGACTCCATGTGCGGCCCATCCAACGGGGCTAAGAACCTGCTCGCGCATACCGACCGCGATCGCACCCTGCACCAAGATCGGCTCGTGAATGCTCCTCAGGCTGGTCCCGGAGCTGTGAGTGTCTCCATCAACGGCTATCGACATTTTACTAACCATTCGACAGTCATTCCGGTCGCAGAATGCCGGTCCGAGCAACGCTGCCCAGAGAGCCTTTGAGGGTTTCCAGCAGGGTGGTCCGGTCAACGCTGGCTTTGAGAACGGCCCTCTGCTCCCTGATATGAACCCGGCTGCCCTTCATCGCCCTCCTATGGCCATGTCTCCTGCTCCGATGGCTGCCCGCCTGGCCGCAGAGCATCATGCAGCTATGCGCCTCGAGTCGCCCGCCACCGGTGGAGTCGGGAACCAAGCCTGGATCAACGAGTTTGCCAGCATGAAGATTGCGAACGGCAGTTCGGTCCAAGCTGGTCAAACCCCAGGCATGGCGATGAGCCACCCTGGTGTGCATGTTGTTCAGCAGCCTATGATGCTCCCCACCACAGGTGTCAACAGTTTCGCCCCTTACCAAACTGGCATGACCTTTCAGAGCTACCTACCTGCTCTCTCCGCCCCCATGACCCACAGCCAACTCCCAGGTCAAGAAGCCACCGCCGCCGCCGCTGTACAAGTCGAAAGCGCCGAGGTCAAGGACGCCTTTGCCGATCTATTCGACCAGTACGAGCAGCAAGCCGACCAGCTGACCGACTACCAGCGTCAGGAGCAGGAATTCGAGCAGGAGCAAGCCAAGTGGATGGCCGAGCATGGACCCAAAGCCCTTCCGCCTACCGATGCCGAGATGGCGGCGATCAACTCGGAGATGGAGCGGATTGCCGACGAGCAGGAGGAACACGCCCGTCGGAGGGAAAATGCGGACCTGGCTCGGGCGGCCGAAGACATCCTGAGGGCTGTTAGTGGCAACAACTCGGACAAGTTCAAGCACTCGAATTTCTTGGAGTTGATGAGACGGATTGCGGCGAGTGAGATTGTGGTGAATGAGGAGAATTTCATCGATGCGGATACGGGGGAGAAGATTGAGACGGGGGATTTGGTTGCTGAGGGGCCGGTGAATGGCGGCGGCAGCAGCGGTGGCGGCAATCCTGTGAAGGGGGAGAGTGGTGCGGTGGGTGGTGGTGGTGATGCGCCGCCGCCGCCGACTGCTCCGGCGAGCGCCTGATTTCCTTTTTATTTTCGACAACAACTTTGATGATCTACTGACAACATACAACAACGTCCTGTCGACATGACCCCATGACCAACCACCGCCACGACAACCCACGACCTTTTGACGACAATAGTTCTTACAGCAGTGTTATTTTACGTTTTTGCCTATGGTTTTTTTGTTTTTGTTTTTTTTATCTCTAGGCGAGTTCATGCTTTTGGCTTCTTTTTTTCTTTTTTCATAGTTTGTTTCCTGATACTTTTTTTCGTTCTTCAAATCAAACATTTGTATTTTTTTCTTCCTGTTTATTGTATTCGTTACGATGGGAGATGAGAGGATGAGCATGTGTTGTTGATGACGATGGGGAATCATGATGATGATGATGAGCAGCCAAGCAAGCATCATTACAGAAGAGCATTAGCATCGTATTGTACTAGATATTGCATTTGAGGTGGCGGTGGCGGTGGTGGTGTGGTTTGATAAGTGTATGCATTAGCATGGGGAGCATTGTTATGGTCGTGGGTGTGGTGGTGGTTTTAGGGTCATGGTGGTTTGGTTGTTGCTGATGGCGGTAGGATAAATGTTGTTGTTATTGTTGTCGACTCTCTTGACTCCTGGGTTTCTTTCTCTCTCTCGCGCGCGCGCATTGTGTTGTAGACGAAATGGCATGGGTGGGGGGGGGAAGGGGGGGTGCATGGATTTTGGCGTTTTGTTCTCAAGAGGGGAAGAAATGAGGGTGGATTGTGAACCTGGACTACTTACAGGATAAAGGGATAGATGATAGGCTTCATCGCCGACTGAATATAACAGTTCTCGAAACCTTATATCCCATGTGCCGTGAAAACAATGACAGAGAATGGGATTCACCACTGCTCTTTTGTTTGAGGCCCCACCTGCAGCCCAACATCTCTGTGGTGGAGACCCTCTCCCCTTTCCATCAACACTTGCTCCTGTCTCAGTTCACCACCACTCACTACCTACCAAAGATGGAATCTCTATCAGGTCAAACACTCCTCCTCCCTCCCACAACCCACTTCCTCCGCACCTGGAAATCATCATCACCTCCCCAATTCCCTCCTCCCGCCCCTCACCCCTTGCATAACCGCCTGACAGAGGAAGTCATAAACCCCATCCTTTCCTCCCTCATCCCCCAGCCAAAAGCGCTGCAAAAGGCTATCGAGTATGACACCGCTTTGTTGGTCTGTGGCCTGTACCCTTCTCTTGCGGCCGGATCCGAAGATTTTGAAAAGCTGAAAACTGTGGCCGTATGGGTGGTGTGGATTGTGCTTTGGGATGATGCTATTGATTCTGACTCTTCTGGGGGTATAAACGCGAGGGAGTATGTGGAAGTGTCGAAGCGGTATGTGAGGTGGTGTTTACTTCGGGAGGGGGAGGAGGAACCGGACGCGCCGACGAAGGTTTGTGAGTTGATGAAGAGTGCTGGGGGGAGGTTGAGGGGGGTGAATGGGTGGGGGGAGGGGATGTGAGGAGGCTGTGGGGGGTGTTGGAGTTTTATATGGATGGTTGTTTGGTGGAATATCGTGTTAGGATGTCGGGAACAACGGTTGCCGAGTTGAGGTTATTGGGGGATGAAGTAGGGGAGCAGGAGTTTTGGGCTTGGAGGACGGGGACGAGTGGGGTGGGGGCTTTTTGTTTGATGGGGCGGGTGATGAATGGGGGTGAGGGGTTATCGGGGGAGGTTTGGGGGTGGGAGGAGGTTAGGGGGATGGAGATGATGGTTATCAAGTCTTTTGTTGTGTGAGTTTTGAGATGTGGGATGGATCAAGAGTGGGAAGGCTAATGATTGGGGCTAGGGTGAATGAGCTGTTTTCGTTGAAGAAGGAATTGGTGAGTGGAGAGGGTGCTTGGATGGGTCGAGAAAAGGTTGCTGATATGAGATGTTGAGCAGAAAGATGGTGCGGCTATGAATTTGGTATCGATAGCTATGCACGACCGGAACCGTGATCTCGCGGGTGCTGTGGGGGGGATTTTGGGAGACTATGGGCATTGGGGCTGTGAGTTTCGGGATCTCGCTACTCGTTTCCGAGCAAGAGCGAAAGAAGAGCATGGAGATGAGGTTATGGAGATGGTCGAGAAGACCATCGAGGCCTACGAGGCGGTTGTGACGGCTATACTGGAATTTTCGGTCCAGAGCCCAAGGTACGGCATAAAACAGTACCAGAGGGAAGATGGGTATTTTGAGATACCTCTATAGGTAGTGAAGTGTAGAACAAGTGTCTCGGCCCGGCATCTTGGCGGTCCCAACCCGGCGGGCCGGATCGGTTCCGCTTGCTCCCGCTCCGCAACGGAGGACCGGTCCGACCATCGGGTGCTTTTCTGTGAGATATCAAAACAGCTACGCAGAACAAAACAAACCATCAGGCTTTTGCAACAGAAACAAAATCAGGTCCCAACGCATATCTCGCCAGAATTTGCATCCTTGACATCAAATAACTGTCCTTCTCCACGCTGTTGCACAACATCTGGACGGATTGCGTCATGGCAGACTTTCATTATTCGCTAGGATCCCACGGGGAAGGGCTCCACAATTGTCCACGCATTATCCTCACTCAGCTTCACCGTCGACTTACAAATCCAGTATAAAACCGCCTTCTGCCGACCTTCTAGAATATCGATCGTGTTCTCTACACTCAATTGCAAATGTCAGAGACATCAGAACAGAAAATGGCAGACGCACTCGAATGGAACTACACATCACCCTTGGCGGGGTATGAGAACGCCCCTCCTCTTCCCGATGAGCGCACCGATGACGGCAAGAGCTATGTCAACAACCAGACGGGTGTGAAGAGCGTGGCATACGAAAGGTTCATTGAGCCGTTGGATAACGGTCGACGGGGTGGTTTGTAAGTTCTCTTTCTGTTCCCTCACCATGACCCACCTCATCACTCACTATCCCCAGCGACATTCATGTCTATTACTTCCAAAACAACCCTCAACAAACCCAATATGCGAGAGAGCTCTGGCAGAGAATCCGGCATGAATTCCCAGAACTACGTATCTATACCTTCTGGGACCGCCCCGTGGGACCGCATCCGGTCGCTATGTTTGAGGTGAACTTGTTCACTCCTGCACAGTTTGGAGCCTTCATTCCGTGGCTAGCGATTTGGAGAGGGCCTCTGTCCGTGTTGGTGCACCCCAACACTACTCACGAGGATGACGTACCACATGAGTTGGAGAGGGAGCTGAAGAATCATACCGAGAGGGCGATTTGGCTGGGGGAGAGGATTCCGCTTGACGTGGGAAGATTCAAGAGTTTGGTGGCGGCATTCAAGAGAGCAGAAAGTAATAAGGGGGAGTAAGCGGTGTTGTAAGGAGCGAGGTTGGATATTTTGACGAACTGAACGACTGTTGGTTATGTTATGATGATCTTGGGTTAGGTTTTAGGGAATGGGACAAAAATAACCATGGCTTGCAGGTTGAGGGCTTGCAGATACGGTGCTCCTGCCATTTCTCTAAGCGCGGGTATTGCCGACTGTGCTCTTGCAGAAATCCGATCTCTTCAGCTGCTGAAGAGTTCCCATCCGCTCGATGTTGCACCAGCTTTGGCTTCTCAAAGATTCCTTCTATCGGCGTCAATTTCCCCCGCAGCTGACAGGCAAAGATCGACACGCTCATGCATGGGGAAACTGGGGTCTTTTGGGCATCTCAACTCACACAGCAGCAGCCTTCCCAACAGCTCAGTGGAAACCTCATTTCGAACAGAATAATCACCAAGACCAGATGTCATGATGTCTTCTCTTGGAACACAGACTATTTTCATCCGCAATCGAAAAGTTGAGCCCAAAGCTCAAGCCACACATTTTCCCATGTCTTATCGCTTCCCGCCCGATCCCCCATTGGGCTGCCGCCTTTTCGGACCTCGTCTCCCATTGGTGGCTTCGTTCAAGAGCATGAGCTTGAAGTTCGGTTTGGGCTTTTCAGCTTGCAGGGGTCTCAACACCAAACCGCCCCCTCTCCGCGGTTCACGGTACCTGCGTTGTCTGCAGTGCGAAGCCAGTCCAGTCCTTTTGAGAAAAGATGGGGAGCAGCCTGGTCCCCACGCGGCCCCCTTCCTGTAGCATTTGCTCGCTTCCCTCGTGACATGAACATGGATGGGGCAAAAGTTCTCTAATCTGGACGGTCTCCTTTTCTCTGTTTCTTTCGACCTGACCAACCGTGGTACCCGTTCGGCTGTTCACACATAGCAGAAGTCACATCTGCATGTGAGGGGATTTGGTGGCACTCTGTTGGGAGAGCATTAGCGACTCCAGCTTCCATCTTTTTGAATATACTGTCTTATCTTGTTGTCGACTATCAAGATGGGCCGCCGATATCCCCCGGCCTCGATGCTGCTCGCCCTTTTGCTCTCTCAGACAATCACGCTCGTGGTGTCACAGTCGGTTGTCTACGTGACAGACTTGACCATCTTCAACTCTCTTGTATGCGCATCTTATCTCAGCTCCCAATGAATAGGGACCATATCTGATTAACTGCGACTCACGACAGGCACCATGCGCATCATGGGCTGTGAGCTACAACATCCAGGGTCTAACGCGAAACGCCTGCCCCCAAGCCGTGACAGAGCTTCAATCGTGTGTTTGCAGCAAGAACAACAACTTCGCCTCTATAGCGTCGGATATATCCTCTAGTGTCAGGTTAACATGCGGATCAACAGCGACCGAGGACCAGTCCTCTGCGGCGACTGTCCTGAGTGCCTACTGCAACCAGGCAACACCTGTTTCGTTCCCTTCTCCAACTGCCGTGTCTGTGGCAATCACTGATATCGCTGAGATGGATCTTTTGGCCCCATGCGCAAGGACGGCCTTAAGCTATGCTGTTCGGTAAGTCTCATCGCACGTTCAACTTTCCTCGTGCTGCTTGAGGACGCTTTGCTGATGTCGTTGTGAACAGAGACCTGGTAGGCCAAATGCACAGTCTTTCTAACGCAGTTGGATACTAACGATAACCGGTGAATAGAGAGGGAAATGCCCAACAGATAACGCAGGCTATGCGAGTTGCGCGTGCTTCAAGAACCAGAACTCACTCTTGGTGAGCCAGGAAATCAACACCTCAGTCAGGCGAGCGTGCTCCTCCAACGCGGCCGATGTGTCGTCTGCCCAGGCCATGTTTGCTGGCTACTGCGGCCTGAACAACGGAACCTCGAACTTCCCCAAGCCGACAGACCCGCCTGGTGCTATGACATATTATGTCACCGACTTGCCGCAATTCCAGACGCTCGCTCCCTGTGCCGCCTCAGGACTAAGCTATGCTCTCCAAGGGGTAGGTAGATCGGATAGGACGAGACAGAACAGGTGCTGACCATGGCTGGTAGCAAACGCGAGGGCTGTGTCCTGCTGGCCCCAAAGCATTGGCCTCGTGCGCTTGCTTAAAGGAGGGGATGACACTGGAGCTCTCAAGGGAGATTACTTCAAGCGTGAAGGCATATTGCAGGTCGACAGCAACGGAGGATGTTAGCTCTGCTATCTCGGTAGGTTTTCAAAGTCCTTATAGACGACAAGCCCGCTAACATATTTGTAGGTTTACAACTACTATTGCAGTGCTGCCGAGAACAAAGTGACGGCCGCCGGGGTCACGAATTCGGTTGACCAAACATATGCAACTGGGGTTTCTGGCGGCGTCCCCAGAGCAACAGGTGGCCCGGGTAGCTCAGGAGGCGGGAGTAGTGGTGGCGATTCGAACACAGATAACAACTCCTCCAGGACTAATCTCGGCATGATCATCGGCATTGCGGCAGGTGCCATCGGAGGCATAGTTCTCCTAGGTGCTCTGATCTGGCGTCTCTGCAAGTCCTCCCGGAACCGTCGAGAACAAGAGCGTTTGGCCGCGCTGGCTGCTCCACCACCCCAACCGTCGGTCGAACCCAAGCTTGCTCCCCCAACATACCGGCCTTTTGCGAGTCCCATTGCCGCCGTCAACAAGCCAACATTTGCGTCTGACGTCGTTGCTGCTCCTCCCCCAGTGGACTCACCAGCTCCGAGCTCGACACTGCGAGTAAATTCACCTGGAAGAACAGACAACGTATCACCAATCTCGACCACAGGGCCATACTCACCCCCGCAGAACCAATCTGCGGTCCACAGCGCGCTCTTCCCGCCAACGCCAGGCACCTCAGAACTTCACGCTCAAACACCGAGCCCATACAATTCAATTTCACCACCAAACGCACCCGAACTCCACGGCCAAGCAGCTGCTTCCTCTCTCTACCCACCCATGCCGGGCACATCAGAGCTTCAATCGCAGAACACTCAACCAGTTCTCGCTTCGCCAAACCCATATCACTCCCCAGCACAGCCAAGAGCCCCAGAACTGTACGGCCAGGGAGCCCCCCAAGTCAACAGACCAGAACTCCAAGGGCAAGGAGCCATGGTGCCGCCTCCACCACATGCTCCGGAACTGTATGGTCAAGGAGCACCGATGGCCAATAGACCTGAACTTGCAGGCCAAGGGGCGATGTACCCGGGGCAACCTCACTCACAGAACATGTCGGAGCTTCAGGGGCAGGGGTCACATTTGCATAATGTGAATATGAACAGGCCGGAGCTCCAGGGTCAGGGGATGATGTTTGCTCCTCCTGCGGCGCCGGGGACGCAGGAGCTGCATGGGCAGGGGGGACAATATGGGCAGCCTCAAGGGCAGCAAGGAGGAGGGTTCCAGCCGTATCAGACTGGGTACGTGCCGCCACAGTCACAGCAACCGCCGGCGCCGACTGGGCAGGCGTCGTGGCAAGCGGGCCCTGTGCCGGGGACGTATGAGATGGATGGGGAGGCTTATCATCGGGGGAGGTGATCTGGGCTACCAGGTATAAGGTATAAGTTATTATGCGAGGAAGGCGAGGTTAGACTTTGACTATTTCAATGTGTGATATTTAGCGAACTGGGTTGATAAGTTGAATTCCATTCTATAATGAATTTTGGGATGGTTCACTGTGGTTGTTGAATTTTAAAGTGAGTGCTGCTGAGAAACCATTCAAAGACGGCCTACTTTTATCGAGCTCTTGGCGCTGTTTTTGAACAAAGAATTGGCGAGGCTGGCTGTGGTCGAACGGGCGATGCACAGACCACTCATACCAAACGCTGTGCTGTCACACACTCCACTAGGTATCCACTTTAAAGCGCGACTGGTTCCTGGCAGCAGCAGCCTTCCTCCGAAAACAGTCGAAAAAGAAGTCACCAACCACAACCCGCGACCTTTCCATTTGCATATCCGGGGAATCTGAATCAACAACACCCATCTCCCGCCGGCGACCTTCATCGACTACGACTCGCCGCCTTCGATTGGCCCCTCTTTCTCGACCGGTCTTAACCACGGGCGGATTTAAACCAACAAAGCTCCTTCTATGCGCTGAGAACCAGGGCAAACACGCGAGCAGGAAACACCATGGCCGCGGCCGAGGTGGACTTAGGGTACTTGTCGGCCAACGCCGGCATCCCAGAGCTCGACCTCAACACAGTCGTCACCGCGCCGACCCCAGAGCTTGTCACCTCCATCCTCCAAGCTGTCCTCACCAAGCTACGCGACTTGGAGCAAGAGAAATTCCAGCTCGAGATTGAACTGGAAGGCGCTATCCGGGGTTCGGAATCGCGCTGCGAGCAATTCAAGGCGACCTCCGAGAAGGCACTGAAGGAGGTGGAAGAGCTTCGACAGAAGCTGCAGAGTGAAGGTTTGTTTGCGCGCTGTTCAGCTGCCAGATAGGCTGAGCTTGGCTGACAATTTGAAACACCAGAATCTTCGAGACGATCAATCGAAAATGAGCTCCAGGCCCTGAAATCATCCGGATCAGCATCGCAGTCCGAAATTGACACATTGCGCGCTCGTATTGCTTCCCTCGAGACATCGAACCGCGAGACACTGGCCATCGTCGACTCCAAGACAACCGCCAATGCCACCCTTGCTGAAGAGCTCCAGAAGCAGCATCAGAAGATTCTGAAGCTTAACTCGGAGATCTCTTCGCTAAATCAGTCTGTCCAATCGGCTCAGACAGCCGCGAACTCGGCCAAATACCGGGAAGAGGCACTCAAACAGGAGCTTGAACTTGCTAAGAAGAACAACGAGTGGTATGATGCCGAACTCAAGACAAAGGCCGCCGAGAGCCTCAAGTTCCGAAAGGAGAAGGGCGCTCGTATTGCCGAGCTCCAACGAATGAACGAGGATGCGAACTCGACCATCGAATCGCTCACTCGGTCTGAACAACAGCTGCGGAAGAGGTTGGATGAAGCTCAATCAAAGGCGGAGGAGGCTTTGAGCAAGGTCCAGCAGCTTCAAGAGTCCAATTCCCGTGCCGAAGAGAGCTTCAGGCAGGAGCTTGAGTCCCAGAAGCGTCTCGTCGACCTCAAGGATCAACAATCAGAGACTCACCGCGAAAGGCTAAAGGAGGTAACGGATCGTCTGGAGCAGGTCAAGGACGACCATGCTGAGGAGATGCGCCGTGTGCGCCGGGAACTTGAGCAGGCGAAACAAGATCTCACCCAAGCAGAGCAGCAAACACAGAACCTGCAGGCCGAGATCGATCGTTTGCGCGTGTCCGTCGTCGAATCCGAACAGTCTCATGGCGAAGCGCCGCAAACTCCAAGGGCCAATGGTTCTTTTATGGTTCGGCCTGGATCTCCATTCGGCACGCCACTCTCGGTTCGCGGCAAGCGTGCTACGGATACTCTGGAGGAACTTCTCAAGGTCAAGGCTCAACTCACGACTGAACAGCGCAAGAACCAAAAGCTTCAGCAGGATCTCGACGACGTGCTTGGTATGCTGGAGGCTAAGGCGCCAGAGTTGGAGGAGACCTTGGCTCAAAATGAGGAGCTCAAGGCCGATTTGGACAAGTACACCGAACTGTCGCAACAAGCATGGGAAACAGCCGAGGCGGCCAAGAAGGCCCAGCGTAAAGCTGAGGCTACTGTCGCATCCATCCAAGCAGAGAACAAGATCTTCCGTGCTCAGGTCCGTGACCTCGGCACCCAGGTTCACGTCCTTGTCTTCAACGCCCATGCCCAGGAGAAGGGCATGGATATGTTGACTCCGGACGAACAAGAACAGTTTGAACGGATGCAGCGTGGAGAGATCAGCGAGAACGCACTTGAGGATATGTCCGACACTCACCGCTTTATCACAGAAAGGTTTGTGGTCTTCAAGAACATTGCTGAGCTCCAGCAAAAGAACGAGGAGCTTCTCAGAATTACTCGCGAGCTCGCCAACAAGATGGAGGATGAGGAAGCAAACACCAAGGCACGGGAAGAGGCCTTGGAGCTGGAGAACCCGCAGGAACTGCACAATACCATTCGCCAACTTCAAGAAGAGATCCAGACTCTTTTGGTCAAGTCCAGGAGCTACGTTCAAGAACGTGACATGTTCCGTCGGATGCTGCAGCAAAAGGCCGACTCTGCTGAAATCAGACAAGCCCTTGGTATCGCCGGGGACGGTGGGCGTGAGGTGCTTGCTAGCATTGAGCAACCTGCTCAAACCGACGACAATCTTGTGCAGGCCTTTAGGGATCTGCAAGCTCAGTACGACGCATACCGGGCCGACCAGTCTGCTGACAGAAACGCCCTCAAAGATCAGATCCAGAAGCTCTCCTCCGAGAAGGCCTCTCTTCAGAGCGAGATTTCACGCGTCTCCAGCCAGCTTACTCTTGCTGCCGAACGCTATAGCATTCTTGAGTCTAACTTCAAGGCCCTTCAAACCGAGAAGCAGGAGATCCAGAAGAGGAATCAATCTTTGTCGGAGTCTGCTGCCAAGCAAGACTTGCGGACGCAGCAGGTGGCTGAGGATCTCGTTGAGGCTCGCGGGCTTGTCGAAAGCTTGAGGAGCGAGAACGCCAATCTGAAGGCTGAAAAGACATTGTGGAAGACAATTCAGGAAAGGCTTAGCGGCGACAACGAAAGCCTTGCGCAGGAGAAGACCAGACTTAACAATCTTTTGTCAAACCAGCAATCGCTACTTAATGAACGGGAGCTTAGCGAGTCGGAAACCAAGCGCAGGCTTCAGGGCCAAATCGATGCCTTGGATGCCGAACTTACCACAACCAAGCGAAAGCTTTCAGAAGAGACAGATGAAGGACGCAGGCTTCAACAGCGGAAGGAATACGACGCTCAACAAGCCCAGAAGCGCATCGACGAACTCCTAAGCGCCATTTCACAAGTCAAGCAGGACAATGCCCAACTCAAGACAAGTCGCGACCATCTTCAGGCTCGTGTGAGCGAGCTGGAGATTGAGGTCAGGAACGCCCAAGAGCGTGCCGAGAGGCTTCGTCCTCTGCCGACTCCCCGACCAGGGACGATACACGACCAGGGCGGTATCAGTGCCGAGGCTCAGGAGCGCATTGATGAGCTGGACAACGAGGTTCAGGATCTCAAGAACCAGTTGGATTTGGTCAATATGCAGTTGGAGAATGCCAAGGAGGAGGCCGAGCGATACAAGACACATGGCCAATCCCTTGAGGACGAGCTGAACACTCTGCTCGAGACTCAACAGGAATTCACGGCGGAGTGGGAGAAGGACGCGAATGCTAAGGTGAGCACAATCACCGAGTTGGAGCAGCGCGTGGAGGCTCTCACGTTGGAGCTCGGTGCTTCGAATAACGAGCTTAACAAGCTTCGCGATTCGCAAGCCGATGTCGCGCGGAAATCGGAGGAGAAGGAGCGCATTCTCAACAGTGAGATTGCCCGGCTCAAGAGCGAGGAGGAGAAATACAGGGAAATCGCCAAGTATCATCAACAGGATCTGCGCACTCAACAGGAGATCACCGTCAAGGCTCAACAAGAGTACGAGTACGAGTTGGTCAAGCACGCTGAGGCCGCCAAGGCCCTGCAAGATATTCGGACAAAGTTCAACGAGCTCAAGATCGAGTCTGGCAAGTGGAAGGCTGAAGCTGAGTCGGCTAAACTGGCCCTGCGCCAGAGCGAACAATCCTGGGAGGAACGCAAGGTACAACTTGAGCAGGAGATCACTGAGATCAAGGCTAGAAAAGAAGACGCCGCGGCGCAGAACAAGCTTTTACACCAGCAACTCGACAGTGTCACTGCCCAGATTGCCGCCCTTCAGCAGAACCGCGCGGACAGTGCTGGTGATGTCTCCGCTGGCGCGATCGCCGACACCGCTACCGAAGGCCTCAGAGAGCTCAACAACTACCTGCGCCGCGAAAAGGAGATTCTGGAAGTGCAGTACGACATTAAGCTGCAGGAGGCCAAACGTTTACAGCAACAGCTGGATTACTCGCAATCGCAACTCGATGAGACACGTCTCAAGCTTGACCAGGAGCGTAGATCCAACTCGGATAGCTCACGCAACTCGGCTACGCACAAGGAGATTATGGATAAACTCACTGAGCTCAACATGATCCGCGAAAGCAATGTCACCCTGCGCAACGAGAACCAACGTACCCAGGCTCAGCTTGAACGCAAGACACAAAAGATTGAGGAGCTGGAGGCCAAGATCCAGCCTCTTGAGGCTCGCATCTCGGAGCTTGACTTTGACCGCAACTTCAAGGAGCAAGAAATCAAGCAGCTCCAGGAAGCCCGGGATAGCCTGCAGAAGAGAATTGAGTCTATTCTCAGCAAGTATGGCCAGTCTGATCCTCAGGAGGTTGAGCAGCTCAAGGCCACGATCATGGAGCTTGAGACGGAGCGTGACGCTCTCAAGGCTTCGGGGCAGGCTTTGCAGGAGAGGCTCAAGGAGGCCGAGCAAACGTTGGAAACCAAGTCGAACGAGTGGAAGGCCCTCAGAGAGAAGTTTGCAGAGGACTTCAAGGGACGCTATAAGGCCATGAAGACGGCGCGCGATGAGGCTATTAACGACAAGGCTGTGCTGCAGGAGACGATTGACGGCCTCAACGCACGCTTGGCGGGCGTCGAGCAGGAGCTTACTACGACGAAACAAGAGTTGGCCAGCGTGACAGAGAAGAAGAAGGAGCTTGAGCAAAAGGTTGTGGCTCCAGCACCAGTGGCTGCTGCCCCGGTTTCAGTATTCTCGCAGCCAACCGAAAACGGCGACAATTCCGAACTGGTTGCACAACTCAATCAGCAGCTCGAGAGCCTCAAGTCAGAACTGGAGGCTGTCAAGGCCGACAAGGCTGCCACCGATGCTCAAATTCAACAACTGCAGACGGAGCTCGCGACTGCTGTATCTGAGCGCGATCAGGCTAGGGCTGCTGCCTCTGGTGGTGATGTCACAATGGAAGACGGCCCTTCTGCGGCCCCTGTTGGCAGCCTCACTGATGAGGAGCGCAAGGCTTTGGAGGAGAAGATCGCTGCCGCCGAGGCCAAGGCTGCTGAATTCGAGCAGAAGGCCAAGGAGTTAGAGGAGCAATCCGACGCCATCGTTCGCACCCGGTCCGAAAAGATGAAGACAGCCCTTAACAAGAAACTGCAGGAGTCCAAGGAGAACCTGGAAAAGCAGGCTCAGGAGGAGAAAGCCAAACTAGAGGCCGAGTACCAATTGAAGTTGCAGCAGGAAATCGCTATTGTCAAGGCTGAACAGGTTACCTCGGCACCGCCCCAAAATGGCGTTCCATCTACACCGGTCAAGCCGGCTGGTGAGCTACCACCAGCAACACCAGTCGTTGGTACTCCTGGCTTCGACATTGCGAACATTAGTGAGAGCCAAGTCCGCAGCTTTATTGCTAACAATACTGTTGTGGCCAACATTGTCAAGTCCAATGTGAAGAAATTGGTGGAGAAGGCAAAGGAGGCTACTGAGGCCTCGCTCAAGGCTGAATATGAGCAAAAGATTGCCACCGCCAAGGAACAGGCGTCTGCGCTGACCGAGAAGAAATCAGCTCTGCGTCTTAACATGCTCGACAGGCAACACAAGACTGCGCAGGCCAAGGTTCAGATTGTTGAGACGGCTGCGAAGGAGACACCTCAGCGTCCTGTTGTGGAAGTCTGGGAGATTGCAAAGGACGCGAAGCCTCCGGCGCCAGCTCCTACGCCTACTCCGGCCCCTGCGGCTCCCGCTGCGGCTGCATCTGCGACGGCACAAGCTGCTCCTGCTGGTATGTTTCTTATCGATGCCGTCGACGTTTTGCGAAGACAAGATGCTAACACCACAGTAGCCACCCCAACGGAGGAGAAACCTAAACCTCCAGCTCCTCAGATTCCCAAGCCAGCATCCACAGGCATCCCAGCACCTGGCTCAGCAATCCCAGCTCCATCGACAGGTCCCGCCCTTGCCCAAAAAGCAACTACCACCACCCCAGCGCCGAGCAATTTGCCTGTGGTCAACCCCTTCGGTCAGCCAGCTCCAGCTGCGCAAGCCCAGCCTGTTCAACCTCAACAGCAACAACAACAACAAATCCCACAGCCAGCAGTTAGAACTGGTATCCCATTGCCCAGAGGTGGCGCTGCCGCTGGCCGCGGAGGAAGGGGAGGTGTTTACCAGGCTCCGGGACGTGGTGGACCAGGTGCTCATCGCGGAAGGGGTGGGTTTCAGGGTAGGGGAGGCGCAGCGGCTGCTGGCAATGCTGGCCACTTGAACCCTGCTGCGGGAGAGTTCAACCCGAACCCATCGGCTGGTAACAAGAGACCGAGGAATGATAGCGAGGTTGGGAGTGGGGAGCGGGGGGGGAAGAGGCCTAGGGGAGGGGGGAATGTTGGTGGTGGTGCTGGCGCTGGTGGCCAGCAACAATAGTATTATTGCGGTGGGCGGCTGGGGTATTATTGAGTCCTTCGAAGGGGTTTGGGGAACTTGTGTTGGGGATTGGGAAAGGGAAGGGGAGGAAACCTGTATTATTTTCTTTGCACTTTTTTTTTTAACATGGGAATGGGGTCACAGGGAAAATTTTGGGAGAATGAGGAGTGGAGGGGTGTGATGATGGTTTAATGCATGTTTTGCTGTGAAATGGGATGTTGTGATATTGATGAGGATAGGGAAAAGAGCAACTTTTTTTTTAGTTGCATATTGTTTAACTTGGATGACTGTAGTGATGGTTTGTTTGTTTTTCTGTTGTGTTGAAGGAGTCAGGGGTAGCATGTCAACCCTAACCCGCGACTGAGTCAGTCCATCATGTAAGTCGCCTTCCTGATTGGGATCGTAGGTAGGCTGTGCAACAGTGTTTTGATGAAGATTAGGTAAATCCAGATATGATGCGCTCATTCATGCTAGTGATTAGCTTTGTGAGATGATTGGGTCAAGTAAGAAGTTTACGAGCGGGCGAATGTCAGCGTAACGTTGTGATGAATGCCAGGGGTTGAGTAAGAAGGTCACATAAGCTTGGTGTCAGCATGAGGCTTGGCTTGGGGGGTTTGGACACGAGGTTTAATGAGGCAACCTTGGGGGAATGACTGACTTAAGAGGGGAATATATCCAGTGTTGGATTCCATTGTGGGCATGTTTATCGTTGTTGTTGTTGTTGTTGTTGTTGTTGTTGTTTTTTTCTCACTCACTCTCGCTTGCGTCTCACTTCTTGTCGCTCACTATGATATATCAACACCATGGGCTGGGCAAAGGGATTATTAGACTATCAAAGCAGCAACCCCCTCACATCACCACAAGACAAGAACCAGTATTTTCAGCATCAGACATCCCCTCCCTCTGTCAAGACACATGCCGTAACGTCAACCCCCGACCTTCCTCCCCATTCCCCGCTAACCCTGTCCCCAGTCCAAGCCTACACCAAAACACAACAAACAGGCAAACAACCTCTCCTCTGCCAAAGCCCCGGCTCAGACTTTAGAGCCCTGCACTCCAACTGCAAAACGTGCTGCGCCCGCTACGTGTCCAACGTTGACTCGCTCGAACGGGCGAATAAAGCGCTGTACGAAAAGTTTGGGACGTATCTTGACTATTGCGAGGCGTTGGACGCCTTTGCGGTGTTTACCCCTGATCCGGCGGCGGTGGGGAGTGCTGCTACGACGGGAAGGGTGTATGCGGCCACTGAGTTGGCGGTCGTGACGGCTACTTTTACGGTTACTACTCAGACTGTGGGAGTTAGGGCTACGGGGGTGGGGTTGGTGGTTGAAGGGGGGGGTGATGGGGGGCAGAAGGTTAATACGGGGGTTATTGTTGGGGTGGTTGTTGGGGCGGTGATAGCGGTGATTGTGGTTGCGGTGATGGGGGTGCTGTTTTTGAGGGGGAGGTATAAACGGCGGGTGAAGGCTCTGGGGAAGGATAGGGGCGGGAGTAGCAGTGGGGGGAGTAGTACTACTATTGGGAATGATGTTGGGGTTGTTGAGGTGGAGAACAAGGAGATGGTGATTGCAGAGCTGGATGGGACGCCGGTGGCGAAGAGGGCGGAGATGGATGTTGAGGGGGGTTATAAGGAGCTGGATGTGGAGTTTGGGTATGGGGAGTTGGACGTGATGGAGAAGAGATTGTCAGAGAAAGGGGAGAGGTACGGCGTGGATAGAGAAGAGATTAAACAAAGCAGTAACAAAGAGAGAGCTGAAAGGGAAGATGAGGAAAACGCCGATGATGCGGGCGGTATGGTTGGGAAAGAAGAGCGGATGGATCAGAATGGAGGACAAACAACGAAGAGCAAAAGGACATCAGCTGACATCGCACAAGTGGAAGAAATAACATATCAGACTATTCACGAGAGATGACAACATGAAGGTCAATATTAGATAAAAGGCGACAAGGAGATTTATAAGGCTTACTGTCCTCCAAGAAACACACAAAATCAGCATAATCTGGGAGGGAGGCTGCCTAAGTAAGTAGCAAAAAGAAATAGATATGATTTCATCTATTTTGGCAAAAGACGAAGACATACAACAACAGGGATTCCCCAGTCGTCACCGACCTGAGTACTGATCTGACCCTTAACTGCTTGATGAGGGGAGAGCGGACGGGATCCCGTATTTTCAGCTAGGTATGGTCGTATGTGATGGTTCAGTGTGAAAATGAGACTGTTGTGTACCTGGTAGCATTAGACAGATATACCCCATGAAATTTACATTTATATTGGAGGAGACATCCTGAGAGAAATCAGCACTTAGAAAGGAATATCGAGGAAAGGGAATAATCTAGAAAGCAAAGAAGGCTTTTGACATCGGACCTTACAGGACCTATGATCGAGTCCGAACACCGCAGGCATAAATCTGCCTGGCCTTGCAACCAATCCTACAACTGAAACGAGGTAGACTAACTACATAGACTTGGATTTCATTTGCGGCGGGCACCTGGACCCCACCCTATGGACTAAATCCTAGTGTTCTATCGCTATGGCTGCACTCTTTTTACTCCTAAACTTTACATAGCCTGTGAGGCTATGTTTTGGAGATGTCTGTCGATTGGTTCTGTTTTTGTAGAGTCCGAGATCTACCAAACTATGGGCTTCAGGCATATTGTGTTTGACTCTCCGCTCGGTCTTTTAAGAGACCGGCGCCCGAACTCCATTGCTGAACAAGATAGCTCAAATAACCCAACTAGATATTTTTTTGAGAGACACTTCACTAATACTATGACTCTGTCGCAAGAGAAAAAAGATACAATACCACGGTATTATCTCCAGCAATTACCATATGGCTGTTAGGCAGTTTGCGGTATGTTCATGGCCATATTGCATTGGTTTTCAGCAAGATACTGAATAACAGGATTTCCAGAAAGCGCATACAAAGAAGCCCAATCGACGACAACTTCCCCAGCATATGCAACCCAGAATCAGCATATCAAATCACCTACAAGAGCTGCGATCTCTGCTGCGCTATGAACCAGCGGTACCATGACATCGCCGAGTCGAAGGATGTGGAAGTGTATTTGGAAGAAATTTTCGGTTGCTACAACAGACACTGCCTTGACTACCAGAGCGGCGTTACAGTCACCGAGAAAATTTCCAGAACAATTACTACTGCGACATCCAAATCTACTGAGCCAGTTCTTCCCGGTCAATTTTCTACCACGGCCTAGGTCTCTGTTTCAGTTTCTGACAGCTCCATTTTCCCCGAGACAACCAACTCCGATCTTTCATCCAACGGCACCGATTTCAACAGCAGCGATAGTCCAGCCAACAGTTCTGGCTTTGGTTTACATCACATGATCGTCACTGGTTTCTGTTCTGGAGCAGCAGCGCTTCTTGTAGGTTGTCTGGTATACTGGCAGCGCCGTCGGAGAAGAAGCCAAGGGCAACACTCGGAGCACCAAGCAAAACGAAAATAAAAGGATCTAGAGAGCTCTCTTAAATGTCAGTCTATCATTGTAGATGTCAATGACAGTTCCATCAGGGATACAATCACCTTGGCTGGGTTAGACGGTAGCTCTTGGATAGAGAAAAATGGCAGTCCGCCGCCAAGAGTAGAAATGGATATTGACTCTGGGGCCTGTGAATTGGACTTGGATAATGGTCATGGCGAGATGATCGTTGAGATGAGTTTACGGGTAGGATTGAGTACAGAGAGTGGGTATGGAGAGCTGGAGGGCTCTTTGAATGGAACGAGGCCGGCGGCGTGGAACCAGGGGTGACTGGCACGGAAATGGAGGAAAGCACAGGCAAAGACTTTCGGAGTAAAGAGGAAAAACAGTGTAAAGTAGGGTAGATTCATCGGTTTCCCGCGTTCAGTTTCGAATACTCATTGGGAGGCTGAACATCCATCTCGCTGTAGCCACTTCCCAAGTCCAACTCGCAAGCCCTCTCCTCAACCTCCATCTCAGTTCTAGGATTTCCCTCTATTTCCCGTATCATAGGTGAGACCTCTGCCTTTATTTCTGAGGGCCTATCAACCTCTGCGGTGGTAGAGTGCGATTCGAGGTCTTTCTTCCTCAACTCCCGCCGTTTGCCCTTGGCCTCTTGCTCCAACAAGCGGGTGCGCTCGACCTTATCTCCAGAGCGGTTTCGATACGCAGTTACGATGCAAGCGAGAAGCAGTATCCCTCCCACCACGCCGAGAACTGTGCCAATAATATGCGCGAGAGTAAAACCGGAGCTGGATTGTGGTTCAGGTCTGTTGGCATTGGTCCCAGAGACACCATTGAAGTCATTGCAACGATTGGTGTACTCTCCAAATATGGAAACCAGCGTTGCGTTTATGCTGTTGGCTGTTTTATGGATATCGTTCGTCTGAGTTGTTGAGCAACAGACCAGACAATTCGAGTAATTGATCTGGTAGGAAGATTCGGGTTTGCAGTATTCTGGAAATGTCTCGAAGAGTCGGACTTGCTGGTAGGCTTTGTCTGTAGGTTTTCTGGTCAATTGGGGTTGAGGAACACGACTGCCGGATAAAGACATACTGCAGACCTCCCAGCATGGGGGCGGCAAATCTCGGAACTCCAATGTTATACCGTTAGGATCACTCATGATATCGAAAGGCTTTTGGAGATAGAGTGAGGAAGAATATTTGATGGGGAGTGGGCGTTAGGAAGCCGAGTGGACAATCCTGAACATACGGATACAGATGGACCATGGAGCTCACATGAATCAGCCAACCTCTATCGGTCTTCAGAGGAAGCTCAGCCCCGAAGCATTCACCGAAGACACATCGACAAGGCTAGATGCCACATGTGGGAAAGATATGATAAGGTAAGTAGCAGTGATAACAGCACGACGTTGCGTTGCAATCTAAGAGTTGGGGGCCAAGTTCACCATCGCGAATGATATATAGTAGGTAGGTAGTGCTTAGCCGGGCGAAGGGCAGCTGACGTCAGTACCTGACTGAAATATACAATTGTGGCTGCTGTAGAATCTCTCAGGGGTTTAGTGCCCGGTGCTTCATTGTACTTGCTGGTTGCAAGACTGTTAACTGGGTGAGAAAAGCCAGGAGTACTCTACAGACGAGGAAAGGAATGACGATGTATATGGAAGTTTGGATACATTAGTCTAGCACTGAGTCTATGAGGATTCTGCAGCTTTTCTCTCTTCCAAATTCTCGTTACTTCAGATGCATCTGTTCAGCTTCGAAATACCTTAGACAGCTCTACACCCTTGGTTAGTAACCGAGACAGAGAAACCTCACGTCCCTTTTCCAGACAAAGAGGCTGGGGATACCCGAGGGTTTTCAGGGCGAGGTGCTATTATTCAGGCAGGTGGATGTTGATTCCTTCCTGCTCAATATCGGTGGTCTGACTGTATCTCGTAGCCGTTTGTTCTCTGATCAAGTAATAGCCACGAACTCTAACAAACTCTATCACATACGACCACAGACAGTAGAAAGCTCGGGATCCCGTCCGCTCTCCCCTAGATAAGCTACTGATCGCCAGACTAGTACTCAGGTGGGTGACCACTGGGGAATCCCTGGTGTTGTATGTTTTTGCAATTTTTTTTGGTGTTTGTGCTCCACTTTAGGGGCGGTCAGGGGTTAGAGCTCCACATTGTACTGGTAAGTGGAGACCTTTGTCCGCCAAGTGCCTGCTGCCGCTGATGTTTGTAGCTTGCAAGCTTTGTGTTAGATATCTAGTAAAGCTGAGCTAGATGATACGTAGGTTTGAAGTTTTGAAGGTTAAACAGTTAGGAATGTGGCGTGGGGCTAGGACAACACGCTGCACCTAGATCAAGCACGCGGAGGTAACTGCCGTGAGTGTGGCAAGTGCGGAACAGATCAAGTCACCGAGATTTTACCACTAAATCATTAAGTTTCCGTAGTGATGAAAGGGATAGCATTGGTGTTTGTAGATGCGGGGCGCCTGGTGTGTAATATATCCTGCAGGCTGTCAACTACAGCCTGATATATCGGAATAGCTTTCGCTGAGTTTCTGACCTTCTTCTCAAACCTTCTACTCAAGCATGCCCCTAGTATTGTCGGTTTCGTGGGGTTCTTTACACATCCCCGACCTTAAAATCGCCTTCTGGTTTTCTTCTTTGATAAACCCA
Organism: Podospora pseudoanserina; assembly: GCF_035222485.1. Taxonomy (NCBI): domain Eukaryota; kingdom Fungi; phylum Ascomycota; class Sordariomycetes; order Sordariales; family Podosporaceae; genus Podospora; species Podospora pseudoanserina. Next base: position 2,681,569 of record NC_085923.1, read on the forward strand.
AAGCAAAAAAAAGTAAAGCTTGTTCCCTGCCCAAAATGAACTCTGAATTCAGTCAAGTCCGAACAACACACCCAAACTATGACATAAATTCGACGACTCTCAGTCCCCATGCTAACACCCAAAACGAAGCGAACGGTTTGGGGACGCTCTCCAACTCTCAACTCATAAGTGTCATTATTGGCTCGTCAGCTGCGGTCATCATAAACCAGTGTCTGGTTGCAGTGTGGTGGTGCAAATGCAGGCGTAGACGATCGGTATCGTCACACCATGCTGAAGCAAAACAGAAAGGCGGTATAGGATTAGACGTGGAAAAGAAACTGGAAACAACGATGGGTGGAGATTCGCTAGCCATCCATGAGCTGGATGGAACGCCGATACGTGAGGTAGATGGGAAACCGGGGTCTAGGGTAGAGATGGATCTTGGACATGGGGCCAGTGAAATGGATGTGATGTTTGGGTACGTGGAGTTGAGTCAGGGCTTTGGGTCTAGAAACCCTGAGACTTTTGGAAGAGGAAAAGATAATAACAAGGAGAAGGACGCATGATCTTTGCATAGGTGCCTACTTTGCCGTTAAGCTCCTTGCACTTCAGCCCGCATTTGTCAGCCATCATACTGTTCCAGAGGAGTACCCGCTTCCTCTAGGACCACAAACAGAATTAGATACAGATGAAATTTGCTGAGCTTCAACAGAATCTTGAGAGGCGCGTCGAGTAGCGCAAGGTTGCCTCAAAGCACTATGTGTAACCGCAAAAGCCAGTATTGGGGGCGCAGTATCGATGGGAATCGGGTAGACTTAGAGGACCAGTTACGTCGCTTAGACTGGATGCCTTGTTTCTTTCAATTTCTCCAACCAGTGTGAACGTTAAAGAAGGCTGCCCATGTGACCTCAGGGACTTGTGATAGTCTCCACATTAGTCAATCCTCGACAATTAATGCTACGCCCGTAGATCAAACTGATCTCAGGTGATAGATGGATCCATGTTTCTTTTCTGGGCTCATGTTTCTTATATCCTTATAGACTTGTGGTCACCAAGAATGGTATTTCTGCTGAAAGAGACACCGCGCCGCTACCTTTTTCTGTCAGAATTGGCCATCCCTTGACTTCTATAGCTTTGGTTTCCCCTCTGCAGATATGCTTTCGCTGCTAAACGACTATCAAGGGTGCCATGGAGGACTGCCTCCATGGTTCGAGACAACCAGACAGAGTTGTGTGAGAAAGCCCTGGATTGGCAACCTGGATACCTCACATGCAAGGACTGCGTTCAAAAACTGTATCCTCTCCCAAACGTTGAGATCGTTGATGTTGAGTTTAGGGCTTTCCTTGAACCATGCCTAGACCAGCTTCTCCAAGCCCAGAACACCGAGGCTCGTGGGACAAGTACTCCATTGCTGAAACAGTCTGTTCTTACTCTCAGCCCCAGCAGCATCATCACACCAACATCGACTTGGGAATCGTCCCCAGTATTTACTACCTCTCGACAGTTAACCTACTTCACAATGGCCACACAGATCCCAACAAGTACGACAGCGTCCCTTCCAGGCAAGCCAGATTTGCTTAGAAACCCCCATTATTCCCTATCATGAGCGATTGCTGACTGGGTTTATGTGAGAAATGCAACGTCATACTCCCAATCCCCAACCCAGGCCGTTTAGCGGGTTCAATCCTTGGTGCCATGCTCTTACTGTCAATCACTTCCGCGGTTTGGTTCTATTGTCGCCGGAAACAAAAAGAGGGTGCCTTTTTGTCACCCGAGAATAGATCGCAAGTCAACGAGTTACAAACAAGGGAGAGGTGGTGGAGCTAGGGCAAAGAGAAGTTGAGGGGTAGTCAGCTTTGGGCTCGGTGCATGAGTTGGATGGGCGGTCCAATTCTCTAAGAACAAACAAATGACGGCTCAAGATCGTTGAGGATATGATGGACTCGGGCATTCTATGTGACCTCACACGCAACTACTGTCATTAGGAAGCTTTCCTCAGAGCAATTCATCATGAGAGTCTATCAAAAGGGGTTCATGAGAAGCTGGCCCACTGCAAGGGGGTCGACATGTTGAGAGAATGCTGATGGAAGAGGGTATGTCAACGAACCATTCCCAAAGAAATGGGGTCCTTGGGATGCGTGTCATGTGCTGGATGTATCAGAACGGAGCTGATATCTTAACAATCCTCATCCTCTCAGCTCCATTAATTCTCAGCCACCAAAGCAAAACAGATCGCATTCCATCTGACATCGTCATTCGTTATCTAATCTTTCCACAGGTAAGGACTCATCCATGGTATGCGTGATCTCCTCTGGCGCCACCTTGACGATATATTGCATGAGGATTGCGCAAATGTTCACTGAAACTACACCCGTATCAATCACAGACTCCGGACCTCGGCACTCCTGATCGATGATGCCTTCATGGACCTCCGGTCTCGATTGGGGGAGCATGTGTATAAGAAGTCTTCTGCTCCCTACCAGGAACCACACTTTCTCCAGCCCTGGATTCTCTCAACGACAGGGTCCCGCCAGCTTCATTCTTCAGCCTTGCGGCACTTACCTGTAGTGTTTCCATTCATTGCAATCCCTGAATGCCCTGCAACGTTCAGAGCAGCTTTCCCTTGTCACGGACAGCCCAAAGCAACTTCCAACTGAATTCCAGGTTATTTTGTCCCCCCACGAGACATACAGCGACAGATGCGAGTTTCCCGCTTTTTTGCCGTCCATTTCTGCACCCACGCGGATGCCCAGCCGGATTCTATTGGCACCCCACGATGTGTCGAGATGGATACCAGTGACTACGCCTGCGACCATTTATCGACACGTCTCACAGAAAGCCAGGCATTCATCAGGGTCAAGCGTATACCCAAGTCATGAGAACCAAAACCAAGGCCTTCCGAAGAGTCCACTAACCCCGAGAAATCCATTCGTTCAAAAGAACATTTGACCAGGAATCGACTCAACAAGTTCACCCAGATTGCAATCTTTAAGGCCCCCATCCCGAGAGTCCACCCATCGAGATTCAACTGTCAACGCACGACCTAACGAGTCCGGTCCAAAGCCCAACTTGAACATCCCAACCACCCCGACGAGCGTTTACCACAGGTTCTCCAGGCCAGCCGGTGCCTACCATTGAGACCTAACACGATTTTTGCCAGCCCAGTCCTGCCCTAACAATGCTCCATCCGATCGACACCGGTCAAACCCAGTTGTATGTCAACTTAACAGCTCTCGTGCTATATCCAGCCCAGAACCATTGTCTGCCGGCCCATCTCATAAAGGCCCCCACAACCTTCCTTTCTGTTTCGGTGACTTGAGATCGAATGACCATCGACCGGATATATTTCTGCCTACAGCAACATGTGGAGATTGTTCGACTGGCATTGCTTCATAGTTCTTTTGGTTGCTCTGATTCGACGATGCCGAGATTGCGGACATGACTGACCATCCAAATCCCACGGCCGAATAAACGATTTCCACCCACCCGCCCGACGTCACGTCACCATGTCCAACTTATTTGACCCCTGAAGGGCTGATGAGGTTGACTTGTGAGTGACTCAGTGACATGGACTTGCCATTTCCGCCCGTTTCCACTCGATCCGCTGAACCCACCTCCATTCCTTGACGATGCTGATGCCGTGTCAGATGTAATTTGCCCGCGTTCATGATTTGTCCAGCTTGTTCACCCACCCGTTGATAGTGAGCCTCATTCATGCCAGGCCACTCACACCCATCCAGGTCTACCTTTCCACTTGCCCACCATTCCATCCGTGTCTTTGCGTACTCAGCATTGGTAAGCATCCGCCTTGTCGACCGAACCCTTCCATGATGGTGCCAGAACGGTGAAGTATCTGCTACTTGAGCTCCCTCCGAGTCATTTCACGGCAAGCGTCTCAAGGTCTCTACTGATGCTCGATATTACAGGCCAAAATGCGAAATGCCTTCATTGGGTAGGGCATACAAGGAGAGCAAAACAGAAGAGTAACCGACGTCAGAGACAGGAAAGAGCCAAAATCATGTGACAAGGCTGTAAAAGTCTGACATGCGTCTCCCCATTACCTTCCCGCAGCATGTCTTTCAGCAGGACAGGGGGCTTGCCGTCTGTCAGTTTGACTGATGTCGACCAGCTACGTTCTCCTATTGGATCATTCCCTCATTCTCCTTCTCATAGGGCTGAGTCTCATGTTCCAAGATGTCAGACTGCACCGTTGAACGGCTTCTCCATGTCAGCACTTGGCAGGCAAAATGTGGGGCCTGACATCTCACTGTCGATAAGATCTGTGGCAGTGGCTTATCGGAGGACTCCTACGGTATTGGGTGAATGAAGGATTGGGACCGAACAATGCTCACAACCTCGAGGTGTGCCTGATCAGATGAGGCACGAAACACCGCCCTCGCGATGATTTCCGCTGGGATTTGAGGCCATCCAGCTGGCCGTAATAGGAAGGTATGAAGGTGATCGCACAATACGAGCGAGCCACTGGTTGCAAGACTTTGACTGACGAAGCATTGCTGCTGAATAGGAGTGCAGATGTTGTGCCAAAGCAGCTTCAGACCTTGGAAACCGAAACTGAAAGGGAACAGGCCACGAAGAAGAAATTGGTAGACACACCGCTTCGAACGATGGCAGTCCTTCCTAAACAAGGCAAATGACAACATCCGGTTATCTGCATTGCCCTTTCGTCAATGCCACTCACCCCACGAGTTGCACAGTACTATACGCGTCGTCCTCAGGCTGTGTAATGTGACAGTCGTTGTTGTTGTTGTTGTTGTTTTTGTTATTGCGACTTTCATCCCCCAACGACAACCACCCCCTGGTCTCCTTGACACACATAGACGGTCGGAATAAAGTGATGATCACAGAACTCTGAAAAGGCCCTTGACCAATGGCGGCTGGGGACCCGCGGAAGGAAGGCCATGTCCCCACATTCGGGCCATCTGAAGTGGATTTATTTCGCAAGTAGGGGGATACCAGGGGGATACCAGGGGGTGAAAATGGCGATGCAGAGATCTTTCTGGGGAACGAAGAAGAACCTCGCTCGGACTTTGGCCCTGGCTGTGGCCTCGCGGCCAATCCTTCTCCAAGCCGTCGGAAGGATGGCACGAGGTGCCGACGGTGTCCTGTTACAGATACAAGATTCGAGTATTTCCAGGTCTGCTCAAATGAAGTGTTTGAGGACATTCCCGACGGTGTTTGGCGGTGTGGATCAAGCCAGAGTGGAAAACGCCGTTGGGATTTTGGCTGAAACATTCGAGACTCTTTTTCGGGTGCCGCTACCGCCCAGCAACTCAGAAGCTGCAACGACGGTACATACATACCTACGGCGAGTACATGTGCCGGATCACCTGCACGTTGGTAGAAAGAGGGTACATTCTGGGCATGGTTGTGTTGGTTGTTGGGAGCACCAGAGACGGGGAGCAACACACGGAGTTTGGGGGTGACGACGCAGCCAATCAACTCGGAAAGATAGGACCGTGGACTGTGGATATGCGAGCGGACTTAACCATGCGATCAGGACCGTGTGTTGTTCATGTGCTGTGTTGTTGGCCATGGAGAGAGAGGGGCGCAGGAAAAGACGTGGTTCAACCGGGAATCTCCATATCCTCAAGGACCAGAATCCCATTCCCAACTTGTGGTTTGTTTGAGCTCACGAAGCTGCATGTAATTGGTGAGTGGAGGTGCGACGGAAAAACGATGGTCAAAACGGGAATAAACTTTGACCAATCAGAGCCCCCAGTGTCTGTTAGGTCCGAGGGTTCATCTTCACTTCAAGGGTCTTCAGTGCGAGAGAGAGCAAGTTCGATGTTTGAACATCACATCAACTTCGACTCGGCCGAATCCACGGTGAAGGACGACGACAACGTATCATTCAGGCCGAGAAGTTCTCGTTCAAAGGACCGCCCCCTCCCTCCCCCCCTTCAAATTTAACCGCAAACTTCCGAGGAACACGGGGGACAGAGATATCGTGCAGTGGTTCTGGGTCTTGTGAGTCCCTTGTGTTCCAGAACCTGGTAACGTCTCCTCCAACTGTCCCAACGCCCAGTTCCACCTCTTTTTGCGACCAATAACCATTTCGGACTCGACCAACTGCATTCTGTTGGTATTTTCCCAGGTATATTATTATCTATACTTGACAAGTCGCACAGCATAGCAGACTGTGTTAAGGCCCTTTTCTACCCAACGAGTATCTTGATGTCTATTAGATCTCATTTATCAGGCACCGTTTCCAGGAGCAGGAAACCATCCCAACACTGAACCGTTTTCTTAGCTTCCTTCACGCCCTTTTTTAATCCAAACCAGGATCGGCCTGTTTTCACCCACTTACTGCACAGGCGTGGCACAGGCGAAAATGGAAGACCCGATAGAATATCCCTGGAATCGTACGCCGGGCGGCAAGGCTTCAGCTCTGGTTCGGCGCCGTCGGCCCCCACACTCGCTCACCTAAAACCGCTCCGCTTCGTCCGTTCTCGCTGTGCCGTTGGGTTATTTAAGCGGAAGGCCGAGCCTCGCTGTTCCGTGTGGAGTTTTCTCCGTAGGGTGGTGGTGCTTTTTGATACCTTTCCCAAATGGGTTTCTGCTCAGAGAGGCGAGCCCCTGGCCTGTATTTTTGGGCCGCAAGAATCGAAGATGGTCGTCGTGCTGCTTTTGAAATATTTGCGAGATTGGGAGGGGATGAGAAGGGAGCCGGTGTATCTCGGTATTCTCTTCTTCGGGCAGCAGACTGGCTGGCAGAGACGAGATACCCAGATTCCTCCCCACTCTCTCTCCGATCAAACTCGGAATTTGACGTCCATCCCCACTTTTGAGGGTTGTCTACACTGGTGAAGCCTGCGCCGCAGCTTCTTTTTCGTTGCCGCCGGCGCCGGCCGAGGCTAGGCTTGGATGGGCAAATGTTCGTAAGGCTGGTTGGTGCATTCGCCCCACAACTTGAGGGTGGTATTCTGCACCGGGTGTTTACGCACGCTCGTTGTGATTTTTGCAGGAGAGCTGGAGGGTGGTAGCTTTGCGAGATCAGGCGAAGGCCTGGTGCGAGAGGCGTAGCATAGCCGAATACCTACCTGGAGTTCTGAGTTGTGGGGCTTGAGAGAGAGAGAGAGACGGGATATAACTGGATTTGGAGGCATTCTCCAAGTGGACGTTTGTGCGCCGCGGGGAGCACGAGTCTGGGGTGTCCGGGGCGGTGGGTTGTTTGGTACAGTTGGCCGTTTTGGTAGGCTTTTTGGCGTCGGCATCATGGTTGGGAGAACGAAAACTTTTGCGAGGTGGAAAAAGATGAATGATTGCAGATGTGGGATAGAAACGGTGAGTGTTGGATTTGTCAGAAACTGAATTGTCATCAACACAACACCATCGTTCATGATCACGATATCTCCCATTTGTCAAATCCGGCAGAAATTCGGACTCTAGTCTCATTAAATGTCATCGTCTTAACACTAGTGTCCGCTTTCCGCGCGGGCGGGTAGCCGTTGAGCTCCCCAACGACAAGGCAAAGAGGTAAGCACTGATGCAGAGAATGCTGACACAGTCAGCAGTTTAACTTGGACTTCTAGCTCCTCCGCCAAGATCCATCATCACTCATTGGGGGGGAAAAAGTGTGGTATTTTAACAATTTTGTTGATTCTTCAAAATGTGAGAAGACTTGGACTTGCAATCCAAAATCCTGATAAGAGGCTACAAGAAAAGAGCAACGTAGAAGTCGCTGCTACAAAAACGCTGCGGGCAAGCACCTGCTTTCCTCCCAGAAAACACCTCAAAAAGCAGAGTCCCTCCCAACCAGCCTGGCCCTGACGAATGCTGTCCCTGATATCCCCAAGTCCCTGAACCCCGTGAAAATGCCGATCAATTCGTTGCGTATGGGATGCCGACCCCTCCTGAGAGTGGTGGCCTTTTCCCACCACGCCAGTACTGGCATAGTTGTACCGATAATCTGTTGTTGTGTGGTGATTGTTGTTTTTTATGTTGGCGGTTGCGTATATATGTGTTGTGTATATCCTTTGCCTTGAGGCGTCCCTCTCTTGTACCCCTATTTTCCCTTGCCCTTGGTGTCCAAACAATCTCCAAGCGAAACAAAAAATCCATGCTTATTGCTGTGGACCATAACCAGGCGAGCCAGGCATGGACAGTGGCGTCTTCGGGTACTCGGTGTAGCTACCAGAGTCCGAGCAGGCCGCCGAGTGTTCGAGAGAGTGTGACAGAGGCGGAGTCTGTGTCAGGCACCCATCAGCAACGGTGATCTTCTTGAGAGTTTTTACGGGCCACGATGAAGGTTTTGAAGAGGAGGAAGATGTGGAGGAGGTGCAGTAGCTTGGTTCCGAGAGGCACTCACATTCGGGGTCAGATGCTCAAAGGGAGGAGGGTGGCCTCCGTGCATGGGCATCCCTGGGAAGAAGCCGTTGTTGTAGCTATCCAGGGCTTGCATGGATGGCAGAGAAATAGTGTTTGAGTACTCGGCGAGTGTTACGACTGGATCTTGGGGCATTTGGTGGAAGTTGTAGGGAGTGAACATCTCGTCGCTGGGAGGAGCAGAGTAGCCAGTCTGGTAGTAGGGGCCCACTGGGCTGGTGGATCGATCTCTGTCATCCTCGTAGCTGTGGCTGAAGAGGTACTGATCGTGCTGTCCATAGGATGGAGTTGTGAAGTGAGGAGCGACAACCTGTCTGCCGGTGGCAGGTGGCGATTGCTTCCGTGCCTTGGTCGCTGGGGCGCGCTTCGCAGGCTTGGGTGCTGGGCTTGTCTTCTCACTGCCGGGAGAGGGGGATTCGTCTGATACTCCGGCCTTGCGCTCCAGCTCTTCCATGCGCTTCTTCAACTTCTTGCCTGTACCCAGCTGTTTAGTGTTTGCACTTGGAGTGTCGTCCCATGAGGCTACGTACGATAGTTGCGCTGGGCAATGCGGTTCTGTATCCTCCTCCTCTCGGCAAGGTCTGAGATCTTGGTCCAGTCCTCGTCGGGGTTGGCTGAGGGGCTGAAGGCGCTGCTGGTGCCGTGCGAGAATTGTCTTGCGGGCGCCATTGGGGCCTGCTGGTAATGGGTATATGTGTGGGGGTTGAGCTGGAACATGCTGGCCATGGTGAACGGCGTCTTGTAAAGCCAGGTAAGGTTTGGGATGAGAAGAAGTAAGGTGGTGAGGTGAGGTGAGATGAGAACTGTGTGCCAGATCCGAGAGGATGGGACGAACTATATATCCAAGTTGGTGGGTGCGGCGTCAAACGTCTATCTCTACGTCGGAGGGAGGGGGAGATCAGTCTTTAAGAGCTGGCCCAAGAAGATTCACCAAGTCGAGGTACTCACAAGCCCACATGCAGGGATTACATGGATGGTCTACGGCAAATTGGCTGGTAAGTATCCTTGGACACTCTTGCTGGTTATTCTGCAGCCTGGTTGTGAGGTACCCGCTACAGACCCACCCGCAAGGATTCTTGGGTTCATGGGTCGTCGTGTCTTGGACCGAGGGTGAATATGGGGCCATGCATGGAACTGGGCGTGTTGGTTGTTGAAGATGTACCTGGGTACTTCGAGCATTTCATGACCGTGGAGGTACGTACCCAAAGCCTGGTGTAGTGTTGCACACCCCCTCCTCTCCCCTTCCCTCCATTCCGTCCACTGGGCTGGTACTGAGCTCTGAGGTTGAGGAGAGGAAAGGCTTCATGGGGCAGAGAAGCGCGGTTTGTTCCTAGCCTGATGCTCATCTTGCAACCTAAGGATCCTGGACCAAACTCGATAGCTGAAGAAACACATTCACATGTAGAGAAAAGAGAACCTGGAAGGGAGAAAGAAGAGGTTCAGCGGGGTCGTCCGCATGCCCGCTCCAGTTTACGAGGCACCTCAACAGCTGGGTGGAATGCAACGGGCACCAAAAGAGAAGAAACGGTGGAGTTTGAGCAATCATCCCCCCCCCCCCCGTTTTCAGGCAGCCATGAATCTCTATGTCGTGGGTTGGCGTGGGTAAAATTAGCCCTGATAGCGCATTTAGCCCAGTTGTGGTGGGTGGTGGCTGCAAAGGACCGCAAAAGCAGCGTCCAGGGTTATTTTCGGGGGCCTGGCGGTGAGTGGGCCACCAATGACAAGCCAAGTGCCCTGTCCCTTGTCTTCCGAAAATGCTTCCCCTCAAACTCGCGTTCCTATTGGTCAAGATCCCGTCGCCGGTTGGCCCAAGCTCACGTCCCCGGATCTCTCCACCACCGTAGGGCTGGGTTGCTATGCGCTAGTCTCTTTTAGGGCAATCCTAAAGAGAAACAGCCATCTCAGTCAACATCCACCGGTCCTTCCCCGGAGACTTCAGATGTGGCAGTGACAGAAATGTCAAGTGAGGATGATTCAAATCTATCTAGCCTTGTAACTAGGCTCGCAGACTCGGTGGTTCTCTCATGAGTCCCTCGCCGACAACCCGGAGCTTCCTCTCGAACTCATCTCTGGGGGCGGCTTGCAGCCTCATGGTGCAGCTGGAGATCACACTGTCGTTTTGCGGCGCAAACCCTCGGTGACACAGGCCAGCTTCGAGAACAAATCTTGGCCCGTCTGTGCATATGTCGGGCCCGGTGGTTGCGTGATTGGAACCGATTCTCTGGGCCAGTGTCGAAGGGTGGTTTAGTCGATTTCCTTGTTTCTCGACTCTACAAGCTTCCAAGAAATGGCATTCAGTAATGAAGTCGCAGGATCTGAGGAGCATCGGGCTAGGTGAGGTGGCCGGTATCGCAGTGTTGCAACTGCTTGTTTTACATTTTACATTCGGAGGGTGAGGTTGACGGCCTCAGCGGGACTCACGTGCTTCCCTGTGCTTGATAAGAGGCAGGCCCAGAAATAGAGTCCTGACAAAGCACCTTGTCGATCAGTGATTGGCTGAGAGGACTGGGGGTAATTGGATTAAGGTTTTGTGTCTGGTGGCCTCTTGGCACATCCAGGTTAGTGGATGTGGCGTCCGTGCAGCCAGTCCTGATCGGCCGAATTCTGCTGCCTGGTTTTGAAGTGTCGATGGTCTCGACGGCAGACGGGTATCATCGTTTCAATCTTGCCCTGGCTCCATCACCAAGCTCTCTCCCGTCGCCCCGCATTCAACCATCGTCGACGATTGATTTTCCTAAAGAGAACTAACCAGGACCCGCATCGACCCCCGCTACAAAGTACTGTACATTAGTGATTTTCCTCTTCGGCCCCCGCGCGTGCGGTCATGATCAGTCAGTCATCGCCCTTTCAACCTTCGTCCTCACAGCCATTTGTTTGAGATCGTGTCCATCGTCCGATCATACTGCTTGGCCACTACGCTGGCCGGCGAGTCCACAACTCTTTTGATCTTTCGTTTTGGACACGGCATCACAACTTGGAAGGCTGTCTGGGTCACGTTTGGTGCTCCTTTCACCTGCAGTTTTCCATCAAACCGCCTTTACGGAAGATTAAGCGTGGGAGGTCGTTGAAGAGACCCGCTGTTTTCTGTGCCATTATCCAATCAGGTTAAATGGCTCGTAAAATCGGGAGCATCCCCTAGCGGCGCAATCTCCCGCTTTTCCCAGAGCCTTGGCTTCACCTTCATCTTGGCATCTGTCTCGATGCCTAACCTTAAACCAGGGCCCTCAGCCTTGTGGTCGCCGAACCCCTATGCAGTTTGGAGTAGTGGCTGGCCAATTGTTTGCAAGGCGACGATTTTCAATGTGATGTTATTCACAATAGGATTCGGCAACTCTCGCTTCAGCTTGCTGACGGGCCTCGAGGTTGACGACTTTGCTTCATCCTTGACGCTAGAGATCACAGGCACCCATATTTCCCTCCGGGAGGAACTCATCTCTCCCGATATAGCATCACATGGTTCCTTTACCAACGCCCGAGTGACAAGTCAAGCCGATCACCGACTCGACTGCTTCTTGGCCGGCTCCGAGTGTCTAGACATCCTGCTCAGTCCAGATGTGGAACACTTTCCAGAAAGGGAACTCGAGTCCAGACGTTAGGAATTCGGATCAGCCCCGTTGAAGTATCACAGGTCGGCCGCCGACCATTCCGGCTTGCCGATCGTTGCATTTCAATTGTTACTAGCCGTCCCCGCAAGATACCCTCCAACGCCACAGGATGCTTGTTTCAACAGTTCATGAGATGGTTACAGCTTCATGCGGCCCTGTTTCCTGAGGGGAAAAATGCAGGCCGGGAACGTACAGAACGCATGCCACAGATGGATATGATTGGAGGGCGCTCGAACCTCATGCTGAAGCTGTGCCACGCGGGAGAGGTAGCAACCCTCGTCCACTCGGCCGATTCCTATCGCTAATTTCTCCGGGGACTTGACTATGATTGTGCCTCAGTCGGGGATTACGCAGGGTCTCCTCTAGCGAGTAGTATCTCTTTTGCCTGAAGTATGGTTCTGCGGAGATGCCGTCCAATGCGAGGGCGGTATCGAAGCTACCTACCTATTCTCAGCGACAGCAAACAGATATCAAGCCATTCAGCGAGACATGACTAAACTCAGACAATCTTGAACACATCCATCTGCAACATATGACACTGCAGCTTCAATGATTTTAGCAGATAGCTTCCGAAAGTTCCCAAGATCTATGGCAAATGCTTCAGCGATGCTGTCGTAACATCTCCAGCTAGTGATGAAGAGGCTCTCTGTCTCCTAATGAAGTCAAGAAAATTGGCAGGCACGACACATGCACGGGGTAATTCTGTGCTGACAGGTTACAGATCTCACTCAGGGTGTAGCCGTACGGCGGTGCAAGGGCGCGGTTAGGTCTCTCCACCGGCTTGGAACGGAAGCTCGTAGGGCTAGTAGAGAAAGTATCGTCCGTGTATCATTTTGACCGCTTTCCTGCCGTTTAATACTAAGAAGATACCTTCCCACGTTTCAGCTCGATATATAAAGTGCTGACCGCATCAGGCACCTTCTCACCTGCCCACCAATACCTCCATTCGTCTTGAAAGCCACAGGGGCATCAATCTGTCTGAGGCAAACCTATTTGTTGCGGACGTCTGTTTGGGATGAAGCAGGAGCAACGGTCGAGTTCCTTTTCGGCCAGTCACAACCTCAGATCGGTTGATATATCTCGAGTTGCGGCTGCGGGCAAGAGTCACTGGCATTCTTGGCATTCTCTCAAAGCGATCCCAGGTTTGAGAATTAGCCCAGTTACGTGGCCATCTTCTTATTCTCCTAGGCGACTTACTAACTCGTTGCCTTGGACCATTTTCTTTCTCACCACGATGGGGACCTTCGCACATCATGTCAACGAGCAGCCAATGCCTTCACTTGGATCGTATAAAACCTGGGCATTCCCACCATCTCGACCGGACAGCCTCGTAAACCAGCCTGACAAAACGAGGCGGACTTTTTTTTCTCGGGCGATATCACGGTTACAAGCGCACACGCACGTCACAACAAACGGGGACGGTTCAACCGCCCCCCCGCAAGAGATTCACGAGGTCGAACGACCACCAGGGAAGGGTTACATACACCCTTCGTTGCACTAGGCGACTATTAGCGAGCGGACAAGAGCGGGTGTAACATCAACCACTAGGTAGCCCCCAATCTCCAAATCTTGGACTCCGTAGCCCCCGAAATGTGAACTGTTCCTAAAGAAGGACCGAGAGCGATGTCTTCGAGGGACAGGCACAACAATTGGCTGTCGCACAAAGTAGCACTTTGCCCGGGGAGGGGGCTAGCTGCCGTTGGGTTGATTGTTGAAGTGCTTATGTCAGAATCTACTTTGCTGGGTCCGGAGGGGTACGGAGCAATGGGGAAACGTAGTAAGTGGTTTTGCGGCTCCAACACTAGTAGGGGACAAGAAAATCTTACGAACGGACGAACCATATTTGCCGGAGGTCTGTGGGTAGGGGGTGTTTTGGCGATCGCATCACTGATGATAGGCACCTGAATTGTTAGGGTTGCAGTTTGGAGGGGTTGTTTTACGAGTGCTGATATCGGAGACATATATGGTCGGTAGAAACGAGTTGGACTAACCGATGGTGTGGCAGAGTAGCCGTTTTGTTCATCAATCCCCACGCCATGGTATCATTGACCTCGTATGTTGACACGACTTCCTACCTGCTACCAACCATCGAAACGACAAAGGATACCTCGAAGCACCAAATCAGGAAAAGTGTACAAAAGAACGCCGGATGACGCGTCCAGAGTTCGTACAGACAAAAGTACTGAGCCATATCGGCATGTTTGAACCTTGGGATGTGGGCTAGATTTGGAATGGGGAGGAGCTGACATTTTTCGCTAGGGCAGGGGGTGTGTTGGTTGGGTTGGTGGAACGGAAACTCGCAGTAGCGCCGTGGGCGCTTCTTCTTGATGGAAGTATGGTTGTTACTGATGGAGGTGGCATGTCTTGAAACTATCAATGGCAGCAAATGCCCGCGCATAGGTTAGCTGTCATTGCTTCTGTTATAGAGGAGTGCCGATCAGTTTCTTAGATGGGAAAATAATAGGTAGCTAAGCATGCTTAAGGTAATTGGAACCGCTGGCACTATCTCCCCCCTCACCCCCCCATCATTGCCGGCAACTTCCACATAGATACCTAGTTAGCTACCACCACCAACATCAACTTGAACATACACTACAGGCTTCAATCAACTTCCTGATATCTCTCCAAGAAAAAAGGGGCATTATGACTCGCTAACATAAAAACCCCTCAAACACCGCCGTCCTAAAACAAGAAATTTCGTTGCCTATCATCAACTGGAATTACCCACTCAAACGAGGCGCTCTTGTTCTTGGGTAAGGGTCGCTCCCCGAAATTAGCCCACTTCACCTCCTGGACTCTGGACCCCACTCAAGTTTGTTCACTAATCATGTGGAGAAAAAAAAACGGGAAACGGCCGCCAGGTTCAAACCGGTGGTTCGTGCGCCGGCCGTTAACTGTGGATCACCTAGGTCCCACCTTGGATTGGTAGCAGTGCAAAAATCTTGGCGACAAACCCTCCGCAGCTCTCTTATTGCGACAAATCAGAATGCGGGAGGGAGAAGGGTAGTATCCCGCCTTTATGCAGAGACAATGAGAAAGCGATATGAAAATGCGGCTATGTTCGGTAGCTAAATGTCTTAGTATTCATGGAAGGCTACTGGTCACGTTGGGTTTTGGAGAGGGTGGGTTTTTTTTGTTTTTTGTTTACCACTGGGTAGGTGAATTCATTAGGGGTGTATCCTGCGGTCTTTAGATCAGGCTAGTGTGTAAGGTCACCGGATCTTGACCATCATTTATCGAATGGTGTTTCTTGCCCCCAAGTTTCAGGTAAAGATCTTCAACCACCCCCTCGGGGACCATAGCGACTTTCCATCTGCTTTCCAAGTGGTGAAACTTTCTGCAGAAAAATAACAGCTGTGCCGCTGCCATCCCCGGATTGTTGATGCCTAGAGAGATGTGATATGAAATCTGCCCGCTCATGCATGGAAAACACACAAAGTGTTGATATCTTACTGGGAACCACGGAGCATGCATTTTGCTAGAACCAACTCCCGTGATAGGCGGTAAGGCAAACCTCTAGATGGGTGACGTGCCAGCTATTCAGGGGTTCAAGGAGGCCGTGGTGGGTGGTTCGGATAGTTGGGTTTGTCTCTCGTTGACGGTGAAATAGGGGTCTCGACCGGCCGAGGCACGGCGCATCGGCTGATGATCTGCAACAACCAAAGACTTGACACTCGACGCGTCCCTCCTCCCCATTGTGGATAGATGTTGGCGCCCTCGACCGGTTTCGGATTGTTCAACAGACTGGTTCTGGCAGTCAGGGGTAACAACACCCCGTTTCCCGCTCAATGAAAAGGGGGTTGCGCCACCACAACCATCTCCAGGTCCCAGGTCTGCAAAGGTCTTGTTCCCGAAAGGATATGCTTATTGCCTGCAGCGGTTAAGGCTCTCTCGGGGGGTGGGAGGGGTGGGTGAGTGCGTGTCAGCCGGAACCTGCTGCTTGGTGACGGCATCAGTCAGCATCTGCAGGGACTCGACCTCATGCAGATTTAATTGAACCCCAAGAAAGAAGCACAGTTTTCAGCCTTGGGGTTCATGGGGGAAATAGACAATACGAAGAGGAAAGAAGAGGAAGTTCATAGTCCCGGCGGTGAACGTTACCGTAACAAGGCCGAACCACACAGGACAAGACAAGAGGATGACCCGAAGTTTCTGTCGTCCCAGCTTTGGGCGGCCGCTCCAGTTCATCTTGGGCCGAACTGTTGTTTACATGTGAGAGGCTATGCCTTGCTCTGATATATGGTTGGCGGGAAAACGCCACAACCATCCTGTCGGGTGGACAAGACATCGACTTGACCGCAAGGCCATTGCTTCATGCCAGCTCCAACGCCTTGTTGTCAGGTCTAGAAGTCATAACCCATCTCGAAAACAACCTCTGACTACTTGTCAGGCAAGATTTCCGTCGCGGGCCGGCTGTGCCAGAGTAACAGCTCAAAGTTGGTCGGCCCACGAGTCATCCGGTGAGTGAATCGAGATGAATTATGTATTACTGATACATTTCCATACATAGCACCCAACGAAGCCCGTGATGGATGTTGCGGCCGCCGACGCTGCTATTCTTGAGCCTCATCATGTTGGGACCCACCGCTGTCCAGGCACCCGCATCGTCTCTTCGTCTACTACCCAGTGACTGTGGTCCTCCAAAAGCCGTCACTTGACGCTAGTTACCCTACAATTCATTATTCATGTGACTGGAGGAAGCCGTTGAGGTTGGGGAAGGCGTGATATGATACTGCAGCAACCCTTCACGGGGACACCCGGCTGCCCGCGTTGACGGAAGGAAATCAAGCCAGACTCAAAGACGCCACTCCCTTGCCATCCACGAGTAACCGTCGAGAGTTTTAGTTAGAAGGGTGTATCGGTAATGGGATCGGTCAGCAAGACGACAATAACTAGAGTCCTCAACTCAGATTGTCGTCTGATAGACTTTGTTTGATGGGGCCGTCCGCATCAAAAGATACCACCAATCAGAACCTCTCGCTCGTGTGAATGAGCCAGGGCCAGAATCCAGTCCCATGTCCGTTTGGTCAAGCAAAAGAGGGCAAAATAGCCGCTTTCGGTAACCTCACCGCTTTTGAACCACAGCCAAACATGCAGAAACGCCGCAATAACAAAGATAGCCCCACCGTTTTGGGAGATAACAATACCTACTGGAGGCTCCGAATTGCTAAAAGGCTTCGAAAAGATTTGACAAACCCAAAATGTTGGAACCTCCCACAGGAAACGCAGATGTCTCAGCACATGAGAATGATGGCCTCATACCGAGGACTTTGATGGCAAGTATGAATAACGGAGGGGAGCATTGGGTTGGGGATGAGCACACACCATCCGTGCAATCAACACCCCACCCCCAAAACCGAGAATGTAGCGGTACCTCGACTGGGAACTGACAGCGGTTGCTCATCATGCCCATGCTCACACCTTCATAGGGCTGGGTGGCTTTGCTTCCTTCTCCACAAAACGAAGCTTGACGTGTAAGCTCTGCACTCCCCCACGACGCGGATGCACTTCCGCAACAAGTGTCTGGCAGCAGTATCAGTATTTGAAATCCACTCCGTGGCTGTTGATACTCCAAGGTGACAGAGTTCTGGCGGCCGAGTGCGGTTTGACTCGCCAGGACAACCGTTCTTCGGCGTTACATTGCTCGCCTGCTCCGCCGACCCAGAAGGCTCCCAGGGCTGATGCCCAGTTTGGGCTGTATTGGCGAACGGCTGGCGATAACAACGACGGAGGCGTCGAGCGCTCAGTAATTTACAGACAGCGAGGTGCAGATCTCGTTTGGACAGCGCAGTTTCCAACTTGATCTGGCATGCTTGATAATGGTTTGGCGGTGTGGAAGAATACCGTGTTCCTCAAACGACTCGGATATTCATGATGGAGGGTGGTGTTACATGAAGAACCGTGCATGAGTTGCATGAGAGGGTTGAGATGAAGTAACCAGTACCCCATGACAGGAACTGGATGCAAGAGGACCTTGCCAACGGGCCGACCTCCAGACAATTTACACATACGCTGAGGATGGATGCCAAGACGTACCTGACTGCCTCCTGTTTAATCCCGTGTTCTAGCGTATCTTGTTGCCATTTCAAATGGAAATCCTCCTGCGTAAGGCTGTTAGCGCAAGCCAGTCGTATATCATTAGTATCATCACGTTCATGCTTATCATCATGAAGAGGCCATATCAAACTTGGTGATGGAATTTGAAATGGGCTGCAATAGGACCTTCTCGAGACCCGTGCAGCTGGTGAATTGATGCCTGGATGCAGGCCCAAATATCCAGTAACGCCCGAGGCGGTCAATGGCATCGGCAGCGTCATTAGAAGGTGGGTGTGCCTGTCTACCGTCGGGCGGTTGTGATGGTGCAGTTGAACTGACCTCTGGGAGCATATCCGGCGCGCAACACCATGCTAAGAAGCTTCCACCACCGAGGAACCGGAGCGCTGGGGCCAATCATATGGCGAGAAAGAACGACTTCTGTGCCTCTCCCGCTTTCCCGTCCTCACAGCTCTCGTACCCGATCCCTCGGAAGGGCGGCGTCAGGCCCTCGCACCTCCCCGTGAAGCAGCACACCAGGACGCAGTTATCACTAATTCCAAGCCATGGACCAAGAACCCTCCTGGTTGCGTTAGTTTTGAGCGCATTTCGTAGTGTGATAGAGCAACAGACTGGCCATCCAGAGCCGGGTATTGCGGTGACTGGAGACCAGTGTTCTTGTTTTGAGTCCCAGAAAGCAAAGAGCTGCATTAATAACTCAAACGCCACGAGAGGGGAGCGCGGCGTCTATTGCGTGGGACAGGATATGAAGTGCCTGTGCAACAGCTTGTGAAACGTGATACCAGGAGAGGGTGTCGTCGGCAGTTCTTGATGGGCCATGGTTCTGGACGGAATAATGCGAGCCTTGGCTGTGGCAACTGGCAATATTCTGGAGCGCCTGAACACATCGCACAAGCGGGCGTTTTTGTGTGACCTTCGTTGAAGGCAAGCGCCGTGAGGGACCGCGTCTACCCCGCCGCTGGTGAACTTGTCCGAATCCCCGATGGCCACGCACCCGGCAGAAAGTCGGCCGAGCACCTAGGGCAGAGTGCTTTCCGTGCCAAAGGGGGTGTTGATGGACAGTCAGGGTAGTCCCGTATCTCGACGAGTCGTAGGGCCGAACAGCTGTCCAGGGTCGTTCGTGGGTAAATTAGCAAGCGAATATCTCGGTGGTACTCGTGAGGATGTTGAACCTGTGACAGAGACAGGGCAGAGCTGTATCAAAGGCCGAGGGTTAGGCGGCTGCTTGGCAACAGCGAGGCTCAGGCGGACCACGGGGCTGGAGCTGCACAGCTCTGGCTCTGTTGATGTCGAGGGGAGATCGCAGACAGAGAAGCGGGCGTCGCATGTCGCAGTGCAGGTTGCAGTCTGCATTGGCGTTTCCCCAGAGGGGCGCAGCATCTTTTGCAATTCCCGCCTGTTCTGGGTGCACCAGCACCAACGTCCACCAAGAAAGAGCGGGATTCCAGCAGAAGGGGCGGAGAGACAGGGGTCCAAGGCCCCCTTGTCCATCGCTGCAGAATGCGGCACGCCCAGTGCCAGCGCCAGCGGGGTGGGGCACGCCAAGGGCCCGCTGCTTCCCGCGTCCCAATGTCTTGGCCCTCGACACCTTTCTTGGGTGTTCTTGGAATCTCCTGAGGTCTTTTTGAAACTTCCCAATCAGGAAAACATATTCGAATCAGGCAAAGTGCGGTTTGACCCCTCGGTCACCAAAAAGGGTCTTGTTCAGAGTTGCCATAACGGACTGTCTGCAAGGGCGCTTTGAAGACCACCAGGGATCACAGCCCGTACCCTCCGAACAACCAAGCAACAATCCAAGCCATCTCCGAATGCGCAATCCTGACGACGACGACCACCCACCATTTCGGAGTCCTATCCCCGCTGATCACGCACCCTCACGTCAACATGGCTGGCGGGAATTACGTGCACATGGCTGCTGCCCCTCGCCCGGCCCCGCGGCGCCCGCTCTGTCCCGTTTGCCGAGAAAGATGTGATATCAAAGTCACAGCCACCAATCTGATATTCGAGCACCCCGCAGCTACCGGAACCTCTGTGTAACCCCCTCCGAGCCCATCCATGCCATCTTCGCCGTATTCCCCCGCCAGTTGTTATCACCATCACCACCATCACCACCATCACCATGATGATGTTGGTGATGAATTGCTCCTAGACCGCCGGATGTTTCCATCAGGGAGGGACGGAAGCAGGCGACTAGTTTCCGATGTCAGGGCCCCTTTGCCGATGATTATCATGATGCCCCTCCTCCAAAACAACATTTCGACCAATGTTCCAAAAGTACAAGTTGGCGTCGAGGCTGGTGTTACACATGCACATGAGCAGCCCGGTCTCACAGAATCAGGCTGTTGGGTCCCAAGGGCGCACACGCGGCATGGAGTTTTGCAACCGTTATCTCCAGATTGACTGGCACTCTCGCTCCAAGGGCCCATGTGCTACGGCTTTGTGATCCGAAGCGGACCTTTCTCCGAACACTTGTCCTACACCTCTTCTCCCTTCTTGGTCCTTCACGCTCCCATTGCTCCCTTGGGTATGGTGGTGACGCCACGTGCGGACTACTCGGACTTGAACAACTGGAATAGAAGCTCCGCTCCCACCTCGGAGTAAGTTGACACGGAGACTTGTCGGATTCCGCTGGATTCGTGCTTTATGACTTGATCTGGCAGCGCGAGCTGGAAACATGAGGCTGGACATCACGAGGAGAACAACATTCTATATATCCTCAGAGATGGACTTTTAACAAAAATGAGGTAAGAATCCCATATATCTATCTATCTATCTGATGATAACGTAAGACCCAACGCAGTGGAACGCCAACCCCAAGTTTTCTCACAGTCAGAACCCAATCTTATCTTGATCTCCCCATCAGCTCAGCTGGAGAAGGCAAAGCAGAAATGATTTGGGGGCAGAACGTCAAAGTCGGAATGGGGGTAAGGTAAGGTGTGCAACGGTGTAGTTCGGTCGGAAAAGCGGCTGAAAGAAGAGGAGGAGAAGCCCCCAAAATTCGCCGATGGATCGCAGGTTCGCAGCCCCCAACCGTAACAGTGTAACCAAATGGACACAACGTCCTTCCGTGCACCTACTCTGAGCTCCCAAGCATCCTGTTCGCTGGCTCGCAACTTGTTCTCCCAGGGCTGTCTCGTTCGTCCGCTCGCTGTCAAGATGTTGTTTTTCATGACAGTCTCGGAAGTTATGACCAAGTTTTCGGGTACATCAACAGCATTACATCACAACTTGCTCTCTCAGCTTCAATCTGCAGTGACCCAGGCCACGAGAACTGAGAACTGGCCCGCTGGAGGGCACGACACAGGGCTGAGTCGCTGTTGTGGTAGGTAGGGAGTTTTTGATCCCGCATGGGTTTACGGAGAAAGAGAGATAAAAGTGCTGGTAGTAAGGAGCCTGCAGGTTAATATATGCGGTGTTACTGCCCACCGTTTTGTTGCTCTTTGGTTTCCCGGGAGTGGGTGATTATAGTCTTGTGACAGGCTCAGTGGGGGATGTAACCAACCCAGCTTGATGGGCAGACAGAGACGGTTCGGTTCGAGTTGAGTCACGGCGTCCCTTGTGGAGGAATGGGCAAATGTCAAGTTGCGGTGAGGCGGGCGTTTTGGCGATGGGGTTTGGGGACTGGATGAGGCTGTGTGGAGAAGCGAGGAGAGCCGCGTGATGAGATTCTTACGAAGCAGTTTGGGAAGGCTTGGTAAGTTGGCATTTGGGGAGTGTCGTAAAGGTCGGGAATGCTAGATGGCTGTGGTGTTTTGACGCGGGGTTGGGGTTGTGTAACTAGATTGGCGAAATGAGTCCGTGACCAGGCTCGAGATGACAACGGCATTGCTTTAGAGATTCGGGCAAGGAAGGTTAGGCAACGCAGGGTCTCGGACTGGTTGGAGGGTGCTTTGCAGGAGGAAACGTTACTTGCTTGTGGGGATGATGCTGAAAATAGGGAGTTAATTTGAGTAAGGCTGCTGTTGGGAGTATAGTTGCTCTGTTAAGAAAGTGCATAAGGGGGCCAAGTTCGGTGAGGCCACACAAGCTTGTGGTATGAATTCTATCAAGAAAGCAAGAAGACAAAGACCGTTTTATCCCACGACACAAGATTGACGAGCAGGTAAGGTGCCGGAGGAACCATTATATTATATTCAGGCGACCTTGTATTCTACGCTCTAGCTCGCACTTTCATAAGTCATCACGTCTTGAATGATGTTGATGTATGAAGTTGGTGCCGTAAGCTTACGTCAAGCGTTCTGAGCCCCTGAGCCCCTGATATGGCACCTGGCTCTGAGGAGCGCGTCATCAAGTTGAAGACATGGCATACTTCCCTAAGTTAGGTCGAGTGGTTGGAAGTAATGTATCTCAGTTATGTATCTATTCTTTAATCTCTCCATGATCCATTCTCTGTGGTTGTGAATATTGCTCTTTCTACCGCTTGCGAGACTTACGATCATTTGAGCTCAGGAGTGATAGTGGACTTCAGTACCATGCTCACTCGATCCTATCATCTGGGGCTTCACCTAGCTCCCATTTTGTGTCAGTCCCCCCTTTAACACTATCCAGTTCCCTATATCCAGAACCTACACTCATTTCCACATATTTGTTCTCAACCTCGCGAGCATGATGTTGTCCTCCAACTCCCGGTTTAATATCTTCCTCAATAATGTCAAGCCTAGATGATACCTCCAATTCCCTATACTCAGAATCTTCACTCACTTCTGAGTGTGTTGGAACCACATCCATTTCCTTAGCCTGCGCTTCGGTATCGAGCTTAACTCTAGGCGAAGCCTGACCAGATATCTCCCATATCGAGCTTCCGTCAGTTGCCCGCGCTGATCTCCAGTCTAGTTCGGGTTATTCATCTAGGCTCATATCCCAAATTTGCTAGCGCTTGAGTTTTGAGATATGCTCTTGTTTGCTGTCGTGACGATTTGAAGATTTGAAGTGAGACTAGGAAGGCGATGAGAAGTACCCCGGCTGCGGAACCCAGAATGGCGCTTGTCAATTGTGATGTGTTTAAACTTGAGCCCGCAGGCTCAACAGTCAGGTCAGGTGGGCCGGTGCTCTCTTTGTTGGTAGAATCCGGGCTAGCTGCAGTGGTAATGGGTGCGGTGGCTGTATTTGCTGGCCTTGAGGTGGCTGTCACGAAACGGATGCAACAGCTGTAAGCTGTGGCTGGCCAGGGCTGTGTGGATGGGGTCGATTGACAGTATCGGAAGTAGTCTCTGAATATATGCTGCAAAGATTTCTCTGTGGTTCCGGGATCGAACTCAAAGGTGCACGAGTCGCATTTGGAATAGTAAAGTTGATAGAGAGTGCTCAAATCGGAAGTGCACAATCGATCTCCCCCAATGTTAAGTGTTGGAATGCGGTTTCTATGAAGCGTGAATGTTAGATAATACTCGATGGAGATACTTAGAGGCCGAGTCTTTGCATACCACAAACTGCCCAGCATTCCGATGGGAGTAGATTCGGAATCTCTGAGTTGATGTGTGGTGAAATCATTTTCTCCCGCGGCCTTCATGATGGGCAATGATCTTTGTCAGGGGGTGCACTCTTGGCCATAGCTTCCTTACTGGAGTATTTAGCAAAGTGCAAGGACTGCAGAGACAACTGAGATGATGGGAACAGATTTTTGATCCCAACATAATAATGCCATTGAGTCTGGGATTTGTCATACACTGTCATCTGATGTGGTCTGGTTAGGCACCTATTTAGGGAAGTTTGAGGTCACAATCGCAATAGCAACGACGCTCAGCATGTACTCTTTATATTAACATTGTGGTGGTGGGAAATATCACGTCTCTTCTGCCTCGCTATCTCCCGTACCATCTCTCTAAACTTTGCGCAGCTTCGTTTCGAACCAGCCTAGCTAGATGAAATCTTTAGCTGCCTATAACCAGGTCCCCGCTCATCTCAACGAACTTGCTTTCGCTTTTATCAGGAGCTCGCCTCTTCCCCCTGGCTGGCTTGGGGTTTTCTTGTCTTCGATCTTGTCCAGAAATCACCTCTAGCTCTTCATATCCAGACCTTTCACTCAGTTCGGCGCGTGGAAACATCACCTCCATCTCGCAAACCCCCGGTTCAATATCCATCTCGATTCTAGGTGCCGGGGGGTCGTCTAATTCATTGATCGAGATTCCATTCAGTTTCTGTGTCCCTTGTGATTCTATTTCGTTCAAAGCCTCCTCTTTCTTGCTGAGCTGTGATGCTCGTCGACGGTAGCCTGCCAGCTTCCAACACGCCAGTGCAGCCAGCAACAGAACAAAAACGGTTCCGGCACCAGATATTATTCCTATGAGTTGCAGGGAGGAAAGATGACCGCTACCAAGATCTTGGTCGTCTCTCCCTTGATGGTTGTCGATCTGTTCATTATCAACAGCGTGAGTAGGGGGGTTGTCTTCACTTGTTGTTTTCCAGCCAGAGGTCGTTGCTGTTGTTGATGTTGTTGCAGGGTACGTGGTGGTGCTCAAAGCTGTCTCGGTCGGTAATTGAACAATGAATGGGGGCGAGTCGAGTACTGGCTGGGAAAGATTGCAGTACGTCAATGATTCATCAAAGATTGCCTTCAGTCCCGGATCGGGATTATTTAGGTTGTATTGGAAAGCTGTTCCAGCCCAGCAACCATCGGCTGAACAATATGTGCAGGCTCCGACGTTACAGTATATTCTGTCTTGGCCCAAAACACAAACATGACATTGTTTGTAATGGAACTCAAATTGAGTGGTTGAGTTGCACAGTTCAGGAGTGTTTCTGTTTTTTCGGACGAGCTCATGGGCAGTGTCTGGTTGATTTCAGTCGGATAAATACATTGAAGAGAATGATACAGAGAGGTAACCAAATACGTACCGCATTCTTTCCAGCAAGATGTAGGGAATATCGCGTGGATATCAGGGTCGAGTCCGCGACTCATTTTGAGGGCGACACAGAGGTGTACCACTCAATTTTCAACCGCCGAGATGTCCTTAGAAGAATCTATTGGGGATTTTATAGCTTCACTTGGAAGAAGCTGAGAATCTAGAGTAAGTAGTGAGTTCATGTATAAGTACTTTGCAGCTGAATAAGGTAGCGTCTTCGTAGCAAGGCTCCCAGGCTGCCACTAAAACAGCGAGGGTGATACTGCACGTCAAGCGGGACAGATGGGGGCCAAACCAACGACCACGAACCGTTTAGACATCTGGGAACAGATACTGTCTCAAAAAGTTAGTTCATGCAAGTACGTAAGGTAGGTAACAACCAACCTGGCGACCAAGGGCTGGCATATCCACCACTGAATGTTGTAGATAGGCCAACGTCTCTACCTAGATTTGCAGAGGCCGAGTCTTGACTGTTTGAGTAAGTTCAAGCCAATGAAGCCTCTGAACGCAATTCTTAAGGCCCTACCTGATCCGAAAGTCACACTAGAAGAGGTCCTTTGTGCCCTGATGCTGACCGCACCATAAAACAGGAATACCCCCTTTCCCACTCTCCTCTCCCCCTTTTCCCACTCTCCTTTCCCCCCCAAACCACCAGCTCAACAAGATATCCTAACCTTTCAGCCACGTCAAGTCACACTTCAAATGCCTGCTGACCTCCATTTCAACGGGTGCACCAGTCGAGGCAGTCCCAATCAGGGAAAAAAAGAAAAAGCCTGGGTGTAAGTCAGGTTCTGGTGGAGTCCTAGGCCCACAGTGGGCCCAGCCCAAAAAAAGCCACCAAAAGAGACTGGAACACATACAACACCAGGGATTCCCCAGTGGTCACCCACCTGAGTACTAATCTGGCGATCAGCTGCTTGACTCGGGCAGAGCGGACGGGATGCCGTATTTTCAGCTGTCTATGGTCGTATGTGCTTGTGCTCATCAGATTCCTCAACTATATAGCAACATTGTACTGTTGTCTCCCCACCCAACACCCCTCCGCCACACGTTAAGATGACATCCTCTCCCTCTTTTTACACCCTCTCTGTCTCAGTAGAATGTGTCTGACTATCGTATCCCCTTGCCACAAATACCCAGTGTGCCGACTGACCGAGCATCAGACTCATACCACACACCCTCGACACGCGGGTCTCCTTCTAGCTATGAGCCTGATCCATCTCCCGGCGTGAACAGTGCGGGGTTGGTAAGAAAGTTGCCAGTGACACCCTCGAACGCGCTGTTGCTGCTGCTCTTTTGGTTCGGCGGCCAAAGTACAGCCTACCGTGTGTAAGAAGCACGGCGACTTCAATCAGTGAGCCGGCTACGGCGTTGGTTTGAGGAGTTGGCTTGTTTTGGGCTTCAGAGGATTGTGGGGTACTGCCTGGTCGAAGGGCTAGAAGTCATGAGTTCCTTACCTATATCCGGGCATGTAGGTTGAGGTAGGCAGGGGTGTAGTGGTCTGATGTACCCTAGCTTGCAACCTTTTGGAACAAAAACGTGTAGTATTTGTGAGTGAAATACCTTTCATGAATATGTATCTTCTGATGCCGTAGAGACACTACACACTCATAGCCATCAAAATCCCAAAGCTAGCTCTAAAAAGCTCTTCCTGGCTTTCTATGCCCTCATACTCCAGCCCCTATATTAACAAATAAAGAAAATGTATATAACTGAAAAAGAAAAAAGAAAACCAAAACGTGATGGTATCTGGCTGCAGCACAATATAACAACAATTGAAAAGAAATCCCCCCTGCCCATATGTCCAATAACTCCCCACCTTCATCTACCCCACCTCTTTAACCTCTCTAAGAATATCGTATCTTCGGCCACCTCCACCCCCACCTGCCACCACTTCTTCACCTTCTTATTCTCATACCCCTCCTCCCTAACATTATGCCTCCCCACCACCGTCAAGAAAACCTGATCCAGCGTCGT
The DNA here is from genome assembly GCF_035222485.1 of Podospora pseudoanserina. NCBI lineage: Eukaryota > Fungi > Ascomycota > Sordariomycetes > Sordariales > Podosporaceae > Podospora > Podospora pseudoanserina. The sequence continues at coordinate 2,708,372 of NC_085923.1, forward strand.
GGGGCTGACACTGTAGTGCTCCACCCCCAACAGATCCCTATTCTCCTCCAGCAACACCACCAGCCTCCCCACGGCCGAGTTCTGACTCAGATCCCCTCCCGTCCTGGGGTCCTTCTCTCCGGACACAACCGCCGAGGCGGGAACCTTGAACCTCATCTGTCCGTGGTATGTCTTCTCTTCCACCTCCGCCCCCTCGCCAAACTGCTCAACGACCCATTGTCTAATCTTCAGAATCTGAGACTCAGGCGTGTGAGGCGCCCCCTTGCAGACAAGGTGCACATGGATGAGATCCCCAAACTTGTTCCGGAGATGTTCAATGCTTCCCATGGCGAGCATCCTCTTGGCGAGGATCCCCGCCCTCCCGGCTAGAGCGTCCGCTTCCTCCATCGAGTGGGTCGTCAACAAAATCGAACGGCCCGGGACGGTGGCAGCAAGGGTGCGCCACATGATTCTCTTCGCGGCGGCGTCAAGACCGGAGGAGGGCTCATCGAGGAGGATGACAGAGGGGTTACCCATGAGAGCAATACCAAGAGACAGCTTGCGCTTGTTACCACCTGACAAAGCGTGGGCTTGGCGGTCGCGGAAGAGTTGCAGGCCTACTGCGTCGATGACGGCAGAGACTTGAGCGTCGATGTCGCTGATGCCACGGACGCGAGCGTAGAAGCGGAGGTGCTCGGCTACCGTCATTTGGTCGATGGCGTCGAATTGAGGGCAGACGCCGAGGTGGCGGCGGGCGGCGGAGAGTTGCTGCGTTACCGAGGCGTCTTCGACAAAGACGTCGCCGCCGGAAGCACCGCCGGAGGGTTTGATGTCACCGCGGATGACGGAGATGGTGGTGGATTTACCTGCTCCGTTGGGGCCAAGGAGAGCAAAGACTTCGCCGTGGGGGACACCAAAGGTGACATTGTCGACCGCGGTGTTGGAGCCGAAGGACTTGGTGAGGTTGATGACACGGAGGCCGTCGGTGATCTTGGTGTTACCACCGGTGGCCGAGGACTTGACACGGACGAGTTCGTTGGCGACTTCTTCATCCGACATGGCGGCTGCTTCATCGGGGTTGGCGGCCTTGGGCTTGGAACGGAAGAGGAGCTTGCGGAGGCTGAACCCAGCGCTGCCACCGTCTGCCCAGACGAGGATGAGGAAGAGGACAATAATCTGGATGACGAGGTAGAGGATAGGACCGCCGTATTGAAGGATACCGCCGGGGTAAGAGGCCAGGGCATCACCATCGCAGGCTGTAGAGAACAGGTTCATGGCGAGGAACAGCGCACGAGTGAGCGATATGATCGGTGCCAATACTGCCAGAGCAAAGTGGACAATGATCAACAGCTTGTCGACCTGTTGAACCGGTGCATAAGTGATAACCGACATGTAACCAAACAGGTAGACAATGAACATCACGAGCTGGCCAGCGGCGGTAAAGGCGTAGGCTGACAGCTGGTTGGCGCTGAAGAGCGAGATATTGTATGCCAACAGAATCGAAGCCAGACCATACAGAACGAAGATCAGGAACACATAGCCAAGGTGATACCAAAGGCTATTGGCGAGAGCTGCCCACAAGATGATGCTCAGGACGGCGCCAGCGATGACGATGATAAAGTCGAAACCGGTGTAGGCGAGCCACAAGGGAAGAGGTCTAACACCGTTGGAGTACTGAAGGCCGCGGACGTTTCTTCGTCTCTCAAGATTCGGATAAAGGGCAAAGAAGCCAGGGTAGGCGCATAAAGCCAAGCCGACATACACCAAGACCTGAAGAGAGTTTCCGGTGCTGGGAGTGAAAGGGCGGTCGAAGACGGTGTAGGAAGAGGCAATGCTCGAGTTGGTCAGGAGCATGTTCATGATCCATTGGCCAAACCAGGCGTTGATCACCTCAGGACCGTTACCCTTGTACGCGAGAGTTGGAGGAGTGTTGTCGTCACCAAGCCAGATAGCGGTAGGCGTGATATTCTTGCGGAACTGAAGCACCGCATTGTTGAACTCATCAAGAGTGTCAACCAAGGTAATGTTGTTGAAAAGATCCATCGGGTTGTTTTGTCTCTTGACAATGATACCATCGCTGCTTCCAGTGCTGCCATTACCTTCCAAGCCCTGTGACGCCATAAAGATTGGGGCCAACAGATTGATCAACGTAGACTGCGAGAACTTGTCCGAAGGCCCAGCAACCATCCAAAAGTCAAAGTCACTGCCAAAGATATTCACAGCCTCCTGGCGAGACGACAGCTCGTCCGCGCTGCACCCAGCAGGCTCTTGACCCTTCACAAACAACATAACTAACCCAGCCGCAGCAACCGGAATGATAAAAGCAGCAATCGAAGGGAACCAATTCCCTTTGAAAACCGTGCACCTCTTCAAAAACAACACCCAAGTCTGCTTCAAGAACCCAATCGGCTTCCCATCCATCAACTCCAGCCCGTTACCCTTCACAGGTGTCTTGACATCACCAACCGGCACAGTCTCCGACTTCTCATCTTCCGTCGAGCTCAAGACACCCCTATTCTCAATCGGCACCCCACCGCCCTCAGCCTGAACCTCCTCCGCAAGCTGCAAAAACACATCCTCAATCGTGGGCCCAGAAAACCGATAATCCGTAATCCCTGCCGCTTCGAGCTCCTTGATCGTCTTGGCCGCCAAAGCCGAAGTAGCCGCGACATAAGCCGCCTCTTCCTGGGTGGCCTTCTTGGTAACACCCTCCACCTCCGGAAGCAGCGGGATGAGCTTGTTGTTGTTGATATGAATCCTGTAGCCGCCACCCTTGCGATCCTTGAGCTCAACCGATGTGCCACTTGCGCGGAGGTTGCCCTTGGACATGACAGCGATGTAATCAGCCAGCAAATCAGCTTCATCCAAGAAGTGCGTCGTCAGAATCATGGTGCGCCTTCCACGCTCGGCAAGGAGAATATCCCATATTTTCCTGCGAGACAGAGGGTCCAAACCGGAAGAGACTTCATCCACGCAGCAGACGGCGCTGCCACCAGTAAGCATCATTCCGAGTTGCAACTTGCGTTTCTGACCACCGGACAGAGTTTTTGACTGGGCCTTGATCTTTTGTTCGAGATCGACTCCGATGACAAGCTGGCGAATTTCTTCCTTTGAGGCGTGGTTCTTGGGCGACTTGAGCCGGTTGAAGATGCGGATGTGTTCCTCAACAGTGAGCTCGTCCCAGAGCACGTTCTTCTGAGGAGCGATACCGAGACCGCCGGTGCCGTCAATGGTGATCTTTCCGCTGGTGGCCTTGTTGATACCAGCGATGGTGTCGAGAGTTGTAGACTTGCCACTGCCGTTGGCGCCGAGAAGGGCGACGATCTGGCCGCGACTGACCGAGAGGGAGAGCTTGTTGACTGCGACGACTGGCGGCTTGGGCTTGGAGATGAACGAGAACAGGCGTCGCAGAGGGCCGGGGTTGTAGACCTTGGTGAACTCTTCCAGCTGAACCGCGCAGTCGGGACCGAGATCGCCCCTGTTCTTGTCTCCAATGACGATGTTCCTCCCACTCGAAGAGGTACCATGAAGCCATCTTTCCACCATGGCGCCCAGAAAAGGGTAAACGATGATCTGAACCGCGAGAAAGATAAACAGCACAATACCGGGAACATTCCAGGGACTATCCGGCGCCGTCTTCAACAAATCCGTCGAAATCTGCTTCTCCTGAAACCTCGCCATCAGCGTGATAAAGTAAGTAAAGTTGCAAGGCGCAAACAGCAAGCTCAAGGCAACCACCGGCCCCGTCCCCGGCCTGGTGATAACCTGAGCAATAACTGCCAGCAAAATCGCCATAATCGTCACCGACACTCCGCTCAACTGCGACTTCTTGAAGAAACTCGCCCCCAGCACCGAAAACGACGCCAGTGCCAACCCCGACAGGATGAAGAAGAACAACACAACCAAAATGCTCGTGTTGCTAAACACCCCCCTCCCTAAAATGATACAACTGATGACCCACCCCGGCAAATACAGCAGCGAAAACGCAATATGGTACGAGAAGATCCTCGCCGCCTGCGCCTGCCACCTTCTGGGGGTAGCCATCATCGCCTCCACAAGCGTACTCATCCCCGTCTCCCTCTCCGTCGCAATAAAACCCGTCATCTGGTACACCACCCCGATCAACGCAGCAATAAACGTCACCCCCAAAAAGTTGATAATCGCGCTCTGGTAAAACACCCTAATCCTCTCCGCCCTCTCCTCCGTCGTCTGGCTGGTAAACTGATACTCCTCCACATCCTCAGGCAACTCATTCCCCCGACCAGAGTTCCCCCTAGAAATAACCTCATCCACCGCCCGCTGAAGCGGCAGCATGTAAATCTGCCCATCATTCCTATCACTCTCAGCATTGATCCTAAATTGCCCCAGCGCACTGTCAAGACTGATGGTGTAATTCCACAGCCCGTTCCCATCCCCCTCCTCCGGACTCCCCTTGAAGCTCACAGCCGCGAAACACTCCGTCACGCCCCTCAAACTGCTCCGGCATATCCCGTCGACATCTTCGTCCCTCTCCAAAATGGTAATATTCTTCCCCGCTCGTTTAGCAACCCCAGCCAGCTCATCAATCACACGCTCAATTTCTCCCCCCGTGTGGCCGTTATTAACAAAAATAACATTCGGCCTCCCCGTCGAGGCCTCGAGAGCATTCTGGAAAGATCGGATCGGGCGCGCAGGGGAGATGCCAAAGACTGCGCTGGGGACGAATAAATTCCGTGCGAACGAGAGGAAGGACACCAAAATGATGGGGAGAACAAACGCCTGGACGACGGTAGCCAACGGATGGCGGCCGAGGAGGATGAGCCAGTTTTTGCGGGTGAGGGTCCAGGTTTGGCGGAGGAGCGCCATTGCGGCGGCGGCGATGGACACGCCCTCTAAAAAGAGAAGAACTTGTGTCCAACGGTCGGCCGGTTCGGTCGGTGATTGTCGTGAACCGTTTACTACTGTCGAACTGTCTCGGCTTGCGCCGCGCGCTACAGCATGCACACGTCCCGGGAGTCTGGTCGCGCGTTAAACTCAATTGAAGAATTGCGCGCGCGGGGAAAAGTGAAACGTTGACTTGACAATCCCGCCGGTTCTGTCTATCAAAACTGTCACCTGAAGAAAACAAATAAAAGAACGTCGATCTCGATCAAATTAATAGAACGAAAGAGATAAAAATTCCAACAACAAGCCTCGGCGCATCGCCCACCCTTTAACAAAGAAGGGGGCATCATCTCGAATATGTACGAGCGGAATACGCAAGCAAACACCTTTGGAATCCGAACCCGACTGACGTCCCATTCCCATCCCTGAAAGCTGGAAGCCTTGTAAACCAATTGGGGCTTAGACTCCTTGGCTGGCACCTTACGAGCCACGCTAAACAGCCTTGGCTGAACCCCACGTTTTTTAATTCTCTCTCCCGATCGGGATTTGGAAAGATCTCTCGGTGACATTGATTTAACCATAAAACGGCTTTGTTTGCGTCATCAATAGATTAGACAGTAGAATGCCAGCAGGAAACACTTCATAAGCTGAAATGCCCTCGACAGCTTCGAAACAGCTTGCTGGAAATGAGTGCTCCTGAAGGGTTATCTCAACCAAGAACTTTCATCGTTACACGATCTCTGTGCGCGCCAAGCCACACACCCCGATCGCATCTCCCTTTTTTGTCATCTCCAAGACCCAAGACTTCGATAAGCCCTTGGCCAACAACAACAAACACCGACAATTCCTCCACGTTCGCCGAGTCTCTGATTCCACATGCACAGCCCATCATCATCTTGAATGGCAAAACTTCAGTCGTCATCTTCACACCACATAATGTTTATATGATCATCAGGTAATCAAACAGTCCTTTTGCAGTGCCTCAGCTCAACATTGCGTTGTCCTGTTCACTACATACCTAGTACACTTCTTCCTTTTCACCGAGAAATATCTAGAAACTAGTGGCTACACAGCTCCGCCAGGCCTTTTTACTTATCTCTGTTGTTTTTTGGTAGTATACGTTTATTTGTGGGCTGTAGTTATATTAGCATTGGGTATGTACGCGTCAGCAACTCTTGATTGGATAGACTTACGGATGCCCTCCTCGGGCATGGGCTCGACATTTGCGAGCTCAGCCGCAAAAGGCTGCTTGGGACCGTTCTTCTCCTCACGCAAGAAGGGGAAGGCCAACACCTCACGAATAGAGTAGTTGTTGGTCAAGAACATAGCAAGACGGTCGATACCGAGACCCCAGCCACCGGTTGGGGGAAGACCATACTCGAGGGCGTTTAAGAAGGACTCATCAACAAGTTGACTGCAGGAAAGTTAGCCTTGTATACGAATCGTTCATCACATTGGCGGGAAACCTACGCCTCGTCATCACCCTGGTCCTTCTGGCGAGCTTGCTCCTCGAAGCGAAGTCTTTGGTCGAAGGGGTTGTTCAACTCGGTGTAGGCGTTGGCAATCTCCTTCTTGCACACGAAAGCCTCAAAACGCTCGCAGAGACCCTTCTTGGAACGATGGTACTTGGCAAGAGGGCTCATCATCTGGGGGTGCTCCAAGATGAAGGTAGGGTTGACGCAGGTCTCCTCGATGAACTCGCCCGTGAGCTTGTCAATCATGCGAGCGTTGGTGAGAGGTGGTGGGCACTCAACACCCATCTTCTTGCACACTCTCTGGAGGAACGCGTTCGTCTCGTCGGTGTGGAGCTCCTCGCTGGGAGGGAACTTCTCGCCGGTGGCTTCCTCGAGGGCCGGAATCATCTCGACCCTGCGCCATGGGGCCTCCCAGTTGACCGTGTACTCCTCGCCGTGCTGGTTGGTGAACTTGGTGACGTAACCGCCGGTAAGGTGCTTGACGAGAGAGGAAACAAGCTCCTCGGTGATGTTCATGAGGTCGTACATATCGGCGTACGCCCAGTAGAACTCAATCGAGGTGAACTCGGGGTTGTGTGTGAGATCAACGCCCTCGTTGCGGAAGTTCTTGCCCATCTCGAAGACCTTGCCAAACTGACCGACAATCATCTTCTTGAGGAACAGCTCAGGGGCGACTCTCATGTACATGTCGATATCGAGATCGTTGTGATGAGTGATGAATGGCAGAGCGGTAGCACCGCCAGCAATGGCGTGCATCATGGGCGTCTCAACCTCGATGAAGCGACGCTCATGGAAGACTTGACCACTTGTCAGTTCTGCTCTTCTCCGGATTGACTCAAACAAACTTACAGTCACGGATATACCTGACCATCCGGCTGCGCTGCCAGAGGGTCTCACGGCTCCTGTCGTTCCACAGCATATCGAGATATCTCATACGCGCGCGCTGCTCAGCGTCGGCGAAGGGGAAGCGCACGCTGGGAAGCATGTGTAAGCAAGGGCTGAGAAGCTTGATCTCGGTCGCAAAGATGGACAGCTCGCCCTCCTTGCCCTCGGCGAGCCTGTTCTTGGGGTTGGTACGGCCAGCATAACCAATGATACCAATCACATCACCACGGCGGATGTTCTCGTGTTGCTGCTCAAACGAAGGGGCTCCCTCGGCGACGAGCTGGGCCTGGCACACAATTTGGATCTGGGTGCCGATGCTCTTGGTATCGGCAGAGGTGCGAACATCTAGGAGCTAAATGAGCAAGGCGTCCCCAGCCGGTGAAACATGTTGGAGCGGAAGTTACCGTAGAAGATGAGCTTGGAACCGCTAGCACGCTTGTTGTAGATGCGGGCAGCGATGCGAATCTCGGTGTTCTTGTCGTCCTCGCCCGACTTGAGGTGCTTGAACTCGTCGTGGAACTTGTAGTCGTCATAGGTGACCTGGAACTTGTGGGGGTAAGGGTTCGTCTCGGGATTCTTGAGGACTGCACACAGTGACGCATTGGGTCAGCACCGAGTCCATAGCTTCTACAGCCACCACATAAACACATCACATACGCTCATTGACGTGGCGCGTCCGGATCTCATAGTACTGGTTGGGATTGAGGTCGGCCTCCTCCTGACCGGCGGCGTTCTTGGGCTTGCCGGACGACGCCTTGGGGGGAGCAGTAGCAGCCTTTTTGGCCTTCTCGGCCTCCTTCTGGCGCTGCTTCTGGCGCTTCTTGAGCTCCGTCTTGGAGACCTTCTCGCCCGTCACTTCGTCGAGATGGAGGTTGGCAACCTCCTCGGTGGGGGGCGCAGGGGCAGAAGCTGAGTCGGCCATTTTGAAAGTGGTGCTGTCTCGTACCAGGGACCACTAGATTCAACAACGTTGAAGAAGGGGGGAGGTTTTCTGGTTCGGGGGTTCAAGTTGCCCGCTGTCGGCCCAGATGCTGGAAATTATCCACAGCGGGGTAATTTTTTTGAAAGCTTTTGGCGGGGTGACTCAATCGCAACCGTCAGGGTTGTTATCAGTCGAAGTGACTCAGGGGTGACCCTAACCCTGCCCCCTTTGTGGGTTTCACTCTTCTCACGCTTCATGAAGTACTTGTACTGTGCACGCTCAAGCATGGGAACAACTGTTGGTTTCTGGCTCCAAATAAGTGCCAAGAAGAGAAATTCTATACGGGTATTAATATGACTAAAGCTAAGAAACAGTATCTATAAGACCTTGTGCTGAGGACTGTCCTTGTTTTCCCTTCCAGTGCAATGCGCCCCCCTTCCCGATGATGGTACAAATAAAGATGTCGCCCGCTGTGCTCTGACTCGAATAATACGAAGCAATGATAGACTGACACAATGCAAAAATCCTTCAACCAGCTACTAAGGGTCAGCGTCAGCGTCCATATCGGCATCGGTATCGGCATCGGCATCGACATCGGCGTCGGCATCAACGTCCCCATCCGCGTCAGCATCCGCGTCCGCATCAACATCATCGTCTTCCTCAGCTGTGTTAGTTTCTGAGATTTCCGGCACGTCCTGCCCGCCCATTTCCTCGTCCGAATCTTGCCCGGCACCAACACTGGCCGGCGCCGTGATGATGCTGGGTGTACCGACGGCAGTCGAGGGCGAACCGGCTTTAGTGGTAGATGCCGTCGATGGTGCATAATTCGCAGCGTTATTGCTTGCTGCCGGAGAAGGGTGAAGAGACGCCCGGGCGTCGTTATTCGGCACCGAATGTTGTGATTGGTGCCTCTGAGGCTGCAACTGTCGCATACCCTGCCCAGAACCAGTAGTTGTTGGCGACACTCCGGCACTCGCAGCTTCCAAGGTGCGCTGCGCTGAGAGACCGGCCGCCGCGGACCTAGACGACACGATCACATCCTTCCAGCGATTAATCGCCCTTGCCACAATCGTGTCGAGATCCGCATGCCTATCGGCCATGTTGAAGCCTACGCCGCCGCCATCCTTCGCTGCGCTGAAACCGAGCTCCAGCATGTGGTTGACCAGCTTCTCATCCATGTACACTGTTGTCGGCTGCACAATCTTGTACTCTTTAGGTTGCTGTAGCCGGCTCAAGTGTTCGATCTGAGACTTGAGATGATTGTTTTCTTGCCTGAGAAGGCTTTGGGTCTGCTTGAGTTTGGCACCCTCGTCTTGCTTCCGCCCCAAGCCTCTTGCCAGCTCGAGGGTCCACAGCTTGGCACGCTCAGGCCCTGGAAGTGAACACCAAACTGAATACGTCGCTGTTATGTGATCGGATATTTGCTGTTCCATCTTGTCGGCTGCCTTTTCAGCCTTACGCACTGCTTCTCGAGCATCTGGCTTGACTGGCACTAGGGAGGGAGGATATGTTAGATCTTCGTTCACCGCCGTTGTTGCCGCGGTGCAAGCCAGCTTCCATCTCCTGAACTCTTCTCCAAAATAATTTCGCAAGGCTTGCAGCTGAACTGGGCCGGGTGGTGTTATCGACCACGAAGTGGACGTCGAGTGCTGGGTAGAAGCAAATAACGTGGGTGGTTTCTCGAGACACTGCAACGTCAGTGCCGGAAAGTCCAATGCAAGAGGATCAAAGTCGAAAGGCATCGAGTGCATGTCGATTTGTTGTCTGTCAAAGAGCGTCAGTATACAAGTCTGTTTGGCACGACGAGAAAGCCTGGCTTACTTTGCAGCCCTCCAAGAACCCATGATTTCCCGCAATGCGAGTTCAGCGGCTCTTTTCGTATCCTCGGCATCTTGCAATACGTGTCTGGCGTCCAGTTGTTGCTTCATACGCTGGCGACTGGCTGATCGCTGATGTTGCCTGAACCCACCCTCGTATGCCGTGGCATCCCGCCCACCAAGGTCGTTGATGACACCCGTGGCTTCCCATGGTGTATTGAACGGATATTTCCTATCAGCAGTCCCTTTGCCTTTGGTTTGTGATACTGGTGTGATGGATGCAGAGTCGACCTCTACCGAAACAGACCCCTGACTCCTTCTCGACGCAGCCGTTGGCGTTCCGACTGACACTGACGTGTCTCGTCTTCTAACCCCAGGAGCACCGGGGGTTCCGGTCGAAGCTTTGGGACGACGGCGGGTGATATTGGATCGATTTCGTCTGATTTCTTCCACATCGTGAATCCCATCGGGGGCCTTGGGGTTGTTCTCCTTAATGAATACATCTAGATGGCGGCCGAGCGAAGACGATGTGAAGGCTTGGTGGCAATAGGTACAGGTCTTGTCCTTGACCGCCTTGGTTGTACCGGTCTCGGCCGACTGGGCCGGGGCTTCGTCGGACATGGCGGGCTTTTTGCTGACCTCGGGCAGTTGTCGGTGAGCCGCAGGGACGGGTGGCTGCTCGTACTCGCTCGGCGGAACGGTCACAGACGGTGGGGAGCAACGGGAGCTCTAGAGCAACCTGGAGAAGGGCGGGCCGTGGCGATCCAAGGGGGGGCCCCAGGGGGTAAAGACCCGGAAGCTTCTTTAGTTGGTCAACGTCTGTTGCTCCTTCGGCCGGACTGGTGCAGACACAAGACCATTGACGGGTGACGGGTGACGGGTGACGGGTGTTGGGCAACGGGCGTTTGAAGACGGGGTCGGTGTTTTATAACAGCAAACAAAAGAGATCAGAAAAGAAGAAGCGGCGGGAAGGATCGCAAACGAGGCTTGGGATGTTCGGGGTTTAAAAATGACAGATGGGGAATGTTCCGCCTCTTTTTGAGTGGTGAATGGATCGCCTCGTCTCGCCAGCGAGGAGGCCCAGACACATTTCTTTTTTGGATCCCCTTTCCCGGGTTATTGTACAGTACAGGTAACGCGGCAGGGGTTGGGACATCGACACCTCAGCAAGAGCCAGAGACAGTCGGTGTTGGCTTGCAGACAGGGAGATGCAGGTTCCATCCAAGACCTGAAGGCGTCGGCGGGCGGAAAAGATGGGTGCGATGTGAAATTTAAAGTTGCATGTGCATGTCGTATCTGCACCCAACTGACATTATCCAGAGGCAGGAACAGCAGCAGCCTTCCTTCTCCCGATCAGCCAGTTCCAGTCGAGGTTTGATCCATCAAGGTCAATTCTTTTTTTCTCAGGTTGTGCCGGAGGTCGGTGACATCTGGCAGTTCACCCAAGGTCATTTCCCTCTCGGGACAAGCGCAACAACCGGCAAACGTTGCTGTTTGTTCCGCCGCTTGCTTGGCGCTGATCATCGGCTGGGACTGCAGGGGTGCCTAGCCGGGACCGGGGTCGTGCCTGTAGGTTGCGCTGTCACGCCTGGGGCAAGCTTCTGGAATTCCCCTGAGATCAATCAATCAACAGGAAGCTTTCTGGTGACACTTTTACAACACCACTACCTACCTACCTGATGGATGTCCTGGAACTGTACCCGACTGGCTAGTATCACGACTGATGACTATCTTGGTTCCCAATTGGCATTGACTACTACTGTACAAAGCGGGAGGCACTCCTCGCCTCATCTTCCATCAGAAATTTGGAGATGCTTGTCCGTCCCTCCAACTCTTAATTTGAGCGTTGCAGTGACTCCACATGACAGCATGGCACATGGCTCCAGTGGGCATCTCGACTCGAAGCCATCCGAATGTTCGTGTTGGTCCCATGTTCTCCGAGGAACCGATGTGCGAAGGGGAGGTTATTATGAAGTTCATCAGGTTTGTCTTCATTTCCGTGGCCACAACCCCAAACAGGCGGTATTGAATAGATGATCTTGGCTTGCCTGTCATCGTTTCTTCAGCTAGAGACCAAGCTCTCCATAAAGCGATTGGTCAATGCGTTCTTAACATCGCCAGATCACCTGACCTCCTGCCATTTTGCCGTTGGCAAGCCATCCGCCATTTTTTCCGCAGAAGCCATCACCAACGCTGCGTGTTTGCTAGACGAGACTGGAACCGCTGAAACCGCACACCTGCGCCGTGCTAACCCCCCTGCTGTAAATAGCTTCACATAATCACCCAAACAAACCACCCCTCGTTTTTTCGTCTGATTCCAACGTCACAATGCCACCAGGTATGCTTCCATCCCAGCTGCAAAGCCCCTCGATGCATTTACGGTTGCGCGAGGGGGTGGCGCGTCGCGTCGCGTCGTCGCAAATCGACCTGTCGCCGCCCGCTTTCTGAGCTGCATCTTGTCATGTTCTTTGTCGTGCGACCAGCCATGTCTAACCCTCGAATTTAGCAATGAGCGATAGCGAGCCCTCGGATCGAGAGCTCAGCCCCCCGCCAAAGCGCAGCGGCAAGAAAGCACAGCGCTACTCCGAACCCGTCGACGAAGAGGAGCCCGAGATTGTAAATGGGGATGTTGCCGAGGACGATGAGGATACTGAAGAAGAGGATGGAGACGGGGAAGCCGAAGTGTATGGACCCGCCAGAGACGATGATGCGTGGATTGGACAGTCGCTGACAGGGCGAATAGTTATGTTGTTGAGAAGATTCTCTCGCACATGATTGGAAAGGTGGGTTGAGCGCAACATGGGATCGCAACTTGGCTTTCATCTGACTGCTTTTAGGGCGGCGAATTACTATATGAGGTCAAATGGGAGGGATACGAAAAGAAGTCGGACCGCACGTGGGAACCGGAGGAAAATTTGACGTAAGGAACTGTGGTTCTGTCTTGGGACTGGAACAATAGGGCTAACGGGCTTAAACATAGTGAGAACGCCTCCGAGGCTCTCAACGAATACCTGAAGAGCATTGGTGGCAGAGAAGCGCTCCTTAACGAAACCCACACCGCCGTCCAGAGCAAGAAGCGCGGCCGCAAGGATTCGTCAACCCCGCAAGCATCTACCACCAGCAAACGATCCAAGAGAAATGGCAGCCATCCTGCAGACTCCGAGCCCCCAGCCAGCGCTAAGCAAGCGGTCTGGAAGCCACCAGCAGGAAGCTGGGAAGATCATATTGCGCACCTTGACGCATGCGAGGACGAGGAGACCCACAAGCTCATGGTGTACCTAACATGGAAGAACGGGCACAAGACTCAACACGAGACTAGCGTCATCTACTCGAGATGCCCTCAAAAAGTAGGTTCTAGAGCCCCGCACATGGCCGTATTGAAGTGCTGACGTTTTCCGTCTAGATGCTGCAGTTTTACGAGCGTCATGTACGCATCATCAAGAGGGAAGAGACACCGGTCGACTCACCCCCTGCCAACTCCTGAGTCCTTTGTATTTTGACTCTTCACTGTAAACCATGTTGTAACAGCACTCTTGTCGAATTTGTTTTTTTATTCTCCAAGGCTCTGACAGGCCAGGACAGGCGTTCAGGGGGTCTTTTCGAGCAGAGGGATGGCGCAGATGATTGCCAGGGGAACATTTTGTTTAGCTGACGATTGCGGAATTTGATACTTTGTGTGTTTAGTACTTTTGAGATATTGACATCGGATGGAGCTGCCCTCGCAAATCAACACACATTTTCGGTCAATGGCACACAGTTGGAAGTTGGCGCTGCTATCATTTTGGCTACTCGCTCTTCTCTAGGTAGATAGTCCGTCATAGAAAACATATTGACTGCACCCAAAGCATGCTCGCTGTAATCAAACCCAATTAGAATCGGACTGACTCCTCCATCCTCGGTTTGTGTATATTTTGGTCCAACCCCTGTTCGTCTGTCACGGCACTTTTAGAGCTCGGGCTTATATAATCATTCAACCGTCCACCGGAGAACCGCCACCAGCAACACCGTCATCCTCAGCTGTCTAGCTCCTGCCCTTTGTCACCTACGTTGGTGTTGTGCGAAATGAACACATTGTATTAGAGCTCCCACATTTGCCAACCTATTAACTCGCCATCGCTGTCTCACCTTACCCAACTTACCCCATTCCCCACCCTTTCAATCACCATGCCAACCCGCGGCCCCGTCCCCCTCTCTCTAGTCCCCTCCTCCCAAGCAGAAACCCTCAAAGTCGGCCCCTTGACTGTTAGAGTTTTTGAAGACGGGTCAAACACCCAGAACAGAGTCTCAGCGGTGACCATCACCCTCCCCCCGGGAACGTCAGGGCCGCCAATGCACTGGCATCGGTTTCACGACGAGCTCTTCTTCGTCACCAAGGGCACAGTCGTCTTTTCTACCCCGGAAGGGGACGTCGTCACCAAAACGGGCGACTGCATGACTGTGCCCCCGGGTGCGATCCACACGTTCAGGAATGGGAGTGAGAGCGAGGAAGGGGAGTGCTACATGACGGCTACGCCGGGGCATTATGTTGATTGTAAGCTCACCTGAACTTCCCACCTGGGTTTTCTTGCCTTGCCTAGAGGGAAAAAGGATCCTAACAGGTGGTGGTGACAGATTTCAGAATGTTGTCCAAGGCTACTGCTGGGTTGGTGGGGGGGAAGTTGGGCAAGGAGGAGACGGAGCATTTGGTGAGTTCTCTTACTCTTGATGATTACCTCATATGTGATGGGGATGGTTAGCTGATGATGGCAGATGGCACTGTTTGGAACTTTCCCGCCTGATGTTGAGAGTGAGCCTTGATTTGGGGAATGAACAGAGGCAGCGATCATGATTTGTATGTGAGCGGGGAAGGTGTGTAAGGTTAGGTAGGTATATAACTTTGGCTGGTTGGGGTGATAGATCATGAATTCACAGCTTTATGATAGCAGCATGGTCAAAAATAATCTTGTAATTTATTTTTAATTCTGACTTATACAATACGGGGTATCATACCCGCAATCAATTCTCCCCCCTGGCGCTCAACCCCCTAATCCATACAAACAACGCTGACAAGATATCACTAACACGCTATAACAACTCCCATCCCATTAATAATCAGCCCCCATCCAATCCAGAACCCCACAAACCCCCTCCACCACTCCCACCCCCCACCCAACAACAGCACTCACCAACCCCTCCACCAAAACAACAGCCATCCAAACCGCCGCAAAAGCAACCTCATGCACCCTCCCTAACCCCCTCAACGCCCTCGCCAACCCAACCGCCATCCCAATCAAAACAACCCCATCATGAACCACCACACCCATATCCTCCTCCTCCTTCTCTTGCTCCTCACCAACGAGTCAATGATGTCCCCCCAACCCCGTCCCACTAGTGCTCAACAACAACTTCCTATTCTTCTTCACCAAACTAACAAAGCTCCTCTCCAGCTTCTCCGCCTCTTTCCTCGCCGCCGAAAGCGCCTGCTCCGCATCCTCCAAACTCATAAGCGGCACATTCCCAAACGGCCCCGCCGGCCCCCCAGCGCCCGGGGGAACATGTCTCTGCCCTGTTCCTGTCCCTGTCCCCTCCGCACCACCACCACCACCACCACCACCACCACTACCATCCACCCCTCCCTCAAGATAACTCGCAAACCCACCCGGACTACTACCCCCAGCTTCAGCAAACGCCCCGACCGGACCAGGATAATTCAGCTCAGGAGCAACAGCATCAGCCATATCACCTCCCCCATGCCCAACCATCCCCGGTCCCCCAGCTCCATACAACCACGGCGCCATCGCCCCCAAATTCGCCGCCGCAGCAGCATTAGCTTGCGCCTGTTGTTGTTGTTGTTGTTGCTGCTGCTGCTGCTGCTGCTGCTGTCCCCCTCCTTGTCCACTCCCCCCAGTCCAGTTGGAAATCGCCTTAGGAAAACTCATATCCCTAGAGTTGAGGTTCAGTCTCGGGAGGACATACTGATTGATGTAGTAGATCGCCTCTTCCCTCTGGATCTTGTTCACCGGATCGCTAGGAAAAGCTCCCTTGCCCTGGGGGAAGTAACTCGGTGGTCCATTGGGAACAGCTCTCCCTTTAACGAGCGAGAACCCAGAACCCGTGTCGTGACGGGAAGAGATGAATGACGCCGGGGAGGCTGCCTCCTCCGCGATTGCATTTTGGAGCTCCAAAAATCTGTCTTCCTCGTCGGCGGTGAGGTTGCGGACGCAATCACCGTTGGGGGTGATGAGGATCCGGACACCGTCGACGACCTTCCTGACGGGCTTGCCAGACAACAGAATGGCCTGGTCCTCTTCGGTAACCATGTTCTTGGTGGGAGTCATGGTGTTCTTGGCTGCCAGCTCCCAGAGACCCGCAGCGTTGATGTCATTTTTCCACCGGTCGAGGGGGATGGTGGTGGGCTGGAAGAAGGCGAGCTTCTCGAGGTTCTCAGGAACTAGGCCGGCCTCGTGGAGGCTTTGAAGGATCTCATGAGGCAAGGGCCCCTCGCGAGGGATGGCGGCGTTCTGCTGGTTGCCACCATCGGGGGTGTTGGAGTCATATCTGTTCTTGTGAGTAGGCTCACCAGTCAAAGTAGTAGTTTCATTGGCGGTAGAGCGGTAGGTTGAAGACTCTTCCTTCACTTCCTTGACCTCCTTGGACTCCTTGGTCTCCTTTGTTGAGGGAGCAGGGGAAGCAGCCGGTGGCTCGGAGGTGCTCTTCGCCGTGGTCGGGGTAGCAGCTGGCTTCTCTTTTTCCTTCTTTTGCTTCTTTTTGCGGCCGATGATGGGCCCAATCTCGACCTCGGACTCTGGCTTGATAGGCTGCGCAGCGAGGACGGCCGATTCCTTCTTGGTCAATTCCTTGCGCTGCTTTCGCTGTTGGCTCTTGGTTGTGGTCCGGGTTGGGGCGGACCCAATCCTGGAAGAGGGAGGAGGCGAGTTGGTCCGCGAGGCTGAGATGGAAGCGGAAATAATGGAAGCGCTGTCGGAGATCAGTTCGCTAGCAGGTGTCTCAGGCCGATGGGCAGATGCCGCGGCAGATGAGCGCGCCGAGGGCGCGGTGAGAGACGGACCCGCACCCATGATAGGCGTCGATGGCGTCTCCGTCTTGGGCGTGGCCACCAGTCTTAGAGTTTTAGGTGCAGCCCGTGAAAGTGGTGACGAAACGGAAACCGGTGTCGGAGCAGGCAGCGCAGGGAACGCCGAGTCCTTCTCTGCGGTAGTCGACTTTGTCGATGCCGAGGGCGCTTCCAGATTCCGAATCTGGGAGACCTTGGTGGCAGCCGCGATATTGAGAATGCCAGGCACAGGACGCTTGTCGTTCTTCTTATCAGCAGGAGCAGCAGTAGACTTTTCTGCGGCCTTGGATGTGGCAACAGTTGAAGACGCCTCCAAAACCTTGACAGGTGCCGCAGCCGCAGCCGCAGCAGCAGCCGCAGCAGCAGCCTTTTCTTTCTCCTTTTCCTTCTCTTCGGCCTTCAACCTCTCTTTTTCCGCCTTCTCGGCCTTCTCTCTCTCAAGCCTTTCCGCTCTCTCGGCCTTCTCCCTTTCCTTCCTCTCCTTCTTCTCCTCCTTCTTGGTCTTCTTGGCGCTCTTCTCAGGTGCGGCCTCACCTATCAACTTCTTGCTAGAGCTTGCCTTACTTGGTGCTGGCTTTGGTGTAGCAACAGGTGTGGCCACAGCTGAAGCCTTTGGTGAGTTGAGAGCTGGGAAATCTTCGTCCTGTAAGGTGACTATCTTTGGGGCCTTGGCTTTGGCAATCTCCTTGGATAAACCACTTTCAGCGGCCAGTGCCTTGATGATATTTTTCGCTTCAGAGGCTGATGGAGTAATTGTGCGTTTGCCTATCAGCGGGCTTGGGGCAGCTGATGGGGCAGATTTAGACGAAACCTTGGGCGACGCCACTGATGGGGTTTGTCGCCCAAAGTTCATGGTGTGGAGTGACGCATGTGAGATAGCAGGTGAATGTTGGACGCTTGGAATTGGAAGTCCGGGTGGCGCCGAAGGCGTTCCAGTCCTACCAAAAATCTCAAAGCCCCCAGGGGGGTGTCGAATGTTGACATCGATAGGCTCATCCGCCACAAGCGCGTCGATGCTGGGTCTAAACTCTTCGAGTGAGAGTAAGTCGTCCTCTATAAACCAAGTTAGCTTCCATATCTTTTGAATGGCTCAAAGTGCAAAGCTTCAGATGAAAGATACATCCAGGAGAGAGACCGCTGGGCCTGTGGGGCAGAGAGGATGGAGGAAGGAGGAAGAAGAAGGAGCACAAGCAAGCAGCGCCATTATATACAGGAGAATTAAGTCACATCAAGACTACCATCATCGTCTTCCGGTTGGTAAAGTGTACTATCGGAATGGTGCGAGAAAAAACGCTTTATTTTATCCACCGATGCCACCTCAGCCCCAGCTGTGTTTAAAACCTGGGGCCCAAGTTAACGTACATGAAGGAGAACCCCAAAGGAAGACGATGAGAGCTTGCCTGACGTGACCACAAAAAGTCTGATGTTGTTTTTTGTCTTTCCATGACCGCCCGCCCCAACCCTTGGGATGTATCCCAAGGCCATTAATCCACCAACAAAATGCAAGTGACGCCAGTGCTAGGCGGGTCCCTCCCTCGTGGAACCAATGCCTGCGATGCTCGAGAACCGTGATTTAAGCCCGCTCCCATAAGAAAAGAAAACAGAAACAATCCCCTGGCTGAGCCACCTAAACCAACGCTGTCGTGATATATAGTGACATAAAAAGCCAAACAAAACGCATGTGCTCCTCCTTCCCTCCAAAAAAATGATAGTGATATGTGTGTAATGCGATGCAAAAGCCAATTTTTCGTGAAATCGCGGCCGGCACTTCCGGATCAGAGTCGTCATCACCATTGCCGGTATGGCTGGTTATACATCATGCCCTGGTTGGTGTACCCACCTTGCGACTGACCGCCGAACACACCCGGCCCGAGTCCGCCATTGCTCTGTTGCTGCAGGGTTTGCTGCTGGTGTTGCAAGCTCTGCTGATGCGACTGCATTCGCGCCTGAAGTATGCTCGGGTCTGCAAGATCAACTATGCCACTCCCCCCAGAGGAGGAAGTGTTAGCGTTTCTGTGCTTCTTCCCCTTCTTCTTCTGCTTTGAACCCATGTCTTGGAATGCTCCAGGCTGCGAGGCAAAGAGCGAACCGAGGTGGTTCGAGGCAGGAGCCGGGGTCGAGGAGTTGGAAGGTGGGTACTGGTTAGGGTTGAAAGAGAACGTGTACTCACGCTTACCAGAATCATGAGCCTGGGCACCTCCGCCCCTGTTGCGGTTGATAAGTTGTTGCATAATCTCGTTATCCTTTGACGCCCCGCCGAACGCCGCCGTCAAGCCAAATCCGTGCTGCCCAAACATGCCGGGAGGTGTGCCAGTCGACTTGAGACCCGGAGGCGGCGGCGGCATGGAGGAACCATAGTACTGGTTGCCAGCCTGGTTGTGGAACGTTGAAGGCATCATGGACGACTGCTGAGCCATGATGCGGGGGTTGCCCGTGAGCTTCACCGACGTAGAGGACGCAGCGTCTCTGTTATCGTTGGCGAAGCTGAAGCGGGAGCCCTGGCGGTTGTGGCCCTGTCCCTGGAAGAGGGTGTTGGTCTGGGCTGTCAAGTGT
Source organism: Podospora pseudoanserina (assembly GCF_035222485.1). Lineage (NCBI taxonomy): Eukaryota > Fungi > Ascomycota > Sordariomycetes > Sordariales > Podosporaceae > Podospora > Podospora pseudoanserina. The sequence continues at coordinate 2,727,920 of NC_085923.1, forward strand.
TCGACAAACCCAGTTGGGGGGCGCATGAAGCTTCGCTGTTGAGGCGTCATTGTCCGACTGGCAGTACCGATAGACCCAAGATTCGATGTCGATTGGGTCATGCCAGAGCCCACAGCTTGACCAAAGAAGCCATCGGCACTGCCTCTCTGAATGGGTGGTTGAGCGGTGCGCCGTGGGTCAAAGCCGTGGGTGTCACGAACATGATCCCGGTCCTCTGGTTCGCCACCCAGTGCGAGACTGCCACTGCTTTCAGGCTCGCCCTCTGAGGGCTCACGAACACTCGCAGTAAGTTGGTCACCAGTGGTGCTCGCGGCCTCGGACTCCCTCATCGCCCGGCGACGCTCGCCTCCACGAGAATCGAAAAGAGGAGGGTACTTGGAAGGATCATCCTGCTCAGCACTCGGTTTCGGCCACGCCAGAGCGCAGCCTTCGAGCGACTTGAGCAGAGACTTGAGGGTGTCCTGAGTGGTGCGCTTGGCTCTTTCAGCAGGAGTTTTGGCCGACTTGGTTCGCGTAGCCGGCGATGCCGCTGCGGGGGTTGGGGTTGGCGCCGAGGGAGGTACTGGGGCAGATGCCGGAGCTGCGGTGGAAGGCCCTGGCGTGGGAGCCGGTACATCGGCAACTGGCTCGTCCTCCACAGCAGACTCGGTCGTAACTGGCAGCGCATTCGAGATGGCAGGGCTTGGTGCGGCACCACTAGTGGCATGGCTGCCCCTTCTGCTACGAACCTGTGGGTTACGTGCCCAGTTCGCGGTGGCAGGCAGCGCCGGGCCATCGCCGTGGTCTGATCCATCTTTGCTAGAACTGCGAATCATGGGCTGGGCGGCTACCGGTGCAGGCGAAGGATGGCTCTGCTGTCTTGATGCAGAGCGGGAAGAACCAGCGGCGTGGGGTATCGGTTTCTGAGCATTGATGCCGTTGATGGACGATAGATCCTGCCGCGTGTAGCTGTCCTCCTCCTCAGCCAGCTCATGCAAGAACATGCACTGGCGGTTGGTACATGTTTCGTGCCGCAACCAAGCAGAACAGTATTTCGTCGTTCCTAGTTGCGCCCTGAGGACTCTGTCCCCATTCATGGACCCATTGACTGCCTGAATGCACTTGGTTGCATCCTCCTGTTTTTCAAAGGTGACGTAAACACCCAGAGATTGGTTGTGGCCGTCAGTGCCACGTCGATTACTAATCGATATTTTCTGGATGTTGCCGTACTGGCCAAAGAATTCGGGCTTTCGAAGGGTTTTGAGCAACTCGTCTTCACGAACTGTCGGCTGCAACCCGGTCACATAAACCAGGTTCTTTTGGACAACTCGGACGCCGACAAGGTTCTTGCGACTGTGGTTTTCGGCCTCTCTTTTCTGGGCTTCCTTTTGCCGTTGCTCAGCGGCACGCTTCTTTTGGCTCTTGGCCACATTGGCTCGGAATGCTGCGTATCTGGGCTGCTGTCAATATCCAAAGCCAGGCATCATCTTATGAACTCCACTTACTCCTCAGGTGTGACAACTTTGTACTCGATCGTGGCTTCGTTGTAGGGACGACGACACGCAGGACATAGCCCGTTCATATTGTTCCTAATGTTGTTGAAACAGAACTGACATATCTGTAGCGAGTGGGCGGTCAGTAATCTGATGAGCAAATCGCGCAGGGTGTTGACGGCAGCATACCTGATAACCACAGGGGCATGGACGGAAGTTTCGGTCTGAGAGATCGAACTCCTCGATGCAGAGGGGGCTAGTAGCATGGTTAGCATGGAACTTGCGCTGGAGGTGCGAGAAGAGGGGGCGCCGAGCTGCGGATGCCGGTACTGCTGGTGGGGACAGAAAGCCCCCTGAGGAGGGAAACCACATACCAAGTGTCCTCATCATCGTCGATGAATGTGTCTTGGTGCGTCATTGTGAATTATGTGGAGGTGGTATTGTCGAGATGGGGTTTGTTCCGATACTCGAGATGTGGTTTCGAGTGGCAAGATCGAAACGACGAGGTGGTGGTGTGCTTTTGGGCAATATGCTGGATGTAAACGGCCAAGGCGAATTAAACTTGGTGCTGGGGTTGCACTCGGTTTCTTGAGATTAGAAGAGTCGAGGTAACAAGTCGAAAAAAAAAAAATACTCGGAACAAGGTTGAAGAGACCACTGGGTGCGCCTGGTACTGTATTTATTGATTTATGCTGGACCAACTCGCTGGTGGAGGTGAATGAAAAGAACAAGAGACGATTGTCCAGCGGCGAGCAGAGCCTTCGAAAGCGTCACGGAGTCGCTAATCCGCTTTTGGTTAGTCTCGTCTGGCACGTGTCGCGTTGTGCTCGGTTCTCCGCGAAAGCAACGACACCACTTTACAGATGAAGCGTCAATGACTATTTGTCTCAGCAAACCGGGGGATAGCTGGTGTCGTTTGATTGGGTGTTTTATCAGGAAGAGTAGTTGAGATCAGTCAGGTAGGGTAGAGTAAAATCGAAAGCCACGTTGATAAATGTATTTGTACGAAAGAAATTGTGGGGTAGCTCGCCTCGAGCAACTTTTGTCTGTTGTTTCACTCTCGGCTTCAAGGCACGTGATGGGTCACCTGACTCAGCCATGGATTCGAGCTCCAAGCTTTCGACGTCAATTGCAAATCGACCTCGTCAAGCACCCATATTCGACTGAGGGCACTGGTTGATTCCCAGCAATTGGCTTCAGCCCCTCGACTCCAACCATGGCCAGCAAGCTCTGCAGAAGCAGGGCTTTGGCCTCGGCTTTCCGACCAACAACCTCCTCCATTGCGGCGCCCATGGTGCGGTGTTTTGCCAACACTGCCCGTAGCAATGTCGCCGTTCCCAAGGACGCCCCGAACCCCCGCGAGCTTCCCCGCGACCAGATCGGTACCCTCAAGGCCGCCCCCGTGAATCCTGCCGACAAGTACCAGGCCAAGGCGGATGCTATGCACAAGTATGGCGCCTGGCTTATGGGCTGTCTTCCCAAATACATCCAGCAGTTCTCTGTGTGGAAGGACGAATTGACCATCTATATCTGCCCCTCTGGCGTCATCCCTGTCTTCTCTTTCCTCAAGTGTAAGCCGCAGCCCGTTACGCCCCCTGGGTGATATCCACCGTCTCTAACCTCGATTCATCATAGACAACACCTCTGCCGAGTTCACCATGGTCAGCGACATCACCGCCGTCGACTTCCCCACCCGTGACCAGCGCTTCGAGATCGTCTACAACCTCCTCAGCATCCGCCACAACTCCCGCATCCGTGTCAAGACCTACGCCGACGAGGCCTCTCCCGTTCCCAGTCTTACCCCCCTCTATGATGGCGCCAACTGGTATGAGCGCGAGGTGTATGACATGTTTGGTGTGTTCTTCGTCAACCACCCCGATCTCCGCCGCATCATGACAGATTATGGCTTCGAGGGTCACCCCCTGCGCAAGGACTTTCCCCTTACCGGCTACACTGAGATTAGGTATGACGAGGAGAAGAAGCGCATTGTCACAGAGCCCTTGGAGCTCACGCAGGCGTTCCGCAACTTTGAGGGAGGCTCCAGTGCCTGGGAGCAGGTTGGATCTGGCGTGGATGTTACGCCCGAGACCTTCAAGCTGCCGACACCAAAGCCAGAGCCTCCTAAAGAGGAGAAGAAATAGATGGAGACGAGGGGGAGGGGGGCTTTGTAAATATTTTGTGTTACCAAGGCGTTCATACAGCAGTCTTGTTAAGAGTTCTGTGGGGTGCCAAATGCAATGTGTGAGGTGTCAATCTGGTGTTGCCCGTCCATGCTGCATGATTATATTCGTATGTATCCTTCGTTCAAGGGGCCATATGAGGAGGAGGCGTAAGCCATTTACATGACAAGGAATGCTGAAAACCAGGAAAAAATCACTACGGTCCCTTGTTTGCCTGGCTGCAAGCCAGAAGCCAACATAACCTTCCAGTTGTCTTAAATAGCTGCCTTAACCTCAGCCTACAGCTTTCGGAGCAGCATGTGGTTGGGATTTAGCTCACTTGTACACCACATCATCAAACGGCCGATGTTAGGTCGGCATTCAAGGTTTTATGATTTAAAATACAGACAAGAACACCAAGCTCCAGTTCATGTGCAGATATCGAATTTTAAAATCTATAACGCCAGATCAACTATGAAATATCTCACACTACACTAAGCTTATTTTTTTCGGTCTCTTCACAGTGGACAGGCGGTTTCCTGTGGTTTTTTTTTTTTTTCATAAATTATCTCACACTGCATTGCAGATGACTCGGGAATCAATGTTCATCATGGATCGATATCGTCATTGTATTGTCTCATCACCTCTTGCCCTGGATATTCCATAAATGGTCCAATTACTTTCTGAATTGCCCGTGGTATAGCTCAGTACCAATATCTATGTACTTCGGCATGAGATATTTGATGATAGTCATGCCCATAAATTGAATAGTTTTGTAAAGAGGCTGACATTGTCATCACCAGACCTCTCCTTCACTGTCATCTCATTTCCATGTAAACTGGACTGTCTCCAACCGATATCTCCAAAGCTGGTCTCTCATGAGCTGACCTCTCTTCAACTGTTCTCTTTTAAACTGACCTCTCTCACACTGCCCTCCTCCCAACCTCACCCATTACCCTCACATAATGTCACACCATGTGACACCACGTGTTGCACTGAATCAGGTTCTATGACCGAATATTGAATATATGGGTCTGTCCATGACCAGTCTTATCCCTGGAATGCTTGTGACTACGCCACCTAACTAGGTGGCCAGGTCAGCACTGAGATGGTCAAGCGAGCATTAGATGAATTCAGGCTGTCTTCAAGGCTCACGGTCTCAGCTTCAAACATGCACCCGTGACAAACAGCACTAAAGAGAGCCAGTTAAATCAAAGTGAAAGAATCCTCTTCCATATTTGACTTGATATACACTTGATATACACTTGACTTTTCCATATCCAATCCTTAAACCTCCAATATACCCAGCGTTTCTACCTAGCGTATATACCACGACAAATCCAATCAGGCCCCATATCCCAGGCAGCCTGCCTAATCATACCAAATAGCATTCATCCCAAACCCCGGCTCCGGAATCCTCACCCTCGCCACCCTATGCAAATACTCATCCTGCCACCTGTACATCTCCAACCACCCCTCCTGATCATCCGTGATGGCAACCCACTCATCGCTAAAATCACACGGGCTCACCGCGTTGGAATGACCGCCGCTCGTCGGCGTGGGGTTCAGCGCAAGCTGCTTCTCAATCGAGCCGCAGTCCCTCAGCTTGAACGCAGACCAGTACCCCTGAAGGTCAAACTTGTTTGCCCGAGACGACGCAAACATGTACTTGCCGGAAAAGGTCAGCGCGACGACGTCGGCGCGGTAGAGGCCCTTGCCGGTTTCCTTGTCCTTTTGGGGGATTCCGGGGGGGATCAAGGGGAAGGAGTGGTGGGTGTAGACGGGGAGGTGGGTGGCGGGGTCAATGACGTATTCGCAGAGGCGGTTGCCGGCTTCCATGAGGGCGTAGAGGTAGTTGCCTGAGGGGTGCTTTTCACAGTTTCTGTTAGTTTACCTGTTGGGACAGGGAGGAAAGGGGCTGACATACCATAGCTACCCATCTAGGGTGGTCACCAGCGTCAGGGGCATCGACGCTGCCGACAAGCTCGACCTCTCCCGAGGGGAGCTTGCGGTGAGTCCACAGCTTGTTGGCGGTCAAGTCGGCCGAGTACAGGTAGGTCTCGGTTGGGTCAAAGACCATGCCGTGGATGCCGGTGTTTTCTTGGTAGGGGTAGTTCTGGACATTGTCCTTGAGGGCACCCGTGTCGGAGACATTGAAGACGTTACCGTAGCCGGCGTGCTTGTAGAAGGGATTGCAGTAGACGTTGTAAGGGGGCTGCTTGGCGGCCAGGAGGAAGATGGCGCGGGTGTTGGTGTCTGCGTCGTTGGCGCGGGCTGGGATAGAGGGTGTCTGTTAGTGATGGGTTCAGGATGATTTTGAGGATGTCGAACAAGAAAATACGCACGATCACCACCCATGGGGTGGGACGCCTCGTGGACTATCTCGGTCGGGCTCTTGACGGCGAAGCTGGACCATTTCTTCATGGCAGCGCCGTAGAGGTTCTTCTTGGCATGCTGTTTTTCATGGTGAGCAATTGGTGTAATTGGAGCTGAGCTTATCGGTCAATCGTACGTCAAAGGTCATCCACGAGATGGGCTCATCGTGAGGAATCTCGGTGCGCTTGATGAGCTTCAGAGTCAAAGCCTCATCGTCAAACTCAACGGTGAAGATGGCCCCTGGAGGGGTCCAGGTGCCGCACATCAAGTGGTGGAGGGGCATGGCTGAAAATGACGTCGGCTACAGATGCCGGGACTTTTTTTTTCTGAGCAAAATGGGAGCTTGGGGAGAAACAAACAGCTCGAGAGTGAAACCTCGACGACGAAAAAAAAGTTTCAAACCGACAATGCACTGTTCAATCGTACGATGACGGAATAGTTCGCTCAGGCCGGAATGAAACTCAAGCAACTACGGAAAACTAGGCTCATTTTGCGCATCTGGCTTAAAATGTTTTGACCATCAACTTTTTCCCAGCTCCTCGATTGCTTGCCGGCCCCTCCCACGAGCAAATGGTGTGCAGGACAATTGTTTTACCCCTCGTTGCCCTCAAGCTCGGGATTTAGCGATGTGGGGGGGTGCCAAAACGGCAGGGGTCGGATGCCGCTACCGGGAGATGGATGGACTGGGGGACGGCTGGACGTTTGGCCCACACAGCGCCGGGTTTTCAGTTTTGATTCCAGCCAGTGGACGACAGCCGATGGCTGAAGATTGTACTGCGCTCTCACCGCAGAATGCAGTTGGAAATGTGAGGTCAATGTGTGAGGTTGAACTAAGCACAGACAGACGGCACGCGCCGTGATGGGACTGAGATACGAAGACCCTGATCCGAAACAAGCTTGTTTCCCCAACTTGTACCCCCAAAACCCCCAGATTTCGGGAGCACGATACATCTTGTCAGCCGGAGCACTCGGATGAAGGCTCATCCTGGCCTCTTTCGACGCTTTCGAGACCACATGCGCCCCAGCTCGCAGCTGCGCTTCCCCATAGCTCACGCCATGTCTTTGTCGAGCTTTGTCTTCGTCAAAGGGTCTCGGGCTGGACAACGGAGCGCGATTCAGTGTCGGTTCCATGTCGGTTCCATGTCGCCCCAGACCGGCCCCCAGAAAGCCGCGATGCCAAGCTCTCGGCCGTCAGTTTGACTGGCAAGCCGTTGCCATGGGCCGGGATGCTCTGGGGTTTGGTGGGCGGACCGGGGGTGGGTTCGGTGGGTTTTGAGTGGGCGTTCCTGGGCCCCTGGCCCTGCCGTGGCGCTTGTCGGATCTTCGTGGGAGAAAGCGACTGCGGGACAACCTTAGTCCTCCTTCACCCCACTCCCGAATTGGGGGAACTTGGAGATGCTGAAGCTGCCGCGACGGCTGTCCGATCAGGAGCGGCGGGGAAAATGACACCACAAGGGGCTTCACATCCTATCACATTGCCTGGATATGCAATATGGCAAAGGATGCTTGACATAGAGGCGAGATTTCCCAGATCATTTGTATATTAACCTCATCCCGTCTCTCCCTCTCTGCCACTTCCTCTTCCCCATCCTCATCCTCATCACATCCACACATCTCATCCCCAGATCTTCATCTAATTCACCAACCACAACCAACCAATCAACCAACCAACCAACCACAACCTTCACAATGGCCTCCGACAAGCCCGCTCACCGTTTCGACCCCAACTTCACCAAGAATGTCATTGAGGGCATGGGTCCCGCCACTACCCCCCGCAACCGCGAGGTTCTCGGTGCTCTGATCCGCCACATCCACGACTTTGCTCGTGAGGTCGAGCTCACCGTCGACGAGTGGATGGAGGGTGTCAAGTTCGTCAACGCCCTTGGCGAGATCTACTACACCTCCAACAAGACCCGCAACGAGACCCACCGCATCTGCGACGTTCTCGGCCTCGAGTCCCTCGTCGATGAGATCGCCCACAAGATCATCTCCGAGGGCGAGCTCGACCCTACCTCCTCCTCCATTCTCGGCCCCTTCTGGTCCCCCAACGCTCCCTTCCGTGAGCTCGGTGGTGAGATCTTCCAGGACGGCGTTCCCCCCAACGGCCGCGTCACCAAGATGCACGGTGTGATCCGCGACATCATTACCGGCCAGCCCATCCCCGGCGCCGTCTTCGACATCTGGCAAGCCTCCGCCAACGGCAAGTACGACTTCCAGGACCCCGAGAACCAGACCCCCAACAACCTCCGTGGCAAGTTCCGCGCCAACGAGAAGGGCGAGTACTGGTTCTACTGCCTCCACCCCACCGCCTACTCCCTCCCCCGCGACGGCCCCTCGTGGCAGCTCCTCTCCCTCATGGACCGCCACCCCATGCGCCCCGCCCACATCCACATCATGGTCACCCACCCCGACTACCAGGGCTGCACCACCCAGCTCTACCCCAACGACGACCCCTGGGTCAAGTCCGACACCGTCTTCGCCGTCAAGGACGACCTCGTTGTCGACTTCCAGCCCATCAAGGAGAAGGACCCCAAGGCCGTCCTCGAGCTCGAGTACAACGTCAACCTTGCTCCCAAGGGCTACAAGGGCAAGATCTAAATGGTCGATGCCTCGTTTGGTACTGATGAGATGATTATAAGATGAGATGAGAAACACTTTCAACCTGTACATAGTTTTTTTCTTTATGTTTTTCACCACACACACATGTCACATCGTATATTTATACCCTGTATCTTGAGCCTTGCCGGCCAGCTGGTTGAGGCGAGCGGCATAAAAAGGGAGGACATGCATTCGGTTATCGTTATGGTTTGGTAGCCTTTTTTTTTCTTCCTCTTTCGGTTAAAATGAAAAGAAATGAAACAAACAAACTGTGCCTTTCTTGCTGCTGTGAATCAAGTGAATGGTGTGAATGCCTTGCTGATGCGACTATGATATCTTGACACAAAACTTCTTTGACATTTAGGTTTGACCATCAAGCCAACCCTTGAGACAGGGAGTGCTCAACCATCAATGCAACCTGATCACTTACACAGAGTTGAATCGATCACTCAGGGGACCCAAAGTTGAGCTGACCCACTTGCAAATAGTTGAGCTGACCACTTACAAGATGTTGACCCGACCGCTCACAAGGCGATAGACGACATGACCATGTCACAGTCAAATATTGACACAACCAAAAGGAACCTTTGACACACCATCTGCGACCATTGCCTTTAGCGAAAAGTTGTGATGATGCACCTCATGGCATGTCGAATCGACCGCTCAGGGATGATGAGCTGAGCTGACCACTTGCAAAGAGTCGAGCTGACCATTCAGGGGGGATGAAGTTGACTTGGCCACTTACAAGATATCACCACTCAGCAACAAAACCCCATACACAACATCAGACGTCAAATCAAGCTATCATCTATCCATGACCCCCAGTGCAAACCTCCGACCTCAACCTCACCTCCTTCCCCATGCCCGCGACCACTCCCCGGCAGTAAAATCCTGCCATGACACACAATGACAATTCGGGAATGTCAAAGTTGACCTGACCACCCCCCAAAACCTGACCTCACCGGCCCCCTACTACCAACAGCCATCATGTAAGAGTCCGAGACCGGGAGGCGCAATACAATATCCGTGATAATCCTGTTGACCTTCTCAAATACTCTCCTGACCATGTTACTTACCAAATGGGAGCTTTGAGAGTCACCTGGTCGATCCCTTCCAACTGACCCGACCACTCCACTCAACATTACCTGACCACCCCCTGGCTGTTAACACAACCACAGTCATATGTCAACATGATCAGCAAAAGCTTCCATTTGTGATACTCCAAAATGGACATCAATGGTGGGAATGATCATTGTCAGGATCGAGTCTGTATGTGCACATGCCGAGTTGGGGGGAACATCTCGACATAAGTGTGTCAAGAGTTGACCCGACTACTTCAAGGAAGTTAAAGCTGAACTGAACATTCAGGCGTTTTGAAGCTGACCCGACCACTTTGATGACAGGAACTCACCCAAAATATTCTCACCCGGAAGGAGGCTGCACATAACCATTCCATATAACTCTGTATTAATGATCCATCTCCATTCATCATCATGATCGTCTTTCCTCATATCTACGTGAAAAGAAACGGACGTGTCCCATATCCCGGCTTATATCATCAAAGCCCCCAGTCATTGTGTCCCATATCCTCCTTCCTTCGTCAAAATCATCATCCCACTGCGCCAGCGATGAGACCCAAAAATAAAAATAAAGATCATGAAACGAATCATGTGCATCATGTACATTAGAGTGAGGATGCCTCCGTTGCTGTGTCTGTGAGGTTTGTCAAATCCGTGGAATCCGTGTTGTTGGCGTCGAACTTTGATGCCAACTCTGACGGCATGACATAATCCCCGAAGGCATCAACAGTGATAGAGAACTGCGTTGTCAAATCGCCATATGAGGACACCAAAAAGCCGATGGCCTCACCAAAAGCCAACAGCCCAAAGTTTCGGAGCATCGAAGGTGGCATTCCGTATGATCCCAGTACCAGCGAGGCCGAGGGACAGACAAGAAACGGCCACCAGCTTTTTGTCGTTGCGGTCTTGAACATTGATTCGTTAACGGTCAAGGCGGCAGCGGCGGTTTCTTCGAGGGCATCCAAGATTTCGTTCGTAATGTTTTTTGCTTGCTTGAGCATGGATGTATGGTCCTCAACCTCGTCGGACAGCTTCTCGGTGGCGGCAAGGATGCGATCAACTCCTTGTTCAAGGGCATCCTGACGCTGGGCCAATGCAGCGGCTTGTTGATTTTGGAATTGCTATTAAAGTTAGCGATCCAGTCAACGTAGCACAATGGGAGGTCCCTCACAATTTGCTGGCTCAGTGAGGCGGATGAGGCCATCGCAGTTGAGACGATGTCTATCAAGGCACCCATGCCGTCATTGACCCTTTTGGTCTGTTGGAGCGAGGTCTCATGAGCATGGGCCGCTCGGGAGCTACCATCGAGAACATTTGCGAAGAGAAGACCCAGTAGCTTCTGAAGACCTTCCGCATTCTCGAGATTGTCCTGCATAGATTCGGTGGCCTTTCGCATCGCAAAGTCGAGATCACCCGAGAGGTAACTCTCAAGCCTCGACAGGCCTTCTCCTAACTCATCTACCTTGGGCACGAGTCGGTCAAGATTCTCCATAGATTGCCGGGCACGGTTATCGAGGTCGTCCATCCGTTTCTGCAGCTCGGCTTCGACGCCGTCGGTAAGTTTGGCAATGACCTGGGTAAGACGCTGGTACAGCAAGATGTTTTGGTCTGCCAGAGGTTAGCTGCCAAAACTCTCCAAACTTGCTCCATATCTTCTTACCCTTCTCATTATCCGCCCTTGCCGCCTCGCAGAACCTCAATGCTTTATGACGATAGCTCACCCACGTGCTCCAAGCTGCATCCGAAGCTGCCAGCGCCGACAAACACAGTCCAATCTCCGAAGGCGTGACATGAAGCTGAGGTTCGCTCCGCATCGCAATTTGGGTCAAGGATGGCTCACGAAACTTGGCGCATTCGTTTGGTATCTTGAAGCTGCCCCTCTCTAGATCGCAAATCGCCAAGCTAGCCGCGTAAGAATCGACGAAATCTCGCAGTTGCCGGCCACTGTCAGTCAGCATTGTAGCTTCATTCTTCCCATCCACCAATTCGCAGTTGTTGACGAGTAGGCGGGCTGCCACGCGATGGCATAGCGGTTCCGATTCCATCTCTTGGAGCTCGTTCAGCGCCCTCGTGTAAATGTCTGAGTGTCTCGAGTCTTGCTGCAAAAGCGCAGAGCGGCGTTCATTTGTATCAACTGCTGCTGTATCACTGTTGGCCCTCCGTATGGAGGCGAGTCTCCAAAAGTAAACTTACGAGCACTCGGCCTTCTCTCGGCCCTCCATCCAAATCCATCGACCCACGGTAAGAGCACCATAAGTACGACCAGACCGGTCTTCATTTTTAGCATGGTATCGAAAGCGTTGAGGGATGCGCGAAAGAATATCGGTTGTCAAATTGACGGAACGTGAGAAATGGCGCAGAGACTGTTACCTGCTGCGGGCTTGACGGGAGAAAGAAAAGAGGATGGTCATCAAGTGTTGGAGGTTATGGGTGAAATTCTGAATGTTAGGAGTGAAGAGTGGAAGGTGCGAGGGAGGCTGGAAATAATTTCAGACAACCTCCTTCCTGCTCCAGTGGCAATGATGTAATGGTTGTAATTAAGTAATTATAGATAATTCAGATAAGCGGAAAGGTCCCGATTTTCCTGAGAGCAAGTACAATTCCATTGTCTCGTGAGTCAAGAGCAGAGGCTGCTTGGATGGTCTGTCTATGGCAGTCTTACCCGCATTATCAGCAAGATTCTAGGGTATTCTCCAAAGAATAGGGCCGTTTGCCTCACTGGTAGCCAGCTGGGTAAGAATATCAGATTGAAATCCTCTTTGTCCTCAAACCATGAAAATATATGCTCTTGTGGAAGGGCCCATGATGGGAAACATGCCTTGCGAACATGCTCCGTACTTTCTGGTCAACCCGCCTCCAGTATTATTCAAGATACCTAACATATATCATGTCAAATGATATTATGACGGGGCCACAGGCAGTGCTCTTGTTGTTTCTCCTGTATGCGGATGCCCATGGCGTTCCAGAGGGGGCTACATCCTCCAACATGCCATTATCTGATAGCAAGCGACTATCCCAGACATATCATTATTCTTATCTCCCTTCAATTGAGAACATCCCCCAAAGGACCCGATAATTTCCCCGGTGCAGCATTTGTAAGGGTTGGAGTGCCAGCACGCGATGTGAGTCCTCATCCGAGACGGGGTGAAAAGAACGCCAAGTTGACACCAAAACAATGAAGTCAAGCCGGGTTTAAAGTTATCATGACCATATGACATTGGGAGAGTTCCAACGAGAAGAAACATCAACAATTTACTCGTTCTTCCATAAAAGGCTTACACTTTTGATGCCCCTGAGGTTGACCTGTCGTTGGCTTGCTGACTCATCAACCGTACCTGCCAGCCGCCCCACCACACCTCTCCAAAGCTCCCGCGGTCCGTGCTCCAATCTTTTTATCAAAAGCGATTTCCACCTCCCAGCGCCGGCAGCCAGCCCACTCCCCGACGCCGCCCCCAGCTTCCGAGCTCCGCGACACTTTGCGCGCGCATTCACTCCTTCCATCCCTCCTCCCCCTGAACCCCCACGGCGAGGTCTCCCAATCGCCCAAGATGCTCGCCTCCAACACCACCAGACGAGCACTCGCCTCGTGCTCCTCCTCCTCGACAGCCACCGCAGTCCTCCCCAGCTTCCTCGTACCAGCCCTCCAGACCAGTGCGCCCCGACGAACATTCTCGGCCACAGCGAACCGGCCGTCAAAGTTGGGGAGGAATCCAATCTCTATCCCTCCCGGAGTAGAGCTTCAAGTGGGGGATCTGTTCGTCAAGAAGGATGTGACCACCTACCTGCAAACCAAGAAGAGGAAGGTGGTCGTGAAGGGGCCATTGGGTGAGATTTACCTGGAAAAAGAATGATTGAGAGAAATTGGGATTTGCAAAGTGGGAGGAGAGGGGCTGACATGTCAATCTGTGGGGGAATCAACAGGCCAACTGGAGCTCGACATCCCCTCCTTCGTCAAACTCGACCACGACGCCGAGGGCAGGAAAGCAGTCTTGACCGTGGAAGACAAGGAGCAAAAGAAGCAAATGGAGATGTGGGGTATGCTTTCCCCCCATTACCCATTCAAAAGGGAAAAGAAACGCTGACTTGGGACGAAAAATCCACAGGTACTACCTGGTCCTACCTCAACAACTACATCATGGGCGTATCAGAAGGCCACACTGCTGTCCTCCGCCTCGTCGGTATCGGTTACAGAGCCACAGTCGAGCCCCGCCCCGCCCTCGAAGAGTACCCCGGCCAGCAGTTCGTCTGCCTCAAGCTCGGTTTCTCCCACCCCGTCGAGATGGGCCTCCCCCTCGGCATGAAGGCCAGTGCGCCCCAACCAACCCGCGTCCTCCTCGAGGGTATCGACAAGGAGCAAATCATGTCCTTTGCCGCCAAAATCAGGAGGTGGAGAGTGCCGGAGCCGTACAAGGGGAAGGGCATTTTCATTAATGATGAAACGATCAAGCTCAAGGCAAAGAAGATCAAATAAATGATGCGCCATCAGGAGAAGAAAAGGGGCATCTGTGTACATCTAGCAGTAGTATTCACCATTGGATTCTTGGTGAGTTGTATGACCGTGTGGCCTGTATCTGTGCCATAAGAACTTGTACATTTACTTCAGACGGTTTTTTCTGCTTTTTCCCTTGCCATGCTTTATTTTACACCCAGGACCTCCTGAACGACGCTCAGGACTTGGCTGTGAACAGCCTTTGGCGCAGCAATGACACCGCTGTTGGTGGCCAACGTCCTCCCCACGCCAAAATTCAGACGGTTACCCTTGATATCGGTTACCTGGCCGCCAGCTTCCCTCACAATCAAATCACCAGCAGCGTGATCCCAGATCTTCTCCTGGTATGTCTTAGAAGTCGGCAAACGCAGGTAGATATCTCCCGCGCCTCTGGCAATAGACCCGTACTTGGCCTGCGAGTCCATTCTCACACTCTGCTTGGTAATCCCCAGCTTCTGCGCAATCTGCGCCGACTCGCTCTGATTCGAGTGCCCCGCCTCGACGCTCTCGCAAAAGCTTGCGTTGGACATGTCGGTAAGAGGCTTCATAGAGATGCTCCTCCCCTCAGCCAGGGCACCGGCCTTGAGAGGTCTGCTCGTTGCGCCCTGTCCAATAACCGCAGAAAAAAGCACACCCCTCCCTTCGTCGTCGGTAGCATTAGCCCCGATATCGGCCGTCAAAGGTGCCGCATCGTCAACCGGCAAGTTAGGACACCCAATCGCTCCCACTTTGACATCCCCGTCCTCTAGCAGGGCAAGGCAAACGGCGTATTGCCCCCCTCTCAAAAAACCCTTGGTGCCATCAATTGGATCAATAGTCCAGACCCTCCCGACTTTTCCACCTTTGCTGTTTCCTTGGTCGATGATATCAAGCATTGCATCCGCATCCTTGATCCCGCCTCCCAAAAGCCCCTCAGCAGCGACGTCATCCAAGCTGGTAGTGCGGACAAGCTCCCAGATTTGATCGCGGAGGGGAGGGTTGGCGCGGAGCTCGGTGGCCTCTTCCTCGGCGACGATTTCGTCGTGGGGGAAGTTGTGCTTGAGGGCGGAGATGATCAGGGCTTGGGCGCCGAAGTCGCCGATGGTGACGGGGGAGGCGTCGTCTTTGGAGACGGTTCCTTTGGAGGTCTCGTGGAAGACGCGTTTGGTGAGGATGGAGGCGCGTTGGACGGCTAGCTGGGCGATTTCGAGCTCGCGGGAGTAGAGGGACGTCATTTTGGCGAGCTTTGGGGTGGTGGATTGGGAGCGGAGGTGGGAGAGGATGAGGGTGAGGCGGGGGGTTATGGAGGGGATGAAGGCCGCCAGGATGAGGATTAGGAGAGAGGTGAGTAACAAGGGAGGAAGACGGAATTTATGAGAGGGATCACGAGGCATTAAACAGGGTGAAGGCTCAGAGAAGTTTGCCCACGCTCTTGGTGATCGCGTTAGGTAAGATGGGTGGGTGGTGGGAGCTTGGAGGTGAGCACGCTTTCAGTGGGTAGGTTGCCCCGCATTATGTTGATATTGACGTCGTTCCTGAGCTGCTACCCCACACTTTGGCTGCAAAGTTGGGATCTAAACCTATGAGAGAGCCTGAAATAAGTGAAGCTAATGAGTTTCAAGGGGATTGGGATTTTGGACCCTTTTCTTATCCTGAAATTTTCGACCGCAGACATCCCAGTGTCTTTTGGCAGGAGCTCCCCGATGACGGAAGACCCTTGACCCACTCAACTTCCGAGGGCCCAAGCTCCTCAGCCAGCTCTCTTTCAACCTCATCGCATGACCGGAAGGAGAAGGGGGTTACATTCTGACGCTCTTTTGGGCGCCTATATCGACTCAATCACTTTGGAAAATGTATGTATCAGCTTCAAGGGCAGGCATGTGTCTTTCTGAGGTTTCTCATGTGCTAGGCCAGTGTCATCTAAACCCTGACCCTGATTTCTACTCACCCCCTTTTTACCCCTATTTCGCCCCCGTTGTTTTCCTTTTATCTTTAAAAATCATCTCCCTATTTCCCACCATCGCTACTCCCAATCCTCGAGATTGCTTCTGGTACCTCCATCTCACAACACCCCAAATCCACATCTATCTCGACATACCCTCCATCAAATCCATCTCAACCCTCGGGGCAGACCGTCCATCGATTTCCTGCGGTGGCAGACTTATTGACCTGCTGCCCATCTCTGTTGTGTCATCATGCTGTATCTCTATCTCTTCAATCCTTTTGTGTTGCTGGGAGTTCCTCTGAGACTTTCTATGCGGACGATGCCGCCGTCGGTAGAAATAGATAGCCAGAGCGATAAGAACAAGAAAGAAGAGCGAAGAGAGGATTCCGCCTACGACCAGTGTTGGGCTTGGAGGAGGTGAAGCTGGAGGAGGGTCGTTGCTGGGCGAGGGAGGTTGAGTGGACGTCGTTATCTCAGTGCTGGTGAGCGAGGCAGATGGAGCGTTGCTGGTTCCCGGTAATGTGGGACTGGAGGTTTTTGAAGGCGTTTGGGAGTCAACATCTGTTGTCGATTATGTGGTGGGCTTTGTTTCGGTCTCTGGCAGTGACAATCATGACGACGTTATAGACGTTTGGGTTTTATTTGGAGAAGTAGAAGCTCTATCTGTGGACGAAGACGTTCGCGTTGGCTGAGGAATGAAAGTGATTGTGCCAGCCTTCGACTCTGTAGTAGCTGGGAGGTTTTCTTTCCGTGTAGATGTATCAGGCGCTAGAGGAGAGTTGGATGCCGGTGGGGTTCCGTTGCAGTAGGCCAGGTACCTCCCGAACACCGCGTCCAGCTGTTCATTGGCTCTCTGGTTGTCGTCGGGGACACATTCTTTACAGTCGGAATATGTGGTTCGGAATGCTTACCCAGTCTCACAGAGTTCTGGGGACTCGGCCACCCTCAGTGTTTCGATGCGGGCGTTTTCTGCTTTCCTGTCAGCACACTGGAAGCGATCAAGATGGAATTACCATACCACAGCCTGGGTAGCATATATCTGGGACACTGGCTAGATTTTGCCTCTTTATGTTTGATAGAACCATTTTGACGTGCAGCTCTCTACAGACATGAGAGGAAAAAGGAGACCTTATCTTAACGTATTCAGAGGCTGAACAGCGGTCATAATTGCTGAGATCAAGGTTTAGGTAGGCCTATGATCCGAAAGAGGTGCCTGAGCCGAAATATGCGTAGATATCGTGGGCTGACTGCTGTGGGTGGGGAGGTCGGCGCAAACCTGGCCCGTTGACCAAGCGATGGGGGCCATACTGACAAAAGCAATTCTGCCCCTGAAACCTCGCAAGTGATCTTAATCTTTGCTGTAGACTAATTTCAGAATTTTCGAAGGCTTCCATTTATGTTTGCATACTCGCACTGACCCAAACGAAGTGCTTGGATTACAGATATGTAGCTATGCTTCTGTCCTACTGGTCGAACGTAATGTACGCAGATCTTTGTCAGATTGTAATCAGAAGCCGGAACACAGAAAGGAAGAAGTCAGTCAAAAAAATACGCGAGTTAGTTCAGTGTGTGGTATTTAAAATTCAAGTTGTATACCTAAGATAGGGGATTTGTTTTGATAGGTTTGGAGCCGCACCTAGATAAGTAGGTAGTAAACAAAGCGCCAGTACAAACCCTGCTATATGACCTGAAAACATGGATGTTGGTAAACTTTCGAGTCAGGAACATCTATCTGTGCAGTGAAGACACTACCTTATATAGTACCGTATAATCTTGCTGTATACAGCTAATTATTGAAGTATCTAGTGCTCCAAAGGAGCAGTGAAAAAACAAACTCATGATATCTCCATTTACAATAGCCACTGACACATAGCCAGCTATAAATAACTATACAACCAACGTATCCCGCCTCCTTGCTCCTAATCATCTAACTTGTAGAAGCAATGCTGAAGGCTGCCATAAAACTCAGATATGAACTTGCAGAGTAAAAGCGTACCTTAGTCGAACCATTGCGGACACACTATTTCTTTCCCTGTTGCTTCGTCAAAGTGAACAAAGCGCTCCCTTTCGAGATCCCATGTCCAGAAAACATCTTCTAACTGATCTTCCTGTGGGATGAGGTTCTCCGTGGTTGAAATTTCAACCTCTGGTTGCATAGACTCTTGTGTATCTTGGCTGCTGCTGAGTTGCAGGACCGTGACTGATTTCTCCTTCATGGTTTCACCGGGAATTGTTGACTTCTCAGTGTTCTGAAGAAACAAGGTGACAATGTCCTGGATCTTTGGAACCGTGCTTGAGGAGAGGTCTGTGACCAGAGACATGGAGCCATCGAGCTGTTTGCCGGTGACAAAAAAGCGACTGGCTGGAATCAAAGACCAGAAGTCTTCAGATAGTCTAAAGACAAAGTTCATCCGCTCGATAAACCCAGAGGTGAGGTCAATGCAGAGAGTGGTAAAAGGAGAATAAGCCTCTCTATGATCCAAGATCTTGGAATCTTTCATGATGCTATAGTGCTCCTGCTCGGGTGACTGCGCTAGTAGAAATATTTGGAAAACCACTGATTGACAGCATAGGTCATAGTTTGTGGTGTGAGAGCTGGTAAACATGGTGACAGAAAGTAGGGGTATTCGAGGGATCAGGTGTTCGGAAAATAGGTCGTTCAGAAAACAAGTCTTTCAGAGCCCGAAAATGGAGCTTTCGTGTTGACAGCAGAGAAGGTAGTGTCTGGGTGCTGTTTGGGGTTGGTGCCGTGTGAGGACAATTCGTGCTTGCAGAGTGGGGGATTGGTGACCGATAGGTACCTATTTTATAGTGAATTACCAGCCAGACTGTTGCTACTGTTATGAGAAAGAGTAGCCTTGATTGAGGTAAGCCCACCTCACCACGTCGACAAGATTGAGAGCCTGCCGTCGACACAGCCAAGGGCGACAGGAATCCAAGGCAAGACAAGGCACCCGACACCTCTGCGATTGACCGCGCCCCACGATCCAACACACAGATATCGAATATCTATTATAGGAAGCACAGTTTGGCTAGGAGAGAACACAAGAAAACTACAAGATGCGATCAGGCTCGTCAGAACAAATCACATTAGTCAGTGAGACCCGTGGAGGTTGTTGAGAGAAAGAAATTTGGAGCCTCTTGGAGCAGGCGGATGACAGGTGGGCTTGTAACCCCCCTGTAAATGGCATTTCGGTGTGCTCCACGGCAAAGCCACTGGCAGCGGCACTGACGAAACACACACATTTACACCACCTTGGTCCCATGTTGGAATTGTAAATCAAGGCACCTACCTACCTTATGTATCAAACGACATTTCTTTTGCAACTACCTATGGTAATGTAAGGCTTTCTTCATGTTTATGTCAGTTCGGTAAGTCAGTATTGCAGAGAGTGCCAAAAGGCCGCCTGGAAACCAACTTTCTGGCTTTGGAAAATCCGTACCACAAGCTGGTCATACATTGAAGTATTCAGGACACAAGTTATAAAGTATACATGACTACGGATCCCTAATTTAAAGGATTTACCACTGCCCCTTTCTCAAGAGATTCCTTTTGCACTGCTTATCCCAATTTGATTATCTCAAATTAAGCCTAACATAAATTTCGCATACCTTACATCATCATGTCTTCAATGGTTGCCACAAAACTTCAAGTCAAAATCGTCTCCAACCTTGGATCAGAGCACGTCGACGCTTACATCGACAGCAAAACTGAAGCATCCTTTCTCAGAGCCAGCATCGCAGGCCAGTTGAGCACGCTCATCTGGCCCATCCCGCAGGCGCGACAACGCAGTGTCATGTTGTCAGGGGTCGGCTTGATCGAGCCGAAGAAATGGGTTGAGATTACTATCGACATACCGGAGCTTGGTGTATTTGGAGAAGTCGTGAATGTCCAGCTAGCGGAGTGGGACACCTCTTTGCCAATTATGTTCCTTGGTCAACGCCTTATGGGCAAACTCACCGCTCAAACTTGGCCTGTCATGGCCAAAGCCAATGACAGCAGTGTTCCTACGGCGCCCGGAATTGGCATTACCAGTCAAGTTATTCAGTCGCATCATCTACCATCGCACATTCTCGTTGGTAAGATCACCACAATATCGCCGCCCGAACAAAGTTGCTCCTCTGAGGCTGGTACCAATGCATCTGTCAAAGACTACCCAACTCTGAAAACCCCAGCAAAAGCTACATAAAACACAACAAAAGAAAAAAGAAAGAAAAAGACTTACATTTCTACGACATTCTGGCTTGTTAATAGGCGTTCTTCTTTTGTGTTCTTATTTATATGTCTCTCAGATTATAGGCCTTTTTTCGACTTTGGCAGAGTTGGGATCTTGGAAGAGAATGGACGGAAAAAGAGGCACAGAGGGACAAATTCTAACATTCCACATTGAATACGTGGATAGCTTGGGAAGCTGATGCAGGGGACTTCCATCACTGTTTTGATGTTTATATGTGTACCTTAAATATGCCGATACCAACACACATGGTTTGTAATCCAGGGTACCTAGTTACTTTGATCTCATCCCTTGCTTTAGCATTGGATGCCTAAGCAAGAAGGTGACCAAGTAACATCTGGATAATGTGGGAATAATACCCCAAGAAGTTTAAAATAGTACATGGCTGTTTCACACTGAAGCTAACACATTTATTCGTGCGGTCTAGAGCTAGGTACCTTATCTAGGTACTTGCCATGTGAGTCCCTCCTTTAAGAGGTCTGTGCGAATGATGTGACACAATGTGTGAATATTGTGTCACTTAGGATAACCTACAGATACCATACATCTTGGTTGGTGCAGAATGGCAGCATGCTGTCATGGGGCTGTGTCACCGTTGCCTAGTCAACGGGTTGGAGCATAGCCCCTTTCTCAACCCCTGAATCCGTTGAAGGCGACAACATTGCCAAACTTACAAAGCTCTTCACTTCTAGTTACCATCGGCGAGAATACAGCGGCAGGTTATAATTACTGTCGTTGATGTTGATATAAATGCGACCGTATCATTCTGAGACTGAAGGAAGTTTGTGTAGTGTATCTATACTAGGTATTAAGGCGAGGCGTAATCATGTATCTGAAGCCAACCCATCTCCGAGCTCACCGTAACCCCTAATCGAACCACTGGGGGCAAACAATCTCTCGACCAGTGCTTTCATCAGTGTGAATAAAACGCTCCCGAGACTCGTTCCATTTCCAGAAGCCGTCATCTGTCTCGGAGCAATCGCAGTCTGAGGAATTCCCCGAGTTCAAGGTCGAGGTGTCATATGTGCCTCTGTATTCCATGTCGCAGCCTTCAAGCCTAGGCTCATCAACAACAGAGGTCTCCGAGAGCTTCTGAGGTAATCGATCGTGATTACTGGTGTCTTCTCCTCGGACCCTGGAATCTTCACAAGCGGCTGAGAGCCTGGACGGAAGATTAACTTCGACAGGGCCAAGTTCCGAAAGGAATTGTTTCTCGTCAGGCTTGACCATATCAGAGGTCCAAACACAAGAACCTCTTCCAAAAGCTGCTACCTTACGGGTGGTCGGCATTGAGTCGGTGCAGTGTTGAGCGAAGGAAGTCTTGTTCCTCAAAATATCAATAGGCTGAACTCTGGGACTGAAAAGAATCTCTGGACTGGAGGCCCGAGATGAGTTTGTGTCGTCACCACGATTGGACCAAAAAGACTCGGTGGCAATTGTAGAAGAACTGCTGCAGGGGGGCATCGGGAAACTGCGTAGCAGTCGGGGCCATGATCTCTTTGGGTCTGAGCTAGACTTGACAATATCATCTGAAGGCGGCGTACCCTGCGACCGATGGCTATGTAGTGCCGTCACTTCGTGTTGGGACATTGCAGTTCCTGACAGCCTAGGTGCAGTAACTGTTAGTCTCAGTACCAACACATATGAGGATTACTGTCCAGAGGTAAAATAGGAGTGTTGGTGAGGTAGCAACTTGAAAAAGGTGGGAATGGATAAGAGGTGCTGTTCTCGGAAGAAATAGTCCTGGGACTTGCAAAAGAGAACTGGTAGCTTACCTGAACTGTGAAACGTAGGTATGTGTTCGATACTCTAGAAGGTTTGAGATGGATGGGGTTCTGCCGAGCTGTTCCCCTAGGCATTCTCAGGGCAAGCATTAGTTTAAATAGCTAGGTAAAGTATAGATTGGAGAAAAGCACTTTTTCCAACACTGACCACGCAACTGGAAGCATCATTGATGAATAAGGAAAACTGTCATATCGGTTCGGTGAGAAAAAAACTCGAGACGAGAACGACTGTCAGGTATGCTTGAGCTCGGGAAAAGCTACGTCGCCCAATCGAACGACCAGGTCCCCCTCCTTCAGGACATCGTGATTTTGCCAATCTCATAAGTCCCCAAAAAATTTTGTTCTAAAAGATTATCCATGATCTCTTCGAGTTAGCTCGCAGCAAGGCTTTCTCTTCTTTCGGCGTACTGATCAAGACGTAATGGGTGCCAATGGCTGGGTGGGGCTAAGTATGCCTGTTCTGAGCTCCTCCACTTGCCATTTCCATCTACCAAGGGTGGCAATTGTAAAACTGCAAAATGTTGGCAGGATGATCAGGCTCTCCAACTCCCAATATTCGCACTTAACTTAAATGTATTTGGTGCGGTTCTCCGGTGAAAGATTGAGCTTTGATAGATGCTCCTCGAGTTGTATATGTCGGGTTTCGTGTGGTGAAATGGCCTCTTTTCCTAGGCAAATGACAATGCTCGTGACTTGGAAAGACAGGTACTTGGTTACCTACCTAAACCATAGGAGTTAGGGGAATAACCGAACATCCATGCTGATATAGACCAATATCATTAGTGTCGATGTTGAAGACAACCATCTCCTACACTCTAGTGATGATGATGCCCAATGTCCCCAGTTAACTGCAAAAATAAAACTAAAGAAAGACTTCTACGGACCTTAACCATTATTGCTCTAGATACCCCATCAAGATCAAACCAGAAAGGTAGAGAATGACGAGGGAGCTATCTGGGTACATTGAGGTTTGGAAAGTTAATGTCAATTCGGCCCCTGTCCTGGAAATCCTGTGATTACACCATGAAGCATGAGACGGAATCCGTATGCATTAGCACCCACCAGCCGGTTCTTTTCCATTTAAACTCCTGTCGCCATGCGAGCAGTCGCCAGACTATGCCTCAGTACTTATGAGGCCTCTTTCCATTATCTATCGGTTCTCTCATGCTAACCGTCGAGATATTCCTGGCGGTCAAGCCGAGTCTTAATTGATCGGCTGTTCATATAAGCTCGGTTTCCCCCGAGTTTGCAACCTTCTATTCAACCACCCCCAACCCACTCGCATCACCCACCATCCCGTTACCCCACGGCACCTCCTCGGGTAGCAACGCCTCTCTGCACTTGGTGCCCAAGCCAGGCCGTTTCAATTGCCCAGCATACGCCACAAACTCAACGCTGACATGACACCATCCCACCAGCTAGGCTGTTGGCAACCTGAACCTGACGGAGAGGAAGAGAGGGAGGATGTTCAAATGGTCGATGGGAACAACCTTGGCTCGAATTATGGGGGCGCACTCAACTATAAAGGGGGTCTCTACAGTGGGTTTCCAGCTGCTCCGAACAGCCAAGGGAATCAGGGAAACACCGGCTATGGCGGACGGCAGCAATTCGACACCTTCATCACGACACCTGCTGCACCAGGCCTTTCACACCCATCGCCAATGGTTCTTGGCGGTCGCTGTCCCGTCTACCCAGATCTCCATGTCAGTGGTATCACACTTGCCCTCCGCGACCACAGCCACAGCCACCCTCATGGTAGTCAGCGGATCTTGCAGTCTCAATTCAGCGCTGAGATTCCATCCCCATTCGAGACAAACCAGCAAAGTGGCCAGCCTATCTCACACCAGCCACATGAGTTCCATGCCGCCACCATCATCAGCGGTGACAAGAGACACCACATCACAGCATGTGCAAGCCGTCCGGGTCTCTGCTACATGAGCGCCGCTATGGCTCGATCCCTTCAACTTGGATTTTTTCCAATTCCATCAAAGATGCAAAAGCCAATGTTCACTCTGATTGGACTCGTGACGCCGACTCATTATTGTTCTTTCCGTTGCGATATCGAGGGTTTGCGTGTCGAGGGCCGGGAATTGCATGTGTCGCTCGTCGAATCAGATGATCCCAAACTCTTCGCATACCTGCATCTCAGCGCGAAGTTTCTCGACAGTCTGCGCGTGCAGTCGCCCTGCGAACCAGGCCGATTGCATGCGGTTCATCACCATCACAGGCGCCGTCGAAGCGAGTTAGCCGCCTCTCCCAGCTATGCAGGTTTCCCGGCTGGTGTCCCCCGCCCCATGGTGTTCCAGGCCGCAGCACCACAAGCGCAAGCAACTGTCGACCTGAGGAGCATGCATTTGCCTGTTCCCAACTTTCCGCTCGGAGGGGGTTCGTTAGGCTTCGCCGGCACCCCTACCACAGTCAGCTCTGGCTTGTTCTCGACAAACATCGCCGGTCCAACTCCTGGTACCAGCTTTGGTGCGTCGGATCTATTTGACCTTGAAGGGACTTCTTCCGCTTCGGTCGACGCTCACTATGAGCGCTCTTCTGGTATCTCGTGCTGTGATGAGGAAGCAAACATGTAAGTTGTGGGACAGGGTGGATGGGCAAGAAGGGGCGCGTTACTTGGGATTTCTTTTGATGAGATGACTGTAATGAAATTTCATGAAATTTTCTTGTGTTATTCAAGCACCCAGATTGTTACCATGCGCCTCACGTTTCCGCAGACAAGGCCACAAAGAACGGTTGAACCTGCGTTTGAGCCATAGTTTTGCTGTCGCTTTTCCGATACGTTCTCCGAGCGGAGGTCAATAAGATAGAACTTAGCTAGGTATTTTAGTTTTGTAAATGTGACTTCTCTTGTTTTTCACCGTTCTACCACGCATCTTGTGCCTCCAAACTTGACAACCTCGGAACCCCACCAACCGAGAATCAGCGAACGTATGGGTGAGAACTGCTGCCCAAAGTTGTAAGGTGCCACTAACATTGCTGTTGGCGTACCCATCTCAAGGGGTCCATGAGGGAGGGGGGGGCGCGGGGGCAAAGCAGCGCCCTCCAAGGCCTGGCCAAGGGCGCCACAGGGTAACGAGCAACTCGAACGTCATCTACGCGCCTAGCGGAGTGTTCCTATTTGGCGGGGTGCTTCTTGCTCCAACGTTAGCCATCACCATCTCACAAGAATTGCCAAGCCAGCATCATTTGCGGCAGTTATCACCAGCGGGTGGGTATCTATATCGAAGGGCTGCCACGGGGCGTTCCTTCTCTGCCTCTGGATCGCCCATGGTAGGCAGACGAAACTCGAGAGACTGAGTTTAGACGACGAGAATCCACAAAGTCAGATTAACTCTGCACCACCCTTCGGCATTGGGTCGGGTACTTATGACGTCTGTCTCACAACAGCAAGCGCCTTCCCGGCCGAGGTCAGCTCCCGAGCTAAGGTAGGTAGCTCGAAAAAAAAATGGAGAGATGCCACTTGACCTAGGTCCAACTGTGGCAGTGGCAGTCGGATGGGTTGATGCGGTGTTGTGGAGAGCCAACTTCCTTGCCGTCCGCAGCTGTGACAGTGCCCGGCCGAGCCTTCCCTCATTTGACCTGCCACCATCCCCGTTCTCGCACCTCTCCACACTCCCGTCACTCTGCGCTTCAACCCTTCCTTTGACCTTCCGACCCCCGGCCCACACGAGGTCTACAAGTCTGCCAGGCCTTCCAATTTCGTTGATGGCACAAACAATACCACGCAGTGTACTGAGTAGCTTCGTTCTGCTCTGCCTTCCCCCATCTGAGGGGGACCTTGGGAAGTCAGACCTTCCCGACGGATGGGTGCCACTCATGCCATGAGTACCTCGCGTCAGCACCTGACCTGTTCTTGCCTTCCGCACCAAACTCGCGCGAAACCTTGTGCTCGTGCTGTCCCGTAGCCTGGAACTTGCACGATGGGCACTGCTGTCAGAGGCGGGTCCTTCCATCTCCTCCAACCGGTCTCGACCACCCCCTTCCATATGAGTGTGCAAGGAAGAGGTTGGCTCCACTCTCCGCCGAGTATAACCCCCCCCTGGATTGCAATTTATTTCCATTTGCATCTCAATCGTCAACAAGTTGCCGAATAAGGTATGCATGTCTCAAACGCGCGTGTTGTCTCACGAGTGACAAAGCAGACACAGGTTGCGACCGCAGTAAAACATGATGAGGCATGGTATTATAACGTCGGGGTGGCACAGAAGCAACCGGTGCCTGACCAGAGAGTTTGTTGACAAAGAGTGCGGAGACTGGGTTCGAGTCCCAAGAATAATGATAACTTACCTATTCTACTTCCGATGACAGCGGTCAGGACAGACGATTACTCCGTTCACATGACATCAAGATATGAGCTGTCAGATGGTCCAAGAGAACATGTCATTGTGTACACAGGAGCTATATCATTCTCGCCCTTATAAATCGCGGAGGAAAAATTGCTTTGACCTTCTGAAGCAAGAAGATTACTAGCGCTCCAACCAAGGTGGTGTAGCAAACTGGATTTATGGGAGCAGAAGAATACCTAACCACCGATTTTGAATATACCTTCAGGCATGCTACATGTTGTTCCACGGTCGGAATAATTCGAATCTGTATGGCAAACAGTAACATGGATTTCCCCGATCAATAGCTTTCAATAACGGAAAATAAGAAGGCTTGTAAGAGATGGATTCTCCACCGGCTTCCCGACAGTAATGGCGGGAGGCCAAGGCGTCCAGTCGGCCCAAAGCCAGACCACCCTCTGGCAGATCGAGCAGCATGCCATCCGAACTTTCAGTATCCCCACCCACCATGGAGGTTTCCCCTCACTGTTGGTGGTCCCGTTCGAAGTGTATTTCTTGATAAGCATTTCGAGATCGGGTGGATCACGGCCGGCATGGCTGGCAAGAACCAGGAACGGAAACGGGATTATCCTCCCTTCCTACACCCCAAGAGACAAAATACTCCCCAGGAGATGGTACGCAAGGTAGCTTATGTCTCAAGCATCAGCACTGCTGGCCACCGCCACCGGGAGTACAGCAACGGTTGATGAGCTGCATGGAAGCCTTAGTCGAGTGACTCAGGAACACCCACCTATTGCAAGTCAAGCCTAGAATATGCCTTCCCATCATGTATCACATTATCTCATCTTCTGTGCTTGTCCTCCAAAACTGAGTCCCATTGGAACCAACATCGCCACACGCTCTCCTCTTTCCCAGAGCATGGCACCTTGTGACAGCGTCTCTCCTTCTCCAGACCTCACCTATTTTTGTCTAGAACGCCTCGCGCTAACATGTTCTCTCACCGCACCTGAAGACACGTCGCCTTTCACCGTGCCATAAATCGTGCAAAATCACAATCGCTGAGTCCTTACAGGTACGTTATAGCGCGCTCGTTGCCGGGCGTAGGCATCTTCTCCATACAGTTCGACACCCCCCAAGGCCTGCCAAGTAATCGTTGCACATAGGCAAGTATATTCCACGATTACTGAAAACGACAGAGAAACTTTGCGCACTAAAGAGTGGGAGTTGGAGATTGAGATGAGCATGGAAAACACTACTGCTATGCATGTCTCATCTGCATGCAACATGAAGAAGAGGCGATACGAGACTTCATATGGTATTTCACCTACAGAGTAAGCGGGGCGAGAGAAAGAATCTGAACAGTCCGAAGAACTCAGATTCGTTGGATTCTTGTCTTGGAACTGCCTGTCACGGTTATCGGCAACATGCCGTGGCAGGAGAAGCAATAACACCGAACTGCCTTGCGGGATGGCACTGAAGAGAACGCCCGACTAGAAGTTGCAATGAAGGCCCCAAAAGTATGATGTGTCATGTAGGTCAAGTTGAAACAAAAGTTGGGAAACCTTGGTACAGCGACTCCTCGGTTGGGCGGCAAGCATGGACAATATCACCATCTCTCCTTCGCCATCATCATCCGCTCGCGGGAACGGGAAAACAAAGACGCCTTTGGTATTGCCTTGCTAGGTGGTAGTCGTGTCTCATCAAATCGTCACCTCTTGTCTCCAACATCATTACCCACGCCTCGAGACCTGGGCCGCCTTCAAACCTTACCCACCGGTGTAACACCCATCGCGGCATCTGAACTCAAAAGAGCGGGGGTCACATGGCCAGGTCCAGACCGAACAATAATCTCTTTACTTAGCCGTGTGCCATGAGGATGATCTTTCCTGATTCAAGTAGCTGTTCCGACTTCGTCGCGTCGTGTGGTGTTCGTGGGATGATACTATGTTGATACTAAGCTCACCGAACACTCTCGGAACAATCTCCCAACGCACCATCGTGAACCAACGAACCATCATGAACCAACACAGCTAACGCAACAAGTACGCGCGCAAAAATAAGGCATGGAGATAATCTGGCTCTTTTACTGTTACGTATAAAGTGCTCAGCTTAAGCCCGATAAAGCAAAAGAAAATGTACCAGCAAGGGTCCTTGCTCAACGTCTTGGACCCTGGTAGGCCCAAGGGAGCACCATCACACCAGCCAGGCAATGGCTCAGATCACTGTTTATTCTCCGATTTCCCCGACCCTCCCGTCGCCCCAAAGTTTGCTAGTGTGTCATGTCACTAGCTTTATACCTGAGAGGTGGCTGTTCATAAGCCAGTTTCACGATTTGCCTCCAACCTTTCCAAAACCTTTTATCCATCACCCACCTACCTAATCAGAGATACCATACATTCCTTTCTTTCAGATGTAGCCATCGCTTGCTAATCGAAGCAGAACAACATTTTCCAAGCGACAGATATACTATTCAGTTGAAGGTACTAGTAACGCAATCAGAACGCAGCTGAACTAGGTAGGTAGGTACGAGATGGGAAGTTGAGCTAAACGAGGCAAGTAGGTGCAGAGGGTGGTAAGTTGGATGAAAGACAGACAGCAAAACATCCTCATCGCCATCCAAACTCCTCTCCTTCCCTGTTTTTTATTGCTTTTCCCCCCTGTGTATGAGCGAGCATTGTTTTGGGTGACGGAGTGGCAAAATAAAGAGAATGGCAGCCGTCATAAGACCGCTAACAAATGAGATGATGAAAACCAGCAACCTTTGACCGACTAAAGCACCAATGGACGCAAGAATACAATAGAAGATCCAACAGATACCCCATAGCCAACACGACATAGCCCGAAAGTATAACCGAGCTCATCCGACAAGCCGCACTTAGTTCGTTCTACGAATATCTATCCTTCACAGCTCCTACGCAGCAATTATTTCATCGCTTCCTGCTCCTCACCCTTTTAGAGAAAGGAGTCTTCAACAGGAGCCCAGATCCTCGTCTTCGTCGTCTCATCCTCTTTATAATGACGTTCCACGTCGCGATCCCACTTCCATTCACCCAGTTTTCTCCTTTTCCCATTCTCGTCTTCTTTGACGAAGGGGGCAAGAAAAGGAGCAAAGACTCGGGTGTCACCGGTTCGGTGGTATTCTTCGATGGCCTTGTGATTCAGCTCTGCTTGTTCTTGGAGAAGCTTCCGCTGCCGTTCGCGTATAATTGCGGTGCTCAATGGCTCGGGAGACGTTTCTCGTGGGCGTTTCTGAGAGGTAGCTAGACTGGTGTGGGCTAAAGAGAAATCTGAAGCCAGACGAGAATTAGAAGTTGAACAGATTGAAGCCGATGATGGTGGTCTAGATGAGGCCCCAGAAGTAGGTGAAGTATCAGCTGGTATGCTGGATCTGGCATTGGAGTTGGACGTATCGCTACACGTGTTGGTGTTGGTATTCGTGTTGGACGGTGATGTTGCTCTGTTTCGAGCACTCAGAATATCACGGTGTTGTTGTGTCGTACGAGATCGAAGTTCGTAACGGTTCGGTGTTAGGAAGGTTGGCCCGTTCTCAGCACGAGAACTTCGTGTATGAAGTGGGTATGATACTGGTTCCTCATCAGTGGCCGAGTCCAGCCATGAGAATGCGCATATATCCGAATTGGTGGTTAAGGAGTGCACAGTCGACTTCCCGGTCCCTTGGCCATTGTGTTTGGGGCGCCTTTTGAACGGTGTATTCAGCACTCGCGATCTCAAATAGCGAGGGGTTTTCCGGGCTCGGGTGTTGCTAGAACTAGGCATACTGTGACAATGGGTGTATAGGCAGTCAATTGAAGACGAAGAGCTTATTCGGCCCGCTAAGCACGCTAGAACAGCTCGAAGAGACCTCTAGCAAAACAGAACCCAGAGTTCTCTGTTGAGGAGCGGGGGAAGAATTGAGAGTTATGGGTTGACCAGAATCCAAGTGCCGTCCAACTGCAGGTTGGCAGCTCAGGTAGCCCACCGCCGCAAGGTTTCAGAGAAGGACGCTCTAGAAAATGATTGGGGTCAAGTGCATGAGCTAAGTGAAAAGCGCGTTTGGTGACTGGAAGGTGCGTAAGAGCGCAGTAATGCTACATCAGGCTGGGAGCCTTGTCGGGAGGGTCGGGTGCGAGAGAGACGTTGATGTCGACGGGTGAAAACCGGATCCGATCAGGGCCATCAGCCATCTAAATCATCAAGACGCTCTCTATGTCTATGTTGACGTTGTATTATTTTTGACCCCATATTCGTGCTAAGTTCAGAGGCCATCTTAACCGATGATTTCCGATCCGAATGTAGCCATGACGATACTGGAAGATGATCAAGGCAACTCCAGCAGTAAGTCATAGTCCTCTGGGCCGTGCCCCGAAACAGTGACAATAATGTGCCGAAAGGTTTAAAGCCCCCTACAATTGCGGCCCAGGCCGACCTCCTAAAGGTGATCCTTTGAGCTGGAAGGTAGGTGGTGGCTTCAACTAAATCCAATAAATCGTCCCAATCCAGGTGATGGAGGGGTGGGGTAGGTGCGGCTCGAGGGGCTTGTAACTGAGCGCCTAGAGCTATCTTCCAAAGTTGCTTCGTGTTTCCAAGTGATGGAGGCTCAATGATGTGATGCGGCACGATCGACTGGTGCTGGCTCAGAGGCTACAGCCCTTCAATAGGGAAACCAGGCTGGGCACGCTCTTGCCGTTCGTTCAGGGTCGGTCAGTCGGTAGTAAGCTCCCCCTCCCGCGCCTTCAGCTGCGTCCCAAACTTCCCCTCTTCATTTTTCTCGATCAACGAGACCGATTTCTTGACCATCACCACCAGAGGTCCTCAAGCAAAAGGAATTCCAACTTTCATTAAGAGGCCGCGTCATCTCAACCGTTACTGTTCACCTCTTTGGAATTTCCAAACCTATAAGGACGCCCCTCCTTAACGCATGATCCGATCTTTTTGCCCGCCCGCCTTGTCCCGTTCTGCACTCAGCTTGGCCCCTCCATAGTTGGGAGCCTGGTGAGCCTCACTCGCCTTGCCAACAGAGAAATCCCTTTTGGACCAACCTTGCTTGACACGACTCAAGTTTCAGGGATTAGGGAATTTACATTTCGCCTCAGACCTGACCTGTGTCGGTGGACGGAGTTGGACCGGATGGGACTCGTTCTGCGAGTATATGGACGCTCAGCTGAGGTCCACGGGGAGAAGCTGAGCCATCGTCGCCTTGATGGGGCGCGGACGCTGTGATTTCCATACATCTCCGAAGGCCCTGTCTGCCCTGGGGTCTGCCATTCCCGGAGTCGTTCCCCGCCCCTCCCCTCAACTTCCGCCATTAGCCCCGGACTATATGTCTCGATGGCGCAGTTCCTGCACCGTGAGTGAACATCCTACTCTTATTGACCCATGCTGCCAGGTCCGCTTGCTTATACCACCATCGGGACACCCAGCCACGACAACCTTTCTTGGTCCTAGGAAACCTTGACCTCTGCGTCTTCCATCAACTTTGATCTCCCATCCC
Organism: Podospora pseudoanserina; assembly: GCF_035222485.1. Lineage (NCBI taxonomy): Eukaryota > Fungi > Ascomycota > Sordariomycetes > Sordariales > Podosporaceae > Podospora > Podospora pseudoanserina. Next base: position 2,759,819 of record NC_085923.1, read on the forward strand.
AACTCGACCACTCTGATTGGGCCATAGACCCTGCAGTGCGTCTGTAAGTTAATAAGAGCTCCTCCTGGTGTAAGCGTGCCGAAGCAGACCCGAGGGACACAGACTGACGAACTGGTGATCAACAATAGCAAGACGGTGACGAGAAATAAGCCTGTTTCCCGCGCCAACGATACCCCTTTGTCCATTCCTACCCCATCCACCCACTCTATCATCGTGGGCAGACCACATCACCACCCCTCCAACAAACCACATCGCAATACCGAAGGTCACATTGCTGGTTCCAACACACAACAAATCGGTAACATCCGTTGACTGAACGATGTTCGAGATCTGCGGTTCAAACGGCGACTTCGTGGTTCCAGAAGGAAGCGAGGACCCCGTCAATCCTTCAACTTATCGCCCCCCTGGTAACAACGCATTAGGTCGATCTGAACCTCGAGGATCGAACCGTCAATTCCGTGGACACGGGGGATTAGCCATGAGTCAATACAGTGAAAGAATTGCACGATCCAGGCTCAATAACTCCAGAGCACATCCGTATGCACCAGAACAACGTTTCCGTGTGTCAACTCCGGGCGCGCCTTTCTCCCCTTACAGACACATCGTCCAACGATCCAACGTGGATACCGCCGCTTCTATTGGGCCTCAGCCGGCAGCGCTCAATCTCCACATACACCCTGCCGTTCCGAAACGAAGATGGGCGGCGTGGAGCGAAAGAAGGTTGCTTGGAAACTCCCTCATCCGGGACGAACGCCCGAAAGCCGTGACCGCTCTTTCCGCCAGCAACGACAAGTTGCCCTTCCTTGCCTTTTTTGATCCCGACATCTCGTGCTCAGTCATAAGATCATCCGCAGTCGAAGTGTTGGGGCTTCGACCCATGAAAGCGCCAAAAGGAACCGGAGGGGCTGTGATTTGTTCAAGATGGGGTGTTGTCAACTCAGCAAAGTTCGTTCAAGTGGTAATCGAGAGCCTGAACCGAGGTAAGGCCGAGGTATGCGTTGGTAAGATCTGGGTGTTGGATGATGAGAAGAACCTTGACGACGAGAACGACGAGAATGATGGTTTTGGAGCAGCCATGATCCTGCGTGCAGATATCTTCAGTGCGGATCAGCCGGGGCTGGATAAGGGCTCAGGCCAAGCTCCTCAAACGAACCCATCCCGACTATATCCTCGACAGCACCCCCAATTCAGGCTTACGCCGCCCAGCTCGTCTCGAGTGAGTTCAGGAACGGGTGGCGTCACGGCGTCGGTGCTGCACACTCCGGCAACCTCGGTTCATTTTGCGACTTCATGTAAGTTGGTCTTTTCTGGAAGAAGTCATGTCTGGCAGCGCGATGTCCGGGTTGTTACGGCCCCATCAGTGAAGTGCCGCCCACGAGCTGTGTCCCGAGTGGAACACACGGCTACCTCGATATGGGTTCGGCCGCATCATCTGTAATAATCAGCGTAAAGATTAGTACTAATCATGGGGAAATCGGTAGCTCCCGCGGACGATACGAGGCACCAAACTGTCGATCAGCAACAAACCCAAACTCAGCATGCAGGCGCCTTCCAGGCCCAATCGCAACTGCAGACTCCCCATGTCCAGCTCGAGCATTGGAACCAACAGGCGCATTCTCAACTCAGCGCACGACAACACCACCAAATTCGAAGGTACCCCAACCGTCACCCTCAACAACTCAATGAGCAGCGGCAACAGCGGCAGCCAGACACCTTTATGTATGCCAATGGTGGCTACCTCGCTACGCCGTCGGCTACAGGCACCCAAAGCCTGTACAGTCATTCTGCGCCATCTTATAGCCCAATCCGAATGAACTTGACGCAAGAGCTTCCATGGACGCCTTTAGACAGCTCACCCGGCCCGGACTTCTTGGGTGGCGGCGTGGGCCACAGGGAAACTACCCGGGACATCACTAGATGAAATTTGTCGGTCACCGATTCCAACAAAGATCAGTTTCGTCCATGGATTGCCACTTATGCAGCCCAACGAGCTTCCATTGACTCATCGGTGCCTATCTGCATAGGATAGGCCGCCAGCCAACCAACCAACAGATAACGTCATGAGAACCACCAACCAGCAATCGATACGGCCTAGCCATCATCACTGCATCATCCCCAACCTTCCGAGATGCCTGACTGGCACTGTGGAATTGCCGGCAGCACCTGGGCAGCCACTCTCCTCCTTTTCACGCTCCCAAGATAGGACTCTCCACTTGGCAAGACCTGCTCTAGGGAAGGGATTCAATGTCAAGGCGACGAGGATACAGGCCTTGAGGCAGGTGCTTTGAAGATGAGGTTCTGTGGGGGAACTGAGCATGGAAAGAAATCGGCTTGTAAGGGGAAAGAGGAGATTGTCCTTGCACAGCTTGTAGTGTCAACATGAAGAAACAGTAATACGATTATCACCGCTTTGAGGGGAAGAGAAGGTGGCTGACGATGGAGGAAGTGGAGGAAAAAATTGGAGAAGGAAGGCATATCGATGTGTTGTGATCAACAGCGCAAAACACGGGAAGGTTCAAGAAGGTTGAGTGAAGAAACGAACGTAATGAACTGACCGACGCAAATACTGTGAGGTTGGTCGCGGTTTCTGCTCCCTCCTTTCCCAGGTCTTGAAGAAGCACGTCTGGTGGTTGTTGATGGGGCATGAAGCGAGGTCGAGGGAAACCAAAGGAAGTTCCAACCTGGGAGCTCAAAAGACAGGAGATGGAAGAAGAGTGAAACAGTGAAAGGATGAAAGGGGGTACGAAGACATCGGTATTATATGTCTCTGGTTGTTTGCTCGTGGGGTGTTTCGGTTTCGGGTCGCGGCATTCTGCGCCTTGCTTCATCATTTGGCTTTCTTGATGCCATTGATGGAGAAGTAGTTTTGCTCGTACAAAATCCTCATTTATTCGCCTGCAGGGGGTGATGAGTCCTCAAGAGGGGGGTGGCTTGCCTATTATGAGTGTGACTCGGAGATTGATGTGCTATGTGGTCCTCACATCCATCACTGCCTAACATGTGAATTCTGGTTGCACTCGTCACCGATGACGCCCCATCAATGGCGCAGCATGATTCCCTTGAGGGTAGACAGCCTGCGGCCTTATCAGAGTCGTGAGATTCCTGCTTATTGTTGCGTGGTGTATGAAGCCATGGCGGTACACAAAAGACACTCTGTGTCCAAATATCTAGCCAGTGTTCATTGTGGAATTTGTCGGGTCTCCATGGGGATCCGGACGGCAAAGTCTGGCTTTTGCCACGGTTAACCCGAACCCTGGATTATCCAGCTCTGCAAGCCCCATGAGGGCTGGCTGTTTGGTTCACCGAGGGGCGTTTGTGCGGCGGGGTAAGACCACTGAAATAAATGGACCGTTGGGGACCTGTCAAAGACACAGAAATAAACTGTCTTACTTGTGCCAATATGGAGGAGGTTGCACTTACAGTGTTTATTTGCTGTGGGGATTATTCCTTTTACTTTCAGCTCCTCGCTGTGCCTCATGGACTGATATTTAACTTTGGAAAATGAAGTCTCGGCGAATGGAAGTGCGGGAGGTTCGGTATGGTATAGGTCCCTACTCCGCGACGCGTCACTCAGTCTCGCCCAGGGTTCCAAAAGTTCTGGTCTGAGGGTGCAGACCCGCTTGGTTGATGTTTGGTGAGAGATCGATATGCATGACGGGGCTTGAGGATGAAGGCCGGGAGGTATGCGCATCATGCATTTGTAGTTTGAGATGGAATGTTGGAGGTGTCACCCGGGCGGCCGGGCTTGGCGCAGGTGCATGCGGGGTGGGATGGCTGAGGTACACAGGCATTTGGAATTTAGGCACCCCCTTAATATTGGTGGTTCGAGCCCTAGTTATATTTGAGGGTGGGTAACCAGTTGTACTGCGGTTGGCCTGATTTGTGATGTCATTGTCTTAAGAGTTTGGTGCAGAGGATAATGAGTGGTTTTGGCCTTTCGGTCAATGTGGTTGGACGTCACTAAGCAGCATCTTGAACAGGAGGATGAGGCCGTGTAAGTGGGAATGGTTCTACAAATTAAGGTAGTGAACATCCATGGTTTAAGCGTAGGTACTCCACTAAAATAAACGTATACTATTCTGAGCTAAAGAAAGACCAAGTACCCAAGCCATCACCTGTGGTCTGTCACCGCCTTGTCCCAACGTTCTTCAAACATGGACCATTCCGTAACTTCGTTGCGAAGCCTGAGCTATATGGGTAGGAAAAGCAACGAGGAGAAAAGCTTTCGGTCTAAATGAAGAAATCCAAACTTCGTGAAGGCTTTCTAGGTTGTATCTGATGTCATTGGACCATCTGAAATCGACAATCTGTTAAAATCACTGAGATCCCGGAGTTCGGGGACTTCATGCGAGTGATTGCCCTGACAGAGCTTATTAGCAGCTCTCATCACAGCAATCAGACCACTGACATCCCCTATCTGACTGTAAAGCTCGTTTGCCTGCCGCTTTTGCATTTGGAAAGCAGGATCCTGGAGTTGGCGTTCAATTCTCGAGTTCATCCAGTAATCATCGACATCGATGTGAGCAAGACTGGATGAGCACTGTCCAAATGAACCGTCGATGGAGGGGCTGGGAGTAGTGGCTTCTGAAACTGTGCTTGCTGTCGAGGCCCAATCCGAACAGGCAGGAAGCTGATCGTCCGGAAGGATTGGCAATGAAGCGCCGGCATATGTCACGGAAGCTCCTAGAGAAGAAGAGGACATTGAGCTTCCGTCCAGCCAAAATGCATCCCAAGAAACTTCGGGAATCATATTTCTTGTTGTGGACATAAAAGGCGGCTGTTGGGTTGCTTGTTCCACAACCCATTCCGGGTTCCACTGTGGACAGGAGAGAATCGGCGTGGTTTCCTGCGCTTCTGCAAAATTCGCAATGTTGGCGATATTCATTGCCGAGGCAGACCCATCCAGTAAAGCGAAAGATGGTGATGATCCGACAACAAGTAGGTGTGTGGTGTTAAACTTCGGGAACGGGGTGTCGTACCTCCACTCGACGTGAAGGTATATTTTGGTTCCTGTTGCCACCTGGGCATCTAAAGAATCTTGATTCGCCTTGCACAAGATAGCTGCCAATGAAGTGGTGATGGTATTGTTGTATCCACCAAAGCCAACCGCGTGAGGGACCACTGAGAAATTCAGTCGTCTGGCTGCGAGACCGGTGACATACCCATTTACAGCAGTGATTCGAATTGGCTTCTCATTCATGGCACAGTCAGCGTTACTGAAGCATAGATGTTCGTAGGAGGGAGGTCATACCGTCTCTGTCGGTTGAAGAATGTGAGTAGAAAACATGGTGAAGTACGTGAATTGGGTGCCACGGTATTAGCAAGTTGGAAGGTTAACTGGAATAATGGGGGATCTCGTGGATTAAATACCTGATATGTATCTAAATATCTCTGAACAAAGGCGAAAAAGAAGGCGGCCAATGCACCTACCAAACTAAGATGGATACCCCTTGGCTTCCAGAGCATATCACTCAGCATGTAGCTTGCTTGGGAAATTAAGGGTTCGCGAGATGCTCATTGGTGATGTAGGTAGAGTGGAATTTCGTCGTCTCAGCTTCGTGGAATTTTGTCATTTACAACCTGGCGGGGGCGCCACGAGTCTCTGCAGACAGCCAAAAAGATTTGCAGGCAAGTATATACCTACGACGGGGAGAAATTTCCAATGGCAGATCAGCAGCACAACATTAAGATGTCCTGATCAATTTCTTGTACTGATGTTTGGTGGCTACGACGTGTATTAATGTCCAATCACTTTCAGAGATCTGCGCCACCCTGGTGCCTCCCTTCTCAAATTTCCAATTGCCATATCGGGTCCGGACTACGGACAGACGGGTTCCGATGTGCGCAAGCCAACCATGTAAATGACATCTGGTGCTCGATGAGCTAGCTTGATGGTGGAAAGTTCTGTACAATTGAAGGTGCGTTTCAAAGTGCCCCTGCGGTGTGTCTTGGAATGATGTTCTGATACCTTACCAAAGTTAGAGGCTTTTTGTCTTTACCATAAATCTATGGATCAACAGACGATGCTGATGACTTAACTCTACCTTGCCTTACCTATCCAGATACTTGGGTAGGTAGTCAGGCCCTTTAACTTTGCGCAGAATGCCAATAGACTGTAGGTTTATGATGAAACGACACGCCGATATCCCCGTTGCATCTTAGTCCCTGCCCAGATAGGTACTGAAGGGGGGTCCTCAAATGAGAGGCAACCTCACAGTTACAAAGTATCTCGGTGCCTCAAAATATCCCGGTGCTAGCTGCCCTACATGCTCAAAGTACGCTACCTATCATCACCGTTCTAATACGGTGTGTATTCGAAGAGCCCCTCCCTCCCTTTTTCTCAAGAGCTGAATGCAAGTGAAGCTCGCATACCTTACCTACCTAGTTACCAGCTACATTCACAATCCTTGGTTTGTAAGGACAACCACTAGTCCTGGCGATTATGATCTCTTTCATTTGTGATGTTGCGACTGTCAATCGTATCACCCCTTAGGGTGCTGTGTTAATGAGAAGAGACTCAGCTTGTACGTCATTGAATATGTGGGAGGTATTGCTCCCGGTGGATATCAGTCAGGTTGCTTCAGGTTGCTCCAGGTTGCTCCTAGGGCTTCTGCCCTGTGAGCCACGGGTCAGATTTGTTGATATGGATAGGCTTTTGCTCTCCGGAGCTGATTTTTGTAGTACTATACAATATCATCACTTTCTCAAAGTTCTGCTGGCGCCTCACATAAAACTCAGCGACAGGGCGGTATCTGATGATGTCAACCGCGCGAATGCGTTGGGTCTCCTCGTCATGTGTGGCTGGTAAAGTTGGTCTCGAAGGTACAGAACTGACTTGAATGGTGAACAGAATGAAGTTTGCTCCAAACCTGATAGTGTGTGGTTGAAATAAGCATTTCGCATCTCACTTACGAAACGCTGATACCTCGCCGGTCAGGGATATTTGCATGAACTCTGCTTGGAAGGAGAGGATTTATCTCCGCTTCGGGTGACCACTGACATAATCCATTTGTGTATAGCCAATGGACGTAATCTCCAGCGGTCTAGATAACTGGCTCAAGTAACGTTCCCAAAAGAATGCTCTGATTTCGCGTTACCTTATCCAATGAAGATCCGGTTCATTGGGTCCCGAGATGGCACTCCGAGGGTCCGAATTCAGGTAGGTTTTAACCCACAGAGCAGGAATATGACTGTCGTGGTTGTTCTTCGGCAGGTGGTTCATGAAACAATGCCGCATGTATAAGGTACTCAGCAGTCTTTTGATGGTTTCTTTATTGGAAAGGTAGGTAGATATGGGCACTTCCAGGCCTCCATTCTGAGCTAATGTGGATGCCTTCTCCAACGTGGTCCCAAACATACCTATCTAGACTCGTTGACTTTATGGCAACATGGCGAGCGAGTATTTACGCGAGGTCGCAATGGGAACTACCTGGTACTGTAATTTCTGAACCTTGAGAAAATTCTGTTTTCTCGTTCAGATCCTACAAGAATACTCTTGAGCTCGTCAAGTCATCAGATATGTAGTACCTATGTACATCGGTAATGCATTATGAGGTAAGAATATTGCATAGTTTTATAGAACAAAATCAGCATACGCAATAGCCAGGACTAAAATATTCTGCCTGCCTGGTGTATTAGGACTTGACGATGATGCACACTGGCCCGAACCTCCCTACTCAGCTATGTTGATCAGAATAAACTGTCAAGTTATTATAGGCAGCAATAAGGCTCGTTGCAAAGTGACTCTTGCGGCCAGTTGCTTCTACTGATGTTGGAGATGCTTTTCAACTAAAGATGCAGGCTTCATTGTACACCTATGTGCAGATTGTCTGCATATCTTCCACTCTGATGCCCGACAGTCTGGCTGAAGGGCTAGGTTGCAAGGGAGATCATTCTGCTTCGGGAGTGACACTGCATACCTGTAGATTAGAGCAGAACACAGACACAAAGACCTATGGATTGCTACAGACACTGCGTACCGAATTAGCTTACCTTGGGTTATGTTAACCGTGACACTGCGTGCTATACTAGTACTCAAGAAGGCGCCCATACAACATGACCCTGGCCCTTTTGACGAAATGAGATACAAAATCTCGGTATACCTCGAGTGTGGCAACATGTGATAACAGTTGAGAGTAGGTAGATTCTGGTTCAGTTGGCAGGAGCTTTCGTTGAGGAAATCGGTCAATAGCCAACCCTGGATTTACCTAACTCATAGCAGTGTATATGTAAGTTGAATTAAGGGCGAGCTTCATCGGATGATGCTTTTCTAAGAGACGTGATAATTACCAATCTCATTCGGTTCAAAAGGCCGAGGATACAATGGTCATGCTGGTATCGACCCTGTCAAGACTTGCTTTAAACGTGAAGTAGGTACCTGGTATGTTGCAAAGATGTATTAGCGATAAGAGATGCTATGGTACTGTTGGCCATGACCCCTGAGAACTTGAACTCGGGGACCTTTTGTAGGTATAATAGCGAGCGACCACTATAATATAAAGCTCTTCCTCTACAAAAAAACCTTTACAAAAATATGGTATTGAAAGCTCCTTCAGCAACTTAATATTTGAAAATAGATGATGTAATCTTGCTACAGTCATCGTGCATCAATCGACATGCTTGCGCCCTTACTGGAAACACACCTTATTTACTTTACCAAGGTAGACACCTATATAGTTTAGGAAGGTTTATCATACCTTGGTACTAGCTTATTCGTAATGCCTATGTTCTGTTAAGAGCTAGACTTCCGCAAAACAATCATATGATCATCCTACCACACTATTTACGGTACACAGGGAAAAAGGACGATGCTACTGCAGCCACAAGCGTGAAAATTCGACGCTTCCAGAGAAACTTTGGTGTGTTAGCCTCACGAGACACACCAAAAATCGCTGGTTCAAATGCCAATATATGCATGGTGGCGGCCTGGTTGGCAACCACTGTGGGCAAGGCTGAGCTGATCTCAGCGCTAAATTGGAGGTTCATAACATCGTCCAGCACCCAGACTCTCCGAGGGAGTCTGTTCCAGAATCTTTCCACCTTTCTTACCAAACGACCCCAAATTGCCTTTTGTCTTGCTGTACTTCTTTCCAGTCGCGAATAGACCCCAAACCGATTCCAATGCTCCTTCTTTCGGTCACCAACTTGTCGTACATCTACCCGGCACCCATCAGCTGTGTCAAGATAACGCCGATTGAACATGGCCAAGTCACGCCCGTGTTTGAGTCCCTTCGTCCTGACAATCTGCCCAACCACCACACCGCCATCATCATGGCCATCATCGTCCGAATTAGGAGGTGGTTACAAGAGGAGGAACATACGCCAGAGGTTTTGGGCCATTTTGAATCGGAATACAATCCAACGCAAACTGAACCAAGGCCAGTCAATTGTCCCGCTGTTCCTATGCACAAGGGGGAGAGTCGACAGCCCGCGATTCGTCAAAAAGGAAACAGAGGAATTTTGACCAATCCCAAACGACAGCCAGGCCTTGCCCTCCTCCAGATTATGTGTTGTTACAAAGCCATTTCCCTCACAACCTGAGTATCATCCATTGAACGTTTTCTTTTCTTCTTCCTTCTATGTTCGGGATTGTCCCCATGACTGTTTGGGTCTAGGTTTCCAAAGTGATCGACATGTTGAGAGCACATCCTTCGGCAAGCAGCCCGTCTAACACCACCAGTCCTTCTCTCATCGCCCGCAAATTCTTAGGGCCCAGACTCCTGGATCCCCAAGAAGAGAGACATCAGAGAGGACAGCGCCAGAGAAGTCAACACCAAGAAAGCCAACCCCCAAGGAAGAGAGGTCGCCCTCGCACTCGGAAAACATCACCGAGGGTATCAGGACCACCTCGACAAATTCAGCCAAAGATCTACCTCGAGAATAGCTCTGGTTCATTGGGGTCTCCTATCCTAGGTAGGTTTAATCTGCGTCCTGATTTGAGTTTTGTCAGCCGCTAATCCCAGTATATAAGGAGCCCACCTGCTTCCTGCTGAGCAGAGTGTTTCTGCTCTGGAGCCATCACGCCACCTGGAGGTTAAAGAGACCCTCTATTGCAGGGAATCGCAACCGAGAGCGTCTGACTACCTAGTCACAGGCGGTAGCCTCAGTGATCGCCCCCTTCTCTTGACGATACCACTCTTTCCTGGCGAGGACCATTACGACATTATGGTGACTGGAGATGAAGGCAGCTCTGGGTGGAGACGGAGGCATGTTTCCCTGGGGATGAGACCCATAGTCGATAGGGAGTGCAGCGCAGGTGCCAAGTTCGTTTACAACGACCCGGATTTAGGACTGAGGGTTGTATACAAGGCCTTTTACTCGAAGTCCGAAATCCACAACTGGATCAGCCAGGCCCATGTGCGTGCGCTCGGATGCGACTTCTTCCTCCTCCCACATCCGTTCAGAGCACTCAATCGCTGGCCGACAAGCCCCGGAGACAGGGTGATCAAGCCCATCGGCTCTGTGAACCTCATGGTTCAACAACGGACCGCTCCTTTTGAATGGATTGCTGTTCCCTTCTATGTGCTCCAGGAGCCTCTGCAGGGTTACCGTTCAAATGACATCATAATCGGCGAGAAGACGACAAAACGGCTTCTAGGCGAACATTTCTCCTTTGATATATACAACAAAGATCCGGGAGAATTTGAAGAGATGATGGATGAGGCGGAGCTCCAGTATCTATGTCAAAGACTCCATTTTGAGCCAGGCCCACAGCTCTCTCTCCAAGGAGGGATGGTGACGGAGACAGAGTTCCAGGAGCCCATGGAGCATCTCAACCCCGATCCAGATCCAGAGCTCTATCAACAGGGGGTGGTGGAAATGGAGGCAGAGCTCCATGAGCGATTGCAGCATCCCAGCCCCGATCGCGGTCCACTTCCTCAGCAAGAATGGATGATGAATAACACTGGCAATTACAGGCATCAACCTTGGGACAACAACTTGAGCTCTGAGTTGGGACTGCAGGTATCGGACCAAACATCGATGTTTTCTGAAGTAGGAGCATGGGCAGAGGCGGGCTACGAAGAACACGGTGATCCCAGCTTCGACTTCACTGAGGAAGACCAGCTATCGGAGATGCAGACAGGCATGTTTGCCTAGAGCATAGCAGCATGAGATCAGGACGGAAATTTGGAGTCTGAGGGACCAGCAGGGTCCAAGAAGGATTCCACTTACCTTGGTTTCATCACTTTCTTCTTTTTTTCCGATCCTGTTATGTTTTGGCTGCGCGCTATGGAAAGGTCTGGTTTTTCCTTACGTTGCTGATTTGAGTGCACCTTTCTCGCACTTCTACACCAAAGCACAAAAAATACGCAAACAAACAAAACAACAAAAAAATTTTAAAACCCCAAAAATTCCCTTTGTCAAGCTACTGTCAAGCTCCTCCTCCTAGACTGGTTGTACGGTATACTGTCGTTACAGATAGAAAATAGATTGACAATGAGGGCTTACAGTGGTTTATTGAACGAATCGATGATGTGAGGTCTCCTCAAACTAATCTATCTTAAAGAGGACACAAAGGGAATATCCAAACTTTGGCTGGGAAAAGAGACTTCATATGGACGAGCTCACAGTACCATCATCGCCGTGCCATAATCACCGCGCTACATCACCTCGGCAAAGGAGGTGAATTTCGTCTTAACTCCCAAGCTGAAAGAATCACAAACTACTAGACGCAGTAATTGACATGGGCCACGAATCAGTTTTGCGGAGGTATGTAGAGTGGGTTCCCGAGACCCCGTGATTTCGCTCAACACCCTTTCTTGGTCTACCTACCTAACAATGATGATGACTTCAAGAAAAGTTATTGAGACAGCAAGAAGCGGGGAGGGAACCAACAAACCATTAGTTCTTCAGCACATGCATCAATGTGTGGGAATTTCCTTTTTTGGATGTGTCCAAGATATGATTGGATCAACCCCTTGGCCGGTCAGTGGCTTCGCCTTTGGCACCCTGGACTATCAGCTGGTACAAGTAATTTCGGGGTTGTAGCAGAGTTACAGCGGGCTTTCAGAGGCCCCCAAATGTAGAGAAAGCTGCCCCACTACTCAAATTTTTACCATGCATATGATTGGGCAGATGGCCGCTAGGTACCAAAATTGGACAAAGTGGTTGTTGAGCAACAAGTTCCCACCCTCAAAAAGCAACTCTTTTTGCAGCGAATGCCGCTCTCAATACAAAGCGCGTTGTTTCTACTATTCAAGTGGTCTGAAGGCTAGGGTACTAAAGTATAGTGTGAGGTAGAACTATCTAGGTTTGCTGTAAGAAAGTGAAAGCGCTCCGCAGCAAAGACCAGAGTCAATGATGCCACGATCCTGGGTTGGCAAGCTGAAAGAGGCTGTACTCTGATGAGGAGGGATCTCTGTTGTGAAGGTTGAATGGCTAGGCGCCTCTCTGCAGTGACCACAGACAGGACTTCATAGTGTCGGCTGCAAATGCCATAGCGGTGTGACAGGATGTTCTACCACATGAGGACTGTACCTAATCTGAATGAGGGCGGTTTGGAACCATTCTGTGGTGCTCCCTGGGACCACCTTTTGTCAGACTTACACTCTTTGGGGCATGTTGGTATTTCACACGCACTTATGTTTCTGTAGCTGTTCGTTCTTTTAGATATACTACTTTTGCCATCAACCTTTTGCCTCACTTTCGGTGTCAATGACCCTGTCCCACGCTTTTAGATGAAATCTGCTATACACGGCCGCACGACGTTGGTTGGTACACGCTGAAAAGCATGACCCTTCCTAAGCTGTTGATGTGTATAAGGTACATACTGGTGTCAGTAGCTTGTAGAAGAATGCTTGGTTTAGATGCCGCCCACCAAGACTGGAAAATGAGAGCGGCTTGAGCGTGTGGGGAGATTTCTCTCCAATCCAGGACTGTGAGAAAACAGGCGACTGATACACACCATAGTAGAGCACTGTTTTATCGGCCTTGGTTCCGGGGCTTGGAGGCCAAGCAGGAATCAGGATTTCATTAGCCTGCAGCTGATCGGGTTAATGGAGGGCCGGAACTAGAGGGAATATCGGAGATGCGAAAGGAAACATTCGTCTTCTGCTCCACAGCCAGCACACCTAACCATGCAGCTACCGCAGAGCACCGCCAACTAAACAACGGGAAGAAGAGCACTGTGCATTACAGCTAACTTCAAGTCAACAGTTGCAGAGGAATGAAAGCAAGGACAGCAACTGAATAAGTAAGTCATGGTTCTTGGAATACCCACAATAAGAATGAGCAAACCTCTCTCAGAGCAAGTTCTTCGCGCCCCAAGGCTCATCTTTCTTTATCCTTCCGCAAACCGAACATCATAGACACACCAAGAGAAATTGCTCCAAGTCCTAGTCCTACGAAACTCCATTGCACCAACGAGCTCTTCCGTTGAGCATTATCAACAACCCCAAAAGCATGGGTTCAAATAAACGACTCCCACAGAGGTTCCCAGACCTTTGTCCCGGTCGTTTTGTTCATCCTCCAATAGCGCTCCACCTCAGCGTCCCATTGCCACTCGCCCAGCTCCCGTTCGTGTTCCCCACTCGCGATAAAGGGCGCCAGGAACGGCCTGAAGACCTCGGGGTCGTTGGTGAGCTGATACTTTGCAATTGCCTTACGCCGTGCCATCTCTTCGCTCTCGCGTAGCCGTCGGCGGTTTTCTTGGACCGTGGCTGCATCGATTCGAGTTTTGGGCGTAGTCTCAGCCTCGATATTCTCTTCGATAATTCGATCCTGGAGAGTTGTAATGTTGGAGGCATTTTCGTGCATCCAACTGGGGAGTGTTAGCGCCGCTATGCCTATTTGCCACTTTGGACGAAACCTACCTATTCATGGTACCACCATCACTGTTGACACCATCCTGGCTAGTACATAGATGACCTTCATCTTGTTGTTTCTCTGCTGATGTGCCAAGCAAACGCTGGTCTTTGCCCCTCGTCCGCCGTCTGAGACTGTAACCACTGCTTGGCTCTAGCGTGTTGCCACCATCGCTGGTGGTACTCGTGTGTTTGCGGGGTGACGAGGGACCTCCTCTGAAGCCAGCTTTTACGGCATCCGAGGTTGCCCAAGAGATTGGAGCTGGCTTATTGGCGACGGACTTGCGCTTCTTGGGCTGTCGGCGGGCATCCCAATGTTCACGGGCGTGGCGGGCCCTTTGCCTTCTGGGCATGGTGCGCGGACAGGTTGGGCGAGTTGGAGCAAGGGATGTCAGACAGGGTGCGTCGAGGGTTTGCTGAGAGGACCATTAGAAAGGGTAAATGCTGTTGGTTTGGGCTTGACGGGTTGGATTGCCACACGCCCTCGGTGGTTGAGTGAAAAGAATGGCAAAAAGAGTTGCGATACAGATCAGTTGAACGGAAAGAGTATGAATAAGATCTTGCACATCCACGGGGACGGGCTACTAATTAGGGCCCTACCCGTTGAGAAGCTGTTTGACGCATACGGCCCAGATCCGAGTTCAGCGAGCCTGATTTGCAGCTCAGCCTGATTTGGAGACCTGCCTCGAAAGCATCAAGCGCTATTGGCGACAGAAATATGTCGAGTTTTGTAGATGATAGTAAAGCATCTCTTTGCCGACAATTGCCTCTTTGAAGCGAGAGTCATAACGATATATGGACCAGAAGTAAACTGGGCAAAGAGCAATACGAAGGCATGTTACAGGGAATATCACCTGCCGGTTTTTGTTCACGATGCCATGGTGTTTCTCTTGAGAATCCTTTCCAGTCTGGTTCTGTCACTTGATGACATCTGTGTGGTGGGTGTTAACTTGTTCGAAAGAGAGACCGCTAAAGCGGCCTGGAACCTTGGCGGCTATCCATTGGTGGGCTAAAGAAGGCTGCCACACAGCTGAAGCGAGAGTGTGCCAATATTCCCTCCGCAGAAGCTGGATTCGGCCTACAAATTGGGAAAGGTGCTAAAAAGAGGTGTGGGTGGATGTGATCTGGTGAGGTAAGGTGAAGTACCTAGGTACTCGTTGCCTGTGACGTTGGGCGTCGAGGAAGGCGAAGCGAACGGAGGGGCAAAAACATCCAGCAAGCCTCGTTTATAAGTAAGGTAGGCACGTTTCGTATGTGGCGGATCATGACAATTGACAATCGAGCAGTCCAAGAGATAATATGTTGTGTGCTAAATTTACTAGCCTGGAAGTCCCTAGATAGGCGGTGTCGGTAGGCAGTGTTGTATCCCTCAGACTCAACATAGAGGTTCAGGATCCTCTAGTGCAATGCCTCGATCTTTTATTTCTTTTATCTCAGGTACCCACCTACCTAAGGCCAGTAATTTCGACCACACTTTTCTGGATTACATGTACCTCGCCAGTGTTAGCTTCACTCCTTCCGAAGGGCCGCTTGAATGGGCATCTCGACACCACATTTGACCAGCCACACTGACATGGTCATGAAGAGCGGCAGCTGTCCGGTCCATTACGGAGCTTGAGCCGTCGCCATCACTTAGATTAAACCGGTTTTCATACTCGTGTTCACGATCTGGGCTGAGTTGTATCCAGCACTCAGAATGTCATTTTCTTGAATAGGCTAAGCACTCCCTCGGAGTGAAGCAGAAACGCGGCGCGTACTGTCCCAAAGTCCCACCAAAACAAAATGTATACCGAGCTCCACCCGCTTCTAACCTTTCAATCTCTTACTGGCTCAAGATTTCCATTCTGTGTCGTCATTTGTCAGTTTGTCAACATACACACACACACTCTCTCTCGCAGTGGAACTAAATTCCACTTCTTATGGCTAAATCTGCTTCGCGTTACTTTTGTTCAACACTTGAGCATGACGCGAACTTCGACCCACCCAGTTCACCTTTCATGGTTGGAAAGCTCGGTGAGTTGGGTAGTGCCGGTCGAGCCGCTGGTGGCCGAGCAGTTCTTTACCACTGAAGCCACTCGAACAGGAAGCCCAGCCGTCCGCAGCAGCATGTCATTCAGCAGCGGGTCCTCCCCGAATCCCCCATCTGTCTGAATATGCCTTGCTCACCCTGCCCGTGGAGTGTACTTCTTGAGTGGCACCACAACTCCCTGAGAGCCATGGCTCGCGCACCACTCACCACTGAGATCTCGACGATTGACTGGTATTTGGTGTTGCCCTCTCACTGAGCCGTTTTGAACCCTGGCTCTTGTCCTTTTGCTGGGTGACCCCATCAAACTCGCTCGGACATTCTTCTCGTGTTTTTGCCGATGGCATTTCCATCATTGTGGAAAAGCGACTGACTGGAAATTCACAGCCACTGGACGGTCCACTTGCTTTACTTTACCATTCTTTCTACGTTATCTACCACCCACCTCCACATTCTTTCGTTGTCGGCCTACTCAAGTACGAAGCCTCTTTCTTTCCAACACAAATAAGAGGCTGCTCATCGTCAAGAAATGTAGGTTGCCTTGTTCCCACTCTAGGACATCAAGAAAATGCTTTTTGCTGACCTGTAACAGTCATTTGTTGGTTTGAACAGGCCCCAGCAATTCAAGCAGATTTGTTTGATTAGCCGAGCGGGAAACGGACGGCCAAGCAGGCCACGGTACGGTGTGAGCCGGGTTTCCAGCCTCATCGGTGTCGTCCTCGGCCATCAGGTGTAAACAACCTCATCGTCGAGGGACTTCATGGCTTCAAGTTATCACCAACTATACCAAATCATCTTGCCAATCTCGCCGCCAACTCGAACCGCAGGTCAAAGGGATCCTTCAGTGTTTCGTCCTCCCTCCATACAACTCCATCGCACCTCGGCAACTTGGACAGCCGAGCATCATCAAGAAACCTGTACGACAATATATCTCAAGTTTACGACATAACACGTCTATATTGGAGTTGGAGTCTCCTGAAGGGCTTCTTCTGCACGAAATACACCACAACAGGCCTCCTTAAGCAGGCACCCTACCTTGGGTAGTCCCCCCTCCACTCAGCTTTCGCCCACGTTCCATCTATATAGACAGACTCAACGATGTCTACCCAGCAGTCAAGAGAAGAGCAGATTACGGATCACGGAAACCTGGACGGCACCCTTTACCCCTCTCTGACAAAACCGCCGAGGTGGAAAACTCGGATCCTAGTTGAGCAATTGCTGAGGAAGGGTGAAGATGCATTGATCGGTGTGAATATATCTGCGAGAACAAGCCTGGATGATCTCTTGTGCTTCCAGCCCTGCGTAGCCGTCTTCACTCGAAGGCTTCCGGTGCTAGGACTTATAAGAGCATCTGCCGTCAAAGATCTATGCTTGACGCCTCTCAAGTTCAAATCTCTCAACCCGGTCGTGGAGACAATCTGGGGAGAGTTGACGGCGACACATTATGTGGAAGTTGCGCTGAAGCAGGAGCTGTATGGGATCAAGGGCACCAGCTGGGAGAACCTTCTTGTCGTGGCTGACGACTTCCCTCGCCTTCCGGGAGACGTCTTCCTAGGTCAACCTTTCCTGCGGAAGCATTGCTGTAACGCGCTCCCGGCAAAGGTTCCTCGGCATGCTGAACCGCAGGCCTCTTCTCGACACGTCACTCAAGACAACTCTGGTGGTTCCGGGCGTAAGGGCACAGCTAAGAAGCCAAGGCAGCCAAAAAAGAGGGAAAGAAGCCCGCAGCAAGCCATCCCAGGGGGTCAACAACATGTCGAGGATGGCCAATCTTCCAAAAAGAGATCGAGAACTACAAATGCAGCAGCTTTCCAACAGCCAGCTCAGATGCCCAACACTGATTGGGTCAATCAGAACCAACGCATCATCGGCCTGCCCCCCCAATCTCCTTACGGCAACCGCACGCGCATGCCAGCAGCACCAACAGGTCCAGCTGTTCCCTGGAGAAATGAAAGTATGTATCCCCTTCTTCATCTAACTCTTGCATATCATCGCGGGGAGAAGTTGTGGCTGCGCCAGCTTTATTCTTGGGTCGTTGAGATGTCGTCAAAAGCGGAGCCTCACGTTCCGCTTTGCGGCTCTGGCAGGTTAAGCATTGACGGGAAGGCACGGCCCGCTGTTTTGGATCAAAACTCCCTTGCTGACCAGCCTGTCGGTACTCCAGATCATCATCCCTTGGTGGCAGCACAGTATGCACGGAATACGCCCCTCCCCACCGTTCACGGCGACGGCTCGTTCACCATCCCCACGCCAGCTCCTCCAATGCCACCTGCAGCTCCGTATTATTATCCCCCACAACAAGCCCCGGGGCGTCCAGAACCCACCTACACACCGCCTCAGCCCCAGTCAGCCCATCGGGGAACGTACATCCCCCACACTGGCGACGACGGCGACCTTCAGGCCAACGACCCAGGCCATTTTAGGGATCAATACGTTCAACAGGTGAACCCCCAGGAGGGGTTTCCTGACGCTGTTCCGCAATTTGGAACTCCAGAGGAGCCGGCTGTTCCAGCACTCGAAGGCACCCTCGAAGAGTACGAAATCAACAGCAATTTGGGCTACTTCTTCAACGGCTGGGACTCGTCAGGATTTGACCCAACCGGCGGCAGTCAGGCTTAGTTTTAGCTTGACTGAATCCCAGCACCTATTGGCAGCTATCCATCTTGGCAGCTCGTTATTGGTCACTCATCGCCAGAGGAACCAACTCACTGCCTACGGTGTTACCTACTTGCGCATATGGTTTGGGCAGAAATTCACTTTCCGGAAGCATCCATGAGACACTTTTTCCGCTGACATATGTCATTTGCGCTGCCAGAGAAAGGGAAACCGGATATTGGGGATAAACAAAACAATAACCAGAAGAAACTTACCCTCCACGGTGCTTGTTTCTTTTGCTCAAAACAGAATGTGACAGATCGCACCGAGCAAAAGAAACACTTACAAACACCACAAACTCTTCTTTTCTTTTGCTTCTTTTTTTTTCTTTTTTTTTTTTGGGATCTGCCACCGCTTTCGGACCGGAACCTCCCTCACATCAGCTTGAAAGACAGAAAGGTGGAAAAGGCTAGTTTCAATGCCAAAACGGTGGGTGCTTGGTCTTTGTGTTGTTCTTCAGGCCTGGAAAGGGCGGTTCTGTTCTGGGAGTGAGGATAGGTCACAGGGTTTTCTGTTCTGCTTCTTCGAATGTCGGTGCGGGATTGGCGGTGTGGAATTGAGCTCTGAGGGAGACCAAGGGTACCAGAGCCAACACATCTTTGGTCCCCCGCCAGATGGTTTTTCCTGTGTTGAATGGACTGGTTGAGGTTGCTGTTTTTTGCATTTGGTGGCTTTGTGCAGCGGGTACACACAGCTTTTGGTGGCCGTCAGGAGGATTGGTGTTCGACTTTGGTGGGAGTACTTGAGATGCCAACCGCAATTACTGCGGGAGTAGGAACTCCTTCCATCAAAGAATCCTTTGGATGTTGCTGGGATGTGTGTGGACTGGTTGTTGTTCGATGTTGGATATTTGCTATGTTAGATAGAGTCGGGTTCAGTAAGACAAAATTGATTGGGCTTTGCTCTTTGCTGTCCAGTGCTGTAGGTGGAGGAGAGAGTGAACCAAAGAAAGAGTAAATGGAAACGAGGGATATAAGATGCAAGTGTACTAGTTATAGACCTGATAGGTGGCAAGGTGCTCAGGGGCATTGCGAAAATTCTGCACCTGGTGCCCATTGATTTGGAGAAATCGCCTCTTCGCGGCTGCATCGGCTTCTGTATCCTAAATAGTCAGTTAAAGCACCGATACCACCCACACCGGGATCTAAAACAATGGATATGTTCTTGAAAGAGTCTTCCAATTGTACCGAGCTGTCGTAAGGTAGGTAGGCTGATCAAGTGTTGGGCACGCGTATTGGACTTGCCGAAGACATGTGCTTATGAGGCCACTTCGGTCGAACGGGGCCTTAAATCTCGCCGCTTTCCGTGTATCTGTCAGACCGTATCAGATGGGGCTCGTTTGTCTTAACAATATCGGAGGAAGGCATCCCAATTATAGTTCAACAGAAGCCTTGCAAGCACCCAGGTCAAGGCCTGGCATTGAGGCCCAACACCCCGGCTTAACCCTAACCCGAGCCGTGCCCCCTTATTCCATCCTTAGCTGGAGCCCAAGCCGCCACCATGCGGCTGGACGAAACTGAGGAATTGGTTGACAACTTGTGTCAGTGCCAGTCGTGCCTCTTTAATCTACCAAAATCAAGTTCAACGCCACAAACACGTCCAATCTCTGCAAACCCCTTCCTACGAGCTGAATCTCATCAACGCAGTTGGAAATATCCGCCGAGAATGGATATTTATCCAGAAGCTGAGTTCGGTGTGCA
Source organism: Podospora pseudoanserina (assembly GCF_035222485.1). Taxonomy (NCBI): domain Eukaryota; kingdom Fungi; phylum Ascomycota; class Sordariomycetes; order Sordariales; family Podosporaceae; genus Podospora; species Podospora pseudoanserina. The sequence goes on from NC_085923.1 coordinate 2,780,002, forward strand.
GAGCCGCGTCAAAACAGCCGGTCTTAATCGCAGAAGCGGGCCGAGCTACATCGCTGCCCTCTCCGTCCCTGCATCCAAACCACCCCACGACTGGCGGGCAACAGTTGCCCGGCGCATCATGAGTCCACCCCAAGAGAAGCGCGGCTTGGTAAAAGGTCCAACTACATTTGACAATTTCTTTCTTGGAAAAGATCTTCTGACCTTTGCCTGAAGGCTGCATCGCTTTGCCTCGGCCCTACATGCTCCAGAGCACACGGCAACCCCGACCCCGGTGACGATTCAGGCCTATACTCCGGGAGATCTTCCTTCAAGCCTTGGTTTCAATTGTAATGCAGAAGCAGCTTGAAGAAGCAGTGCGAAGAAGTAGAACAGCTTTGCACAATGTGGAGAGCATAACGAGACTTCTAATCCTAACAGCATAGTGTAAAAAAGATCCAACGGTTAGACTAGCTACCTGCAAGAACTCGAGCTCCTCCTATCGCAAAGCTAGGCCGTTCGTAAATACTATCAAGACACCGAGAAACTATTTGCTGCTTCCATCACAGCAATCAAACCACTCACATCCCCTGTCCTAGCAAAGAGATCCTCAGCATCCTGCTTCTGCCTCAGAAATGCCTCGTCCCGAAACTGCGGCTGAATCTGCTGATCGATCCAGTAATTGTTGATACTGTGCACAATCGACGAGTTTTGCCTCGAGGGAGGGGGAGTGAAGAATCTTGGTGTGGTATGTTCCCAGATAGTGCTCCCAACCGTTGTAGGGTCTGAACAGACGGAGAACTCGTCGTCTCCAGAGCTCGGTGATATTGAACGCGGGGTTTCTGGAAACCCCAGCAAAGGCCTCCAAGATGGTAGTTCTGGTGACATGCCCGAATCAGTACTTCCGGCGTCAAAGTATGGCTCTCGAGACTCCGGGCCCACATCCCACGTTGGACACCGCAGATAATCCGGTACTGGCATATATTGATGAGATGTCTGAAAGGCCGGATTGCTCGCAATATTCTCTGCCCATGCAGTTCCACCTGCAAAATGGATTGACAGAGACGATCCAGAGATAACACGATGTCTTGTGGTGAATTTTGGGTAGACAGTCTTGTACTTCCAATCCATGTGTATAAACCACTCATCGTTGTTTGCCTTGTCGTCCAAAATCTTCATATCGACGCCGAGTGTCCTTGAAAGCACGTATGTGCTGATAGTATGAAGTCCTCCGGGGTTGCTAGCCAAAGGGTTAATGGAGAGCTCCAACTGCCCTGTCGACAGGCCATTCGGGTCATGCTCGTAGATTCTAGTGATGAAGATGATATCCTGCCGAGTGGTTAGAACAAGACTGAGAGAAATCTTCTTAGCAACAATCAGGCATACCGCATTTTTCACAGTCTCAACTTCAGCGGAAGGTAGGTACGCCATTTTGACAGTATCAAAATCGAACAGAAGTTATTGAAGGATATGAGAACGGGGAAAAGGGCCAGAAGATAGTTAAGAAGGAATTGGAGCTGAAAGATTAATTCCAATTACTCGCCAGACGTGCCGCAAAACAATAGAAGGTGCGGCCACTGTGTGATCCGCTGGGCAACATGCCTTCCCTACAGGCTCACCAGGCTCTGGCATCTAACCGTTACATAAATCTATACACATTGCGCATTAAACAGGTAGGTAGCTATCATATACCGAGGCTGCCATGCCCGACTAAGCTGTCAGGAGAAACATCACTGACGCAAGACATAAAAGAAGAGCTGAAAGCCGCTTTTCTTGAAAAGGCACTTGGAATTTTGGGAGTCTGCAACTGCAAGGCCCAAAGGGGGCCACATGAGGGGTAACCTTGAAGTGAGTAAGGCACACCCAGCGCATGCGGCCAGTGAGAGATCGGCAAGGCACAGTGTGCGGTGCATCATGACAGGGGGGTGTGCAGCCGCTTATGCACAAACTCACCAACCCCCGCCGCTTGAGCTTCCATGAAGACCGCAAAGCATTGGATGGCGGTAAATGGCGGTCCAGTAAATAAAGGGCAACGCTCGAGAGACCTAACAGTTCAGGGCGTGATCGCGTCCCTGTCCTTGGCGGATTCTGTCGGGAAGCTGAACATCGGCTTGACTTCAATCTGATCACTTTTCCAAACGGCACCAGAACCCGCCCGCCAACACAGCTGTGGCAGCTGAAGGCCATTGTTAACCACCGCAGGCCACTTCCTTCCGGCAACAGCATCGAGCACTGATGTAGCGCGACACCATACCTGGATCTTAGATCTGGCTGCTAGCTTGACATTTTCCATTTTTACCATGCCTGAAACCTTGATCGAGGCAATACATACTCGACTTTGCTAGCCAAGCTCCACCACCATCCAAGGTTGAGTGAGAGTTTGAGGAGGGAGGCGGTGGAAGGTGGCAGGTGGCAGCATCTCGACGTTCTTGGTGGACGTCTTGATCTGCGCAGGCCGAAGCGCAAAGGTCCGTACAGATTTATTTCTTCAAATCGCTCTTGGCAGGTTGGGGCCGACGCAAAGCCATTTCTGACAAGCCATCAGATTGACTTTTTCGCCCCTGGGTCTTATTCGTGACCAAGGTCCAGGGAAAAATAAGCCGCAAACCCAACTCTCCAGCCAACTGCGGCATCCACCACTGACAACCGCGCCACTCGAGCAGCCACCCAGCGCATAACATCAATAATCGAGAGTGATGGACTGACAACAATCAAGAAGGATGAGTCATCAGAGGCCGCGAGCGAATCGGGCCCGCCGGCAACACCAGAATTTCATCACCAGACACGATCTCCTTCCTGGCGAGTTCCTCACCGAGGTTGCCCTGCTGACAAGGAATGGACACGTAGTGATGCTACCAAGAGCACTCATCAGTCCTTGCTACCAACAATCATACATACCTGCGGCAACTGAAGAGATATGGGACGGTGCAACCCAGCAACTGACTGCTGAAGAAGCCTCCTTTTCGACAGTGCGCTACTCTCCCATGGGGCTGCTTTCCAGCAATCGCTCACCGCGTACGTGGTACAAAATTCCGCAAATGTCGCCACAATGGACTATAATGCGGTTTCCCATTCTAGACAGTGAATTGTGTCGCCAGAAGGGGGTGAGCACCATCCCGGGGCGTCCGTTTATCATTTGGCGCAGACAGTTCCTTTCCAGGCTCCTAACACCACGAACACCATACGTTTTTGACGGGAGTAATACGGCGGCAATGGGTGATCAGGGACAGAATGCCGATATCCAGAGTGGCATGGGGCGCATGCCTTCGGTTTTCACCCATGGAGGGGTGGATTCGGACAACCAAGTTCGGATGGAACGCACGCCTTCAGTTGTCGAACAGGGAGGGTTTGATCTGAATGGTCAGACTGAGATAAGGAGCGTGTACTTTCGGTTGTCAACCCCGAGGGAATTGCTCTAGATGGTGGTGTTAACGTTGGCTTTAATGCTGGACAGCATCACGTACCATCTGGCCGCGAGGCTGGACCATGAGGTATGTCGTTGAAATAAGCAATGAGGCTTAAGCAAGAGCTAACTCTTGTGGTAGGGATCACCTTGTCTGTTTGGCTCTGCCAGGATCACTACCCACCATGCTACTGTCGCGGCGTTGTGCTACTGCTGCTGTGCTGGGGCCGGGGGTGATTGGATGCTACAGAACCTTCTCACATTGGATGACACTGTGACGTTACCTGATACTGTCGCGCATTTTCACTTGTGGTTGGCTGGCTACTCCGCTTGTGTCCGCGTGGCAATTGGTTAGCCGGAGTTGACTCAGTTCACGTCTCAATTCGCGTCTGTTTTCTGGTTGAGCCCAGTCTCGACATGGATCAACCTCCAGGATTTGGCTCCTTGGGTCAACCGTTTCGGATTTCTGCGGGACACGGGCCGTTGGTCCATTATTCGATGATGAAGGGCCCGTTTTGGTAGAACCAAGGCCGCAAGATTCGTTCAAGCGAGGGAAATGTTTTGGTGAGAAGAAGAGTTTCGGAAATGGAGAATCTGCATCAGCTGAGGAACGCAAATCCACATGGCTTTTCGTATCCCTTTGTCAAAACGACAGTTTTCTGCTTGCAGCAACAATTTCGTCTCCACACAGCGAAATGAGATATAGCGATAGTCTCTTAAATACCTAACAATACAAGTGGCCAAACGGAGCTGTTTTACATGGGCCGGAGCGACATTTTCCACATTGAGATAAACGTTAGGGTTTCTTGCTTAGTCACTATTAAAGCGCTACATGAAGTAGGATGAATAGAGGTTTTTGGCATTTTTAGGCAGTCCAATCCTTTGATTTTGGCCCCTATTGGGAAATTTTGGGGGAAAAGGGTGTAGTTTTGTTGACGATATTCGGCATAACGATCGGACCCCTATAAGCTTGACAAGACTTGCAGTGTGAAAGCGTTCGTAGTCGAAACCTTGGCGGGTTACGTCGCTGAATGGTTAGCGGGTTACGGTTATGTGTTTGTTTCTTGAACTAGAGGAGGAAAAGGTGTGTGTAGTTACCCAAGCCCAGCAAAGCCCACAAAATCCCATCCACAACCGTCTCCACTTCTCAGCCCCACAGACGCTTTGCCCATGATGAATCCACTTTCAACCTGAGTTGTTCATTTCTTTCTGGGTACACATGGGCGCTTCAATAAGTACGATACAGAACAATTCGCTTTTGGTTCTCCGTATCCTATCTAACCCAGCTTTGAAGCCATTCTTTCTAACACTATTCTCAATGCTGATCCACCAACAAGGAAACCACAGTACGGCGTATGAAGATTACACCACACAGCGCACAAATCTATCCCATTCGGTATGATAAACAAACCCACACGGAGGTAAACCGGCGTTTAATCGACAAAGGAGATGTAGGGGGTGTCTATTTCGAATTGCTTAACATGAGCCTGAGCAGACACTACTCGAACGTTCAGAGAACATGCTGCTCGGAGGAGACGATGAAAGCATTCTCAGTCGTTGATACTGGCAACCGGAAGTATTCTCCACTCCACTGACACAGCATATCTGGAGTTGCATGACTTCAAGCAAGCCTGACATGTCTCCTGTTTGCTGCTGGAGCTGCTCAGCACACCGACGCTTTTCGGCGATGTCATCGGCCCTCGGCTGGGTGATACGGAGACTATCCCCCCTCCTTCGTCTGTGACAGCTGGACGGACGAGATTGCATGAGATTCTCTGCCCTCAGTAGTGGATGAACAGACAAAAGCCTTCTTCGTTGTGCTTCGTCAATCTTAACATATCTGGCCGCTATTGCCTGCGCCCAGTCAAGGCTTCGGGTAAAGCCCAGTTTATAGCTGTTCTGGTTGGCCACGGCTGAGGCTCTCGTAATTCGGTGAGGTGTCTTGAAGGTTGGATACCGGCTCGCGGTATTGTTGGTAAGTCTCCATTCCACCATTGCGTATAGGCGCCCGAGCGAGAGACGACGCTGTAGCTCCCCGTGGTCAGACGTCGGAAATATGGAGCATAAAACATCGAAAGGCATTGTGTTGTCTTGCTCGCACGTCTCACTCGTTGTGTACTGAAAGCTGCGGGCTTTGCACGGTCTCTGGAATATTGATGGGGCGCCGATCACGGCAACGGAGTGGAGGTATATGCGGGCTGGCTTCTTACGCATTAGGAAACAGGTTCAGGCCTAAGGAAGAGTTGGGTACTCACCTTGTCTTTGGGATCTTCTTTCTTGATCGCAGCAGTGGCTCTGATGGGTGACATGATGATCGATGGCGCTTCAGGGCGTTTGAGTTTTGATATTGATCAATTATTGTTTCTCCTGTCCTGAAGTAGGCTCACCTTATTATATGCCCATCTACGGTCATAAGGCTTCGAGTAAAGAGTCAGACATGGTGGAAATATGGCTAGACATTGGGCGGCTCTTTAGTGAGGGCATGAGGCTTGAGTTCCTCCAATAAAGTGTCTCGTTGTCGTGGCGAGTACTGGTTGCCTGACGAAAATATGGTCATCACAGTCTTTGTCTTCGGTGAGATGGTTCGCGAATCGCCCATAAGCGCATTTGGGCGAGAGGCTTTCATCATGCTACCATGGAGGAAGCGGAAAGAAGATCTGATCGTTTGGCACACTTCACAATCGATAATCGATTGTGCCTTCTGGCATTGGAAAAATGCGAAATGATTATTGATGCAAGTGGTGCTCAGCTGCTCCATGAACTGGCCAATCAATGCGGACGGTGGACCAGGATACGCGCCTTCCCACCCTCCAGTTCCAGGCCCAAGTGGAATTGAAAACCAACGAACCACCTGCTCTCCTCGGTGAGCCAGAACCTCCATTGGGACCTTTTCCTTTTCCTTTTCCTTTTCCTTTTTGCAGCCTTCCTGCCTTCCTGCCTTACGGCCGTCGTTCTGAGGCATGCTGTTGTACGGGTAGTTGATCACCCCTTCCTTTGCAGATGCTAACAACCCCTTCCGTCCTAGGTCTGCTTCAGTCGAACTTCGAAGCTTGGCCACCTCAAAGAGCTGACCACTTTTTCATTTCTCACAGACCGAGTCACTGCGCTGCCCTCCCCGACCCTATCCCTAATACAATGGGCCGTTATCCACGGACACCCAGCATCAAGTCTGCCTTTCAGATGATTGATGCTCGAGAGCGGGAAATTGCACATGAGGCGGACATGGGAATTCCATTTCCATCGTGTTGTGGCTGTGAGCTGGACGAAGCCTCACGATGTTTTCCACATTGTTCAATACCAAGGAGAACAATTCCATCCATACGTTTTGCTGACTGAATATCCTCCGATCGGTACCTTCGTCTACTCAGACTGTAAGGATTTACAGTGATATACGTCGGTGGTAATGCTACTTGCGGACGGCTACTCGCCGTGTGTATCAATCCTGCACATGGCAGTGCCATGCCCAGCCAAGACCTTTTTTTTTCGTTTTTGATTTTGCCAAACTTTGCCTGCACGGGTTTTTGGGCTCTTCAAACATAGGTTTCCCGCTTCATACTGTTTTACAAATTGAAGGGTGAGGGTGCTGCAGTATATCTCCTCTCGAAATGTCACCACATACAGTTGCACACATTCTGGAAATTTGAGATATACAACTGCGTGAAGCAGCCCGTGAGCCCCAACGATCTCCCTCGTTTTCCAGATTTTTGGATTTTTCCTTTTAGTTCCTTCTCAAGTCTTTCTACGGTTCCCCCTTCTTTGTCTATAATTTCGACCAGGGCCAGCACATTTTCGAGGACCAAAGAGTTGCCGGGTTTGCTTCAACCGTCAAGACAGGTGCTTTTATATCGGACATCAACTGTTCGTCTATTCCCCATTTCACGGCATCTTTTCTACTTCAGAAAGCACGAGACCGGTCGGAAGACAATCATCAAATAGACCGCGCTTGGTATCGCTTGCCTAACACAGATACAAAAACTGCGTTTGGGCTGGGCATAAATCTGGTGTCAAGGTTAAGGTAGTTGCTCCCCCTCTTCTGGGATTTGCAGCAAACTAACACGCTCTCACAGTTTGGAAGTTCGCTTTCGGAAGTAGATATAACATGGCCGACCCTCGACCTTCGGCAAAACGTCGCTGGAGGCCCCGGACCGTAGACAGACGCAGACTCTTCAACAGCTCGAAAGAGTGCCTGACTGGTATTGAGATTGTCGTCAGGGTCCCTCGGGATGGCTACCAAGTCCAGCCCCAGGGTGCCACCGTGACTCTGAATGCGTACTTTTCGAAGATTCTCGGCGACTCCTACATCTCCAAAGACACTCTTGACTTGTTTGGCTTGGGTTACCGGACTGATTCGCTCCCCAAACGTCGCCTTAACCCATGGGGTGGTGTCTTCAAGCCTATCGGGTACGTTGAACTCTATGTGCGACAGCCTTCTGACAACGCTGCCGCCCCCTTCAAGCTTGTCACCTTCCACGTGCTCGAGGGATCACCGAGCCAAGACGGCCTTGATCTCGTGATCGGCGAATCAGGTTGCAATCCGGTTCTCGGCGATGGCTTCAACTTCACCCAGTTCAACGAGAACGCCCAGAGGGAACTATTATACGAGTTGCAGCAGCAGCAGCAGCAGCAGCAGTGGCAGGAGAATGTTTGGCCGCAGCAACAGGAACAACATATGCCGCAGCAGTGGGAGCAGCAATGGCAACAGCAGCTACCGGAGTCGGGTTCTCAGGAAGTCAAGGCAGAAGAACAAGAATGGCTGGGCTTTCGGCATGAAGCGTGGCAGGCGCATCAACAGCAGATGGAGTGGGCTGAGGGTGAGCAGGAGTACTATGAAGAGGACATGGAGATGGACTAGAGCGAGGCTCGAGATACCTTCAGGTCACAATCACCAGGTATGATGCACCCCCCTCCATAAGGCCAGTCACAGTACCCTAACCCTTTACAGTTGACCCCCACAAGAAACATGAGGGAATGAAACTGGGAATTTCTTTTGCACGCTCGCTTCGGCTCCCTGGGCTTTTATTCATTTCCTGATGCCTCTTGTTTTCGTCCCTCATTTCTCGACATGACTTATAACCAAAGCCACGATAGCTACCTCTGTACTCGCACTTTGTAGCGAGCCTTCTCCTACTCAACTGGGGAGGGCCGGTGGTGACTGAAGACTCAATATATTCCTTTGTTTACGTTCTCAATATCTTTCCTATCTTTCGGGCGACTAAGGTCGGTACATGATCATGTAGCGCTGGCACAATAGCGCAGAGCTCTCAGCTATCATTCTTTTCTTTTCTGTTCGCCTTTTTGGTTTCGGTGTTGTTGTTATTCCGGTGTGATCCTTTCGTCGGTCGTTTATATCTAGATATCATATACACTAAAGCAGCAAGAATGGCACTTAAATTGTTGGGGCTCAAGAGAAATTGACGGCTCTGTCCCATTGTTGTGCAATACTATCGTCACTAAGAAAATCGCACTACCGACACCCACATCATCCACAGACTATCCCAAGCGGTCTTCTGCTCTACCCTACTCTAAGCAAACACAACCAACATCGCATCTGGAAAGCCCATTTCTTTTTCGTGAAATACCTCCAGAAAAGTCGGCGAGTTTCTTGATCGTCGGACCCAACAAGCTTCTCGGGCCCGGATCTCCGCCACAGGCTCACAGCCCTTGGGGGCGTGTTCCATCTGATCTGAACAAGAACCTGACATAGTTACCTATCCCGAGCTAGGGAGGCGGGAAGGACCGATTGGCACCAAGTGTAGGGGAGGCACATGGACCTGACGTGTCTACCTAGGCCCAACAGACCTAGATTCGTGGTTCTCGCGCCGGAAGGATCATTAGCCTTTTTTTTTTCTGACTTCACCGCCATTGAGGCATCTGGCCATGAGGGATCAATCACCCAACGCAGAAGGTGCCTCCGATGATGAGAAAGGGGATGATGGTGTTACGGGGTTCTTTTGTTGACTGCGTGATGTTTGAGCAGCCAAGGCAGCCTAGTCGTTCACCACAAAGTTCGGTGTTTAAGTGTCAACAAACCCAATCGAAGCCCAACCACCTCTGGGGGAATCTGAAAGCCGGATAGCACCGAATACAAAGGAGGGAGCCCACGGGGATGCACAGTCGCGGCGGCGGTCTACAGTATATACCCCATGGTGTGGTCAAATCATGGGCTTCGTGGAGTTGTGCCACACACTGGACTTACACAGCAATAACTTCCGTTTTGGGAAAAGGTGGGTCCTCATCCAACCGGGGGAGCTACCCGGCAGACGTAGCCACACTCGAAAATCTTTTCAGTCAGGATTTGAGATTGGATCTCTGGGGTTGGTGGGGATGCATGTCAAGGAAAACTGGTTGCCTGAGAATTTGTGGTGGTCGCCTTATTCTCGTTTGTGAAGATGTAGCGCTTTGACATCTATCTGATGGCTTGTCTTGTTTGTCGGGAGGACCTGTCAGAAAAATGCAAAATCGAGGCAATCACGCAGAGCAGAGTGCATTGTATGCTGTGCGAGTACACGTTGTGCGGATAACCGCTCCTCCTGCATGCCACGCTGTACCCATCTGTTCTGCGTTTTGCATTTGCATCGCAGATGGCTGCATGCTGTCGACCTGGGCCGCTGTGGGTGCACATGCCAGGAGATGTCCAAGTGAAATGTCGATGCCTGACCCAAATACCGAATTTCCAGTCTCGCGGAGAACATGTTTCTGGGTAGTGGTTGGCTGTGATGTGCCGGCTCCATGTGGTTCTTAACGTAGGTAGGTACCCAAACTTTTTCTCTCTCCCTTGCTTTGCTCTTCAGAAGAAACACGGATTGGTTGGAAACGCCGTTGATTGGCGAATCCCTGGCTCGCTGCAACTCATGATATCCCTCTCTACTTGTCATAAGAGGAGCCACGTCTCTGACAACTCTGCCAATTGAAACACCATACACCATCTATCACATCGTATCATGCGATGCTAGCGATGTGATAATAACTATGTTGTCGCCTTGCCAATTGTAGCCCTCGGGGTCCCGGATGTACCGGCGATGGCGCTACACCCCCTCCGCCATCCGCAAGGCGTCAACGGCGTGGCTTTCTCTGGGGCGATCGCGACACACTGTAAAAAGTCACCAGAAGCGAGTCAAATGCACCCACAATGAGGTGATTCCCGCGAAGCCTAACACCTTTTCAGCTAATCAACACCCTAAGAACCTGGTAGATGGCGTTCTGTGGCTGGCTGGCTGATGATGGAGCACGGCCCCGGCTCACGGCTGCAAAGCCCCAAGCGCCCGTTTTCCAGAAAATCCCCAATAAACAGCGCTGATGACGACGCCCGCTGCTTCCGCCACCTCCAGACAGAGAAACCCCCCCCATCCTGCAAACAAAATCACTCAACGTATCACCGTCGTACTAGTCACGGCGGAACGGATCGGTGTACACCATCTTCTATCAGGAGCAGACCTGTCCAATTCCCTCGGCGTTTGTGGTGGACTTTCGGTGAAACAGCAGCCAATTGTCATGGTTGATCCGTCAATCTTGGCACCTTGTCCTGCCACATGGCAAGTGCCGTGGACTTGTGATTTAGGCAGGGGCTGTACCCTAGTTGACCTGATGGAATGCCGTCATGACTAAATACTCAGATCGGCCAACAGAAAGCTGACCGGCGAAGGCAATATCTCGTCCGGAGTACTTGTGTTCGAGTGGCAAACACACGATGCATTCTCCTGACGGACGCCTGAATATTTCGGTCTAGTATGCTGACCGAGCCCAGCTCATCCCATACCAAGTGAATGATCGCCTACTTGCAAAATCATATCCAGATATGTTGTCTCTGATGAACCGAGACGGTACGGAGTTCGTGATTCCAAATGAGCAATTCTATGAGGGAACAAATGTATTCTGCTGCCTGGTAGCCTCGAGCTAACATGGTTGACCGTGATCACGACGCTGCCTGGAGCTATGGAGCTGTGCAGTTCGTGACCTCAGGTTCCAAGAAGTTGGACTTTGACATTGGCCAAAGAAAGTCTAAGAGGGAGGCGACAGATAGAACCAGAAGCTCATCGGCCAATCCTGTTGCCGCTAATTGATCTCAACTGGGTGTCACCCAACTGTGGGAGTTTTCTTGTGGTGACAGAAATTAACAAGACGACTCCCTATGTACCAAGTCAGCTCCAAACAGCCAACCAGGCTTTGCAGGTTCTCTTCCCCCCAACCGCCAGGTCTCAATGAAACCGATGAGATGATTTGAATACCGAAGCGACGAGTTCGCTAGGATGTACCTCGCTCAATCAATGCCGTTTGTACATGCCCTGCCCATCAACCTCATGTAGGTGTTGCATGCTCGGCTGCTGGAGATCCCCGTTCAGTGTTCCGAGGCGAGCGCGTTGTCGTGCTCATTGGTGTACAACACGGCATCGTGATCAGCCCTGAAAAGTCAGGGCGCAGAGAATCAACTCCCATACCAACATCCGTACCGTTCCGGCCCAAATCATCCGCCCGTGGACAGGACGCTTTTGGTTTGTTTAACCCGATGTGACAATGATCCGTAAAATCCCGTATACGCCTTGCCGTATCTATTCGCTCGCCTCATTGCCACCAACATAGTTCCGGCTCACATCGCCCTCCACCCTCACAAGGTTCTGCGGCACAACCTCCCCAGGAGGAGAGTACCCCCCCAAAGCCGTCACAGCCGCCGCAAATCCTCTCCAAAAATCACAAGGCGTTTTCTGATGCTTATCGTCACTGACAGTCGTTATCCCCCAGCCACCCACATCCAGTACGCCGGAGACTTGCTCGCCCTGTCCGCTGACAGGATGGTTCCAACGTATAGCCGGTGGAAGATTCAGTATCTTTCTGTTCATATTTGGATTCCCTGTGGTGATGTACGACGCAAAATAACTCTGCATCGCTGTGCTGATGCCTGCCACCAAGGTGCCGAGGACAGGTACAAAGAACATGGCGAGGTCGTCGAGGAAGGTGTCGGATGTGTAGGCTGTGCTGAAGAAGGTGGGTATCAGGTCAGTGGCGTGCTGGCCAGGGAAGACGCTGTATTGCATGTTCCAGACTTTGCTATCGCCGAAGGACTCTGTCAGATCTGTAGAGATAGAGTGGACGTTAGCAACCATGACCCAAGAAGCAACGGGAACGCCTGGACTTACGCCTAATGTGGCACGTAAAGCAACTATCTCTTGTAAACTCCGTCATCCTAGCTGTCTGTGTGGCATACTTTGACTTCTTCGTCCCTTTGACAGGAGGGTATGCTTCTTCAATCTTGTCGTTCACACCTGCCGTCAGAGTATAGTTGGGAAACAGCTGGCCCAAAAAGCCTGAGAACTGCGCATCTGTCTGAATGGAACCGCCCACAAACAAACTTGCCTCGTCCGCGACATGGGACAGGATCAGGGACTCGAGCTTCCAAAACTTTCCCAGGGCGAGCTCCAGCACTGGCAACTGCCGAATAAACTTGCCATCCGGTGTTGGGCCAATTGCAAAGGTACCCGGTGCCTGCTTCAAGTTCAGCGCGTTATTTGCCTTGATCAACGCCGTCGGGTCAGCAGCTCGCAGACAGGCCAGCCCTTTGCCTTGACATCCAGCGAGTGTTGCAAAATCCTGAAATGTATCTTCAACTTTGCCAGCACGGTCCCATATCGGCTGGAAGGCTGGAGATTGCAGAATTGCCCTTGAGAAGAGAGGATCAAGGCGACCCCCTTCCGCGACAATGTGGTGAAATATCGACGACGCACCCGCCGATTCGCCCATTGCAGTGACTTGGGTAGGATCACCACCAACCAAGTGAATATGATCCCTCACCCACTGCAAAGCAGCCCTTTGATCGTGCAATCCAGCGTTTGGGAGCCCGTCTCTTTCCATGGATTCCCCTGCCAAGAATCCGAAGGCACCGACGCGGTAGTTGATGGCGACAAAGATCATGTTGTTATTTGACTGCCCAATCATTCCTCCTCCATCGTAGAACGGTAAGTCGGGCGTCATCGTGTCCTTGCTGCCAAAAAGAAAGCCACCTCCGTAGATCCATACAACGACGGGTAACTTGATGGTCGGGTTTTTGAGCGCCTTTCCAGGCACATAAACGTCGAGGAATAGACAATCTTCGCTTCCACCTGAGAAGAGTGGCAATGGGATTCCACCAAGGCTGAAGAGGAGTCAGATACCAGAAACATTTGGGGTTTCCCATCAAGAACAGCACCTACAACTGGTTTATGACAGCTCCGACAGGCGCCTTGTTGCCTGGTCCGACCACATTGATACCATTCGGAGCCGACTGAATGCATCTTGGCCCATAACTGCCATCCTGATGAGTGCTATTCTGTGCTGGGGGCGCTGGTTTGGCCCATCTCAGCTCACCGACAGGTGGGGCCGCATATCTGATGTTCTTGAAGATGTACCTATGATGTCGTTAGCTTGTGAGACGGCTCAATCTCCAAGACGCAAGAACTTACAAATCGCTTGATGACCGATAACTTGAGGCTCTATACGATCCATATGGTAAAGTGAGTACCGGTAGCGAGGACTGCGATTGAAAGCTAACACCAGGCTTCAAAGGAATGCAAGTAACAAAGGAGAAGAAAGATGCAAAGAAGTAAAGGAGTGTATAAGGGACCGCCATCTCGAGCGGACGGTGAGCAGCACTACACGCCACCGAACCCACAAGTTTGACAAGAACTCGCAAAGGAAAGGCCAAGGCCATCAAACAAGAGTGGCATCACCCATATATCAGTGGCCACCACCCCAGGTAACACCCGAAAAACGCCTTGATCGATCTCTCCGGGCCGCCCGGCCGGCTATCACCTCTATCCTCACCGGGCAAATAAGCAGCCAGAGAAGCTGTCCTCAAGTCTTGTATAAGATAGAATCTTCTCCAAAGGGAAATTATCTCGATGAGATCGCGCCGTAGCTGCAAGGTACCGGAATTAGTGCCTCACCTTAACAGCTTCTGTGCCCATAATGCGCCAATCGGAGTGCTCAATTGACCATCTCATCTTCGAAAGGTTGTGATATGGATTTGAACAATCTTTCAGTTGGTAGCCCTACCAAGGGTGGCGACCTATCAGTCTGTCGCTATTGAACCTCTCGTGATGCTTGACCAATTCGTGTTGTTTGGTGTTTTTGTGCCCCTCGTCGGCCGCAATGAAGGCAGACCGAAAACCGACCTGGGTCGCTTGCGGTCGCGACCATTATGCGTGGGAAATACGAGGCCGCAGAGGCAAAGCAAAGGTAGAACTTGAGATGCCTCGGTCAGGCAGTGATGACTGGTGTGGTTGCGGGTTTGCACCTCAAATCGAAGTGAAGTTAAATTTGGAGAAACGATTGGTCGACGGCATGATGAGCGTGATTCCACCACGGAATAGGGGAGGCGCTTAGAAACCCTAACCCTCCATTCATCGCTTGAGGGACAAGAAAATGGAGGATAAAACAGAAATCAACCGGCTCAATTACATGTGATGACTCCGATTGCTCTCATAATTCCTGATAAAACAATGGGTAGTTGTTTATTATGGCCTGAAGACAAAAAATGAAAGGCTGACGCTGCGATTATGAGGGCATTCCACGGCACGCACGTAACATCTGTTTAAGGAAAACATTGAGAAGCAGACTTCCAGCCCTCACAAGCATTACAGACGAACGTCTGCCCGAATGGTCTAGACAGTTGAGACAGCACAAGATCATTCTTCTCATGGCGCTTCCTAATGGTAAATTCAAGAAGCAAAGACAAAAAGGCAGCGTTTCCTTGTCGACTGGAAACAAGAAGTACAAGTATATCGAAAAGAATGGGAAAGGAAAGCAGGAATATACTGTCAGTCTGGCTGAAACGTAGATGACGACGTCATGCCAAAAAGGGAGTCGTAGCTCAATGCGCAAACAATACCGGTTGTCGACATCAAGAGTTTACCAAATGAAAAATGAGGGTACGACTCGAAGAAGGAACTTCGATGCAAGCAATCCCAAAATAAAGGCAGTGATAGTCGAAAATCTTGTAGTTGGTTAAGTGATGTTTCTGGTCCCGTTGTCCATTTTCTAAGTCCACTTGATGACAATCAAGGGTGAAAAAAAATGTCGAAGAATAAAATACAAATAGGTGACTGTATGTATTTTAGCTACCAATTCGCGGCCTCTTTGCCCAGAGAGACATCCCGACCTGGACGATGGTATCTAGAATATAAGCATCAACAAATCCACAAGCGCCCTCTTGAATGGAGATACTTAAGAATAAACAACCTTCTTGGATAGAAGGTTAAAAAGAATTACAGCTGTACCTTGCATTTACATGCGAGATGGGGGAAGAAAAAAAGAAGACACAATGACCCGCCTCAGAGAGAATCTTCCAGCACGCAACTCCACCCACCGGGGACCGGCCTGCCTGCTCGTGGCGACATATTTGCTGAATTGTTGATATCGAAAGAGAAGGAGAACAGAAGGAGAACGTCCAGCGTCGAATTGGCGACCAAGTCAACCCTTTAAGCCGATCCCAAGAAAGCACTGAGTGCAATAGGCACACCCAGGCAAAGCCCATTTACCCAGGTGGGAATCGAACCGTCGCTACGGGTGAGAGCGCTATGCTGGCTATGTTGCGCATTACACCACATGTCCATTTCAGTTGTGTCTGAATTTAATATCTCCTGGTGCGGAAAGAACACCTGTAAACCCCCGTCAGTTGCTCTTCGACGTTGCTGCTTGCCAGGTCGTGACGTTAAGTTGCTCCTGCTACTATAGCGACCAACCCTCGCGACTGCTGTGTCAACATACACAACCGGATGGACATGTCTATCTGCCCTACCAGTAAGAGACAGCTACCCACCAGCGAGAGTCAGCTACATCCGCACCATTACCACCATCACCACCATCATCAAACATTCAAACCCAGAAAGGAAATAGCACAACTCAAGCAACAAAATCTCACCTTAACTCAAAATCATCAATCCCAGCTCCAATCTCCTCAATCCATACCCATCGTCTCTCTATCCACGCGGAAAAAAAAAATTCGCCCATGTCCAGTATCCATACCCTCTATCCATACCCACTCTCCATGCCATCCACAACAAACGAGGATCAATGAACTGCACCCCAGCCGGGGACCTCGCGGAGCATAGGTTCTTTAATCACTGCCGCACCCTCTTGAAGGGGGCGACGAGGCCGGGCGAGGCTGCGGTCCCAAGATCGTAGAACAAAAATGTGACTCGAACCTGCGACCTTGGTTTCCGACTAGCGAACCTCCTTGAGGAGCCCAGGCCGTCTCGACAGGTTGTGCCGTACGCAACGATACAGTCGTTGTGGTGCTGCGTTGATTTGGTGCAAACCCGACACCTAAAACCCCTCCTCCGGTGTCCCATCTCTTCCATGAGTAGGTTGAGCAGCATCATTACTTACCCACTGCCACCATCAACAGCTGCCATCGTCGTCCAATCTCCCCATCATCAAGCGTCGTCGTCGTCCACCATCACGATCACCATCATCCATCTTCACTCTGATCTCCCTCACCACATCCACACTCAACATCACCTGCCATCGTTAGCCATCACCACTGCCATCATCACCCTCTCCCACTACTCACCACATCACACCACACCTAACTCAGACATCAACCACCCTTGTTGCAAATCTCAAAGTTCACTACTTCATCCTATCTACCCAGAAGCACTACACAAACTGCGTACATCATCACCAATCTGTCTCCATCTCCTCCATCTCCCCACGTCAGATGTGCTTCATCGCAACCCTCTCCTCATCTCCGTCAACGATCTCCTTCGACTTCAAACCACACAAGAAAAAAACGTATGCATCCAACCCTCCATCAAAAAAACAAACACGAAAACCAACAAAGAAGAGAATCATCAAACACAACAAGAAAATCCATTTGTAGTCCCGTTTCCCACCAAACGCCACAACCAAAACTCGACTCAAATGCTACCATGCACAAGGGAAGAAAAAAAGGTCATCGTTGAGCGAGGATTCTCAAACGTTGAAACGAACCGAAACGCGTCCCCATCCCCATCCTCACCTCTCAAGGGTATCTTGCCACTGCACACACCTCCCTCAAACAATTGTCCCTAATCACTCCTTCATCTTGACATAATTACTGGGGAAAATACCGTGTTTCGTTCCAATCATGCCCGTCCTAAATCATCGTGTCAGCCTCAACCTCCAAACCATCTCATCAAATGTCAAACCTTACCACCAATCCGTAGCATTATCCGTCTTCTTCAAGACAGTAATTACATCCCCCTTCTTGAATCCCAAATCGCCCGGCTCCACCGCCTCAAAGGTAAACAGTGCAATAGCCTCATTCTTCTTCAACATGGCTTCCTTACCCGCGTAGTTCGGCTTCGGCGCCGCCGGCCGTCCAGGCGGAGCCTTCTTCTCTCCTGTCGCGGCCCCACCAAAAGAATTATCCGCATACGTGCTCGACCTCGACCCCTGCCCAAACGATCTGGGCTCCTGATCATAAACCGGATCCTGCCACGTGGAAGATCTCTTGGGTGGCGCATAGTAATCTCCCTGTCCACTGCTCCCCGCAGGCACACTGTCCCGGTTCCTCGACTGCCCCTCCCCATAAGCTTGGCCAGTCTTGTTACCCCAGACAACCGGGTCTTCGTGGTCGTCATACACCGGTACATCGTTGTACATTCTGTTGTCCATCGATCCACCGGCCGCCATACCGTTGAAAACTCGAGTGTTGAGGATGCTCATCAGGGGATAAGCCTGCGACGGTGGGCGCTCGGCTCCAGACAGGAGTTCCCTCGCCGAGATCTGTCGGCCGTAGAGCTTAGCATTGGCGTCCTTGCGCTCGATAATGGCTGAGCCTTCGAGGGAGACACCGGCGAATAATCCCTTTGTCTTGGAGTAGCTGAAGATACCGGCCACACTTCTCAGCGAGGCAGCGCCGGCAGCTTCTGCGTTTCTGCCTACAGGACCAGCAGCTATTGACACATTGCCGCCGAGTGTGAGGGAGCCAGCCTGGGAGAAGGTCTTGACAGCGCTGGCGTCATTGAGAATAAAGACGAAATCTGTCAGCTCGAAGCCGATCTGGCCACCAAAGCCAGCACCGCCGGTTGCGATTGCGGATGGGGCGCTCCAGGAGCCATCGGGGAGGCGGGCGACGACGAGGCCGGAGCCGAAACGGGCGGATCCGAGAAAGCCTGCTTTGATCACAGTAAGGATAGCGAGGCCCTGTTGTGTAAGAATTGTTAGCCGGGGAGTTGACGGAGCCCGACAAGGGCATGGCAGTTGGTTGCTTACCTTGGCGTTGGCGAGGACAGATGGCGGGATGACCTTCTCGGGTCCAAAGGCTTGTCTAGGGTCGATGAACGAGGAGAGGATCTTGCCGCACTTTTTGCATTCGGCTGTGGGAGGAGGAAAGTGTCAGCTATCTGTCGAAGTAGAGATTGCGCCATCATCTTTGAGTCGCGGGATGCTCGGGATGTAAGTACGCACAGGATAAGCTCGAAGGGAGCGGATTGTTGATTCCCATGGCTGCTGCTGTGTCGGGCGCAGGTGATCCTCAATGACCAAAGGGTAGAAGACGAAGAAAACAACAAATATTTCGAGTGGTGAAAGAAGAGGCTTTTTTGCTTTGTGGTCTCGTTACGGCAATCCGGCTTGCGCGGGGGGGTGCTGCAGTCTAGGCAGAAAAGTAGCCAATGCTTGGTGGATTGATCAACTATCAAAAAAGCTCCCAGCAGGCGTGTCCTTGTCAGGGGATCTCAAAGATATTTCAAGGGTGATAAACGATGTCGAAGGCCTTTCTAAGAATGCAAAGCAGCAATTGCCATTGCCGCGCGTCCAGTAAGTGGGCTGTGTATGAAAGGTGACAGTTTGGAGTTTGTGGTGGATGTTCCGGTTACTCTGCCTTGTGATCGACTCTCTCTCCCGCTCGTGGTTGCTGAGTGGCAGCTGGAAGCTTCCCCGCAATTGTTCCCTCGCGCACATGCCAAGCTAGAGCGACGGCCTCCATTTTGGCTTGGAAGACGGAATGCGCTTCCGGATCCCTTGTCGGCGGAGATAACAGGTTGATATCTTGACATGTGTAGATACTCTACTGAGAGCCTCTACAGTATCCCAGCTCTTCTGAAACCAGCATGTCCTGAACACAACCCCCGTGCAAAGCCCCGTTCATGTACGACATTGACATTCTTCAACCCCAAAAATATTCAACACCTGGCCCGTCCGTAGTTGACATCATAGGCGCAGTCCCCACCCACAGCCGCCCGCCGCCGCCGACAGTACGCAAGGCAACGCGCCACACTGTGGCCTGCTCTGGGCCCCACAGAAAAGCGGCTTCAAGCAGGGACCCCAACATTTCATCCCGTCTCCGGCTGGCAAGTCACTGGCGCCAGCGCTTTCAGCCCCCTTTCTCCCCGTTCATGCATGCTGCGTAGACGCGTTTGCCACAACTCCAGACGAACCCACGACGACACCCACTGCGCGCAACACTATCGCGAGATTTTAACACGAACCCATCTTCCGCCCAGACCCCGCGATCATCCTGCCCCGAGTCTCTGGCCCGCGCCCACGACCGGCCCAACTGTGAAACATCCTGCCTCTCCCCTCCCGACAAGCCGCAAGAACAAAGCCCCCAGGCATCACCCTCACCACCACACCTCCCATCCACACCTTCAGTCAAAATGTCCGAATCCTACGAACGCGAACGCCAAAACAACGCCCGCCTCGACGAGCTCTCCGCCAAAGTCTCCGCCCTCCGCGGCGTAACAATCGACATCTATGACCACGCCCGCAACCATGAGCTCATCGACTCCAGCGTACGTCCCTTTTCCTCCTCCCAGCACAACCCAAACAACCAAGCAAACTAACACCCATTCTCCCATTCATAGACCGAAACCTTCTCCTCAATGGGCACCCAACTCAAGGGCTCAGCCGGCAGACTAGGCCGCATGGCCGCCAGCGGGAACAAAGTCGCCATTCTCAAACTGTCAGGGATATTGATCGGCGCGTTTCTGGTGCTGTATTACCTCTGGAGGTTGATGTTCTGAGCATGCAAATACGATGAGATGGTGTGATGGAGGGGAAGCAGAGTCGTCGAATGAGGGCATACATCGGCAATAAAACACTGGGCTTTATCAGGAAGGAAAGGCGAGGACGCAGGGTGGATAATATCGAAAGTGAAGCCGGGATGAAGGCGAGGAGTGCAGGACGACGTTGACACGGGGATATACCACTCGAGATTATATCGTTTGTATTTGTTTCTATGGGATCGCGCTCCTGATAACAGAGAGCGCAGGGCATAGCACATGGCGTTTGGGGTTTGGGTCGGGACGGTTGGTTACAGTAAACTCATTTATATCAACCAATACTTTTTGGTTTCATTTCTAATAGTGGTGCATATCAGTAACATTGTGATATCTCGTACATCCTGAACCCAGTCTACCCGCCCTACAACTACACATGCAAATAAGATTACAAACACGATGCCACGCTTTTTGATCTGTCTGCCCTCCTCTTCTCCCAACCAAGTCGCACCAAAAAAATTACTATGCAAGGGCCCCATTGTATAAACGAACGTCATGATTAAAAGTTGGCTATAGGGATTATCCTGGCTTGAGATGTAGATTCAGGGGTAGTCTTCCCAGCCCCCTGGAATCCATTCACTGCCAGACATTGTTGAACAAGTCACTGTCGCCACCGGGCACAGCCGGCTTGGATGTGCTGGTAGAAGTGGTGCCGCTTGTCCAACCGCCAAACTCCTCGTCCGCAGTGACCTTCGGAGCAGGGGCAAAACCACCTGATGCACTGGGCACGATGGGTTGGCTGGAGAAGGAGCCCCAGCCAAAGTCATTCGAGGTCGAGGTCGTCGCCTTTGGGGGCTCTGGCTTGGCGGGCTCGTCAGAAGCCCAGGCGTTTCCACCCCAGACATCAGCACCAGAGAAGCCGCTGCCGCCAATAGAGCCAAGGGTGTTAGAGGTGGCTACTGGCGCGGGGGCGGGAGCTGGGGCGGGCTTTGGCTGGCTGAGATTGAATACGGAGGAAGAGGTCATTGGGGGAGATGACACCGCAGGCTTAGGGGCGGGGGCTGGCTGAGAAGGTGCTGGCGAGGAAAAGTCGAAGAGATCCCCAAGGGCAGCAGAGGCCGGTGCGGCGGCCGGTTTAGGAGCAGCCGCGGGGGAGGAGACGGAGCCCCACCCAGAAAGCCCGCCAATGGACGACTTGGATTGATGAGTTGATGCGGCTGGCTTGGAGTTGAAGAAGCTGCCGCCGCTCAAACCAGAGAAGGCCGAAGAGCTGCTGGTTGTCTGAGCCGCAGGGCGAGGGGAGCTGAAACTTCCAAGACTAGAGAACGCATCGACTTGGGCGGGCTTGGGAGCAGCAGAGTTTCCAAAGCTCAAGTTGCTGAAGGCATCGTTGAGCCCACCAAAAGAACCCTGGGTCTGTGACATCCCTGTCGGGGATCCCAGACCGCTAAATGATCCCGAAGAGGCATGAGATACTGGTTGTTGAGGAGCCTGTGGTTGAGGTCGTGGCGCGGCTGCGTACAGTGAAAGAATCGACTGCTTGAGGTCTGGTCGGGATTGGCCTCCAGCGCTTGGTGTGCCAGTCGTGCTGGCTGGTCGAGGGGGCGCCGCAGTTTCCGAGCCCAAGAAATCCAAACCCAGCAGCGAATCCTTGGTGTTTGTCGCCTTCGGAGGAGCAGGGTCGGCTTTGGGAGGCACCTTGGACGCTGTTGGTCCGGCGGTACTAGCTCTCGGTGGTGGTACAGAGGCAAGGCCACCACCGATCAAGTCCTCTTGTGGTGGGGCGGCACGTCTTGGGGCCGACGACTGACCGATAGAGCTCTTTCGAGTCGATTCCCTCCGCTCAATATTTTGCTTCTCCTTGACCACGCTCAGGGGAACATCGTCATCGCCATCGGCATCCAACGTAGCAGGGTCCGGCATCGGTCCGTCCATTACCCACCTCTTCAGTTCGTATTTGGTGCGGATGAAGTTCTCGATCTTCGCTTCGCTGGGCACATGGCCAGGGGCCAACTTTGCTTCCCAATATTTGTTCGCGCGGGCATTTCCCCAGTTCAATACACTCTGTAGTTGTTCATCGGTCCAGGAGTCGAGGTCGACAGACTTGACACGGCTGATGTGCGTACCCATGCCACGGTGGATGCCCGAGCATCGGATGCATACGAAGACGCCCAGATTCCAACTGGCCCATCTTGGATCTGTTGATTTAAGGGGTCAATATGGCTTGACAACCATAGAGGAATGGTGGGTGGGAAACCTACGCTTGTTGCGCTTGCAGTCAGCGCACACCTTATTGGCCTCCAATTTCAGAAGGCTCTTGATGGTTTGCTGGTTTTGGAGTGCCCGATCGGCTCCAGGATTTGCCGGTCGTCGAGACATGGCGGGCTGTTTTGTTTTGGCAATGTAGAATAGGAAACCGAAGAATCTCGAAACAGGTAGATAATTTCGTGGGCAGATTCAAAATCGCGGGCGTGCCTTTCAGGTGCCTGAAGCCAGATGGCGCTGGAAACAATGCGACAAGGTTACCGGCTGAAGAGGGGCCGCCCAACGCCCCTTATTGATAACCCGCTAAGTGGATTTTGAATAGACCGCTATAAGATGGATACAACGATATTTAGGTAGCCGCATATTTCCCACCACCTTCAAGCTTCGCCCAGTTTCCACCACCCAACATGGACAGTATAAATCCGTATCACGGCTCTTATACTCTCTTTGGGATCTCAGTAGTCCTGCGATTCAATTTCGAATCATTCTCAACAAGGTGCCACAGACGCGGACAGTTTGTACAACAACAAAGTCACTGTAGACCTACCCATGTATGTTCAAAAAGCTTAAACAGACAACACTGCTCCTCCCGAGGGGCGAGCAGTGACGCAACCAGTTCGAGATTCCAAATAGTGACCTTCAAAGAATATTGATAAATGGCACCCTCCAACGTTCACTCTCACTGCCACATTAGACCCTCTCCAAATCCAAATACCCGTTGATTCCAAACTCACAGCCAAACCGGCTTTGTCTCATCGCCCCTAAAAACCACCGATTTGTCAGTGATCAGCCCCGCTGTATTTCAACCGATTCTCACTCACAGCTTCTAAAGCTTCCGATCTGAGGCCCCCCAGCCCATCCATATAAACCGCATCTCATAACCCCAACCCCTCTCACACATTCTTTAAACTCATTCTCATGCGCTCAACACTCAGCCGTCTATTCTTCACCCTCTCCCACCTAACCCGCACCTCTGCACCCCTTCGTAACACTTGCTCCCTCCGCTCCGGCCCTCCACCACTGAGATCCTCCATGCCCGTCATCCCCTCCTTCCTCGCCAGCCTCTTCGGAACAACCGCCGCCTCCAACATGTCGTCATCATCATCCTACCCAGACCAACGAACACCAGACCAGTGGCGCGCAGTCCTAAACAAGGAACAATTCCGCATCCTCCGCGAAAAGGGCACCGAACCCCCCGGCTCCGGCAAGTTCGACAAGCACTACCCCACAACCGGAGTCTACACCTGCGCTGGCTGCCACGCCCCCCTCTACAAGGCCTCGCACAAGTTCTCCTCGGGCTGCGGATGGCCCGCCTACTTTGACTCCATCCCTGGAGCCGTCACCCGCCATGAGGACCGCGCCTTCGGCATGCTCCGCACCGAGATTGTCTGCAGCAACTGCGGCGGCCACCTCGGCCACGTCTTCAAGGGGGAAGGCTTCCCCACCCCTACTGACGAGCGTCACTGTGTGAACAGTGTTAGTCTGAGTTTTAGTCCGGATGATGAGCCTGTCAAGAAGAAGGAGCAGGAGGAGACAAAAGAAAGGGAGGATAAGAGTAAGGTGTAATAAGGGTTGATATTAATAGTTACTTTTGTTTTTGTCTGCTTATGTGTCCAGCCGTGATTTTTCCAGCTGTCTCTCCTCAAATGAAACTCAAGAAATTCGAGCCAGATACACACTCATTTACAATTACATTGCGCTCTTATTCTCCACATCCCTCATCTCCCTCACTGTCGAAGCAACCACCCTAGTCCATCTTCTGATGAACTCCTCCTGGAAGCCCGACAACACTCTAAATGCCTCTTCCGGATCATCAACCCCAGCAATCGCATTCCTCCCCTTCTCCATCATATCCTCCCATAACCTCGTCGCATCAACCAGCCCTTCCTGTTGTATCTGCGAGATGCGCAGCAGTGCCTGCATATTGATTTTCCCCGAGTCCGGAGGGGTATGCTTTTGTTGTGCTTGCCTATAGGGAACTATTTCTGTCGAGGTATTTGGATGTGCAGGCACCATTGCAGTACTCGTGGCTGACCTAGTCGATGCCACCGTGGTGATCGCGGTCTGTTGGCTAGATGCCTCTCCAGCTTCTTCCTCCTCTGGTATTCTCAAACCCCCAAACGGCCGTGACGAAGGGTCTTCATAGTCTGACGTAAGAGTCGACGCTTGCGAAATGTTCTCTTGGCTCTCTGATTCACTAATAATTGTCTGCACTCGCTGGAGAAGCCTCCTGGGCACGGATACAGAATAGGAAGAGTCCGGAAGAGGATGTGGGCTGGATATTCCACTGCTAGGCGATTGGGTTGTTTGGTGGTTATCGTCGAGATGTTTCCCAGGAGCAGAGCCGTGCCCTCCTCGAGAGGGTTGGCTTTTCCGTGACCTTGACCGAGAAGACGAAAATGACCCGAGTTTGCTAACCTTGTATATGCCCGCTCCGAGTACTCCAGGGATTCCAATGGTTGTTGCTGCCGGGGATGGCATCACTGGAGGCGACCACTGTCCTTGAGATTGATAACCACCAGGATATCCCACCGGTTGACTTGCAGATCGCTCATAGGTGAGTTGATCTGGTGCTGCGTTGGGATAGTGATATGGTGAATTTGGTGCAATTGAATATGGTGGGCTTGAGCTGTAAGGATGTGAGTGATTTGATGAGCTGTATGGCGAGCTGCGTGGTGGCAGTGGGGGAGACATGGCGTTTGGAGTCGGGTGGTAGTAGACGTTTTGTGATTGGCTGTAAGGCTGGCTCCAAGAATAACTCTGATCCTGCGGCAATTCCTCTTGATAACAGTCGACATTTATCCCTAAATCATCAAATTCCTTCAAGACAGTCTCAAAGTCCGAAGCAACTTTGAGAGTGGCTCTGAGTATTGAGGATCCCTGGGGCACTGAGTATCAGTATCTGAATATACGACATGCCACCAATACTTACATCTTGATTGTTGGAAGGATATCGAACATAAAGAACAGGTTCATGTTGGGCGCGGCGTATGAATTGCTCTGGTGCACCGTTGTCTGTAGGCTCCTCCGACGGACGAAAGTCTGCAAGGTCGAGCTTGACCAGTTCCTCAGCCCTGTCTTTAACATGGACCATCAAGTAATTTCGCCATAGAGGCATCCGAAGTCGCGAGCCATCGACTGGTCTACGAGGAACAAGATCGAGTTGCGGCTTCAGCACCAGCTGCGGGTCTTTATAGAAGCTTGATCTGCCATTAAAGCGGACATCCTGCAATTCGAATCTGCGTATTGGTCTTCTAGGCTGTGGCGTGGGCTTCGCAGCAGGCATGGCCGGATATTTGGAGCGCGAGGAACATTGGGAGAGAGGGTTGATGCAAGTCGAAGAACATTCATGACATGTTCAAAAGACAAGGTCTCAATTCATTGCTGGCCCCCCAATTATGCGCTTCAAACTGAACAGCCGGACTTTATTACCCCACACAGCAGGTTTTATGGGAAGGTACGATGAAGGCCATCTCGTCATCTTGGAAGGCACGACTGAGTTTCATGTGGAGCGAAGGTCTGAGGAAGGGGGGTTGATGGTAAGCCCTTAGCTTAGCAACTGGAGTAGGTAAATTACCAAATATGTATGCAGCCATTCTGATGCCAATTACATGGGAAATAAAGGAACAATCCCCCTTGGAACCCCATTTCATTCATCTCACCCTTAGGCCTCAAAATGGTCAAGAGAGCAGGTGTGAGAGGTTGAGAGCATTAAGGGGAGAGATGCTCCTCTGTATGGTCTGTGCATGTAACACGACGGTGATGGTCTGTGCGTCTCTTGGCATATATCTCCAGCCATCGTTGCTCGTCAAAAAATCCCAGTGCACGTCAATTGAAGTCAGCAACCCGCGTCGCATCACGGCAGCAGCTGGCTGGAGACAAAACACCACCTGTTTTCTCGACCAACATTTGCACATTCTTCACAGCAGTCACGTTTCCGATCCCAGGTAGCGGAACTGATTACCGCATGGTATAGCGACTTATAACACTAGAACCCGATCACTGTCAATTCCCCAGCACACTCGACAGCATCTGGACGCTGAGCTGCGTCTCGATGCGCCAAGATGGCCCCGACCAAACCCATCGTTGAGCATACTGTCGACCGAACCCCCGAATATGAAAAGTTCCTCGAGGAGCTTCGCGACTTCCATGAGAAGCGTGGGACCCATCTTGACCCCGAGCCCAAGATGGGAAACCTGAGTGTCGACCTGTACAAGCTGTTCAACTACATCGTGCAAAATGGTGGCTATGACAAGGTCTCGGATGAGAAGCTGATGTGGCGGAAGATGTGCGAAGGGTTGGGACTCATGCGACACAACGCCCCGGCCGACGCGTATACGTTGAAACAAATATTCTACAAGAACCTTGCCGCCTTCGAGATCAAGAAAATCCACAACAAGGAGCCTCCTCCGCCAGAGATCCTCGAATTTACGACCGCCAAGGGAGGATCGCTACTGACACGCACATTGGAGAACTTTGTCGCAAAGGGGAGAAACGATAGGGAGGACTCTGAGGATGGAAGTACGCCGGGCAGAGAGCGTCCTGTCGCCGAGACTCCTGCATCAGGCCGCGCCTCCCGGGGCCTCAGGGAAGCTCCTGCACCGAGGGTTATTTTCCATCCCGACACCAATTCCTCACGCCAGACCCGTCACGCATCTGGAGCGCAGCAAATAGGTACCCCCTCGTCCAACTCCCACTCTCACAACAACTCTGCGATTGCTCAAAATCCTGGAAACTCCCACCGTGGCGCATATGTTTTCAACCCTCCAGGGCCCGACATGAACAATCCCATCGTTCAGGGCTTTGTGCCCCAGCCTGTTCAGCAGATGCCGTTGCGTATTGTCGACACCCCCTCCAGCAACCCGGAGCTGTTTGCCAGGAAACAACGACTCCTGAAGCAGCCGCCAGTCGCTGCCCCTAATCCGGGGATGCTTGTAAGAGCTTGTCTACCACCTGGTAAGCACTTGTTAGGATTGTTCATGGTATTTTTCGACTCTAACATTGGTTTCCAGGAGCTTTGGATGGGCCCAACATCTACGAGCGTTGTCTCTTGTCGCTTCGGTCAGGCATCCGGTCAGAACAGGCGTTTGGCTGTCATCATCTCCTCAAAATCTCACACGAGCGTGGTGATAAATACAAGTTCTCTCAGTTCTGTGGCCTCGCTGAGGGCTTGACGGAGCTTGCTCTTAGTATTGGTGGCATGATTTACCATGTCAACTGGACAGTTTCCTACGACCCCGATTCCGACAACACCGACATTGGTGAGCTGGATGGTCTCGAGGGCACCCCAGATATCCTGGAACGAATTGCCCAGCTCAAGCGTCGGAAGGATGTCGACGACAACATTCTTCCCGCCGAATTCCGCGACCAGCTCACGCTGGTTTTGGAGGCGACACAGACCATCCGCAACATGGTCAACATGCCGGACAATGCCTACTTTATGTCCGAGTACCCTCCAGTCAAGGACCTCCTCTGCGTCATTCTCAATTTGCCAGAACTGGAGTGCGTCGTGGAGTTGAAGCATCTCGCTCTCGAAATCGCCGAATCGATTCTCCCTTACCTTGTCCTGAGATCAGACGACCCTCTGTATCAGTCACTACTTGCGAAACTCGAGTCGGACGATCGGGGTGTGATATTGACTGCCCTGAAGGCGCTCAACAAAATCGCACTAAATCACCCAATCGAGACGAACAGACTCGGCAATGTCCCTCCTTCGGTCCTCCAGCGTATCATGGACTGGCTTCTCCTCAACGACGAGGACCTGCTGGACATTACCACCGATTTCCTCTACCAGTACACAGCCGTAGTCGAGAACCTTGACACGATGCTCAAGTACATCAAGATAGAGCATCTCGTCACGCACCTCGTCCGACTGCTCTCCCACGGCGCCAAGCGATCAATGCGGGAGCTGATTGTCAGCGAGGCGCGTCTTGCCTACGACCCCCCCAACGAGACGGTCGTTCCTACACCGAAGGACCTGTTGGAGAAGCTTCTTGCCATTGAAGAACCGGAGCGTTGCTACGCCTGGATCCGGTGTTTCTTTGAGGAAGACCCCGACTCCAACATCACCCAGCTTGCGATCTGGCAGGCGTACAACACGGAATTCCTCGAACCCCTCAAGCGGAAGGGCCGTAGTATGATCAGCGCGCCAGAATTTATCAAGAGCATCACGAGCGTTTATGAATCGGCCGGGGCCCAGATTGTGCACGAGCAGGGGCCGGGAGGGCAGTCTCAGCAGAAGTACCTGATTAGGGGCATCAGGCCAAGACGGTACCCCATCAGCCCAGACGGGAGGGGGTATTTCCAGTGTCAACTTCCTGCTCCTCATGGCAAACCCCCCGGGGGAGCCAAATGCGGCGCATGGAATCTCACAGCAGAGAAGATGTGGGATCACATTGTTGCCGAACATTTAGGTGACAGCGTCTCCCGCACTGAAGATGGGAAGTTGGTCAACAAGGAAGGGATGTTTTCCTGCGCTTGGAACAACTGCCAGAAATTCCCCCGCCCCACAGAGATGTTCCTCGTTCAGTACATGGCTCACCTCAAAACCCACCTCCGCAGCGAGGAGATCCGACACGCGGCCAAGCCATCGGAGATTTCTCCTTTGGCCCCCCTACCGCCCCCCCCTCCGTCCCCGACCTCGACCACTAACAGATCCAGGAGTGGGAGTTTCTCTTCGTCTTCCTCAAAGTCGAGGGTTGTCAGGCCGGCGAAGACGGTAACGATCACGATTGAGGAGACGGCGAGCGCGAGGGATGAACGGAACCCGAACGCGCCGGCGCAGGCGGCAGGAGTGCCGCTTAGCGCGGTTTTGATTCTGAGGAATATTGCGCAGTATGTCCCGAGGACGGAGGCGGAGGCGGAGTTGAGGAGGAGGAAGAATGAGGGGGAGGAGGGTGAAGGTTGGAACGAGATTTTGTTTAGGCCTGTGATGGGGAGGTTGTGGGAGGTTTTTACCGAGAATAGGCTGCTGACGCCGCATTTGGCGGGGTTGTTTGGGCTTTTGGAGGAGAGGCAGCAGGTTAGGAGGTTTGTGGTGGAGGAGTAAGATGGAGATGGTTTTTTTTTTTTTTGTGTGTGTGTGTGTGTGAGAGAGAGAGAAAGAGAGAGAGTGTGTGTGTGTGTGTGTGTGTGTGTGTGTTTGGGCGTTTCTTCATGGAAAAGAGGGATGAATTTGGGAGAAACAATGGTTTGGGTTGTTCGACGGAGACATTTCTTCCTCTTGAGGCGAGGATGGGAAGGATATGGTGGATGGATGGATCACTGGAAGGGCTTCAGGGTGGTGATTGTTCTTTCTTTCTTGTCCTAAATTTAGGATGTATCGCTTGTGGCTGAATACTGTACGATAATACCCTTTATTTCTCATCCAAGGTTCATGTGAGAGTGTGTACTAGCGTTTTTCATAGTATGGAATGCGAATAAAATCAGTTTAAAAGATGCGGAGTGATTTCCTGAAAGATGAATTGCTATAAACTTTGTGATGATCAAACAGGAGCAACTGGGGAATGAGGTCGACTCGGATTGAGTGATATCCAGTCTTGTAAGATTGAGAGCAGTCGCTGAAGAAAGTGAATTGCTGTATTTTATGTGAATGAGAAAGCCCTGAAAGCCAGATATGTATGCGATCTTCCATGAGCAAGCAAGCTGGAAGGGGAAATCGAAAAAGGGGGAGGTCGATGTGTTTCTCGAGGTTAATGTGGATGAGCGCCATTTGGCTGCCAGATGTGATATTCATAAAGCAACGACTCCAGAGGTTGGAGAACTCGATATTGTACATCAGACGCACACCAAATGTAACTTACGCTGAAGAGCAGTTAAAATGGTCCGCTTGGCTCCGGGCGACAGCGGTCTCGACTCCTTGGGCCAAGAGAGGAACGTTAGATTGTCGGATTTTCTGTGTGCCATGCGGCCACGACCCGCTGTCAACGGGCTCTCCCGCTGCGACAGCAATTTTATGCAATCTGTGCAGTGGCGACGAAGAGAAAACCGGGAAAGCGGGAACATCGTGAACGTCAATGTCATGCCTGCTGCTGTGACCTGCGTGATCGATCGTGAGGGTAAGGGTTGCTGCGACCGAGACTGTCTGTGGTCCAAGCGTTCTGGGGTCACAGGGCGCCCCGGATTCAGGGGTCCAATGGTGGCGAGTTTGAGGCCATCGTGAGATCTGATCTGGGGTAAAAAGGCGGCGGGCTAGGCCCTTGCCGACCCAAATGGCCGGGAAATAAAAATACGATGCTGTGGCTGACTGGCGGCGGCTCGCTTCGACCCTGCGGGAAGATTATCGTGAGCCGTTGGATGGGGCTCGCTTGGCGTTGGCGTGTCCCACGGAGCTGGCTCGAGCTGGCGGAGGTTACCCCGTACCTTTTTTTGAACGACATGCCTTGGATCGTGAGTTTTTGGGTGGTGGATTTTTGTTGGCGGTTGGTGCTAACACCACCAACTACGGAGAAAAAGACAGTGAGGGGATGAGATGAAGGGGGAGACGGGAGAACATGTTGCCAAACCATGGGGGCCCTTGATTTACCCTGTCTGACAGGTGGGCGTTCTTGTCGTTGCTGGTGATGAGGTGATTGATGAACCCAAACGACCGATGGGCAGACGGCCGCGGAATGGCCAACAAGCCAAATCCCCGCACCCGCGGATGAGTCCCGACTCAGGTGGGGTATCCGAAAGGTTCTGGAAGGGCTTCTTGATGGAGTTCGTCTCAGGCCAACAGAGCAGGAAAAAAAGTCCCTATCAAGATGATGCATTCAGCAACTCCGATAGGCCACAGCAAACAAGGGGCACCAGGTCGTTGACGTTCTCGACTTCAGTAGTCTCGACCGAAGGATTTGACTGTGCATTACCGTTCCCCCTCCCTTACCTAGCGTGCCTTTGCGTGGTGCAGGCGTTGATAACCATTTTTGACGCGTCACTCGGAAGCTGCGAAAATATATGCAGAGGTATGGGTTGGGTTGGGTTGCTTGAGGGGGCTTCGTACAGCCGTGCTGCATGGCGGCTGGGCGGGGCATGCAGACGCTCATGCAACGACTGTGCTGCTTGGTTGATTCTTGCCTGCGGTTGGGTCGACGGTACCTGATGGAGGGTAGGCTTCATTGGTTTCTTGAGATACTGCTCCGAATAGCGGACCATCATAAAGGCAGAAGATCGACAATGTACCGGTCGAGATAGGAGCTGGAGCTCCCCTCCCTCACCACGAAATAGCTGACACACTAAAGTAGGTTAACATGCCTTAAAGATAGTTTATAGGCCTATAAACTATCTTTAAGGCATGTTAGCCTACTTTAGTGTCTCAATTATTTTGTGGCAAGGGTGCTCCCCTAGACAGCCTCAGATCGTGGATGCTGCCTCCTAAATCCGAAAGGCTGTGCACCGCAGGTTACGTTGCAGGTCCTCCCGAATTGATAGCCCAACGGTCCTCCCCGCTCGGTGTCTTGGCCATGTGAATTAGGTAGTTGATGGTGTAGATGTCTTTTCATCAAACACTACTATCCTTGCCGATTGAGCCGGCAAGTCGAGTTTCATGGGCAACCACATGACCTAATGTCGAGATATTTTGCTGATGCATCCCGCACCTTTGGTTTCTTTTTGCCAATGGCGTGAGCGGCATGAGTTCATCATCGGCGATGGTGTTGTGTTCCTCGAATCGATCGAGCAACATGGACCTTACCACCAACCAAAAGCTCGGGCTCCAAAGTTCGGTGAGACGGTTCTTGATGCAAGGTAAGCGGTATGTGCTACTGCTCTAGAGAGGCTGCATCTCCTACTGGTAGATGTCGAGATATCGACTGTCATGTCCAACTCACCCTGAAAAAGCCCAACCACCGGTTCAGTCCCATGCAGGTCCAAGCCCAAGCTCCGATTGTGTCTCTGTTGAGTGCGGGGTCTGCGGGGCTTCTGAGGGGTAGGTCACCGCTCTGCGGAATGTTGAGTGGTGTGAAGTGTTTCGGGGGTCAATTATCTTTTGTGAATGTTTTAGTTGGTGATATCTGGGTTTAGGAAGCCCCTGGACTAGAGGATGGGTTTTCAGAAATTGGGCCCCCACGCACCGCCAGAAAGTTGATGGTGTGGTTTGCCACGACGCCAATTGACCGGGGTTTCCGACCGCACTTTTTTTCTGCATGTAACCCCACACGATGGGTGCTGCAGCTCCATCTCCGGCAACGACGGCCACCGAGAGAATGGAGACAAGAAGATGAAGCCGTACCAGAGGTCCGGCGTGGGCCGCATGTCTCGTATCTCAAGATAACGTGTTGCTGATCAGTTCAAAGCCAAGGCGGGTGTAAAATCCCTGCTGGGTGTGTGACACGTCTGGACGAGCACGGCGAGGTGCGTTTGGAGAGTGCCGGATGTTTTGATGCTGTTGAGGGTGGGTTTTGATCGTCCAAGAGCTCCCAGGCTGGCCCTGGCACGCAGCCCTTGCCAGCCCTGTCGTCTATTTAACCTCCACTTACCTATTCCAGTTAGCGGTCGCAGCAAGCGTGGTTGAAACAACAGATGCTGTCGCAATCACTTGCCCTTTTGGAAAAGTGTCAGGACAGGCGACCTGTGACCGTCATCCGCGACCCTGACACCAGCGATTCCGCACTCTGGAGCACTGCATGTTTCCCGAGAAATTACTGCTGGTCTTGTGACTGAATCCCAATCTTTGGGCCCACCAAATGTGCTCTCACCGCTCGAGGATCCCGCTCAGCAAATGCTCGGCCTCGAGGGGGTGGGTGGTTGCTGATTATCAGTTAGATGGTGGGCAGATAAATACCAGAGCACTGAACCACCAGAGTTGGAGGGGAACACAGACGCCAATCTCTAGCTTTCGTCCATTGTCCACCAAATCATCAGCCTCAACCGGTGAACGTCTCCAACCCAGGTACGTCCAGTGGATCTGCTACTCTAAGTTTTGCCGTTGTTGAAGACTTCGTCCAACCAACCGGTGCACTGGCGGGGCTTCCAAGTGGAGACCCATCACGTCAGGCTAAGGCCTCATCAACAATAACCTGGCATCACGCTTCTCCTGGGAACAATAGATGAGATGGTTGCTGGTCTAGAGGGTCTAGACGAACGTCCGCAGCATGCCGCTCTCTGCCGCTCCCCGCAAAAAGACAATGCTGTGCCGCTTGTCCCTGTCTGTGGGAGGTGGGAGTGGTGGTGTGGTGGCATGTCGATATCAACCATCCATCTCTGAATCCTGCGAGAGGGCTACTGGCCGGTCGTTTCGCTGCGGAAAGACGCACGGAAACGTCGAGACCGGAAGCTTATTTTCCAGCGTTGCAGCATATACTTGGAACAGGCGCATAATCGGCACTCGCGGTTGCGACTTTGCGTGGAGAATTTGTTGCTGATCCGCAAACAACCCTCTCAGAAGAACGATCTCGACTCGCCCCTCCGCCACCATCTTGGCCCCGCTCCCCTGACTGGTCCTTTGCCTCATCCGCCCTCCGGCCTTCCCTAGCTTCAGCCAGCACGTCACGCTCCTAGCAGAAAGACTTTTTCCCTGCTCCATCTTATCCCATCCCATTCATCCTATAAATAACAAGAGCCTGGCGGCCCCGTTCACGCTGTCAGGTCTTTGATTCACCAACGAGCAGTTTTGTGGTCGCTATTGAGGAGCCCAGGTACATTTAACGTACCTTGAACCCATCAGCCGAATCCCCTTCCCCCAGCCTCTTCATTCACTTACACCCAACGACCCCTTTGTCTTCGTGTCAAGTGCTTCTGGCCGAACACTCAGTTCGTTCGTACCTTCGTTTATTTCGCTGAACCTTCGCTACTCACGTTCGCTCAAGCCACTTCTTGCTCTTGAGCATTTTTTGACTTTTTCACAAAGTCTACCATACAACCACCAAAATCAGCAACAACACCACAAATCAGCAAAAATGGCTTCTGCTGTTCGTGCCGCCCGCATGGCCCCGCGCTTTTCGGTCCTCGTTCGGCCCGCTGTCGCTCGCACAACCCCTTCGGTCTGCCAGCGCGCCGCCTTCTCCGTCTCGGCCGGCCGCTTCAAGTCTGAGGTGATCAAGGAGACTGAGGTTCCCGTTTCTGTCTACAACCCCGACGCTAAGGGCGTCGCTTCTGGCAATGCCGACCATTTCAGCATCCCCGTCAAGCCTCGTCAGCGTGCTCCTGAGCCCGTCGTTGAGGAGGATGAGGAGGTTGTTCCCCTTGAGGAGAAGGTCTACTCTCAGCTCCCAAAGACGCTGCAGAAGATGAGCGTCCACGGCAAGGTCATCATCATCACTGGGTATGTTCATCTTGCACAACTTCGAACGATGGAAGTCATAAATTGCTAACAAGAAATTAGTGGTGCTCGTGGTCTTGGAAACTATATGGCCCGTGCCTGCGCTGAAGCTGGTGCCAAGGCCATTGCCATCTTCGATGCCAACCAAGAGCTAGGTGACGAGTCTGCTGCCGAGCTTCACCAGAAGACCGGCCTGCCCGTCTCCTTCTTCAAGGTTGATGTCCGTGACGGACATGCCATTGATGCCGCCGTCAAGAACGTCGTCGATCTCTACGGAACCCCTGACGTCTTAGTCAACTCTGCTGGTATCGCCGATTCCAACATTCCCGCCGAGACATACGACCCAGCCATGTTCCGCCGTCTTATCGACATCAACCTGACTGGTTCTTTCCTCATGTCCCAGTCAGTCGGCCGTGCCATGATGGCCGCTGGCAAGCCCGGTTCCATCATCCTCGTCGCCTCTATGTCCGGCTCCATCGTCAACTACCCACAGGAGCAGTCCT
The DNA here is from genome assembly GCF_035222485.1 of Podospora pseudoanserina. NCBI lineage: Eukaryota > Fungi > Ascomycota > Sordariomycetes > Sordariales > Podosporaceae > Podospora > Podospora pseudoanserina. The sequence continues at coordinate 2,815,336 of NC_085923.1, forward strand.
GCTACAACGCCTCCAAGGCTGGTGTCATCCAGCTCGGCAAGTCCCTCGCTGCTGAGTGGGCCAAGTACCAGATCCGCGTCAACTGCATCTCCCCTGGCTACATGGACACGGCCCTCAACAAGGTTCCCGCTCTCGACGCCCAAAAGAAGATCTGGAAGTCGTTGACTCCCCAGGACCGCCTCGGAAACGTGGATGACCTCAACGGTCTCTGCGTGTTCCTCGCCTCTGACGCCTCCGGTTTCATGACCGGATCCAACGTCATCATTGACGGTGGCTACAGTCTCTACTAAGTTAATGATACGACAAGAAATAATTTGCTGCTTTTATCGGCTTCGGGATACCCTATAGACGGTTTTGGCTTTTTTATGTGTTCCTCATGGGCAGCAGCAGCAAAAATTAGTGGATTCTGACAATGGCATGGGTGGACGGATGGATGGTGATTATGGGGTCTTCATCTTCATGAGCGATGGGATTTTGTTTACTTTGGGGGCGTACAGCGATGATATCTTGATTTTTTTCATGGGGGTCTTTTTTTCTCTTTCTCACGATATGGGTGCAAACATTAAAAAGAATCGGGGGCTCATTTTTCACTGGATTCGTCTCTTTTTTTTTTTTTTAAAGTTCCGAGGTATGGGGAATCCTCAATAACGACTTAAGGTTTTAGGCTCGTTACCTAGCAAAATCGGATATCGCAAACAAAAGACTAATTAATATGAATATGGATTTATTTCCAGAATTTTTTGGGGTTTGCTCGTGATGTGGTGTCGAGGTTTTTGTTCTGGCCAATGTGCTGGCTTATATTTCCCATGTGGTGGTTGGTGTGGTAGGTCTTTGTCTTGGTTTGTTCTAGCGAGCTTCGAGACTGATGGGAGGGAGGGATGCACGCGTGTATGGGCCTAGAAGATCTCCGAAAAGCTTGACAAAGAATGGGAGCTAGATTCGGGAGTTGCCGAGGTTCTTCTTCATTATCAATGATATATGCTTCTTAGTCGATTTAGCAAGAGGTTCTAGACTGGGAGACAGACCGTGGAGGAAGGGTGGTGGAGGGTCTAAAATGTGTTGTGTGTGTGTAACAACATTTCGCAAATACGAGAGATTTGCTAGACTTGATCTGATTATTCACAGTAGCCCTTTGTGACGACTGGAACAGACGATTGTTTGGTCTTGTCGAATTGATGGCTTGGCTTTGCTCCTTCTTTATCGGTATTCCACCCCCTGAATAGAATCCATAGCCAAGGCATATAGGCATATATCTCCATCTCATCCAAACTACCCACCCACCCACCACAGCAAATCACATGCTCATGCCAAAATCAGGTAGCACAAAACTCCATTTATTGCTGTTTGCGCCTTTTATGTGAATGATCGTTGGTTGGTAGGCCGATTCCCAGGGTGGCTTCGAGCCCCCCACGTCCGCTCCTCACTCGTTGCTGTTGGGCATCACCGCCTCATCACTAGGTAGTTATACCATTTTGCTACCTACCACCGTATTTAGTTTCATCAACTGATACCTTTTACAACCGCAGGGATAGAAAAAATCTCATAGTTAAAGGTTAGAAAGAGATTCAGTTCTCTCCCCTACTCAATTTCATACCAAACAGGAGAGGAAGCCCTAACGTGCATTTCATACAGCTCAATCAGCTCTTGCTTCAACAAGTCCCAATCATCCATTCCATGCCATAGATATATATACACAAAAACGCCCACCGACATAAGAAACGCAAGCACTGTAGGTGCCTCAAGCATGATCATAATTTGGCGATTGGTGTAACACCGTCCTTCCCCCGCCCAAACCCCAAGCATGGGCCCCCATTCCCTTCTTACAAAACACCATCGAAAAGACCTCGCCAACTCCCCTTAACCTCTCACCAAAACCCCTCACGATCAAAGTCAAAAAGTAAAAAGAATCTGAGAAAACTGGCCTTTTGTAAAATTTAAGCAAAACATATCCCTCTGCTTTGCCTTTCATCCTTCGTCCAAAAACCAGCTATAGCACTATCTCCCCCAACCAAAACTACCAACCAAACTCCCTTGCAAAAGCCCCACTAAACAACAGCCCAAGTAGAAAGCCAAAAAAAAAAAAAACGCTAAATTTGAATAGTATGATGTCTTTTTCCTCAAGACACAAAATATCATAGTAAGTAAATAACTCTCACCGCTTCCCCTACGCCCCAACCCCCCATCCACCCTGTTTAGATCCAACCAAAACATCACAAGTACATTTCAGTACAACATGGTAGTAAGTAATAGTAAGGGAAAAAACAAACAAACAACTCGCTCGGTGAAAAAAAGTGTCTGTCTGGCTCCGCTTGGCCATGTGATGATGTCTGTGTGATCCGGTAAAAAGAAAATCCCACATCAGAGATGAATCATTCATTGCCCCTTCCGGGCCTTCTCCTGAGCCCTCGCTTCCCTCGCCGCCCTCACCAACGGCGCCAGGGAAGATAGCTCAACGCATGTCTTCATGAAGTCGTGCTATCATCACAAAGTATCAGCGTCAGTCTCCCAAAACAGTCGGAAAACAACCACCCCCATCAAAAATACAAAAGAAACAAGCGGGGAAGAAATAAAAGACTCACCCTCAACAAATCATGCGCGCTCGCCCTCTTCTCCGGATCCACCTTGAGCGCAAAGTACAAGAAATCCCTAAACACGGGTGACAGATCCTGCTCGTTCTTGATGGTGGGCGTCCCGTTGGTAGCGATCAGCCACAGCGCCCTCAGCGGCGACTCGGTCAGGTACGGCGGCTCCCCCTCAATCATCTCGATGGCCATGATGCCCAAGCTCCAAATGTCGACTTTGCGTCCGTACTCCTTTCGCGTAACCACCTCTGGCGCCATCCAATAGGGAGTTCCCACCATGGTCGTACGCTTGTTTTGCGCCTCGTTGATGGTGGCGCAGAAGCCAAAGTCGGCTGTTGATTTTGGTTAGCCCAAGAACCCAAGAGTAGCCAGGTAATTGTGAGGTTACATACTGAGTTTGATATTACCCTCCATGCTCAACAAAATGTTGTCGCTCTTGATGTCCCGATGAATCACACCCTTGGAATGCAAATGCTGCAATCCCCTGAGCGTCTCCCTGCACACGCTCGCAATCTGCCCCTCGGTCATAATGTTGAACGTCACCACGTCCGTCAAGCTGCCGCCTTCCATAAACTCCATCACCACCCACAACTCGCCAGCACAGAGATAACTGTCGATAAAGTTAACGATATTTGGGTGCGAGGATTCCTTCATGACCAGGATTTCGTTGATGATCAAGTCCTTCTTGGGTTGTTGCTCCAGGTTCATCTGCTTGATCGCCACCAGCCTGTTAGACCCTCGCTCATGTCCAGTAAACACTCCGCCGGAGGCACCCTGGCCGATCTTGGTAAACCCGCGGTAGACTTCCCGCGGGTCCCCCTCGGAGCATATCCTCTTGAGGGCGGCGACCACGTCAACTCCGTTAGACTGTCGTGGTCGGTGTCGTGGGCGGGTTGAGTTGGCTTGTGCGACTTGCTGTTGGGATTGTGGTACCCGACCCGCTTGCTCGGCTTGTCGGAGATGGGGGTGTTGGGAGGATGGCGGGGTGGGCTGTTGGTGTTGTTGTCGCTTGCTGGTCGCCCGACCCAGCTGGCCCGTCATGGCCGCTTGGGCTTGTGCCATGGCTTGCTCTTGTTGTTGCTGCATCAGCTGCTGCTGGTAGATAGCTGCTTGGCTGGGGGTGGTGACAGCCGTTGTAGCTTGTGATGACGACGGCAGGTAAGGGGAGGTGCCGTTCGCTCGCGAGTTTGATCTGGACCGGAGCTCCTCCGGCAACATTGGGATGTTGTCCTTTGGTGGGAGATATGGTGTGGCACCATCTTCTCCTGAATGTGGCATGCCAATTCCGGAGTCCTTCGCTGGATATCCAGGCTGCTGCTGCGTCCTCGAGGGGAGACTGGTTGGTGGTTTTGGCGCCGGTCGGCTAGGCATAAGGTTGGCATCTTTGACTGGAGGAGCAGGCCCCTTGGGGACTGGAGGGGGTGCGCGAGGGTTCTCGAAACTGCCTTCGTGGGTGACAGTTGGGAATCTCGGACTTGCAGGAGGGCTTATCAAAGGCGACATCGATGTGTACCCAGAAGTGAGCACACTTGGGGAGGGAAGGGTCGAGGCCGCCGAAGAGGGTGTGCTCCCAGATAGTCCTCGGTAATCGTTTGCTCGCGCATCGTGAAACTTCTCTAGTTGTACGTCTTCCTGGGGCTTTTCTGTAGTCTCCTTGTAAAATGTCAAAACATCGACAAGTATCTGGGGGTGTTCTCGTGTGTCCTTCTCCGTGATGCCGCTCTCGTTGATTAATCGCTGCCACTCTTTTGGCAAGCCCTGTCAGTAAATAAGGGTTAGCCCAGCCGTTTGAAAGCTACCGAGAAAGCTAAAAAGGAGGCTACGAACAGTAAACTGGCCCGTCGTGCTGTCATAACCAACATGGGTGACATGCACTGGGTTTTCTGGCGCCGAGATCAATGGCTTCTTTGGCGAGCCGACCAGACTGTTCATGAAGCCTGAGAAGCCCGACTTTTTCCTCAAGACACTGGGCATCTTGGTCTCCTTCGTCTCGTCTGAATACCTCTTCGGCCCGGTCGAGCTCTCCGTCTTTGACGAGCCGCTGGCCTTCTCATTTAGAGACGATGCCTCTGTGGCGGAGAAGCTCGCCGATTGGCGGAGGGGCGGAGGTGAGTTGCCCATGACTCGGGCGTCCGAATTGGCTTGCGACAAGGCGTGAGGAGTTGATCGCGGCGGGGATGTGTTACGCTTGGCGGTGTTATTGTGGAAGTGGAGGTGGTGCGAGGTGGTTGTGCTTGTTGCGACGGGTGTGGTGTGGTGCGTGGGTGACTTCGTCGCTTCAATGCGATTGAGAATGGCAGTGCCGTCAAAGGGAGCGCCAATTAGCTCGTCCGAGGTCTTGGTGCTGAGGGGTCGATGTTGAGCGCGGGGGGCAGTGGACGATGATCTGGACAGCGACAGCTTTGGCGGCTTAGGTGCAGGTGCCGTAGAGTCGCGGGCGGGAAGGATGGGCGCGGTATGCGATCGGTTTGCTGGGGAGAGGGCCGACGAGGGTGCCGGTGGTGCGGCGGGGATGCGTGGCGAGGTGGTCTTGTTGTAGGCCTGCTTCTGCTTGTCGGACGCGTTTGGATGCTGGAGGTGCTTTGGGGCGGCGGGACTACTTCTGGCTAGGGGGGCGCTTGGGGCCCGCTTCAAGCTCGTCGAGCTTCGTTTGCTCCCTAAAGATTGGGCGTCAACTCCACGACCATCGACACTGACACTGACACTACTGTAGACGCTGGAGGGATGATGGTGGTTCGGCGGGGGCTTCTTGGTGAGCCTGCGACGGTGTGAACTGCCGTTGCCGTTGAAAGAAGAAGTCTTGGGACTGTCCATCTCTCTCTTCCAGTTGCTCCCGGTCTCCCGTCTCAAGACAGACTCACGGCACAAAGGAGGGCTGGGACTGGGACACGGGCGGATGGGGTGGCAGCATTAAACAATCAGATAATAATAATACTTAGCAATAATAGGGAGAGAAGAAACCATGGAAACGTACGAATTCTATGTGAGGTGACTCCAGGGGGAGGGGGGGCAGTCACAGTAATTGAGGTACGGAGCGAGGGTAGCAGAGTGCAAAATTGCGTTTTGGCCTCTCGTTTTTCGTTGTCGTCCTCCTCGCCTTCTGCTTGGCTGTGCTTCAGTTCAGTCCTTGTACATGCTGCTACAGAGAAGACCTTGGCTTCCCCCGGGCCATCATGGTGGCATTTGGCGGAGACGCAGCGCGATTGAGACTGCCGGACACAGTGCGAGCCAGACGCAACGTCGGCGGCAAAGGGAACGAACGGAGAGGAGGGGCAGCAAGACGACGAGACCCAGCCAAGGAACAGGGGGCCCTGTCAGAACGGACACCGGACTAACCCTCCCGGGCCACCGTTTTCTAGAACTCAGGCGGACGACAAGGTGGTGACAGGACGACAGCAGTCACAAGCTCCCGCGCGTTAAAAAAAATGAAAAAGATGGGATGGCAGGCAGGTTGCTATGAGCAGCGCATGAACCACCAAGCAGCAATCAGGCGCGAGAGGCTGCCGCACTATCGGTTCTTGCTCTCCTCTAGTCAAATCATTGCTCAACTTGTGAGGTCTGGCGTGACCCTTATCCAAAGTCAGGATACCCCTCAGTCACAGCTCCTGTTTCCTAGGGGGCCTTAATGCCTCGTAACCAGCCACCAAGCTCTCAAGGCTTGTGACAAAGCCTTGTCGATTCGGACCGTGCTTGCATGAGTTTAAAATGGCAGGATGATGGGTTTGGAGCAAACATGTCCTGCTTCTGGGTCTGAGCGGGACACGAGAGTGGGGAGATCGGCTTTGAAGGGGCACAGTGGGAATTCGACTGATCGATAACCCTGATGATGGGATTGTGGAGAGGTGGGGGGGGCATGGAGAAGAAGCATGCGAGCCAGTTGAGTTCAACACCCACAGTTCAGCTTGATTTCACGGAGGGCGATACATAAAGAGATAAAGGTAGTGGTGTAGAGATAGGATTATCAGGTTTGTGTGGTGGTTTGGAACCGCCGACGAGGTTTCCTTGAATTGTGCCCAGCAAAGTGGCAGGAAAACCGTTGGAAATGACCGCCGATCGACAAGGGTCGCCTAGGAGGGTCCCATTTTGACCCCACACCAGCCTACCCGACCATCAGGGTTCGCCCGTGCTTTTGCTCTCCGTTTCAAAACTACCCAGCAACGTCCAGCTGCCCATCATCATGCTCAAAGCTGCATGGAATCACGATGCCATGGCGGTTCCGCCGGCAGGGCATCATATCTAAGGTTGCTCCCGAGGAACCCTTCCTCTCTCGTGCAGAAACCTGCACATGGGGCGCTGTACATACATCGACCCCGTACCTCGTCTTGCCACACTTTCTCGATTATTCTGTTGCATGTCAGCGAACACCGAAGTCTCCGAGATATCTGGGTCAACCGCATAGTTTTCATTGTTTTCTCAACATGCTGACGGGGGCTCGGGAAGCATTTGGGCACCGCTACGATAGAGAAGAGAATAGGTAGTGACATGACAGGCTAGATGTTAGGATGCTTGGTGTCAGACCAGACAGATGCCAGTAACCATCCTAAAATGCATCACATCGACGGGTGATAGACCCCGCAGCAAGCTGTCGATCATAAACGGCTGATTTAAAATCTTAGGGGGGCGCAATGGCATATTACGACATCAATTATCAAGGAGACAGCTCTGTTAGGAAGTAGGAAGATGTATGAAACCCTAACCCTTCCGTTACTATTTGACGCTTTACACTTGGCTTTGTCTAGAAGAATATTCCTCATCCTTCATCACAACTGTCTCTGCAAAGGTGGTGATTGTCTGAAGATCCTATCAATGAACGTTAGATATCATTGGGCTCGATATCAGTATCACGGCATCTCTATTTTGATCAACTCCTGGTAGCCATTCCTAGTCAGACACGCGGCCAAAACTTCTGTATTCTGTCGGTATTAACTAGGATCTGTTATAGGTCGCACTGCTACCGCCCATAATACAACAGCAACAGCGACTACCTGCTGTCACCTACATCCACCTGCTACCATGGCCATGAGCCCCAATTCCCCAATCGCCTGTCAACGGAACGGCTGCTGCAGCAGGTATGCAGCCAATGCACCAGCCCTCGTCACTCCGTGTCTGTTTTTGGAACCGTGGAGGAAGAGAGCCGTCACATTTTCGTACTGTACCAGTTTGTACACTGTGTCGTTGGAGCAAGCCTACAGTGGACAGACCTTCCAGAACATCAACGGAAGCCAGCGAGATTGGGCAGCATATGGGAATAACGGGCAGCTGCACCACGGAAGAAAACGATGAATCGCTCTCCCCGGAGATAGGCTTCGAGAACCCGAGACATAGACTTCACTACGAAACACCAAGATCTGAGCTGACTTTGCACGCTTCATTTCCATCCTCTGTTCTTTGGTGTTCAACAGCAGTCTATGTCACTGTTTCTGGCCCGTGAAAAACTGCCTTCATACGTTGATGGACTTGCCAATATGCTTCTCTTTTGACTAACCCATATGTCTCTCTCATCTAGGTAAATAATCACGAGTTCAACTCACACGCGGCCATCCAGACCATCATGAAACGCATGTTCCGAGTCTCAGTCACTGACAAGCTATCTGAATGAGACCAATGGATTATAGACACGGACCTGGCCTCATGAGGAGAGGCCTTCCCCGGAATGACCTGACTGGACAGATATACGCCGTTATGCGATGAGGGGAGATGACGATACCGGGGTTAGCAACGCTGTGTTCACATCCCCGTCTCCTTCTTATTAGCTGCTCGGCACACGGCAGACGCCACCTTCTTCCACCTGCCCTCTGGAGAGTGATGAGACGGGCCCTCAGGCGAGGAACAGAGTCGGGCACTCTACTTCACACGACATTTCGGCGCGCAAAACGGGAGTGCACAGGTCGGCGTGGTTTGGAGGCCGACTGGATCGAGCCGATGCCAGTGTTGCAAGGCTTGGTGGTAGGATCTAGAGGCCGTTGATAACAGGTGAAAAAGCACATCAGCTCGGTCTTTTTGTGTATCGTGACTAGGACGGCGCATCGCGGACCCGAAATTTGTTCTCATATTGGTCCTTTATAGGTTGGTATAGAGTCGTATCCGAAAATCGCCTGTCGAGGACCAAAGCCTTCAACACACTCTATTAGTTTCAGCTATAGATGCCGCAAGCCATACGAGATGATCTGGCTCTCAGCTGGCTAGATCCATGTAGGACATAAATGGACATCGACTCCCAGTTGCACTCTGATAGCTGGCACTATATATTGCCTGAGACCCGTCCAGTTTCCTTCCGAACCGTCCTTCTGTGTTCATTCCTCTCTCATCATCTCAATATCTTTCAGGCCTTGCCAATCTGTTACTCACCCACACTCATCCTCATCCCAAACACCAGATTTCAGAAAGCACTCGAGATTCGGAGAATATTCTGTCTCTTTGACAAGATGGAAAGGCATGTCCTTGCCTAGCTGTAACACAGCAACCAGATCAAGCAAAGATGATGCATGGTTGGATTGTTCTCGAATGTTGGCTTGGCAGATGAGGTTTGACAGCTGCAAAAGATGCGATCCAAGGCCGGTTGGCGGACGTGGCAGCCGTGGCAGCCGCAAGTGGTGCGGGGCATGGGGCGGCGGATGGTGTGGCTTGAGAGTAACCTGGAAGACTGGCCCACCTCGGCGCCGGGGGGTTCGATGGCGCTACCAAGCCAATCCCCTTGCTCAAACATTTTTTTGGTGAAGCTCGATTGGAGAAAGTGTTGAATGTCCACCTGGCTCCAGCTTGCTCCAGACCGCGAGACCCCATTTGTGAGCAACTTCATCGATTGCTTGTCTGGCCTTTTCTCTGTACTGCCCTCCACACGGCCGTCGCACTGCTCGTTCCCTCCCGCCCTCCTATATAGCCGCTGAACAGCAATTGCGTCAATTCCCTGCGCATGATGCTCTAAATCCCCATCATCATCATCGCCCGCCGTTTTAATATTCGTTTCCGCTGTTTTCCCCTGCCTGCCGCAGACCAACACACACCGTCATCACGACCTCTTTCTACTACAGTCTTTCTCCGTGAGACCGGCTGTCACTGATTGGGCTTGTCGACCCTCGCTGGCTACAGTTTTTTTAATAGCTCTTTTCTCCAACGATCTGTCCGTTAATCCAGGCGTGAGTAACATGGCGTTGTGATGTCCCCGCTCTCCCACGCCCTCGCCACACAAGCCTTTGGGTGCTGGGTGGACGTCGTATCTGATGGAGTCAACTTTATCTAACCTTTGCCAGACTCCGCCAGGCTCTTCACTTGTCTTCACGACAAGCTTCTCCCGTCTTACGTTACGCATCTCGATATCTATCCCCCAACCATGGCCGATAACGTTCCCGCTGAGCCCTCAGCTGCTAGCCAGCTCTTGCAACAGCATGCCACGCACCACGTAACGGTCGAGGATGTTGTAGACGAAGAGCTCCCACCCAAGTCTGCTACCAGCACCGAGGCTACCACCACGGAGTCTGCCCCCCCAGCAGCCGCACCAAATCCTGCGATGGCCAACATTGCTACCCAGTCCCGTGAGCTTTTCCCAGAACTCGGGACTGCACCCGCTCCTGTTGCCCGTCCCACCGGTATCTGGGCCAAGAGAACCGGTGCCAATGGCACAAGCGAAAGCAATGGCACTCCTACAACATCCGCACCTCCATCCGGTGCAACGACTCCTACTCCCCCGGCTGTCAGGGGTCCTGCGAATATCTCGATCCCAGGCCGCAATGTTGAGTACACACTTTTGGAACCTCAACACGTGCTTCCTCGTGCCCAGCTGAAGAAACCCCTGCCAGACATTGCCAAGGACTTTAACCGTAGGTCGCGGGCACCTATCAAGGTCAGCACCATGGCGGATGGCAAGGTCAGGGTTGAGGCTACTGGCGCCCAGGATATTGCGACCCAGGCTCTGAAGGACTTCATCAACCAGATCGGCACTAAGCTCTCCATCAAGGTGTCGATTCCCCGGTCTACCAGGGCCCATGTCATCGGCAAGGGCGGTTCCACCATCAAGGCCCTGCAGGAGAAGACTGGCGCCCGGATCCAGATGCCTAGGGTAGAGGATGCTCCTGCAGCCGCTGAGGATGAGGACGATGACAGCACGATCGATGTTTTGATCGAGGGCAACTCCCAGCAGGCTGCTGCTGCCCGTAACGCCATTTTGAAGATTGCTGGTGAACGGGCTGCCAACGTCAACACACGCCTCAAGGGCATCCCTGCCGAGTTCTTTCCCTTCATTGCCAAGAACGGTCTGATCAGCAGCCTGGAACAGGGTAGAGATCTTCAGGTCCAGGTGCCTTCGCACCCCGTCCGGGTGCCTCACCCGCCAGAGGCGCCTCAGGGTGGACAGCCTCCCGTCTTCTATCCTGCTGTTGACAACTTCATCCAGCTCACTGGTGAGCGCGATGCTGTCAGGGCTGCCAAGGAGCAGATTGAAAGACGTGCCGAGGAGCTCCGCCAGCAACTCGCCGTCGACCAGTTCTCTCTCAACAAGGGACGTCATCAGTTCATTGTTGGCGATAAGGGCATTCCTCAGGATCAGTTCTTCGACCAGACCGGATGCATTGTTGTCTTGCCCGCCGACGATGAGGACGAGACCGTCACCATTATCGGGCCTTCTGACAAGATCACTCCCGCCTCCGACGTGGCTATGGATCTCGCTATGAACATGCAGAGCTCCAACCTTGATATCACTCGTTACTTCCGCCAGGTTCCTTCTGCTGCTGCCCATGCCCGCAACGTCACCCGCTATCTCCGCGAGAGAAAAGAGATTGAGCGTCTGGAGAAGCTGCACCATGTGCACTTCAACACTCCTTTCAATGCCAACGGCGCTCTTCCTTGGGAGCTCTATGCCCGTGATGGCAAGAATGCTATCCGGGCTTCCAACGAAGTCAAGGGCATCGTCGAGGGCCACCCTCCAGCCCGCATTGCGACGGCTGCGGTCGACCCCTTCTTCCACGCTTACCTGCAGAAGGAGGCTAGACCCAAGGTTAGACAAGATTATGGTGTCCACCTTGTGATTCCCCAAGGCTCTGAGGTCGACTCCCCTCTTCTTCTTGTCTACGAGGGCCGCACAAGCCCTGATTCCTACGAGATTCCTCGCGCTCAGCCCAGCCAGGCCGATCTGCTCGAAATGCAAAAGTGGCTTAGCGAGGCCCAAGCCTATATCACTGGCTTGATCGCCAAGCAGGATCCCTTGACTGCCGCTACCATGGAAGTTCCCACCAAGTTCCATGAGAAGTTGCGCAGATTCATCAAGAAGGAGCAGGAGAATCGCCCCGAGAACCAGATCCCTGTGCGCGTGTCGAACACTGGGTCGATCATCAACTTCCGAGGTCCTAGCTCTGCCGTGGAGTCGCTTGTGGCTAAGTGCCAGGCCTTCATTGAGCAGGAGAAGGAGGACGAGAAGGAGCGCGGGTTCATCTTGGAGTTTGAGTTCCCCCAGAAGTTTGCCAACCACCTCATTGGCAAGGGTGGAAGCAACATTCGGGAACTCCGCGACAAGTTCGACGTTGATATCCAGGTCAATGACGGGAAGGTTCAGCTCAAGGGTCCCAAGGCCAAGGCCGAGGCCGCCAGAGCTCATATCTCTGCTCTCGGCCGTCAGCTCCAGGACGAGGCTACTCACGTTTTGAAGATCGAGCCCAAGTTCCACCGTGAGCTTATCGGCGCCCAGGGCGCCCAGATCAACCGTCTCCAGACCCGCTACAAGGTCATCATCAATTTCCCTCGCACTGCTAAGCCTGCCAAGGACGACGAATCCGTTGCGGATTCGAGCGATGCCGGGAAGCACCGTCGTCAACAGGCCCCTGATGAGGTCATCGTTAGAGGCCCCAAGCGCGGAGCTGATGAGGCCCGTGATGAGATTCTCTCGCTGTTGCAGTATCTCAAGGATACCTCCTTCACCGACTCTATCACTTTCCAGCAGAAGCAGCTTCCTTCCTTGATTGGATCTGGAGGTGCTGTGTTGGAGCAGCTTCGCCAGTCCAGTGGTGCCAGGATTGACATCCCCGGCGCCAAGGAAGATGCTGACGCTGAGGTTGAGATCCAGATCAAGGGTACCAAGGCCCAGGTTGCTGCTGCCAAGAAGGCTCTTCAGGAGAAGAAGGCCGTGTTTGATGACACTGTAGTCAAGACCATCGATGTTGATCGCAAGTACCACAAAGCTCTTATCGGGACTGGCGGTAAGTATTGATACATGAGTATGCCCTTTGAAAAATGTTTACTGACGATTACAGGTGCCAATCTGCGGGACATCGTCGTCAAGGCTGGCGGTTCCGATGACCGCCGCGAGCTTGCCCGCGCCATTCAATTCCCCAAGCAGGATGCTGACGGAAACACTATCAAGGTCGAGGGCCGCACCGAGGTTGTCGACAAGATCATTGCGCAGATCCAGGCTATTGTGTCGGAGCGCGAGAGCCAGGTTACCGAGGTTCTCGAGGTGCCTGTTGAGAAGCACAGATCTTTGATTGGCCGCGGCGGTGACATCAAGCGCGGTCTTGAGAACCAATTCAAGGTCTCGATTGATATTCCTCGCCAGGGAAGCGGTCAGACTGGTGTCAAGATTGCCGGCCAGGCTCCCGATGTTGAGAAGGCCAAGGCTCACATCGAGTCTCTGGTCAAGGAGCAGCAGGGCGAGACTGTGCAGGTTCCTCGTGCTCTCCACCACGCCGTCTCAAACAATGGTCAAATCTTCCGCAAGTTCAGAAACGATTTCGGTGTTACTGTCGACCATGCTGGCCAGGCCGTCCCACCCAGACCTGCGGCTCCAGATGCCCGCTCCAACGGTGCCCTTCCTTTGATCACTGACGACGAGGAAACCACTGCCGATGCTCACTCCTGGAAGGTTGTCGAAAGCGGATCGTCGTCCGAGGAGGGTGAGATTCCATGGGTCCTTCGCGGCTCCCCTGAAAGCATCGAGAAGGCCAAGAAGGCCATCGAGGCTGCGCTGGAACAGGCCAAGAAGCAGGATGCCACAGGCTACTTGATCCTGCCTGATCCCCGCACGTACCGCTTCGTTATTGGTCAGGGCGGCAGCAAGGTCAACTCCATCCGCAAGCAGAGCGGTTGCAAGATCACCGTTCCCCGTGACCAAGCTAAGGGTGAGGCCATCGAGGTTGTTGGCAGTAAGGAGGGTGTTGAGAAGGCCAAGGATTTGATTCTGGCTGCCGTTAAGGAAGGTATTGCCAGCAGATCTGCGCCTAGGGAGCAGTAAATTGTTTTCTTTGATGGTCACTAATGATTTGGGAGGCAAACGGTAGTTACGAAAAGTTGCTGAACTGGGGGCGTGGGGGCGAAGGGGTCTATTAAGGAAGGCTGAAGAAGGCAAAAATGGTGAATATTCGCTCGATAATATCTTGATGTGTTTGCCTTTTTTTTTTATCATGTTGAAAAATTACGGCACTTGGGCGGATGGTTTGCCTGATGCTATTCCGGAGGGGGGTTGATGTGTCGTATAAATATTTTTAGCTATGTCATGAATATTGTTTTTGTATGTTTAAAGAAGAAAATTGGGGTTGGCTGGTATGATAGGGTGGATGAGGTTGTGTATATCATTTAGGAATCCATACTCTTCTGCTTATGTCGTTTCCACGTTCAATTTTGTGTGCTGATATCTCCAAACTTTCCATCTGTTCTGGTATATTTAGCGACATAGGGATCAGAAAATCTCAACATAGTCAGTTCCTACATGATGATCCGTAACGAGAATGGCCTCTCTGGATTTACGCTTGTCCTCGTTTTCTGTCAGCGTGTGAACTGGGCCGCAATATCAGTAGTTTGGTATGAGGCTATGTGCTAGGTTTCTTGTCTGTTTGTCTCGTGTTCAATCAGTTAACTTGCGATTCGCATTTCACATTCTAGGTAAACAAAAATTTGATTCTGGCTTTTGTTTCTGATGATTATGTATGTTTGGTTCAATGGCCAGAATATTGAGTATGTCTTTGATGATGAGCATCCAACCTCTACCCTATCTTGTTATTTCTCGAGATCAATGTTGGGCTCTTTTGTTCAGAACTCTGAGAGATGATAATTTGTTGAGAGTTGAGGTCGAGTTTCTTGTTGTCTGGGGCTGCTTGGTGGGAAGAATATGGTTGAGGTTAATGAACGCTGGTTGCCTTGTCTTGCTGTTTCGGAGGGGAACACCTTACCTATGGCTGTGCTGTTGATATGCGTCCGGAGGTGGCTTGGATGATGATGGGGTGGGTAGGTGTTTTTTGCCGCCCTTCTTGGGGCTTGGTTGGAAGAGAAGATTCCGAATGTGCTGTATACAGTGGATCTCTTCGTGATAATTGTGGTTGCTTGAATCACCTAGGCGTATGAAGCCTTACAGGCTGATATACGAGGGGCCTGATCATCTCGCTTGAGATGTCTACCTCCCCCCTCTGGTCTGGCGGAGATGAGCTCATGTTCATACGAGGTTTCTCTCCTGTGGCTGTGCTTCTAGTTAGGTAACTGTCTAGGCTTTGTATGAGTGTGTGGCTGACCATGAAGAGGCGTGAAATCTTTGGTCAGCCTCAGGTAAGTGTCTTGAAGATGAAGTCTTTTGTCGTTGATGATGCGTGGAGATGAGTGCTGGGGCGTAGGTACCTCAGGTTTGCCCGCAGGGGGCTTCATGGCTGTGCTATAGGATAAAATGACTGGGCTTGATACGTGGCCGGTGCCGTAGGTAGTCTGAGAGGTAAGAGAGTATGTGGTCTTTGCCCGGCAGATCTCCCTGGTTAGGTATCTCGTTCAATTGGTGATATCTTATGATGAGGATCTACGTCTGCCTTAGGCTGGTATTGGAAGCAAGAAGGAGGGCTGTGTTTGCATATGTAAGAGACTTGCATAGGGCAAACTGTTCACCAAGGTTAGTCTCTTACATCTCAAGATGGGATGTGTGTGGTCGACCTGGAATTGTATGAGGAATGATTTGATAGTCTAGAGTGAGCTTGTGTAACTTCTGCCTGCTTACGTACATGTCCTCCTGCATATAGACAATGGCTATGCCAGCCCTATGCCCTGCTCTTCCCTCCATAGTAAAAAATTGTCAGTTTGTGGAGATACATCTCCGTGAAACTCAGATCCTGGGAGGGCCTGATGTAGCCTGTCGGGCTACTGTGCTACTGTTCCGGCCCCCCTTTTGACTGCTGTGTCAGACACGTACGTATCGTCAATCATGGCTGTGTTTCCTCTTTGCTCCAGTCATTTCACCTTCTGGGGTTATGATCGAAAATATCTGATCTCTTATCCGTCCCTATTAGCTACGGGACGGTATGTTTCATTGGTCAATGACCTGAAATAAGTAAGTGACCGCCTCCCCGTTGAGGGTATTCACCCGTCGTGATGCATGGCTATCATGGCTGAGCTACATGTTTGCATAAACCCACCTTACCTCGCTTGCCTAACCTATGAGCTGACGAGCCAGCGGTTGTTGTACGACGTGTTCGATGTCCCATCCAGCTGTCGGTCTCATAGCTTGGGAAATCCCCCTTCTCAGCCTGGTAAGTAGGGTAGTTCGGTATGCCATCCAGATGCAGGTTCGACGCTGGAATCATGGCTGAGTGTTTGCATAAGCTCATCTACTTTCATCATCAGGCAAGCGAGTTACAGGTTAATACCTAATGTCCGGTGCGAACGTGTGTTCAACAGCCTGTAGATTGTCGATCAATGACGGAGGTAACAAATCTCTTTTCTCTCAGCCTGACATTATACGTAAGTCCTTCTCATTGGTGGCCTTGCAAGTCTCGTGATATGAGTGTGGGTGTGCGACCTACATAGGCGGCCACACCCTGTTTCTCACCGCTGATTTCAAGTAGATGGCAGTAAAAAGACAGGCCCAAAAATGGACTACCTAATCTGTGCTGACTTAGAGACCGGAATGTTTGTTTGCGGGGTGGGTGGCCGCCCGTGAGCAGGCCTAGTGTTAATGAAACGGCGAGCGGATGATGCTATCATTTGCTCGTTGACAAACCTCAATCTTGGCTGTTCGGTGTTGCTTTTGGGTTAGTGAATGGAGGCTCAAAACTGCGAGAGATTGTACTCGTCATGAGGGAAAAGGAGCGGTCAGTATCCGAGAGGAGATGAGAGTCTTGGTGGAAATTAAGCGCTTTTGGCGGTTGTGGTGAGGAGGCTCTTGTCGAGGAAGGAGTTGAAGAAGGCTCATGGTTTGCCATCAAAAAAAGTCCGGAAAGAGACATTCGGTGAGATCTGATGTGAGTGTCCAAGATTTACGATCTGGCAAATGGTAGATGCTCTGTTTACTTGAGAAAAGGAGCCCCCTAAACCTAGCATGAGATACGGCAGGGCAACCGCGGCAGGCATCGGGCCTGGGCGATTGTGCATTTTGACTGCCGTTCTAGAAACAAGATCTTGATCTGGCCGGTTGCCCTGAGCCGAGTCAGTCTTGGAAACTGCCTTCTTTTCGTCGTTTGATCATGTGTGAGATTGATTGGTGTCTCCTCAGTCTTCTTCTAAATCGGTGTACTGTCCTTCATTTAGTGAGATCTTGGCAAGAATGTCATTCCATCCTTTTGCAAGCCTCAGAATCATGAACTGGCAAGAAAGGTGCACCCGATATCTGGATACCTACCTAAAGAGGCAGCGCAGGGCAAGAACCACCAAGAGAAGGCATTCGGAGAAGGCAGCCAGCTCAACACCAAGCGGCAGGCCCAAGGACTCCTGCAGGACCGACTTCCCCGCGGCGCCCATCCCACCTCGTGCGGTCTCGTCCTCTTCCCGTAAGGCAGCGTGCGGATCAGCGGCGCAACAGATATGCTTAAACTCTCGGCGTTGGGGGCGTCGGGATATTCGAAACAAATACAGCGCGAATTGCGCCGGGATACCCAATTCATGGGGTCCGGCCTCTCTCAGCTCATAAAATGACTTCTGGAATCTATCCATAGCTGGGCATCTCAGGCAGTCGTCGTACGAGAAAAGTGCAGCTATTCCCGCACGTCCAGGGCACAGCTTAGTCGAGAGAGAATGCGTTTCAGGCCGCTACAAAGCAATCGTGATAGGGAGGCATTTTGACTGCCTCTTTCTGGAAGGTGATACGACCCAAGATGCGTTGCCTGTTGTCTGGATGTGGCTGTAAGAGGGGATGAGAGCGTGAAAATGACGGCAAAAGGCGAAAATATGGTGGTGAGTTGAAGAAAAAAGAAGGGCGAGGTTGTTCGGTAGTTGGTTGGTTCTGCCGAAACTACGCCCGCCAAGGTTAACTTTTGGTCTACTTGGAATGCAGGTTCGTCGTTAGGTGCGGAAAGCGAAGAAGGCATCATGACGTTGTCTGAAGATTCAAAGCCACATCTCATTTGACTGTATCGAGCCTAGATGACAGTTTCGGGTGTATTCAACAGCTGGCCAGTGACGGTCGATACTCTGAAAATCAAGGTACGAAAAGCCAAGGGGATCGGCTTGCTCCTGTAGATCCTGCTGGCGACCTTGACGGAACAGGAAGTGGTGTGTGTGTTCGTGTGACTCTGAGGTGAAGAGACCTATTCAAGGTGGGATGATGTCGTTGCTTTAGCTAAGCTTTCTAACTCGCAGTGACGATGACTACAGTTTCCCTGTGCGTTGTCATGTATGTGCCCTGCATTTAAGGGAACAAGTCTTTTATGGGTTGGGTATCAATCAGGTACAACGGCATACGCGCCCCTTTTGACGACGTCCCAATTCACCGGTCCGAAACTTCTTGCGAAGACTTGCAGCTCACCGAAGAATGAGTTGTATCGCGGGTTCCCGCATGTGAGTCCCGAGGGAGCATGACCGTTCTCATCGATTCGTTGAATTGAGGCGAAAATGGTAGTAGTAAATACTGGTACCGGTGTCACGTATCAATATCTAGCAGCCAATCCAGTATATGAGGGGTTCCCCAATTGAGGCTGGCTGTGGACGTGTACACACTCCGAGGCCCTGAAGCTGATTCGCCGCTAGATCGAAAAGGGGGGTGTTGCTGTCACTGCGGGAGCATGCCACTCAAGCTGTGACGGGACGAAACACTCAAATCGAGCCAAATCTCAGATGGGCATTCGACTGTGAGGGGGAGGCTCATACAGCCTTGTCAAGTCTTTTGGCTTCCGTCTGCCGCTGGCCCTCACGGCCCGCGTTTGGCACCTTCCGACCCTCCTTCCCCAGGTCCGGCGTCATCTCCCTGGCCAAGACCAGTCTTGGTAGACAAGCTAGCAAAATTGCTCGCAGCCACCCCGAAATGCCTCGATATGCCCTTTGCAAGTGTTTTTTGAGAGGCTCTCTGCCTGAGCCTCATCATTGTCAATGACATTGGGAAATGATGGAACTTAGTGGAGGTCAACTAACAGCATCGAAGCCGATGTGCCTTTTCTGGATTTTGCTGGATGTCGCCGCCGTCCTACCGGCGTTTTACACACCACCACAGCCTTGTTTATCTGAGCCCCGCGAGCATTTGATTCCTCGACAGTGCCGCCAAGTGGCCACTGCGAGGCTCTCCTGTCTTCCGCTATTGGCTGCCTTGACCTGTATGAGAACCCCCAACACAGCTGCACGACTTCCTGCTCAGCCCAGGTCGATGTATCGGCCTGGAGATAGACGGACCACGTCAATCGTCTTTGATCTGCAGAAAGACAGCCGCCGGTCCGTCTATATCACTTCGTGTATGGCCGCCATTGACCAAGTGGACGATGAAGAAGACAACCAGTTCAAGATCGTCGTCTTCTCATCCAACAGAAACAACACATCATTCCTTCGACAGCCTCGTCCGTGTGGTTTGTTCAAACCTAGAAGTCTGAAAGACAATCGTGTCAAATCAGCAACCATCCCATTTTCAATCAGACTCGCCACTTGCTGCCCATCATGACGAAGCCGTGGGAACAGTACCGTGAGATCATCATAGCGGAGTACCGGGACAACAGGAAGCCACTCCATGAGGTCAAGAAGCTCATGGAGCAGCAGTACCGGTTCAAGGCGTCGTATGTTGCCCTCCCTCGGTCCTTTGAGATGTGGTGATTGTCCGTCCCTACGGATCATCATCTGATCTTGTGTTCATGGCGTCACATACGTTAGATGAATATGATATTCTGACCATCCTTAACAGTACCCGGGCCTATCGATCGCGGTTCGACAAATGGGGCATCCAGAAGTATTCTCGTCGCAGGCGTGGGAATTCCATGGGTGAGGACGGGGAAGGAGACGACACCCGATATCTTTCGCCTCATCAAAGCCCAGAACTCGAAGACAACAGATACCAGGCAAGCTCACCAGCCATGACCCCAGGCGACCTGTACCACCCAGGATCCAGCGCGACGACACAGTCGAACGAGTACAGAGAGTGAGTCTTTTGGTTACTGGAAGCTCCATGCTCCAGAAATTCCCGGCCATTTTGCCCATATTTGGATAGCTAATTTCATCCCGTTAGCCCTTTCATCAAGCCAGAACCCACAGTCCAGTACAGCCAATACAGCATGATGCCCATCCATCCGAGTGCCGAGGCAAATACCCACCTGTCACCCATCTCATACAATACATATTCGCATCACCAGGCCATTGGTTACCCATCTGACCAGATGTCCACCTATCACCACCGAGCGGGCAATGCTCTTGTCTCGGCCCAAACCTCGCCAGGTCCCCAGAGCTACCAGGAGCCGTCTGCCGCCCACATGACCTATGGGTACTCATTCGACTACTCCAGGCACTGAACCCTGATCGCTTCCGGTTTCTACATGTTTTCCCACAGCACTTCCAACTTCCTTTGCATAAGTCATGTCTCTGATTTCGGTGTCAAAACCTTTTGTATTATTAAACTGGTGGTTTCGCAGCCAGGCGGCTCGGGGCAGGTGATCCGCGGAAACAGGACGCGCAGAATAATTCGACAGAAGCGACAGCAAGTTGTGAGCTACTCGGAGTCCAGGGGACAAAACTTGTTTCATTCTTTGACGTTTGTGGCGGCATTGAGCTGTTTCTGGAGCAAATCGGGGCTGGTGTGATTTTTTCCATAGTAGAGTGATAGTCATAGATTCAATCGTCGTTCTTAGTCCTCTTCGATGTCTTCCACACGGCGGTTGTTCCTCTCCCTCTTGATGTTGTTTGTGCGTCCAATGACTATGCTCGCATCGGGGTCGTCATCTTCTTCCTCCTCCTCTTCAACCTCTGAGGTTGCGTCGGCATTACGTCTCGAAGCCTCTGCCACTCGCTTCATTTTCCGAAGCATGACTTCGTCTGGATACAAGTCGGTGATTGTCAAGTCCTAAAGAGCAAAAATTAGTATGGGTAGGAGACTCGACACATAACGTGGACATGGACCCGTACCTTTGAGCAGCCCGGAACAGGGCATTGTGCCTTGCCACCGGAAGATCGGATGAAAGACATGATGGCATCTTTCTCAAAGGTGTGCTTGCACTTGTGATTGCTAAATGGCGTTTTGAAGGCCTGCAATGACAAGGGGCACTTGAGGTCAACAATTTCACGCTCGACAACAAGATCGTCATCCTCCTGAATGTCGGCGACATTCTTGACTGGGTTGCCATCCTCGTCAAACCAAGTGGAGGGATCCGGCAGCGGGATCTCGTTGTCGGGGTGCATGGCATCATGCCACGTCCTCTTGAAAGGAATGTAGTCGTTGTGGACAGCATACTTATCGTAAGCAGATAATCTGGAGTACTCTATCATCTTGACCTTTCGAGCTGTCCTTAGAGCATCGATGACACCAACGACTGGGGGCACATCCTCAGCCTCGTCCACCTCTTCGTCGTCGTCGTCGTCGTCGTCATCGTTGGCAGGGCGCCGTTGCTGTCGTCTCTCTTTTTTAGGTTTCGGTTCAGGTCGAGGCTGCTGAGCCTTGACTGTCACTACCACGGACTCAAGAACTGTTTTGGTATCTTCGAATTCGGCACGACAGTCTATTACACGCCGCAAGGCTTGTTCGGATTTGTCTGTCAGTGTGCTGATGGTTGCCTCCAGCTCAGCGACATATTCTTCGAGCTCTCTTTCAGCCTCGCTCTTGTCGTCGACACCTTCTGATCGACGCTTCTCCACATGCCGAGCGAGTTGCCTTCGCCGTTGAAAGAGCAGATCGTTGATACTGCCGACAGCCTTGATCAGGTTCTTTGAACATTCGTTGAGGTGTTTTTCGTACTGCCTCGCATCGCTGTCATTTCGCTGAGCGGCGACCAGCCTTTCCAATTTCGATTTGTTTTCATCGTTCATCGGAAATGCCGGTGGCTCATACTCGGGCAGGGAGACGTCGTCGGACCCGACCGACGTAGCTGGTGCTGGCTCAGAGGGCCGCGAGCGTTGCAGTAGACGTGGCATGGTCACCTTGGAAGTTGTGGGGTCCGATAGACAAGATCACCGGGTTATGGTTTCCTAGAGCGCTAAATCGTGGTAAAGTAAGTCGACGGACTCGAGTTCAATCACTGTCGTGTATCCCGAAATTGTTTGGCCTTATTCTGTCGGGTAGAACCCGAGCGCGGCTGACTGCGTTTATCGGTTCAAGAAACAAGATAGACGGAGGGTTCGCCGAGGACTGGAGATCGGAACAAATCAGATATTTGACGGCTTCTGGAAAAATCGGTACTTTTTCGTTCGTCGATTGATTGATTGAGGAACTGGGAAGCTGAAAACGCGTGTGCAACGATACTCTCAGGCGCGTATGCCCCGCCCCTGCCAAAGTGATTTCTTGGCCCAGATAAGGTTTGGCTGCCAAGAGGGATGGGCCCCGCAAGCCACCTTACCAGATGTGGCTTAAATCCCCTCCATCGGGCAGTGTCATTGGCAGGGATGGTCGGCTGTCGGAACTGACCGAGAGCCTGGGCCCTCCCCGTTGGTTGAGTTGCACCGCTGTCAACCTCAATTGGCCGAAGGTGAAGCAACTGCCAGAATCCCATGTCATCTTCAGCCTCATGTCGATGGAAAGCCGAGACCTCGGAGCTGCTTCTGACGACATCGCGCTGCTTCACCATCCTGAATTGTACCACGAACCAGGTGTACGGAATAAGGCAAGGTACTGATGAAAGACGTAAAGGCTGCCTCTTCCGGCACCTGTCTCAGCCTGCCCATATGAGGCCCGAGACACTCATCCCACAACGCCGCCGCCATCACCAAAAAGCAAGGGCGCGGCGAAGGTCGGTCGATTCTTCGATTTCTTTCGCTTCCGTTCCCGCCGTTTCCCCCGTCGCTTCATCTATCGAGAACTGCGATCCGCTCGCCTGTCGCGCGACCGACGGCACACTGACAGTTTACCGTCATCTCTTTGTGCGCTCACCACCCGTCCCCGCCTGATCGAAGCGTCGGTCCGACCAGTTCTATTGTGGTCGTGTCGTTTGATAGATGCCCAGATGTGCAACAGCCATGTCCCGTGCGTCGTGATACCCTAGCTGCGCTGTCGAAAAGGGCGGCCAACCTCTTGTTGTTGATATCGCCGATTCCATCAGACAGAACTGCCAGCGCCGAGTGTAGTCAAAGTCAGCTTGTCACCCGCTCACCTCTCACTCCTGGGCTGGGCCATGTGACATTGTGATGCACGGCGCCTGCCTTTATGCATCTCATATCTAGGAAACAAGGCAGAAGATCCAAGCCTTCGTGGAGGATGGCGGTCTACATTCCCCGTCTGTCATGCGGCTTGTTCCGCCATGCTGTCCTGCTAGAGAAGAAGATCTGTGATGGCTGACCTGTCTGAATTGCTCAGGCTCGTATTCAGTGCCAATACCATGGTCAGTTATGGCTGGGTTGGCACGAGCTCCCCCCAAGGGTCAATCGAGAGCTCTTTTCAGCAGCCCAGAGTGAAAGTGCCATGTGCGGTGAACAATGTGGGTCGATGCCGGACTTCTATCCAGCAGCCATAGGCCATACGGATGGTTTGCGGTGGTGGAGCGCTGGCGCCGTTTGTGAGCGTTGCCTTTGGCGAAGCGTGGAACCAATTCCTTGGGCCGATCCAAGGCTAAAGCTCGATGGCCCCAGATCTGGATGAGAACCGTTTTGCTGCAGCGATCGCCGAGCCCATCAGCGCAACCCTCGTCGTCATTCCCGCAGCGCCCTCACATTCCACCCCTGCCAATGACCTGTTTTGCTCATCACGCAGCAGGACACTCTGTCAGTCGTGCAGAGGTGCGATTTCCCGCTCCTTGGTTGTCGCTTCGCGCGCGCTTCCGGGGGGCCGACGGACAGAAGAAAGCATGGCCTGAGGTGCAGATGCTGTTGTTCTGTTTTCCCTATCTTCCCCTGGTGGGAAATCCTGGTGGGAAACACCGGTAATGGATAACTCCAAGCTCCCCTAGTCCCCATCGGGACCCAATACTTTCTCGCTCTCACGGCGTTCACTCCTCAGGGCAGGGGTCTAGGGTGGAGGGTCCATTGGGTCCAGATCGTCAAGCACCCGCATGGCTGGGGCTGTTAGACCGTCCTTTGAGATCACTCCGATCACAACAGCTGCCGATGCATTCAGCGATCAGGGACATGCATCGAAAGCACCAAATTCGCTCCCCTGGCCTGCTGGCCCCTCCAATATGGGCCAAAATGCCACCCTGGGCCACGTAGGGGAACACAGCGACTCGGTCAGCTCAGTATGGGTTTTTGGGATCGTGATTCATCCAACGGTGTCGGCCCTGGGACAGTCCCTCTTTCCCTCGTCCCCCGCGGCAATTGGCCCATGGCCTGTTGTTCTCCGGGCCTGTGCCTGGCGATATAGTTTTGGTTCTTTGTTTCCTTGCCCATCTGCTCATCTGAAGCTCGGGAAGCTTTGGCCGCCTTGTCACAAACCTTCCGTCATCCCGTCCGATTTCACACGGCCCCCGTCCCTGCCAACAAACCTCCGTGGATCTCGATTCCACGCAGATTTTGTGGTCGCCTTACCCAGACCACTGGACCATGCTTTTGTGTCGGAGCACCACCGTATTGACCTCTTGATTAAATATCTTCATGCTCCGTTCCTCAATCCATCATCCCCTTCTCCTTTGTTCGCCAGCCCACAATCAGCATCATCATCACCCAGACCAAGAGCCCAGCGCCCTGCTTACAAGTCAACAAGAACAAGTGACGGCACAGGTTACACAGCGGGTTCCCTAACCCATTTGTCAAGCCATCATCCAGCACACGAACAGCGAGTCCTCGGACATATACCCAGTCACCCACCTTTACCTGGATGTCTTGTTAGTGAAGGGGACTTTTACTCGTTCCAGAACCAGCCTCGTACACCACAGTGCCACTAGCTTTCAAATCCACCGTGACGCCCAGCATGAGCAACCAGGTCAATACATGGGAAGGCAACTCGTGGGAGGGTCGTGCTATCGAGGTAGACAGCATTCTAGATCCTGAGTGTCCGCCCCTGCTTACCAGGTTATTCTAGCACTATGGTGGCCGGCAGTTGGACACGCAAATCTACGATCCCATCATCTTTCCTGGGTTGTATTCCAACAGCGGTCTTGACATCATGTCGGTGCTGGTTCGTATTCCCTGACCATCTGCCTAGCTCGGTCTCAGATCATTAACAATGTGTAACAGATCTCTCTCCACTCAAGACCAAACCCCCAGGTGGACATTGGAGCTGTCGACATGTCGTGCCCCATCATCGTCTGCGACCTCTTGCGACCCGATCAGCCCATCATCTACGCATCAGACTCCTTCCTGGAACTGACAGGATACAACCGACCAGAGGTACTGGAGAGAAACTGCCGGTTCATGCAGGCCCCTGGTGGGCAAGTCAAGCCCAAATCGGCACGAAAATATGTCGACGAAAAGACAATCAAGAAGATGCGGAAATCGGTCGACCGGAACTCTGAGCTGCAGATCCCAGTCATCAATTTCAAGAAAGATGGTCAAAAATTCACCAACTACCTGACCATGATTCCGCTACAGTTCAACAGCCACCAGTTCAACATCTCGGTCGGGTTTCAGTGCGAGATGGACGGATGAATCGAGCTTTCGAAATAGAGCGATGCCACGATGAGACATTCACCAGCAACCACATCATCGAGATTCGCTCAGGATCATTGTTTTCTTATTCAAATTGTGTCACACAGCAGGGATCGGCGTTCCGGATGCATCGAGCGACAATCTGATTTTTGTCTTTGCTTTTCTTCTCTGTTAAAACAAGGTGCTTTTAGGCATTATGATACCCCATTGACAGGGTCTACACACGACCCTTTCTCTCCAGCTTCTATCGATTTGCAGGGTTTTTACTGCAAGTAGGGACGGGCGTCTGGTTCTTATTTACTACATTTTTATTCGACATGTACACATTACTGGTGTTTTTCCTTGGGAGCAAAGACGTTAAGGGTACAAACAAACCAGACACACAAACATGGGAAGGCGTTACGGCTTGAATGGATTGGTACGACTCCTAGAATATGGAAGCCGTACATGGCCGATTTTGGAAATGGTCAGGGGACTTTTTTAGCATTGGAATGGGAAATACGTTCAATGGCAGAAACAGACAGCTGGATGGGCGGAATATGGATGATAGGCCTTTGTATTCTCACCGATATGATGGGAGGGGTCGTTACTACTCGGGATACATGTACAACTAGGCAAAATCGAGCTGTCGTTACTGGCATTATCGCCAGTGATAGAACCTTGTCCCGGAACAATGCTGCCAGAATGAAATGTGCCAGTAGATCTCTGTCGCTGACCACCAGACCTTACTCTCCTAAAGGTGTAGCTTTTGGATATCCCGTCATGTGGCCTGGACAACGGCTCAAAAATGCTGGTAAAAAGAAGCAAGAACAATCAACTACCGAAAGCCCCTCTCCGACGCCATCGGCGGACGAAACCGTCCGCTCTCAGTCTTGCTCCCCTGACCAACCCCCCTGATCATGTATCCACCCCAGCTCAGTCATGATCGCACCCTCGACATCCCCACTTGCGATCACTCACATCCCAAGCAAAAAGCCAAGCTCAGCAAAACCGTTTACATCTCGCTTTTGACTTTCTTTTTCTGATCTCAAGTTATGCAAGACGTAATTCCTCTTTTCCCAAGAGAAAAAACACATCACGGAGAACTAAGCCGGACAAGTCACTTCCCGGGGTCCCCGACACACGTTTTCTGTGGTTATTATTCCACCCTTCTCCCTTACATCTTTCGGTGTCCAGAAGCGGGAGCAGCCGATACTACTTACCATCGAGTGGAAAAAGCATGACGCGAGAAACATGAGAAATAACCAAAATCAGGCTTGGCGATCATGGAAGTCGATACCAGCTGCGATGATCAAGGAAACTGTTAGGCCAGCGCAGAAGAGATGGCAAACACGGGTCGGCACTTGAATGGATAAGCACAACCTGTATCTGCTGGCAGAAAATTGAGGGAATTACTGTAGCAGCTCTCGCTGTTTGCCGGGTGATGGGATGACGGTGACGGCTAGGTACGTTAGGCATAATGGTCTGATGACTGATCATAGGGGGGAAGTACGTACGTCAATCGCACTGCACTGGCGAGCAGGGGGGTGGAAGGCAAGGTTGATAGGGGAGCTGTTCACGCAGGACAGTGACGTTTCAGCTACAAGTGTCTGGATATTGAAGTTGATAAAAAGGAGCAAAACTGATAGGGGTAGGCCTATTGTGGTAGTTTGATAAGGGTGTGCTTGGGGAGGCTGACGTCAAATGTTTTGTTTACACTTGTAGGCTATAACCCCAACCCTTGGTTTACCCCCTTTTGCCCCTTTTCCCATGCCGAGACTTCCGCTTACCTCACCTCCTTCGGCGGGTGTCCCCGCTTTCTCTCTCGTATTCCCTTGGTCTTGCTTTCTCCTTCTTTTCGTGTTGTTTTCAGCACCTCCACTGCTGAAACGTAATGGTTACCATAGCCGCACCACTCACGTCTTTGAGAACATCTTCAAGTTACCCCAGCTAATCTTGACGGGTCGGCTTCCACCTCCTTGAAACTGACAGCCCTTTCTTCTCATTCAGGCGGGCTCTTTAATCCTGTACAGTCGCAGAAAGATCCGAGATACCACAACGCAAATGCGGGCCATCGAAGGCCATTTTCCTCGCCTCACACTGACTGTTCTGTCCCACCTACAGCTCGCACTTGCAAACGGCAAGCGAGCGATCGATCTTTCCACCTACAGGTCTCCTCGTCTCTCACCAACACAGCTACACACGGTTGATCATCCGATGCCATCCATCGCTCCTTCACACTCCTTTACCGCAACGAAAAGAGAGAAGAACAGATACCTCTCCCTCGACATCTCCTCGCCCGCATCTCATTCAAAGACATCACATCGACAGCCAAGCCGAAGGAATCTTCTCCTAAGCACCTGAGCGACAAAAATTCCCACCCACGCCACACTCGTCGACCCGTTTAACCTCCCTCCCTCCAAGAGACCCATCAGACCCATCCTATCTATCCTACCAAGCCTGTCCAGCAAAGCAACTAGGTCGATCGCATACCTCTGCCGATCTACAAAAACCTCCGTTGCCTGATCTCCTCTCCAACCTACCCAACTTACTTGACTGCTGTCGATCGCATAAATGTGACAAGACTGACTGTATGATCACACCATCATCTGCTCAAGCAGCTACAGCCTCTCGACTACAAGAAAGCGACTGTCAGCTACCTACCAACGACTGACAATCGACGATGTGCGGTTAGTAATCATATTCTCGCACACTGACAAAGAGTCGGTAGCACTTTTCGTAAGGTAACAGGAGATGATCGATTACCAGGCCATTCCCAGTTGGCAGGCACGAACAAGAACGGATGAGATTTTGGCCACTGCTGTTTTACCTTATTGGGGTTTACACAGTGGTGAGAATAGGTAGGTAGGCTTAGATAGGTAAGGCAGGTAAGAAGAAAGAAAGATTTATTTGTGCGGCAGGACTGGAGTGTAGGCGCGAATGGGGATGATGTCAGGCAGGCAACAAGCTGCGATCGGTCCTTCATAGGTCTGTTTTGCTCTCGTGGTTAGCTCTCTTGCTCTGGAATTGGTCAACCTGGGGTACTCCAATCCGTATAAATTCGATTCGGTTTGCTAGGCAGACTTAGGGTAGGTCCTTCGATAGTTAAGAGGCATATTCGGCTAGACTATCGACTGAGCTGTCTACCTATAGAGCTGGAATCAAGGTCGAGAGGTGATTGTCGTTAAACTTATCGATAAATCACTCGATTAAGTCATCGAATGAACTTCTAATAGAGATAACATGGAGACTGACGATCAGGCTGTCGATTGAGCTCTTTGGTTGAGCTGTAATTACTAGTCAAGTAAGCCTGCGGTTGTCAGGCTGCCTGTTGGCTGTGGTGTCTATCGATTAGCTTCAATCAATTGGATTAGATACCTAAGGTAGTCTATCGATTGAGCTGCCATCGATTAAGCGGTCTGCCGATTAAGCTGTCTGCCAAGTGATTTGCTGTCGATTGAGCTGTCTGTCGGTTGAGCTGTCTGTCGATTAAGCTGTCTGTCGATTAAGCTGTCTGTCGATTGAGCTGTCTGTCGATTGAGCTGTCTATTGATTGAGATGTCTATTGATTGAGATGTCTATCGATTGAGCTGCCTGTCAACTCAGTCAGTCGGTTGAGGTAGTTATTCTGAGCAGCCCTTACCGCTTTCTTATTCTCTCCATTAACCAGCCTATTATTCAGGGCTTGCTGGACTTATCAGCTTAATAAAGGACCATCGGCTACTTTAGCACTGCCAGCTAGATACCTAGGTCGCATTTTATTCCTTTATCAACACTACAGTTACTTATTTTGTTCGATCGAAGTGTTTTACAATGGCTAGTTAAACTGCGGAGGATGTCGTCGATCCGGTGCTGGGTCCTTTTGGCGATAGAGCTGTTGATTACTTTAGCGATTGATCAAATATCTCGACAAGATAGCTAATAATTCTTTGAACTAATGTTGTCGGTTGCTTCAGCGGCCAAGTCCCCATCATCTCACCAGTTGAGACTTATCTTAAAGTACCGTAGTCTACTAAGTACCTAGGTTACCGAGTTAATCGTCGATTCAATTTACTTTATAGTTCATCTTTGATGATTGTAGGTCGCACACTGCTATTTACTAAAGCTCCATATACCCTCATTACCCTCCTCCACATCCTTCACACCACAAAGTCGCAGCGAGTGTTCTGTTTACCGGCTATTTATTGTCTTGTTCATTCCAGTCATCATCTCATCTACCCATCAACCCCTCTTTATCCCCCTCAACTCAGCGTAAAACTATTCGACACCCCCTCAAAAGCCTTAATACTCCCAATCAACGGCTTCGAATCACCATGATACCTCACCCTATACGTCCCCGCACTGTCCTCTGTCGCGCTCGTCTCCCAGGTAATCGTCACCTCGCTGTGCCCCAAAGCCCAGTTCGTCCTCTTCCAAGTATACACCAGCTTCCAATCCTCATCACTCAGCACCCTCGTCCACTGCCCATTGACCTGCTTCTCCACCGCGGCATACGTCCCCTCAAGTCTCAAGTTATTCCTCGGGTTCGCACCCTGGAATCGAACACTCACCGCCTGACCGCGGGTGTACGACGCAGCAGGCTGAGTGAGGACGGCCCCGAACTTCTTCCCGATGGGCTCGGCGTCAAACGCGACGCCAGTGATGAAGCTGAGCGAGTTTTCGCGGTTGTCTGGGGGTGCTGGAGAGCCGAAAGTTGGCTGGGAGCTGGAAGACGACGAGAGATACGGCAGGCCGCGGAGGGTGAGGTTGACAAATGCGGGGAGCGCCCACTGACCAAAGAGAGTCGAAGCTCCTTCGTATCGCTGGATCTGGTACTCCTCTGGGGTTGTCAAGTAGTGGGAGTAAGTGTTTGCTGGACCTCCCAATACGACGTAGGGTTCGGTTCCCAAGGACAGCTCAGAAGCAGCCGCGTTCTTCACAGCAGCCTTCCACCTTCTGCCAGCCATGGTGGTGACTTCGACAGGGGAGACAACGATGATGAACTGCCCCACACGGAAAGATTGAATATCCATAATGTTGGGGCTCCAGGCATAGGGGACGTCCATCTCGCCTACGTTGAGGAGGACAGGCTTGGGCTGTTGGCAGGCCTTCTGTTGGGGAGAAGGCGCCTTGAGCAAACCACCGACAACAGACCAGAACGGGTTGTTGGGCGCACCGGAGTCGCCCTGGGTGAAGTCAAATGCGCCGGGCCAGTCAGACGTGCCGGCAGCAAAGGAGTGTCCCAACGCAGCAGGGCAGGTTTGCACGAGAGTGCCGTTGGCAAGGGGAAAGGTGTAGTAGCGCATATCCTGGAAGTAGTGGAACGAGCGGACCGAGGCGCCTGTGACAGGAGTCGATGAAGAAGCAAGAGAAGTCTAGAGCTGTCAGTTCAAAGAACCTGCCGACGTCGCCAAAAGAAAACTCACATAGAGACTCTTAGCCCCATCAAACTGCCTCTGCGCAATAATCTCACAGCTCGCCACCCCCAAATCCAACTTCTCAAACGCCGGTCCCCTCGCCCGACAAGCCTGGCTCTTCCCATCCGCACACGTACTCGTCTCAAAATCGCACATCTGCCCGGACCCATCATCACACCAAGCGCCCAACACATTCGGCGACGAATCCCCCATATTTGCCTGCGAAAACCCAGCCACAAACCCTTCGGCAACCGCACTGTCACCCCTCACGCTCCTCTCAAAATAATAAGCCGCCAACCCCTTGTTATCCCCTGTCACATGGGTATTATTCCCCTGCATTGAAGTAGGATGGACCGGAAACCAAGTCAACACCCCGATATTCTTCCCATCCGACGCCCTCTGGAACCTCAACAACGTCATAATCTTTTCCACACTGTCATCCCCATACTGAGCCCGTTCCGCGGCAGGGTTGGCCAAGTACGAGTACAAACTCCGGTTGATGTTTGCGTCTTCGATTCTGGTGGTGCCAAAGTCGAGGTAACCCTCCTGAAGGCCCTCGTGCGCCCGCTTGACAGCCAAAATGGCGCCGTCGACGATAGCCTTGTAACTCTGCTTGTCGAAACCCAAGCTCGTGATTTGGGGGAGCAAGTAGTTGAACCAGGCTCCGGGACCAGAATGTGAATGTGTGCCGGTAACAGCCACATTGCCGGCTTTGTACATGCTGTACCCCGTCCCTTGGGCAGCGATGCCCTCCAAAATCCCACGGCGGACGGCGGTATCGCCAGACATGGTATCCAGAACAAGGTAAACAAACCGGTTGGCGGGGTTGGACACCTCCCCGATGATGAACGCGCGAGCGTACAATCGTTGGCGGAGACCAGTACCAGTTTGAGCTGTGTCGGCGTAACCAGCAAAGTTGATCTCTACCACCGGACCGGTGATATCTGCTTTGCCCACACCAATAAGATACTTGTCGCCGACTGCTCGTTTTTGGGAGCCATGACTGCTGCTGGGGAGGGCGGTAACTAGCTGCGTGAAGGCAAGAAGAGCGAACAGGAAAATGCTGGCAAACGTGGACACAATAGTCTGTCCTCTGGTTGGCGACATTGCAACTGACTGACTTGACCAGACCGATCGAGCAAACGACCGACTTGGAGAAAGACAGAAAGAGAGGAGGAAGGGAAGAGGTGGTATCCTGCGATAGTGTGGTTGGGGGGAAGCCGTCCACCTTTTAATCCAACCGATCTCCCATGATTCCCCAATCTCGACCACCACCTACCTTACCCGGGCCGCTTCCCCAACGAGATTGGTCCACAAAGTTCCATGACAGTAACCATAGGTAAGGTAGCTCATACAACCTGTCTCAGTAGCCACTTGCACACGCTGCTTGGAGCTAACAAAAGGCCAAGTTGAGTGTAACCTCCCCCTCCCCATTGTTCAGCTATTCCCGGTCCAACAAGTTCAGGTATCTTGAAAAAAAAGCTAAAAGGTTGTCGATGCATTATTGGTTCCACGACGTGGTAATGTGCCTTCCCCACAAAAAGATATTCCGGGAAGTGGGCAGCAAAATCATCACCATGTTAAGCCCTGCTCAGTAAAAAGGCATGTCGATCGGACGTGTTTTCCACTTATGACAGCCTTGACAGGATACTAGTGAGTCGAGAATGTAACTCTGCTTGCAGCGGTTATCTGTAAGTGCACACACACACATACCTATCGAGACATCATATGGACAAACGTTGCACTTGGTTCCATCCTCCCCTCTGCTCTTCAGCAGCCAACCCCGCAGTCAGTCACTCGTTCGTTCTTTCCTTCTCTTTTTACTCCTGCCTCCTATTTCCATCCGCGTGATGCCTTCGCTCCTTCTCCCGCCGAGAGTTCTTGCACTTTTAGTCCCTTCCCAAGACACCACTTGCTCAACCACAAGGAAGCAACAACAGCGGCAGCTGCTCCTGCACCCCTGACAGCATAAACCTATCACCTTAGCGCATTCGCTTCCCGTCCCCCCCTCCCGTCCAATGAACAATACCGCCTGCAGCATCGATCAACACCTTGATTTTTATTGCTTTTCCCGTCTTCGTGGTGTGGAAGTGGCATGTCCGGTGATGTAATCTCGCAGTTCAGGAACCACATCCCATTGGGTGTACCTGCCTCCTTCCCGTCTTCAACAAATCCATTGTTCTTTTTCCAGGTTGGCAGCTGAAGAACAAAGAACCGTTACACTCTCTTAACTGCGGGGACACCCCTTCTCCCTTCTTTTGCACAGCGGCTTTCTTCAAAGTGACGTCGTAACGAAAATCCGCATCTAGCCGTAGGCGGCTTGTTACCTACCCTCTGGAAGTGGTCATGCGGATATATAACCCGAATCCGAATTGGGGGTTGACCATCCGAACCCGTGCTGTTACCTCTTGTCCCCTTTCGATAAACAGATTTGGTAGATAGGTAGTTATCTGGGTGCCACTCGCTGGTTTTCCCATTTCTAGCGACCAGCCCCGTGTATGCACTCTGTACGCCAGCAGGTTGGTTGTGGTGGTGTCGTGTGGGTGCTAATCTTCAACGTCTTTCTGCCCAAGCCAACCAGATGCTCTTGTCACGGTTTTGTCACCATGGCAGTGGCAAGGGGGGAAATAACTTTTGAAAAAGCGCAACCTATCGGTATTGAGCATCTCGTCGAGAATGACATTTTTTTCACAGAGTAAAATTAGAATCATCCTCGAAATGTCCCCCCAACTTCTGATCTTCAGTTGGTGGTCGTGCGACTACCAACAACAACCCTGGCCTATATCCCTACCTACCCCAGCTCCAACCCTTGCTTCGACTGCAAAGAAAGCCAAGCCTCTCCGATGACACCGTCCCTGAAGTCTCGCTTGCGCGACGGGCCAGCGGCGGGGAGGAGGAGGTGCAAACCAACCCCGCTCACAATACCATCACACTCACTTGCTCACGTGGTCTGCATTCGATGGCCAGAAAAATAGTGAGGGTATCACAGCTATTCCATTCCCTCCCATCTTCAGGCGTTCAATCAGCATATACGCTACCGATACAGCACCTCTCTTCCTTCTACAGATCATACACAGCAGCACCACAACAACAACCGCCAACTTTCCCACAATCCACCCACCCACCTCTTCTCACTTGGACAGTCCCATCTTCGCACTAAGTCAGCATCCTCCTCCTCTTGATCCGTTCCCCACCTTCTCCCTCCTTCCACAGCGGTATAAGATATATGGTATATGTTATAGCAAAAATAAGTAACCGCGCAGGTAAATCTCCTTCTCCTCAGTCAGTCGCTCACCAAACCTTCCAACCTTGTAACATCCATCCATCCCACTCACCACACCCCCCCTCCACCTTTTATCCTCCAAAACCACTTTTCACATCAAACTCCAACTCATCTCACAATTATCAAAACAAAACGAGAATAAAACCACAGGAAATAATAAAAAAAAAGCTACTAAAAAGATTTCCCAGCCCCTTGCTATGCTAAAAGCCGTTGCCACCCCCGTCCTTTTCACTCCGATAAGAGAAGAAAAGAGAAGAAAAGAAAGCCACGAAAAAAAAAAAAATACGAAGACTATGTAAAGAATGATAAACATGTCCCGCTTAAGAAATATACATGATGTTATGAATGAGAATGAAGCCCTTGACCCCCCAGAAAAAAGAAAAAAAAACTCCCATAAACGCCTCCTTGTCTCGCCTTGTGCAATGAATATGTGTTGTCGCTTCCCATAATCCCTTGTTTCCCCGCCGCCATTTGCCTCATCTCTCGGGATGAAGCAGCCCTCCCGTTTCATATACTCGCTGGTATGCTTTTGAAAAAACACACGTGCCCCGTTGTCGTCATCTTTCCCGAAAACAAAGAGAAACCCAAAAAGGAGCCGAACCCCGATTACCCTTCTCTTATACTCCCCTTCCCCGCTGGCCTACCGTCGCTGTTGAAAAGCGAGAAAGAGAAGAAGAAAAAAGACACTTTTCCAGTTCCCCCCTCCCAAGAATCTTTCCCTTCGTGATCGATGAAACCTGTGAAAAACCGTTGAATCGGCAATGTGTGCTGTTTAGGTGGATATACATTGGTGTGTTTGCGTGTGTGTGCATGAATGTTTATGGTGGTGGTGGTTGGTATCGTTGTGGTATCGAATAAAAAACAGTGCCGCGTCGTCGTGCTGTCTCATGTAGGACTGTCGCTTAGTTCTAGAGACAAGAAAGAAATCCCCGCTTATTTATAGAGGCGGTCGAGCATCATGTCCTTTCCCTGCTACTTATTCTCAGTTAGCTCCGGTGTTGCTGAAAGCACATGCTGGTTCAGATTCCAAGTTGGCCGCTGGGTTCGACTACATTTTCCTGAAGGTTGACAACGAGCTGGTGCAGACAACGCTTTGTTGCGGCGTCATCCCGAAGGACGGCGGCAAAAGTGTTGTCTCGCAGAGGCTCTGGGAGGCACTGACGCAACGCCTCACGGGCTCTCGCATTATCGCTCAACCTGTTGCGCACCTAGTCAGCGTGACGCTGGTAGACAGCGACCAAGGAGTACTCACCTAAGGAAGCATCGCACAACATGCTTCAGGAGCCTAGCCGTTTGCTGTTCGACAAGCTGGCCCACCATGTTGCTCAACACTGTCCCGACCGCATAGAATCGCTCGTATGTGGCGCAAATATAGTTGAGGCCGTTGTCGTCGAGCAGAATCTTCTGGACAATGAAAATCGCCACCGTCTTGCTGAGCTCGGACCCCGTCTCCATGATGCGAAGACAGAGAGGAATGATCTCGGTGGTCAACAGGAAGTTGATCACCTCAGTCGAGTCATTCTTAACCAGCGCACCGATCACTCCCAACGACGTGAGCCGCAAGTATTCGAACGGCCTAGACTTGGAGGTTGTGTTGAGGAACGGATACAGGAAAAGAGGAATATGAGCTGGAGGGTATGTCAGCAAGCATATCAAAAAACAATAAACTATAGCCGGCGCGCCTTACCGCTTAGGAACAATGTGCGTGTCTCGTTGTGCGACGCAACACACTGGAGGAGAGCCAGCGCGTTGCACACTCTGTTGGAAGCCGCCGCAGTGAGTTGCGATGGGTTCAACAAGCTGTACACGCTGATGATCTCCTGAAGGAGCGAGGTCATGACGCCTAATGTCACTTGTTAGCCTAAAGTATGCCAGAGAAAAGAGAGGCGAAGATATCCTACCAAACGAGTGCCACAAGATAAGTGCCAACTCGGGTACCTGTTCCCGCTTCTTGCTGAGCTCCAACAAGGCCGCCTCGCGCGTGTTCTCATCAAGCAGATCGGCGATGTACTGCAGTGTCCGTCTATTGTCCTCCGAGACGGACGCATCCAACGAGCTCTCCTGCGCGTGGCTCTGCGCCAGGGCATTGACGCCATTGTGAGCGCCAGCCAGGCGGTTGTGATATTGCTGCTGGGCCACATTCACAGCACCCTGAGCAGCGGCCTGGACGTGGTGCTGGTGCGATGTCTGCTGGTGCATCCAGGCCGAGTCTGCCTGGGGATACTGGTGGTGGCCATATACGTGCGGGTTGGGCATCATCTTGTCGGCGGTGGAAGCGCGTGATTGTGCTGGCGTAGCGAGAGAGGCAGATGAAGACGGGGGTAGGTAGCAGGTAGCGGTTGCGCGATGTGAAATTGTGGAGATAGCAGACAAAGATGGGTATGGTGGTTTCTTTTCTGTTATCTAGTATGGCCAGTTTGCTGAGAAGAAGGTGGGACAGTATCGAGAGTGGGCGCGGACGTCATGAGCTGGGTGCTTGTCGGTCGGTGGTTTGTGTGGTTGAGTGGAAGTGTGGTTGGAGGGGTGGTTAAAGATGGGAGTTTCTTGTCGGGCAGGGTTGCTGCTGGGTGGAGGATGCATCGAAGCGTCCAGAGTTCAGAGCCGCACTTTGACGGCGGTTTTCGGCTGTTGAGCACGGGCCACTGTGGGGGATTCTCTCTTGCTCCTTGGCTTGGGCCTATTGGGTTGGGCTGCTCCTTTATCTTGGCAGCCAAGATGGGACTGGCCGTTTGTAAAGCTCATCCGTCTGCTCTTTGTGTATCGTCCGGAGAATTCCTTCCTGTGTCCGTCTGCAGCAGCTGGTCATCTTCCTCACTTGCATTGCATCATGTGGCCAGGGTTTCTGTCGTCCTATCTACTTGCTCCCTATTCACTTGCTCTCTAATCACTTGCATCCGATCTAGTGTCATTGTAAAAAGCATCTAGTTTAAAATATCACTCCAGAATAGATAGCTAATAGGAAGAAGAGAAATACTGAGAGCTGAACCAGGCCTCAATATAGTAACCTTTTAAAACGCCCAAATCAAATCCCGCCAAACCCGGTGCTCTGGACCGCAGAGACTATCAGACCTCTAGTCTACCCAAGGGATATCTATCTATAGCAACCAGCCCTAGTATAACTCCCAATACCAAAACAAAACAATCAACCATAACACCATCCCAATGCAATGCATCCTCCCAGTCCAATCCCCTTTTCCTTTCCCAAAACTACAAAAATACAAAGAAAACAACCGCAACCCCCCCAAGAAGCAACGCCGAAACAGCCCCAGGATGAGCCTCCTTCATCGCTCCACTCCCAACAACCACAATCGCCGGCCCAGAGCTACTAGAAGAAGCTAAATCGGTGCTCTCGGCCCCCAAAGCGGTGGCGGCAGCCGTTTCAACGCTGGGCGAGTCGTTCATCCCTGCCTGAGCCGCAGCACCAGCAGGTATCGTTCCGTTCCCAGCCGACGTCGTGGCATCGATCGGGTATATTACCGTCAGTTTGAATACTGATGTTGGTGCGCTGCCAGCCGTGTCAGCATTCGTCGGGGAAGGAGTGTTATCAGTCATGGAGGAGGTTATCGGACCTGTTCCGCCGTTGCTACCTTTACCGTCTTTTCCCTCACCCCCACCAGATGCCGTTGACGTGGGCGCAGGACGCCTGTTGTTGTCGTCGTCGCCGTTGGATCCGGCGTCTGTTGTGGTCTGCGAGCCGCCTTCGCTGCAGGTGCTGCATGGGCTGTTGGGGTCTTTGCCCTCGCCGTTGTTGTTCTCTCCGTTTTGGCCGTCGCGATTGCCTCCGTTGCCCATATTATCCTTATTGTCCTTGTTGTCCTTGTTGTCCTTGTTGTCCTTGTTGTCCTTGTTGTCCTTGTTGTCCTTGTTGTCCTTGTTGTCCTTGTTGTCCTTGTTGTCCTTGTTGTCCTTGTTGTCTTTGGAGTCAGTGCCGCCAGTGGATGTGCTGTTTCCGCGGCCACCGCCCATGTTGTTGCAGTCGCCTCCCGGGCGCTGGCACGGGCTATCAGAGCCGGACCCAGAGCTGCCTCTATCGTCGCCGTTGCCGTTATCCTTGTCCTTGTTATTCTTGTCCTTGTTATCCTTATTGCCCTTGTCCATACCGTCCATGCCATCCTTATTGTCCTTGTTCTCACGGTCGTTCTGGTCATCATCACCAGAGCCCCCTCGAGAGCCACCAGATCCATAGTCACGGTTGTTGCCATCTCGGTCCTTATCATCCTTATTCTCACGACCATCATCGGTGCTGCCACGATCTGAACCAGAACCAGAGTCGCCCCTGTCCTTTCCGTCCTTGTTGTCACCACCGTGGATGCTCTCGCAGATATCGCATGGCTCCTTGTTGTCAGATCCCGAGTCACCACCATTGCGCCCACCGTCTCTGTTATCGTCAGAGCCGGCGTTGCCGGAGCCGGAGCCGTTAGAACCGCCCTTGTTGTCGTTGTTGTCCTTGTTGTCCTTGTTATCCTTGTTGTCATTATCCCCACCGCCATTCACGCTGTCGCAAATATCGCAGGGCTCATCATCACCGTTTCCATCCCCATTGCCGTTACCGTTATCGTTTCCGTTGTCGTTTCCTCTACCGTTTCCATTGTCATTTCCGTTACCATTGCCGTTGTTGTCTTTATTATCACCACCGTTGATCTGGTCACAAACATCACAGCCAGGGTCCGATCCTGACCCTGAGCCCGACCCGTTGCCAGATCCTGATCCAGAACCACTACCAGATCCAGACCCAGATCCCGACTCCGACCCAGAATCAGCTCCAGCACCAGCAGTAGCACTCGCCCCCGCCTCCGCCCCAGCAGTAACAGTAACCGTCACCGTAACCGGCTCAGGAGTAGCCTCACATCCTGCTCCTGCTCCCGTAGTATCAGCGACCATAATCGTCGACACAAACGTAATCGTAGACGTAACCGCCACGTTCGCCTCGTCAGTAACAGTGATGGTAACCTCCTGCGTGAGCGTCGTAAGAGCCCTTGATGCCCCCGCCGTAGCGTTAGCACCTGCCCCAGCACCAGCACCAGCACCAGCATCTCCAGTGCCAACAACCCCCGGGTTGGGGAGGACACCAGGGGCAACGGTAGTGGTGATGACGGTAGGTTGCCCGGCGGCGTCGGTTGTGCTGATGGTGGCGATTGTTGCTGCTGCTCCTGCACCAGCGCCAGCATCGGCGGTAGCGGTGGCGTTTGCTGCTGCTCCGGCACCGGCATTTGCATCGGCCCCGGCCCCGGCCCCGGCTTCCGCTCCGGCACCAGCACCTGCAGTAGCGGTAGCGGCAGCATCTGCTCCAGCAGTGGCAGTAGCACCAGCACCAGCACCAGCATTCGCATCAGCGCCCGCACCCGCACCCGCAGAAGCCCCAGCACTAGCATTTGCACTGGCTGCCGCTCCGACATTAGCACCAGCACTGGTGTTAGCATCAGCTCCTGCGTTGGCACCGGCTCCGGCGCTGACAGTTGCTGCTGCGTCCGTCCCAGCTCCGGCATTGGCATCAGCCCCGGCTCCTGCTCCGGCAGTAGCATTGGCGGCAACATCGGCGTCACCCCCAGCGAGAGTAGAAGTGACAGTTGCGACGGCTCCAGCAGCATCAGTTGCTGTGATGACTGTGACAGCTCCTGCTCCGGCTCCAGCAGCACCACCAGCCAAGGTGGAAGTGAGGGTTGCTACCGAGCCGGCGGCATCAGTGGTGGTGATGACTGTCACCGCGGCATCTGTCCCAGCTCCTGCGCTGGCACCGGCACTGGCACCAGCGTTGGCATCAGCACCTGCACCTGCACCAGCTGTAGCATTGGCAGAGGCATCAGCTCCAGCAGTGGCACCCGCTCCGGCAGCAGCGATGGTAGATGTGAGAGTAGCCACCTGACCGTCGGCACCGGTGGTGATGATTGTGGTGACTTGTTCTCCTCCGGCAGCAGCGCCAGCCCCGGCATTCGCATCGGCACCAGCACCAGCAGTAGCATTGCCAGCTGCTCCAGCCTCGGCCCCAGCCCCAGCAGTTGCGTTACCAGCAGCACCGGCCCCGGCTCCAGCAGTGGCAGAAGCATCAGCCCCAGCTGTAGCTGTAGCCGTAGCCCCAGCAGTGGCAGAAGCATCAGCACCAGCACTGGCACCAGCACCAGCCTCACCCCCTGCTCCCGCTCCAGCATTCCCATTAATCGTCTCATTAACCATCACCAACCCACTCCCCACAACCCCACTCGTAACACCACACCCCTCCAAAAAGCCCTGCAAGTCAAATCCCCCCCTCCCCTCCCCCGTCTCACTCCCCGCAATCTCCGCCAAACCAATCTGAACCCCCTCCTCAATAACCAACGGCTGAGGCTGGGTATACAGCATAGTAATCATCATCACCTGCCCCGTCCCATTCCCCCCATTGACCATCATAAACGGCACCAGTGGGTTCGTCTCCGACGTCAACACCGGGTTCTCAAAATCCCGCAGTCTCAGCCCCGACTGGAGGTACGTCAAGGACAACTGTGCTGCTGCAACGAGCGAAGTGGGATCGAAGGCTGCAAAGGAGGAGATATTAAGAGACATGGAGAGACCAACGGCGAGGTAAGTTCTGTTGAGGGCTCCCTGAGGAAAAAGGAGGATTGGTTCTTGAGTGAGATCTACAGGGGGGGTTAGTTATCAGAGGAAGAAACAAAAGGAGTGGAGGAAGGGGGTTATACCGTCAAAGGTGCATTGCCCTCCGGGCGGGAGGATAGTATTCCCGATTTTCATGAGGACATTCTTTGGTTGGGGCGGCTGCTGGGCATCGCCAGCGCCATTTTCACCACCTTGTCCGTTGCCGGCTTGTCCTTGACCGTTGCCGTTGCCATTTCCATTGCTGGATCCGCCACGGAATCTCCCTCTCCATCTACTCCTCCAGCTTTGACCTCTTCCACTGCCGTTGTACCCTCCTCCATATCCACCCCCATAACCACCGCCACCACCATTAAACCCAGGACCGGCAGCGGTAGGGTCAAAGTTCTCCCCGTTTGGACCAGGGCCGTCAACAGCTGTGTTGAATTCGCCATCTGAACCAGGGCCGTCGACATTATTGTTATTGTTGCCATTGTTGCCACTTCCAAACCCAAATCCAAAGCTCCCACCAAAGAACCCACCTCCCGGGGCACGAGAGAAAAGCCCTGCTTGGGCTGTAGAGCCCAAGAGGGAGACGGCAAAAACGGGCAGCAGTTTCATTTTGGGCCGCTATCCCTCTGTTACCAAAGCAGAGATAAGACGATGTCGTGTAATGTCAAGTCGATAAAGAGACAAAAGAGAAAAGTATATCAAAAAAAAAGATGAAGGTGTGTTACCAAGCATAGGGAGAAGAGAAACGTAACTAAATTCCTTCTTGTGATACTTGGTCAATTGAGAATTCAAAAATGCGAAGAGAGAAGAAAACTCTGAATGATGGGATGAAAGGAGAAAGAAAGTCCTGGGGATAGGCCGCCTTGAATATCACCTCACTTAACCTGGATACCAAGCCAAGGTCGACCTGTCGTGACGGACCACTACGCGGACGAAATGGAACAAGCACAAGGTCTTGATACAATCAACCTGGTCAACGGTTGAGAGCCCATTCCTAGCATAGAACTTACATAACGTTCCTTGCATAATGTGAAGATAAAGTGGCGGTCGGCTTGAAGTTGACCCTCGTCTGAGCAACTCTATCTTGCTTTCAGTAGAGACGGGACAGGTTAGATGAGAAGGGCAAAGGACCACAAGTTTGGTACTGGGGACCAGATGGGGACCCCGGCCCGGCCGTCCTGTGATGGGGACTAACAGCACTTGCTGGCATTTGTGCTGTGTAGATGATGGATAACAGGGAGAACGAGTTTCCGTTGGAGACTTCTCCAAAGTATGGCTGTGGGATGTGCTGCTAGCCGGTTTCAGTAGCTCAGTGTATGGCAGGCCAACCACTAATGTGCGCTGTGTCCGGGCTTCCAAGGCCGGTCGGGCCTGATCTGTTTGGACTTGGATTACCGGCCGGCCCGGGCTCCGGACTGGGCTAGGTCTAGGACCAGATGAACATTCACGATGAGAGATCTGCACTAGTTGGCTTCACTTGAGATGTGAGTCGTGTTGGTTGGATATAATGACTAAGAGAGGTCTGGACAAACAGACCCCAAACGAGACAAGCATGGCAGTGTCCAAGTGCAAGTCTAAAGTGCCGGTTGGAGACGGGAGTTGGGGGCTGTGGCAAGCTAAGATCTGAGATCTCCCCTTCCCGCCTGTCATCATAAATTTGCGGAAGACGTTCTTGGAAGCGGTTTGGCCTGGCTGGCCTCGCGGGAGAGCGGCACAGATCATCTGCGGCGGTTGGAGGACTGCGCCGTGCGGCACCGAGGTGTCGGCTTACCTTGGCATGCCACCTTTAGCCTCTCTGGGAGAAGAAAAGACTGGGAAGGAGTACGGCTTTCCCATGTTCCAAAGTCCATGGCCGGAGGAGGTCGTTTCGGATATGTTTGGAAACGCCAAGCTCTGGATTTCTCTGGTTGCTGGTCAAGGCCTCGGTTTTGTTTTCTGGGCTTCTCGGTTTGTTCCAGCTCAAGATAGAAACATGGCGTTCCAATAACGGCCAAGTGTTTTGGGAGGGTGGTTTCCTTGTAGTGCAAAAGTCTTGGAATAAACAAATAACAATGTTGATGCTCGTCGATTGAGAGCTATTCCTATTAAAACCAGGACTTACAACTTGATCAAGTTATAATTATAGGTATATTATTGGTTATAATATTAGCTAGCTGAAAAAGCCGAAATTTAGTGAAACGGTAGTATTAGGAGTGTTGGTATATTTTATAAAAGCTAAGACTTCTTATTCTTAAAATTTACCTTGGGTAATCCCGTTAGTTTTATATAAACCTAGCGATTTAAAGTTATATAATATTACCTTATCTTTAGGCTTTAAATTTAGTATATCCATTTAAATAAACCTTTTCGGGTAAATTTCATAAGATTATTTTTAACAAAAGTTTCATCTATTTTATAACTTATTTTATAGCTTTTATATTTTTAATTTTTGTTTTAGTTTTTATAATAAACTAACTTTTTTTCATACTAACTAAATTAATAATATTCCTTAACATTATTTAGTTTATAAATTTTAATATAATTGCTAGTTATAAATATTCATATATTAAGAGTCTATTCTTAAGTCATTAAATTCTATGATTATTAATAATATTTTGAGTTCTCAAACTTTCTATTTTTGAAGAGGTGTTTCTTTTAGCTTATAAAAGTATTAATAGTTTTATTTTAATTGTTAATATAACAATATGTCACAGTGCCAACTAAAGACTAAAGTAAATGTCTTGTTATTGCGCAAGCGGAAGGAAAAAGGAAGCAAAGCTCTTTACAAAGCAGTGTCTGAATACCGCCGAAGCGGCGCTGCTCTTCTCAAGCTTCACACTCTATTTTCCCATGAGCTTCGCTTTGGTGCTGTGACACAATAATATTTAATGTATAAATTTCTTTTTTCAGTTTATCGTTTAAATATTTATTAGTTTTTCAAATTTAAATTTTTCAAATTTAATTTTATAATACTTACGCTAGAACTTCATAGTCAAATATATTTTCTATAAATTATTAATCCTCCTTATTTTAACTAGCAACCTTAATAAATATACTATGTTTTAAATTGAAGATAGTTATAATAATAATAAAGTTATTATTAATAAAGTTAATTGACCTTAATTTAATAATAATAAAATTAGAGCTTATTTATAAAACATTATTATTGGAAATTATAACTATTAAAACTACAGTTTATAAATTATTTAAATTATATTTGTAAATATAATATTGATTATAATACTAATTAACTAAAGAAATCGAAAACTAATAAAAGAGTAATACCAAAGTATTTAAATACCCTATAAACCCCAAAACCT
The DNA here is from genome assembly GCF_035222485.1 of Podospora pseudoanserina. Taxonomy (NCBI): domain Eukaryota; kingdom Fungi; phylum Ascomycota; class Sordariomycetes; order Sordariales; family Podosporaceae; genus Podospora; species Podospora pseudoanserina. The sequence goes on from NC_085923.1 coordinate 2,859,311, forward strand.
TCTTTTCTTATATAGCTCACCTCACGTAATTCCGTTAGTCCTCCACAGACCTGGCGGCCTAGCGCCATGCAATACTACCTTATTTCTCAGGCCTTAAATTCAACAGTCCCCTCTCTCGCCAACCAATTCTATAGGCACGTGCTGAAGTGGAGGCCATTGTTTTTGGAAGACGCTGAGATGGGCGAGAATCATTCACACCATACGACGTTCCGCAGCATGCTGATTTCTGACTGATTTCTGATATCGGGTCTTGTTGGTAGTGGGTGGTGATGATGCAGGTCGATGCAGGGCAGAAGCTGTACACCTGTTGGTTGAGATGAACGATGGGCGATAATGGCAGGCTGCAGAGCACGAACTAACCGCTCAAGAGATGCTCTTCTGGGAGAGATGCATGAGGGTTAGGGTTCACAGCATATGCTCAGGTGGAATCAGAGCTCCGTGGTCGGGTGTTTGCCGTGTTTGACAGGCCTCTAGATGACAATAAATATCTCAGAGGCTCTCTGCTGTGTTTCCCCATCAAAAGTTCCGTGTCACTTGTGGGGGAAGCGCAATTGGCGACAAAAGAGGAGGCGGCGATGATGGCAAAACGGTTCGCCCAGGAGCAGAGAGGCTGGAGCCGGTCCGGACCTCCTTGGCATTAATTGGCACCACCGTTAGCGCGGATCTTGGCTCCCGCTTGCGCAGAACCCGGGGAGGGGTGTCGGATGGAACGCCAAACGGAGCAGCCATTCAGAGATCGAGACTCTTGATATCTGACCCGACAGCGACTTGCTTGTGATGCCTGACGATGTCCCGGCGCTGCCCCCCGGTTGCTCTGCTGACCCCTTGTTGGAGGGATGGGAAGAGGAGAGGAGGGTTACCAGAGAAAAGCATCAGCTGAACAAAGGCGAAAGCGGCCAGGGCGGCGGGAACAGAGCGAACTGAGCGAGACACAGCGCCCGCTCCCTCGTTGCCCGTCAATTGCCCGCCAAGTACTGATGGATCACTCAGGCAGCTGTGGGTGCCTCATCAATCCTGTTTCATCAACCACACAAGAAAGGCTAATGAGAAGCTTGTTTCTCGACTCAGCCCGGTGCGCCGTCACGTGGAAATGGCGATACCAAGCAGAGCTACCTGCCCAAGATAGCTACCCATGGACATGCAGCAAACAGCCCGGTCCGGGGGCATATTCTGTCAGAAGTGATATATAGTCATCTCCATCTCCCCGACTCCTCCAGGTCAGGTCCCCGTGCCCCAGGTCATTTTGTTTCGACCACATCTGGAGACGAGACCGGCCCTCTTTCCCTCGACCTTTTTCTTCTCTTTTCGGTGACTTTGTTCTTGTTGTGCTCGCTCGTCGTCTGACACGTCCATCAACACAAAACGGACGTACCACACACACGATGGCAGGCGGTGAGCTTACGGGCAACAGCACCGGAGCCCCTCCGCAAGCTGGTGTCCTCGAGGGCGTCAACCCGATTGTGTATACGCCTTCCAACCCCATCACTCTTTTCATCGTACAGGTATGTCGTTGACACCTCCGCCGTCCGACCTCACCAACTCCCAGGTCCAGAGCCGCGGGCCGTGTTTCGTTTCACGGCCCACGCGGTGACCGGGCCGTCGTGTTTCTCGGCCTGACTAACAATAGACGCGTGCAACAACACACAGGCCATCATTGTCATCATCTTCTGTCAACTACTAGCTTGTAAGTTACCTAGTCATCTCACGAAGCTAGTTTATGCTGACTAACCAACCGTTCAGATCCGCTACGATGGCTTCACCAACCTCGTGTTATCGCCGAGGTTCTCGGCGGCATTCTGTTGGGCCCCACGGTGATGATGAGGATACCCGGGTTTGAGGCCGGCATGTTTCCTAGAGTGAAGATGATGTGTTTGGTGTTACTGACTATATTCAACAGCAATCTTCCCGCCTGCGTCTATGCCAGTCTTCAACAATGTCGCCAACCTCGGTCTCATCATTTTCTTGTTTCTCGTTGCGTTGGAAGTAGACATCCGTCTCTTCACGCAAAATTGGAAGGCCGCCCTAAGTGTAGGCATGGCCGGCATGATCTTGCCCTTTGGCCTTGGCTTTGCCATTGCCTGGGGTCTGTACAAGGAGTTTCACGTCGACGAAGCTATTGGCTTTGGCGTCTTCGGATTGTTCATCGGTACAGCCCTTGCGATCACTGCCTTCCCCGTCCTCTGCCGCATTCTCTCCGAGCTGAACCTCCTCCGCTCGGGTGTCGGTGTCACCGTTCTGGCTGCCGGCATTGGAAATGACGTGACAGGCTGGGTGCTTCTCGCGCTCTGCGTCGCCTTGACCAACAACAGCAGTGGCTTGGCCGCGCTCTGGGCCTTGCTCTGCTGCATTGGCTGGACTCTGTTCCTCATCTTCGCCATCCGACCACCCTTCATTTGGATCCTCAAGCGGACCGGAAGCTTGCATAATGGCCCTACCCAGGGAATGGTTGCGCTGACCTTGCTCATGGTTCTGGCCTCCTCTTGGTTTACTGGTGGGTTGGTATCATATCCCGAGGATCCCATACATACGCTAACTGGACCAGGAATCATTGGTGTTCATCCCATTTTTGGAGCCTTCCTGGTGGGACTGATCTGTCCCCACGATGGCGGTTTCGCTATCAAGCTTACTGAGAAGATTGAGGATCTAATCTCGGTCCTCTTTCTGCCTTTGTACTTTGCCCTGTCTGGGCTGAAGACCAACCTAGGTCTTCTCAACGATGGTATCACATGGGGTTACTGCATCGGGGTCATTGCCTGCGCCTTTGCTGGTAAGATCATTGGTGGCACCCTCGCAGCTCGCGCCAACAAGCTGCTCTGGCGTGAGAGTTTCACTATTGGCGCCCTGATGTCTTGCAAGGGTCTGGTCGAGTTGATCGTGCTTGTGAGTGTCGCGTGACGATCTGGAACTTTTGGTAACGGGGATACTGACAATATTGCAGAACATTGGTTACCAGGCAGGTATCCTGTCCGAAACCACCTTCAGCATGTTCGTTGTTATGGCTTTGGTCACAACCGTAGCCACGACCCCCATGACAAAGCTGCTGTATCCCAAGTGGTACCAAACCAAGGTTGAGCGATGGAGAAAGGGTGAGATCGACTGGGACGGCAACGAGTTGAACCCCTCTGAGAGCCTGCAGGGCGGTCTCAAGAAGGGCGTCGACTCTCAGATCCGCCGTCTCATGGTTCATCTCCGTCTCGACAGTCTCCCCAGCCTCTTCACCTTCATCACCATCCTCAGCCCTGAAAGCGTCACCAAGAAGCAGGTCGAGCCCGAAACCCCTGATGCCGAGTCCGCCGAGGTCATCATCAAGAAACGCCCCCTGGAAGTCCACGGTATGCGCATTCTCGAGCTCACCGACCGTACCTCATCCGTCATGCACCTCACCGAAGGCGAAGACTTTTACTCTCTCCGCGACCCCGTGGTCAACGCCTTCCGCACCTTCTCCCAGCTCCACGACGTCGCCGTCTCGGGCCGCGTCGCCGTCGTCCCCGCCGACTCCTACGCCGAAACTCTCATGACCCAAGCCCACGAAGTCTCCTCCGACTTCGCCCTGATCCCCTGGGGCGAAAGCGGCTCCATGTCCGAAGACCAGTCCTTTCCCGTCACAGCCGACACCAACGAGCGCTTCAAATCCTTCACCCATCTCGATTTCATCAGCCAGACCCTCGAGAAAGCCTCCGCCATCTGCAACGCAGGCATCTTCATCGACAACGGCTTCGGCGGCATCACCAAGCCCGTCGACCGCCCCGAGCTCCAACGCACCAAATCCGCCATCTCTATCCGCAACCAAGCCGACGTCGCCGTCCTCCCCGTCGCCAACAAGTCCCACCACGTCTTCTTCCCCTTCTTCGGCGGCGCCGACGACCGCGTCGCGCTGCGCATCGTTCTTCAACTAGCCAAGAACCCCCACGTCTCGGCCACCATCGTCCGGATCAACAGCAGCGAAAAAGAAAAACTGTCCTCCACTGCCAAATCCGCTGCTGCGTCGACCACCACGACGGAAGACAACAGCGAGACCAACAAGACTGCCGTCTCTTCTTCTCCCGTCTCTGGAACTGACGTTGAGGATGGTGCGCTTTACGCCACGCTCAAGAGTTCTCTCCCGGAAGACCTCGCTACTAGAGTGAATTTCTCTGAGGCGGATGTCCCCACTGGGAAGGAGGAACTTAAGGAGATTATCCTGCTTGCTCAACAAGCGGTGGGCAACACGAGGGACAATGCCGGTGATGTTGTCGTTTTGGGCCGACGCAATGCCAAGAAGGGGTTTGCTGAGGTCAGTGGGAGCAGCAGTAGCGCTGCTGGTGGCGGGGTGCCGGACCTGAAGAATACCGTTGGGGAGGTGGCGGAGAGGTTGATCACCACGGGGATCAGGGCTAGTTTGTTGGTTATTCAGGCTGGGGGGCGGGGGCAGGCTTGATGAGTCTTGATGATGGTGATGATGGATGTTGAGGTTAATGATTGTGTGATGGATGTTTGGGAATGATTATATGTGTAAGGATGGATGGGATGAATGGTTATAGGTCACGGGGTCATGCTCTCGGACACTACAACTGATGGTAATATGGGAATAGGAGCGTGATACCCCCTCTTTCGTTTTTGGGATTATGTTAGGTATATAGGTCATGGTTTATGGGTAGCGATCTAGTTTGCATACATAACGAGTGGTTGTTTTGTATCCTCTGATTTGTTATAGCTGTTCCCGGAGCAGGTAATCGGGATGCTCCTCTCCCAAGCTTCCATGCAATCCTGTTTGCAGTGACTGATGAAGACCTAGTCAAATCGCCGACCATACCACTTTTAAGATTCCGCCAACGACTTCACACACGCCTGCTGAAACACACGAAAAGGAAAACACTTTCTCTTCTTTTTTTTATCTACCGCAAAGCACCTAACCTCTCCAAATGCCCGCAATGCGCCCCAGACCTTAAAATACCACAGAATTTGCATTTACATGATTTCAAAGACAGCAGAAAGCAGCCTCCTCGTGGTGATGTGTGTTCTATGCCAAGAAGCCAGAGGGACTATCCAACCTTGCAGTGAAGCAAAAGTAAGAGAGAAAGGCGAGACAAAAGCCATATCGGAAACACAAGCGTAGCAATATACCACACCCTGGGGGAGCCGTCTCTCCAACTTTGTACAACACTCTTGTCTCCCCGCAAACTTATTGCGTCCCATTCACCCCCTCCTTCACCAACTTCCCCTCCGTCTTCTCAAGATACTCAACCATATCCGCAATCGTCGCCACCCTCAACCCCCACCTCCTCGCAAAATCCACGCACGCCTGCCCCCTCATCATCCCCGGCTCCTCCCTCACCGCCCGTCCCTCAACCTCAATCCCATCCTCCACCAACTCGCTAATCACTCCCGCAGGCTTCTTCCCTGCCAACCTACACAAGTCGATAGCAGCCTCGGTATGCCCCCGTCGATCCCTCACACCCCCCTCCCTCGCCCTAAGCGGAAAAACATGTCCCGGCCTCCTGAACGTCTCGGGGGTGGAGGCAGGATCAGCAAGCTGCCTGCACACCAGCGCGCGGTCGTGGGCCGAGATGCCCGTCGTGACGGACGGGTCGGCCGAGTCGACCGAGATGGTGTAGGCGGTCGTGCGGAGGTCCTGGTTGTGGGTGACCATCTGGGGGAGGTCGAGGGACGAGCAGCGGTCGGGGAGGATGGGGGCGCAGATGAGCCCGCTGGAGTGCCGGATCATGAAGGCCATTTGTTGGGTCGTGATTGACTCGGCGGCGATGATGAGGTCGGCTTCGTTTTCGCGGGAGGGGTCGTCGAGGATGACGACGAATTCGCCGTTGCCTGGGGGGCGGGGGGCGGGGAGTTAGCATAGGGGGTTTGGGTAGGGGAGGGAAAGGGGGAGCATACGGAAGGCCTCGATTGTGTCGGGGATGGAGTCGAACTGTGAGGAGTCGATGTTGTCGACTGCGGTGGTGGTGGAGGGCATTGTTGGGGCTTTGTTATGTGCGCTTCCAACTGGAAGTCGCTACGGCACAAGAGTTGAAAGGGTATAAACGTTCAGATTATTTTGTTTGGTTTGCGGCGACAACGGTCAAGCAGGATGCGCGCGCGCAATGATGGTGGTGCTGGGACCGAGTTAGCTGTCTGGCTGGCGCTCGGTAGGTCGTTCGGTTGCAGTGGGGGTTCAGTCGGCTCAATTGCGACTTGTGAGGGGTCCCCGAAAAATTATAAAGTTGGAGAGCGACTTCGGGGCGAATGCACCAAGGGTCCTATTGTATAGCGGCGGCGACTTTCATTACTCGGCTTCCTTAGGAGGAGTCTGGATTGGGACGAGACAGTGGTATATATGTATATACAGCTCGGTGATCACCTGCCAATTTATGACGGTGAACCCAGTCGCTCGGTACAAGTCACACGAGGACGTCTTTATTCGGCAGCGGGCGGCAGGGTATCCCGATTGTGGGGTTACTTTCACCACACTGACGATGCCGAAGAGTTGGTCTGTTTGACGTGATCACTATTTGCTATGGCTTTTACAAATCTACAAATTCAAGGGAGGGATAGTGAGAGAGAATGAATATGTCACCAATTACCAACTATCCAGGTCCCTTTACATAACATTGTCCCCTACAAGATGACGGTCGCTGACAAACACCCGCCATGCCATTGACCGCATGCCCACATGGAATTTCTCATCTGGCTCCTCGCTGCGGGCGGCGGCTCGGCTTTCACAGGAACAGATTCCCCGCGGCTGATGGATGGACGGCTGCGGGGCACAAACGCCGAGCCAACGCTAGAATTGTTCTGGAACCCTGCAAGTCCTTGGCAGTAAGACCCATGTCGCTGGGAATCTGCATCTGACGTTGCGCGCGCGCAAGCCAATTCCAGCCCTTCTCTCAAAAACCTCAGCATCCTGCAAGGTGCCCGCCAGCCAACATCATCACCATGCGGCCCTCCCTCCTCCGCCCAGCCACTCCCCGGGCTCTTCTCCGAAGACCGTCACAAATACCCCACCGTCTCCTCCCCCTCCTCGCCCACCCATCACAACAACCAAACCCCCCACCATGTCGCCCCCACAGCACAACCACCACCTCCAGCGTCAACGAAACCGAAATCTCCCACTTCTCCTCCCTAGCCTCCTCCTGGTGGGACCCCCACGGCCCCTCCCGCCCCCTCCACCTCATGAACCCCCACCGCCACGACTTCATCCGCTCCTGCCTCTCCTCCTCCCCAACCTCCCCCCCTTACTCCTCCCTAACCTACCTCGACATCGGCTGCGGAGGAGGCATCTTCGCCGAATCCGCCGCCCGCCTCCCCGCCACCCTCTCCATAACCGGGATCGACGCCTCCCCCGTCATAATCTCCGTCGCCAAATCCCACGCCAGACGAGACCCCTCCCTCGCCCAAAAGCTAAGCTACCTCAACTCCCCAATTGAGTCCCTCGTCCTCCCCCCAGTCGACATCGTCACTTGCTTTGAAGTAATCGAGCACGTCGATTACCCCTCTCAGTTTTTGGGGGAACTGATAAAGTTTGTCAGGCCGGGCGGGTGGGTCGTCATGAGCACCATTGCGAGGACGTGGACGAGCTGGGTGACTACCAATCTTGTGGCGGAGGATATCTTGAAGATGGTGCCAAAGGGGACGCACGACTGGGACAAATACCTTCATGAGTATGAGCTGCGGGAGTGGTTTAGCAAGGAAAACTCACGGGAAGGGAAAAAGGTTTGGGGAGACGCGAGGGTGATGGGGGTGGTGTTTGTGCCGGGGTGTGGGTGGAAGGAGGTCAAGGGGAGTGAGAAGCTTGGGAATTATTTCTTTGGTGTGCAGAGGTTGGTTTAGGCCAGGGGGGGTTACCTCAGAATTGAGAGAGGGAAGTTGTGTATGATTATGATCTGGGCGGGACGGGGGTGGATAAAAAGCAAGAAATGCCGCATCACTATTGTAGGGGGAAATAAAATGTTGAAAGCAGAGGCGCAAAATCAGATGATAGCACATGGTTGCGGGTTTCTGTTCTCCGCAGAGATGTCATTCTTAGACAGAAGAAAAAAGCAAATGATCATGTACCCTATCCAACACTGAACCCATTTTAAGTGACCCTCTAGTGTTATGAACAACCAGAACAGCAACATCACCACCACCCTAAACGATAGGCTTCGACATGGGAGCAATAAGACCCTGCTTGACGATAACCCTCGGCTTGGTAGCGCTCTGGAACGTCTCCTTGGTCTGCCATTCCGGCCCAACAGGCAGACGCAACGAGCGCTCGTATTGCTGTTGAGACTCGAATGGGAATGGTAGCGAGGTAGCGAGGTAGGCATCGTTCTATCATGTCTGTTAGCATCGTCGTCCCTTGAAATGTTGAAAACCGAGCCAGCAAACATACCTTCTTCACCCTCCTCTCGCTGATAATAGCATCCTTCAGCTTGTAATCCTTTCTGCTCGTCTTCTTGACACCCTCCACCTTGGTCACGAACCGCCCCTTGTGCCGCCTCTGTTCGCGAGCACTGACACCCTCGCCCACCCAGCTGCCCCAGCCAGGAAGGGTGTTGTCGATTTCCTTGTCGTCGTCTTCGTCCATGATCTCGGCCTTTTCCCTGCGGAAGTCACCTACGACGTCCTCGCCGGCGAAGGCGCGCTTGATAAGCTCTTGATCGCGGATGGCCATGGGAAGGTGGATGGCGTCAGAGCCGTCAGTGTCATTGCCATCATCCGCCTCGGCAGTCTTGGACTTTGGCTTGGATGACTTGGTAGCAAGCGCAACGGAGTTGGACAGATCGAGCTCCGGTGCCGGGGCCTTGCCGGCCGCTTTCTTGCTCTTGCGACCCTCTTGCGGCACGCGAGACCAGGCTCCAGGCGCGCTGGGTGCTGATACTACTGGCTCAGCTTCGACAGCCTTCTTTTGGTTCCGAGATGGTGCTTCAGTCATTTCCACGTCGTCCTTGAAGACGACTGGTTCAGAGGACTTCGCCGCCTTCTTCTTTGACTTGGGTGAGTTGGCTGGGAGCTTAGCGTCCGCCCTGCCCATGCCATACTGGCGACGGCCAATATCCATCTCCTCGCCAGACTCCTCCGCCTCAGAGTCGAGTTCACGACGTATTTGTGCCACAAGATCATCGTTCTCTTTCCTCCGGATCTCCTCGCCTCTCTGCATAAACTTCATGCTCATCAGCCCAGACTTTGGTTCATCGTCATCGCTGTATTGAGCCGCCCGGTCGAGCTCAGACAACAGCTTCTGCTTCTCATCCTTCTCGTCGCCAGATCCCATTGAAACATCAGAGTCATCATCGGAGTTTTTGCGGCCCTCGACACGGCGCCTAAGCTCCTCTTTTCTCCGCGCCATATCCGTAAGACCAGCGCGGAAGTCCTCGTCCCAGACAGCACGACCAGCCTTCTTGCCCAGCTTGGCCCACTTGCTCTCTCTGTGCCTGGTACCCATGCGCTCCTCCGCACGTCTCCGGTCTTGCATTTCCCGCTCGGCCTCTGAGTCAATCTCACCAGCCTCGACAAGAGCATCGTAAGCGGCCTGCTCGTCCTTGAGACCCTCCTTGCGGTGAATGCGGCGATAAGCCTTACTCTTGATTTTCTTGATGCGCTTCTGGCGGGCCATCTCGCGATCGTGCAATTCTCTCTCCCGACGCTTCTGCCGTGTGATCTCCTTTTGCTCGGCCTTTGACAGCCTCTCTGACTCATCAATGAGACCACCCTCGTTCTTCTTTTCCTTGGAAGCGCTAGGGCCGAGACCGCTTTCCTCCATGATGCTCAAAATAGCGCTCTCAAGCTCCGTCCCAGATGTCTTCTGATTTACCGGCATGAGCTCTTCGCTAGCAAGGCCCTTATCATGGGCATTCTGCGCAAGTGGAAAAATAAGGTGATCCGCTCGACGGTTCGACTTGACGGTATCAATCCAGCGATCAAGCGTCTTGTTTGTCTCGGAATAAGCCGCGCTTCGCAGATTGCGATCCTGCAATGTCTTCGCAAGAGGAACATCAAGCCTCGTCTTCTTCTCGCCCCTGTCCTCCTTGTTCATCAACTTGATCGACTTCTTGATATGCTCGTCGTTGATCCCCGCCAACCCAAGATCGGCCAAACTGAGCTTTGCGTTCCCCGACCCCTGATTATCCTCCTCTTCTTCACTGTCCTCCCCGCCAAAAGCAGAAATCTTTCTCCTCAGCTCACTCAACCTCTCCTCATCCACCTCATCATCCTCACTACTCTCATCCCCATCCGTTGACTCGTCATCCTCGTCCTCGTCCTCGTCCTCGTCCTCGTCCTCCTCACTATCACTCCCCTTCCCCCCCTCCCCACCCTCCTCCTCACTAGAAGAATACTGATCCAACGCCGTCGCCAAATCAATCGCATCCGATCCCAAACTCTCCAAATCACTATCCTCCTCCTCACTCTCCTCCCCCCTTTTCTTTTTCTTATCCTTCCCCCCCTTCCCAAAACTATACCCCTCAAACCTCTCCTCATCACTCTCCCCAAACGCCTCGTCCGAATCCAGCTCCGAGTCCTCATCCTGACTCCCCACACCCACATGCCACTCCTCACTGTCCTCACTCCCCGCGGCATCATCCGAAAACCCTTCAAACTCGTCCTTTTTGGCCTTTTTCCTTTGCGGCGGCGCTCCCTCCTCCTCCTCCTCCTCATCCTCGTCGTCAAAATCTTGGTCCTCGTCCTCCTCGTGAGCCCGCTTTTTGGAGGGCTTCTCCACCTTTTCCTCTAGATCTCGGTAACGCACGCCTTTTTGGCGGCGTTCTGGGCCGAGGGATTCCTCGGCTAGGGCGAAGGCGTCGAGGGCTTTGGATTGGGATTTGGAGCGGGATTTGGGAAACGATGATGGTTTGTTGCTGCTGCTTGGTTGAGGTCTGCTGCCCTTGTTTTTGCCGCTGCCACCTCCGGCGAGGACGGGGCGGCCGTGGGATTGGCGGCCTGGCATGTTTTGTGGTCGTCGTGGTGCCGCTGTACTCTGGGGAGGCGATACTGAGGGAGGAATGGGTGTCGCGCGATCAAGAATTGCCCGTCGCGTGGGCGAGTCGTAAATTTGCTGTGACGGGTGTTGTAAAACGGTTGCGCAAACCACATCAACCAGCCGTGCTCTCTTTCTCTCCAGACACTCAAAGATTATTTTCTGCCCACCTCCCAAAATCTCGAACTTTTGGGCGGTGAGAGCTTCTACCCCACAATTTCTGCGAGGTCAGAGCGTCCCACCAAAAGTCTTGGCATTTCCTTGCCGGCCGGGGGAAGCCCACCTCAGTGCCAAAATTATTTCCCACTGACCTGCCCCACGCCGACGCCGACGCCGACGACGACGACATCACCACCTATCCAAGCAGTAAACCTCATCCAGCTGCCAAAATGCAACCCACCCGCGCCCTCCTGGGCATGCGCTACCGCAAGCTCCGCCTCACAACCAAGGACGTCAACAAGGGCTTCTACAAGGGCACCGGCTCCGGCTCCATGGGCCGTCACACCTCCCGCGGCGGCTACATCATCGAGTGGAACAAGGTGCGGACCTATGTCTGTCCCGATTTGACTGGGTTCAAGGTAACTCACTCGCTCTCCTACTACTTCTTTCCTCTCCCTCCGCCAAAATCAGATGAATAAATGCTGACGAAGATCTAATTAGCTCACCCCCTTTGTCACCAACGCCGTCAAGAGAACATACGGACAGTACGACACCAAGCTCGGGCCGAGGGACCCCCAGGAGTATCTCGCGAGGTGGAAGTCGGAGAACGGTCTTGATTAAATGGTGTGGGAGAAGAAGAAGAAGAAGAAGAAGAAAAAGAAGAAGAAGAAGATCTGGGATGGGAAGTGTTGTACATATATGGCGTGGAATTTTTCGGACTGGCGTTCAGGGCGTTGTTTTACAACTGACTTCCAAGGAGCATCCATCCATCATGCTGCTGTATATCTATCTACTGTACAAAACAAAATCACACCAAACTTATCAAAACTATATCAAGAATTTCGAAACTATCAATTACCATTAAAACTAAACCCCCTAACCAAACAATCTTTGCTAACACTTAATCGAAAGGGTATCCAGCAAAACAGAAACAAAAGAAAAATCCAGTCTCAGTACGATGCCCTAGGCACCTCATCAGCAGTTACAAACCGATCCAGCTCCGGCCTGCTCTGCCCAGGAGTAGCAGTATACATGCTCCCAGTCAGCACACTCGGCGTCGGCAACGGCGTAGCCTTATCCTCCCCCTCATCCTCTTCTGTCCACACCGTGCCGACCTCACTCTTGGACGCCTTCGGATCACTCACTCCCGGCTCATCCAACGTCGTCCACTCAGTCGCAACAGTAATATTCGACGCTCTTTCAGCTGCTCTCTTCGGAGTAGACATGGTGTCATCATCCGACACCCCCTGGACACTGATAGCCGGCGCCTCGAGCGGCGCAGTTCTCGCGGGTGTCAAACTGACGGAATCAGCTGTCGACAACCGGACGGAACTCTGTTCCATAGGCGAGGCAGGCGCAAGTGTGATCATGGAGGCCGTCTCCGCTTCTTTGCGCATAGAGAATGGCATGGCCACCCCGCCGAGAAAGAGCCGTTTGCCAGTCACGCCTGTGCTGTTGTCCTCCGGAGACAAAAGACCAGAATTCCCTTCGTCAGTGTCTTGAGCATCGGCCTCAGTCCCCTTTGCATCATCATCATCATCACCCCTCCTTTCCTCCTCCGGCACCATCGGCCCAGCAGGCTTCAAATCCGCCTCCTTCTTCTCCTCCCCCCCCTTCACCTCGGGCAACTTCTCATCCTCCTTCTCATCCTTCACCAGCTTCTTCCAACTCTTAATCTTGCTCCTCACCGGACTCCCCCCAACCTTTCTGTTCTCCTTTTCCTGCTCAACCCCCTGCAACCTGATATCCTCCCACTCCCTCGCCCCCTCCCCCTCAGCCTTATTCCCCGCCTTGTACTCCCTCCCCACCGACTTCCCAAGCCCGCCCTCCGCCAACGCCATATTTCCCCTCGTCCTCTCGTCATGCTTGCTCCCCCAGCTCCCCCAAAGACTAAGCCCATAACTCCTCCCCTTCCCCTTCTTCTTCCTCTCCACCGCACCCCCATCATCAATCTTCCTCCTCCCCGCCAGCGCCGTGGGGGGCGGCACCTCCCCCTCCCCAAACACCTCATACCCCACCTTCATGTCCTTGATCCGCTGCTTATGCACACGCGCCTTTGTCTTTGCAAATTTCACATCCCACCTCTTTTTGTGCTCGTACCACTTCCTGACAGTGCCTACTTTGACTACCCCAACCAGATCCCGGGACATGGTGCACCCTGGCAGAGCGGAGGGTGGGTCAAGGGGGAAGATGTCCCCGTGGCGGGTGACGCGGTGGCGGATCATGTTGTTTTTGAACGGGGGCAAGGGGGAGGAGGCGGTGCCGATGGAGAGGGGGCTTGTCGGGGTAGGGGTATTCTTCTCCTGGTCAGTCGTTTTTTGCTCAGTGGTTTCGGTCTTCTTGAGGGGAAACATTAGTGGATCTGATAGGAATAGGAAGATGGGAAAGCACTTACCACCTCGGGCTTTGTCTTATCCTCCTCACCATCACTCGAAGAACTATCATTCGAAATGACGGAGATGACATCATCATCCAAAATCGCAATCTCGGTCCCTTGTGCCCTCGCCAGCGCCCAGGCCGAGAACTGGGCCACGCTGCGGTACATGTATTTTGCCGGCCTGGTGAAGCTCAGTGTAGGGCCGACGTGGCACATGTCGTCCCAGACTTGGAGATACACGTCGGTGGGCTTGTATCTTTCCACCTGGGCTCTGGCGTGGTCGTCCATCAGGGCTTCTGGTGGGAGGTACTGCGAGGGGTTGGCGCACTTGTGGGCGAGGTAGATTTGCTCGTCGCGGAGGACTTCACCGCCGCCGACCATGATGAGGAGAGGCGGTAGGCCGCCGAGAGTGGGTTGCATGATCGGGCTGACCAGAGGGTGGGCTAGGAGGTCGTTTGTGGTGTAGATCTGGTGTCATGGTTAGTGTGTTGTTTAGATATTCAAGAAGTTGAGAAATATACCTGAATCTGCTCCCTGACCGTGATCTGCTCCCCGTCAATATCAAACATCAGCTTATGCGTAGTCTCCTTGACATCCTTCTGACTAGGAACATGAGCCTCATCCGACCCGCCCTCCTTCTCGTCCATCTCTTTCTCCTCGGCGATCTCCTGCTTCTGCTGCATTGCAACCTTCTTGAGCTCGTTCAGCTCATCCTCATCCGGCGGAGGCCACGCAGGCGATGGCTTGTGGTGGAAACCGGAAGGTGGAATATAATCCATCGGACAATCACCCGCAACACTCGGAAAGGAGTGCGTCAAATCAGCCCAGGGACTGATCAGAACCGCGCCTGCTGGCAGAGGCAGCCCCCCATCTCTGAGGATAACCATCACCGACAAAATCATACCCGCGCCAGCCGAGTCGCCCGCGAGAATAATAGTGCTGGACTCCTGCTGCGTCAAAAGATAGAGATACGTCGCCAAACAGTCCTGCAGACCGCAAGGAAAAGGATACTGCGGCGCAAGTCTGTACCGCGGCGCGAGAGCCCTCGCCTTCAATTTTCGCGCATGTCGTTGAATCTGATACCGATGCTCGTCCACACTGCCAAAATAATACGCTCCCCCATGAACATAAAGCATGACGCGGTTTCCTGGGTCATTTGCCTTCAACCGCTCCTGGTAATCAGCCTTCATCTCGATCCACTCCGCCCTGAGCGCATGCTTCTCCTTGCGCCACTGCCACCATTGCTTTCCGCCTACTTGACGAAGACCTTCCGGGCCGAGTTGTTCAGCCAGCAGATCGGCCGACCTCGAGAGATCGCGCTCTGGAATATCGACCACGTCGACTTTGACCCATTGAGGGTGAGGGACCCATTGGCTGGTGAAGGCTTGGAGATCCTCGACTGTGTGACGCGAGGCATACTGAAGAAACGAGCGAATAAGATGAAGGCCCTCGTCATACGACAGGTGAGCCGTGGGCTTTTTGGCCCGTGGTTTCCGACTGAGGTACTTTTGTGAAGTCAGCTAGCTGTTGGTCCTTTTTATCTCCTGAACGGGATCACTTACATGCGATAAAAGAGTGGATATGACCGTTGGCGTAACCGCCAAACCCACTGTCACAGTGTTCATGTTGCTGCTGCTTGTGTTTGCTAACTCTGCGTTACTCCTCCTTCATCCCTCGACGACTTGTGAAAAGAAAATATGTAACAGCTGAATGGTAAAAAAAAAAAAATTAAAAAAAAAAAAAAAAATTATGCAGAAGGTGAACACGGTCGGCGCGTCTAGATCTTCACAGCAGTCGATCTAATACCCGGTATTTATCTTCTGTTGCATGATGTCATATGCCACCCAACCTGCAGCACCACCCAACGGGAAAATCGTGGCAGTCACCCAGATCAACCACGAGCTTTTCAGGCGTGTAGCAACACTCTCTCAGGGACCAATCGTGGGTAATTGGTGATTCGTAAAGCTGGCTAGATCCGCCCTGAAAAGTGAAACCGACACAATCGCAAGTTATTGTTGGCTGCCTTGTGTTTCACAAACTGGACGCCTCTGACTAGTTGGCAACGTGCCGCTTCTTGGATTTGAACCGAGGTGTCGATATGATTGGAATTCTAATAATGATGGCACGAAGAGAGAAACTTATCATTCGAATTGTAAAACCAAACACTCCAATTTCTACTGGTTTTCCGCCTTGTCGCATCTTTAATACACCCCTGGAACAATGAGATTTGTTAGTAGGGGGCAGCCCTGAGAAGGGGTCCAATTACAGCGGCCCCACCGCTGTTTGACAGCTGCGATGCGTACCCCAGCTTTTGGGGGCGCACTGACCACCCCCACCTCGGACGACAGCTTCAGCATCCGGGCCCCGCGATGCAGAGAGGAAGGGAGCACCGCGTCACTTGAGCTCTGCCTGGTAGCAACTACCACCCGACGACGACACAACTTCTCTGCCTCGACACTAGCTAATTCAACCCATTTAACATCCTCACCTCCATCCCCCCAACCCAATCCAACCTCCAATCCCCCACAACCACACCCAAAAATCAGTCACAATAATGGCCTCCCAATACGAAGGCAAGCTCCCCACCGTCACCACCAACCATTCCATCTACCCCCTACATATGCTAACCTCCCCGACAGTCGAACACAACATCAAAACCCCCCTCCCCCACCCGCCGCCGCCAAATAGACATGTCCACCTTCACCTCCCACCTCACCTCCACCATCACCCCCGACCACATCACAAACCCCCACTCCATCCCAAACCCAGTCGACCTCTCCGCCGCCTTCCGCCTAGTCCAAGACCAGTTTCTCACCCTCGCCTCCTCGGCCCCCTCCCAAGAAAACCAGTCCTTCCTCCTCTCCCTCGCCCAGTCTCTCGAGGAGGACACGCTCCACCCCCCGACCTCCCTCGAGGGCACCTCCCAGGAGTTCGTCGACTCCCTCGATCGCGTCCCGCGCAAGTCCCTCTCCCCCGATGACAAATGTCCCATCTGCATGGAGAACTTCCTCGACGACCCCTACTGCTTGGTGGCTGAGCTCCCTTGCGGGGGGAGACACAGGTTGGATCTGGAATGTGTCGGCCCATGGTTGAGAACAAAGGGGACGTGCCCTTGCTGTAGGGCTGACTTGGGAGAGCGAAAAAAGAGGAAGGAGGCGGAAGAGAGGGAGAAGGAGAAGGGCAAGAAACAAGAGGTGGAAGAGGAGGAAGAGGAGGACGATATGGATGGGTTGTATGCTTAATGTGGGTCGCACATGCACAAAGAGCGCTGGGAAAGAATATGGGAAGTTAACGATGCGATATCTGTCTCTCTGGTCTGTATAAAATGCTTGCAATTCCCAATAACCCGATGCAAAGATGTGAAATGACATTCGACGAGACAAGGCAACATGCCCTTATTCAACAACCTGAGCTTTTATACTCCCTTCACTCTCCTGTTTGCTGAGACGAAAGTATGCACACCTGATGCTCAGCCAATAAACAACCCGTCTATCCTCCTTCTTCTTCTGTTTGTTGCGGTTCTCATTTTGGAAAAGAACTCGTCATCCTCCCCGCCTTCTTCCCCTCCTTACTAGAGTGGCTCTCCCTCGTCTTACCATCCCGCGGTGCTTGTTTCTCCTCTGCCCTCTCGTTTGTTTCCTTTGATATTTCCCGGTTGGCTCCCGAGGCTTCCAAGGGGTTGTCGTACGGCCCCTTCCAGCAGGATTGGAATTCCAAGTCGGGGTCTGTGACGGTTGGGTCGAAGGCTGTGGCGCACTCGGCGGCTTCGTCGTCCGAACCAGATTTGGTGGAATCGTTGGGTCGGGGTTTGAGGGAGGTGCGGTCTTGGTCGTCCTTGTAGGCTTGACGGGGGAGAGAGGGGTTGTATTGACGGGTTAGGGAAAGGGAAGAGGAAATGGGAAGGGGAGGCAGGGGCCGGCGGAGGGTGGTGCGGAGGAGGGACATGATGCCTGGTGTGCTGGAATATATGTTACTCTTGGAGCGGGGGTCAACAGGTGTTTCCCGCCTGGGGAAAGGATTCAATTTGATCAAGTATCGTGCAGTAGGGGTGATGAATTGATGGTGTTGCACAGAGATAATCAAACCACCACGTCTAAGTGGTGGTACCCCCCAAACCATAACAAATGATCCCCCTCTGACGTCATGACGACGATCGCACATTTGAACATTCCCGCCTAAAATTACAGTTACACTTTTATCCCCCCCCCCTTTCATCAACTCGCCTCATCAATCTGAAAAGGGCTAGAGAATCGTGGTTTCCCCGCAGTGGGGCAGCCTTGTTCAATTGTCGTTTCTTTTTTATTCCGTAGGCGGTTCAGGTTCAGGGGCTTTCTCTCGGGTTCGTATGTAAGCAATACCACACCAACAACAGGGCTCAGGGCTGGAGGTTAAAGTTGGATGGAGATCTGTTTTTTTTCTTATTTTTTTTTTCAAGGAGTGAGTGTGGGAGTGCGGCATGCGACGTTGGATCGTAAAAAGAAAATGAAGGTGGTTATTTTTAGCGGATTGTGGAATTGCCATGTTTGGGTTTGTTTTCTGGGGAAGAAGAAATTGTGACAGCGGTTGTTGGGGTGGATGGTATTGGAGGGTGACATTTTGTTTCGACCACAAGTGATGCGAGACTGTTTATTATTGTTGGGGTTTCCAAGGAAAATGATGGAAAGAGAGGCTTCTCTCTGTTTTAGAGCTGAAAATCAATCAGGTCAACCGTGGAATGAAAGTTCTGGCTGGAAGATCTGGTGTGTCTTAGCCTGGCAGCATCATCAAAGTTCATCCATCGAACATCAGCTCAGATGTCCAGCATCAACATTCATCACCTGCCTTCCTCACCTATTGTTAAACAAGCCACATTCCCAAGTCGTTGGGATCTGCTGGTCGTCAGTCCTTGTGAATAACCAACCATTTGCAATGGTCCCCGCATCTCGATCCACCAGTCAGTGCCGGCTTACCCATACGCAGCTTGTGTATGCCAAATGCCAACCCTCTGACATCGACCACACCTCAGATCGCCCTTCCAATTGTACGGTCCTCCGGCTCCGAACCCTGCCTATTCGCGCGTCCCTGAAATCTCTCCAATTCAGCTTGGCTCGCGAAACGTGCTCCGGTGTCTATCAGTCAATAAATTTCCACCGCTGTATACCTCTTGCCCCAAGTACATAATTGGTGGCGAGAGAGAATGATCCAATGTGTTCTGCCCTGAATACGCCGCCCTTGGGCGGTCAAACAACACCCAACACGGGAATACCGCAATGTCGCACCGTTCCAATCCCATGGGAAGGATTCATTCGCTTCTTCTCTGCTGGAACTTCTAGAAGATCTACCACCCCCTTCCCCTTCCCCCCCCCCGGTTCCTTCATCGCTCGATTGGTTGCGATAGATAACGCGGCCGATATCCTATTCGTCGCTCCGTGCCGTGCGTTGGCCCGGGTGTTGGGTGTGTGGTAGGAGTGGAAAATGTATAATGTATGTAGTCAACACCGAAAAGGGGGGACGAATAAGACGCCGCAAGGCCGCAGCCGCAGCAGACCATCCATCCATCAATCAGCAGAAAAGAAAAAGAAAAACCGGGCTGGCGGATGGCAGGCAAAGGAAACAAGACTCTGGTTCGGCATGCAATAGAAGGCTTCCAGAAGCTCTTTTCCCTTGTCCGGATTCGATCATCTGGTTTCAGGTTGTGCCGCAGGAAGCCAGTAGCGTCATGCACAACACATCTTCGGGACCTGAGAGGGCGGACATGGCCGAAGTTCGGTTGGCTTGGTGGATTCGAGCTCTCAGGCGGCGTGGCGAAATGGTAGGGCCTCGGGCGGGTAGACGGAAGGTCCAGTGATGTGGATGAAGCCTCGGGGGAGAATGACACGAAGACAAACGTTTGGTGGTGAAGTGCCGTTAGTAGACCTGAGTGCGCCGCGGGGTCGCTGACGGGAATGTTGATCAGTGTGTCCTGGCGATAGCCACATCAGGAACGACAAGACATTTTCACCCGAGACAACCACCCGCGATTGCGAACCTGAGCTTTTTGTAGCGGGGTCGTGTGGTCGTGATGCTTGGACCAGCCCCAAACCTAAGTCTTAGTTGATTCCACACTGCTTTTCCGCATTGGTCCTCAGCGCGCCTCACGCACATTTAGTACACCGCTTGTAGCTAATAGCAGCGACACCAAGCCCGTTTCACCGCAAACCGCACGTGGAAAACCCAGGATAACTTGCGTGCTTTAGTGCGCGGTGTCGCGGGAATTGACAGAAGGTAGGTGTACGGATACGCAGTGTGTGTGTCTCTCGCCCGTGATGTTTCGGCGTGCGGCTTGAGGTGGTGTTTGGTGCCGCTGCTGTTGATATTCAGTGTTATTCGTATCCCGTGATACAGGTCAAGAACAGGCCGCCGCACAACTGCACCTCTGCCTGATATCCACGCCGCCTTGCCGCTGTCGTGTATAGATGCGGGCAGATGTACATGGCCTCTTCCCGTGGTCCTCCCCCGCATGTGAAGACACGCACAACCTGTGATGCCGTGAGGGAGGAATCTCACCGTTCGGCTAGCAATGCCAGATGCTAGGCCAGGAGATGGCTTGGAATTGCTGCGCACGCACAGATCAGCTAACCTCTTTTCCCTCTGGTCTCTGCCAAAACAGCCCTCACCCCCCCGCCCGCCCCCATTGTGTGGTGGAGTGACCTCGCACCGTACCCTTCGCCAGAGTGAGGACAAGGGCCGTAAAGTTCCGAACATGTGGCATGTGGCATATGGCATGTGGGAAAGAGAGGGAGCGATCCAACGATACGGCACTCGTCATAAAAGAGATGGTCAGGGTCCGGGCTCACCGCACAGCGGGACCCAGCGACCCAGCGACCCAGCGCGTTGCAATATCGGCGATGGAAGCAACATGCCTGGAGGGGAGACATTGGGACGGGCTGGGACGAGCTGGGACAAGCTGGGACGGGCTGGCTCGAGCTGGACGGATCAAATGAATGGAATTTTCCCGAGGAGTCTTATCGCGGGTGCCTCCACCGGCTGAGAAGACGCCATTTTATGACTCTGGCGCTAGCCTGCCGGGCCAGGGCTGGCTGGCTGTTCAGCGCTGGGCTGCGTGAGGGCCACGATGCGTCCCATCTTTGTGCGAATATTCCACCGCAGGCACCGCAGGCCAGGGGGGGCCATAATGTACGTAAAGTCGACGGGTCGCCATGTGGCCTTTGATTGCCTGCTGGAGCCCGCTACACCTCATGGAGGTAAGACAGAGACACTGACACCGAATAGCTCTCGTCCGAAAAACTTGTGCCCACTGCGAGGAAAAAGCCACAGCTTGTTCCCGGGCGGGATCTGCGCGCTGATGAGTGAATCGGAAGCGCACTCAATTCCAGAATCCAAAAAAAAAAAGGTCTCACTCACCCCTAGTGGCGCTAGTTGGAGACAAACGGCCCCTAGACATCAAGTATCATATCTCATACATGATAACGACAGACCTCAAAGCATTGTTCGCCAGGGAGCCTCCCGTCGTATATGGTGGTAGTTAATCAGAGGAATGGTCACCAGTTCCCTCTCTTTATCGCGACGGCAGCTCCACCCCCTCAAGGGTAGTGATCCCAGTGATCCCTGTGCATCCCAAGCCGCTTGTCCATCCGACCAGGGGTGCCGCTACCACGCCTCCAGCGACCAGCGCTGGCTTTCCTCCACCACTGGGCGGGCCAGCACCATTCTCGTCGAAGCCTTTCCCCTCTAATAAACAGGGACCGACGACAAGCAACAAGCACTCCTCCCTCCCCCTCCCCTTAAATGCGAAACAGCTGCTGATGCCCTTTCCCAGTGCTGTGTAACTGCATCTAGCTTGGTCCCTTGTTTGTGTGCGCCTGTGCCATCGATCTCGAATTCCATCTTTTCGTCTTCTCCTCCCAAGAGAACAGAGCAAGCAAGCAATTGGCTTTCTTTGTTGTCGATACCCCTCAGCCTCTGGCCGACTGCCCGACCTGCATGCGTACCGCATCCTGCCGTTCTTCCCCAACACTCGCCTCTCCCCTCCTCCACCTCTACAACAACACCACCGCCGCCGAACAACGCAAAACTGAGTGCGCCTGATAGATCCGACGAACTTAGCGACGCCGATTTTGACGACGCTCTCTACTGTATTATCACCTCGACGACGAGCGGCCGGTTCTCCCGCCAGCTTTCCCGGTTCCGCTCTCCCACGCCAAGACCGGAGCCGAATGACGATCAGGTTTGGTGTTCTAGTGTCCCAGAATCACCAAAGCCGTTTTGAGCGCCGTCAAAGTGCATATCCTCAGGTTTTTGCATGGTCGTTTGAGTAGGAGCATCATCAAAAAGAACACGGAAAAGGGAGCAAAGAAGCGGTAGCCATGGGCAACAGCCAGGGCAAGCCCGTTGACCTCGATGGCGAAGGTGGGTTGCAACAAGGAATCGGCGCATATCAGGAGCGGTCATACTAACAACGAACAGTGAACTTGAACCACTTCCGCCTATTGCGAGTTGTCGGACGAGGAGCGTTTGGAAAAGTACGGATCGTCGAGAGAAAGGACACTGGGCTGTCGTTTGCGCTCAAGTACATTCGGAAAGATGAAGGTTGGTGCACCGTTGGGATCCCTCAAGGTCCTGACACCACAGATCAAGGACACGACGACTGACATGCGTGTATACAGTTGTGCGATCTGAAAGTGTACGCAACATTATTCGGGAAAGGCGAATGCTGGAGCACGTGAACCACCCGTTCATCTGCAACCTGCGTTACAGCTTTCAGGACATCGAGTATATGTACCTGGTGGTGGATCTGATGAGCGGCGGTGATTTGCGGTTCCACATTTCAAGAAAAACATTCACAGAAGATGCCGTCAGGTTTTGGATTGCCGAGCTGGGCTGTGCTCTGAGGTATGTGCACAGGCAAGGCATTGTCCATCGCGATGTGAAGCCCGACAACGTCCTTTTGGACGGAGAAGGTCACGTCCATTTGACAGATTTTGTAGGTTTCATGAGCCATATGACAGGGCTAGCTACGAGCGTCTGCTAACCTACTCACAGAACGTCGCCTCCGATATCATGCCAGGCAAAAACCTGACAAGCAAGTCCGGCACCTTGGCATATCTTGCCCCCGAGGTCTACGCAGGAAACGGCTATGACGTACGCGCTGATTGGTGGTCATTGGGTGTCTTATTCTACGAATGCATTTACAACAAGGTACGAGAAAGCCCACAGCCGTTCCATGTCTTTGTTCTCTTCAACGCTGGCCCCACATCGCGGAGTTCACCGGGAAGCCGCATGAGTAAGACTAACACCCGTTGCAGAGGCCGTTCGAGGGAAATTCCGAATCATCATTGAGCGCCGTTATTCAAGCTGCAAAGCCCAGGTTTCCCGTAACAAATCCTCCGGTGTCGCTTACATGCATGTACGCCATCCAGGCCGCCCTGGAACCCAATCCGAGCAAACGTATGGGCCACACATGGGAGAGCTTCATTCACAATGACTTTTTCTCCATGATCGATTTCATGGCCCTGGAAAGGAAGGAGATTGAGCCAGTGTTTATCCCATCATCCGAAAAGACCAACTTTGACGCTACTTACGACTTGGAAGAGCTGCTTTTGGAGGAGGCGCCGCTTGAGGCTCGTGCGCGGAGACAGAAACCTAGGGAAAGGTTAAAGGACGACGCGACAGACAAGGAGATTCGTGAGGACGAGCTCTACAGGATGATAGAGACGGATTTCCGCAACTTTGACTACACTGTGGCCGCTTATAAGAAGTATGTTTCTCCACCATTTCCCTGCGGGTGCTCAGGCTAACAACCGTTCCCAGAATCGCATCACAAACCACCCAACCAAACGGGCAACCAGCAGCACCAGCAGCCGCTGCCGGCAAAGAAAACCTCCAGCCCGGCACCGCCCAAACAACCGACACGGCCACAGCCGCGCCCGCCACGACAAACGGCAACTCCCCAACCGACAGCAACAAACTCACCCGCCCCCCGTCAAACCACTCGCGACGCAGCGCCCCAGGCCGCCCTCCCCCGCTGCCGCCATACCCCCAGTCTTACAACCCCCGCGCTGGAAACCGTTCGGGACCAGGAATGATTGTCGAGTCCCCAACAGGCGGCGTACAGGTTACTCTCGACGGGGGCGGCAGCTGGAGCGACCTTGCCAGACAGGACGCGACACTCCCAGCGGATGCCTCTGGGGCGAATAACGAACTGGATGGAAAGGAAAGCGGCGGTGGGGGTGTCTTTGGGTTTTTGAGCAGGAAGAAGGGGAGGGGGAATAGTCCGAAGCCTAAAGAAAGGGGTGTATTGGGCAAGGAGGGTGCGAGAGTGGTGATTGGGTGATTGCTTTTCTATCGTTATCATCTTTTCTTTGTTGAACATCTTTTTTTTTTCTGTCGTCGTCGTGGTACATTTTTGCACACACATCTACACTATCGTTCTTAATTTGTCTTCACATACACTGTTGACTGGAGAAGGGGATGGGGGTGGGGAGGGAAGAGGTAGTGGTTGTTGCATATTCTATCCTTATGGGATAAGAAAAGGAGTCTGTTATTTTTTTTTTTTGTTTTTGCTTTTGTTCTCTTATGGTGGGTGGTAGGTGGGGCAAATAGGGTGGTATATTTTTTTGCATGGGGGGGACATCTCCTTTTATATTTGCTAGTTGGTGTGGTTGAGTGGGAATGAGAATGGATGGGGGAAGAGAAATACAGGGTTTGTGTGTGGATGCTGAATGTGCGTGTGTTGTGTTCTTTGATTGCGTGTGCGGTTGTTTATTTAGGGTTTTCGTTGCGGGTTGTTGTTGTTGTTGTTGTTGTTGTTGATTGTATGTCTGGCCTGGTGAGCAAGCGTTCGTTCTGTCTTCTCTGTCCTGGGGCAACATGATAGGATGACAGAATGCGTGCAAGGGTGTTGATGGGGTGGTTGGTGGTGGTGGTACTGGCTGGAGAAGTTATATACCCATAGTTTTGTTGTTGTGTATACGTACATATTTGAAGAATAACAAAAAGTAAAATGATCATGATACGATGTCCTGTTGGAACTGTTGTGCTACGACTGGACTGCGCGCGCATACTGGCCGACAACTTCATACTCAAGTGTAGCAAGCTCGGGGGAACAAATGCCACTCAGATGGCCAGGACGAATTTCCCAGAGCATTGCCTTCAACACACAGGGTCACATAGTTGAAAGGCTTTCGATACCACTAGGCAGCATGTAGATACGCACTAAGTCACTTCACAATCACTTTACAATTCAAAGGGACACGAGATACACACACACACCATAATCACTCCTTGTTATTCGGGGTATCACAATCAAAATCCATAATTCCATGCTCGCCGCCCAAACAAAAACCCCCTCAATTCCCGATCGTGCTGGTGGCCCTCGTTAAAACCTGCCGAGCCCCCCCCCCCCTTACTGGGTACCCTCAGTCAGGAAAAGAGTGAACCACCCGATCAATACATTGACCCATGGTCCAACAACTCCCGAACGCCCAAAATAAATCCCATCCAATATCCACAAAAATAAATCCAACAGACCCGCTCAATGCATACCCAACAACTTCGTCCAACGCCTCAAAAGTGTCGGAAGAGGATGCAGTTCGATGGAATCATCAATGGTACTAGGTTTCTTATTTGAGGACACCATTTCCCCCTAATCCTGAATCACAATCACCTCATCAGCGCCTTTCTTCCCCGCTTGGCAACTGGCTTGGAAGGTTTGACACCCTCCTCCTCCTCCTCCTCCTCCTCCTCCTCCTCCTCCTCCTCCTCCTCCTCCTCGGTTTTTGACAGCGGCGCGCCGGCCACGTCTAGCCTTGGGTTTTGGCATGTCCGTAGACCCCCACTCGGCTTTGCGCTTCCTCCCCTTCGGCGATGGCTTCTTCTCCTCCTGCCTCCCCCCATCCTCCTCCTCCACCACCTCCTCCTTGTTCTTTTCCTCCTCAACGACCACAGGAACACCGTCAAGAGTAATCTTCTGCAAGCGAGTAGCATAGCAGCTTGTCCGGTTACCAACTGTGACGTGAGCCAACGGTTCTCCCCCAGGGAGTGTAGGGTTCTCCGAGCCCTTGCTCCATCGATACTTGAAAAGCCAATCAGAGGGGAACTGGTGATAGTCACCGAGCACGCCAACAGCTGTCTGACAAACGTATCGGATCACCTCGTACAGAGTCTTAGTCTGCGCGTCGGTGAGATGGTTGCATTTCTGCTCTGGGTGGATCCGGGACTGAAACAGCACCTCGTCACCGACCCAGTTTCCGATCCCGCTGATGAACTTCTGGTTGAGAAGCATAGCTTTGACCGCGGCGCGACTGGCGCGACACTTGGACTGGAAGTACGCAAGCGTAAACCTGTCCGTGTCTTGCACAGGGTCGGGGCCGTTTTCTTTGAGAGGAGTATGGCTGCGAATGTCAGCGCCGGGGCAGTCCACGAGACGAACTCTAGCCAGGCGCCGATAGTCGGTGAAAGCCACTTCCACCGCGGGGTTGCAGGTGGTCGTGAGGTGGAATTTTGTGTATTTGGGAGGCCAGGTTTCGACGCGTGTGTCCGTGTCCCGGTAAAGGGACGAGTAGGATGTTTGGACGCCCCTAATCTGAAGCCAACCCGTCATGCCAAAATGCATCACCACATGCGGAGCCTTATCAAGGACAAGCCAGAATAGCTTGCCTTGCGACCCGGAGGAGATGACCTTCCTCCCGGTCAAGGCAGCCGAAACTGCATCGCCGGTCGTGCCCGCCTTGCCAAAGACAATTTGGTCGTCGACAGCGGACGCGGTTCTGATGGTCTTGCCGACGAGATGTAGGCGCAGAAAGTGCACGATGCGCGCGACTGGGTTTGGGGTTAGTTATCATAATGATACAGAACAGAAATCATGAAAACTTACCTTCAGCTATCTCAGGCATGTTTGTGAGATGTGATGATCTCTGTCTAGAAGTCAAAGTGCGAGATGTGACTCGCGTGGTTTGGTGATTTGGAGACCAGCGAGTGCGAGTCCAACTACTTGAAAGCAGCTGAGGCATCAAAGATGTCAGATAAGACCAGATAGAGATACCAAAGATAGAGATACCAAAAGTTGTTGGAAGCAGACTTACAAAGATGGAAGACTTCTTTTGATGTGGAGGTGACAGAAAGTTGATCGATCACGAAGGTGAGAGTTGCATGTTATGGGAAAGGAAATGTTGGGAGAGACGCTCCAGGAAATATTGGGGGGTGTATATACATGGGAGGGACAGCTTTGCGGCGGAACCAAATGTACACATATCTTTCACAGGTACGCTGCTGCAGATGCTCCAACAGGTGGTTGCGCCCCTGAAGCGTTGGCTCTTCGTCGGCGCGTCGTGCTCTTATGGACGAGGAATCAAAGGCAAAACACGAGTGCTCTGCGACTTCACGTGATGTGGTCAAAGCGCCCATGCTCCCGGCAACTGGCCAAGCTTTCAAGCTTTCGACAGCCCCACTCTGCCGCAGCGGGTTTTTCCACTGCCCCACACAAACTGGGCAGCTTCAAAAACTCTGCGACTGCAACTTTTTCTCTTTCTTCCTCTCCAACATCAGACCACAACCATCACAACCAATCTGCTTCTGGTAAGTCGCATTTGCTTCCGCAGACGCGCTTGACAACAGCAACATTTCTATGATGACACAACCAATACCGCAAACTAGAGTCTTTGACCTTCGGGTATGAAACTAGCATTGTCACGTCAGTCTGAACTTTGTTGCTGTTGTCGCCGCGCTGCAAACCACCGACCTTTGCAATCCAGACAAGACTAACCAGCAAACAGTACTCTGGCCTCCTACGAGCCACAGTCGCGGGTGAGAATCATAACACCTGATTGATGGGCATCATTTGCCTGGTGGAGGTCGATGGGGACACAGCACCACGACCGACCAACCGACCTTGAACAACTCTCACCACCGGTTGAGGCGTCAACGCTATCAGGTCAGTGCCCTTCGTCACCCTCACCTCTTCCCATCCTCGGATTTCATGATGTTCTTACTTTGCTTCGGCAAGTTGGAATTACCGACTGAAATATCTTTTAATGAAGACACAAATGGCTGTTTCTGATTGAATCCAACACTTCTTACCTCTTCACTTCTCCATTGGTTGTGCGGCTTTCAGACGCTAACATCCATCAAGCAGATCATCCATACCTGTCACTGAGTAAGTAGACAGCTTCTTTCACCAGCACTCGCTGTGCTTTATGATGAAACGGCACTGGGCTCCGAAATTCCATGAGCAAGACACGCCACTTTTGCGACAGGCCTAGAAAACCTCGTCCACTGATCAGCACATCCATCTCTGTCTTTTGCACACGCCGCATGGCAGAGAGTACGGGCTAACTCTCCTGGAAGTTGATCGGATTGTTTGATGCACCTGGATCATTGGGGTTGTCTTTAGGGTAAGTTTTATCGACTTTTTTTTTCCCCATTACACTTTTATGATGACTCTAGATGACGAGTCCTATACGGGATTCCCGATGCGGACAACCTATTTTTTATACCATTCATGCCTATCTGAAAATTACACACTTCCATCCCCTTTTGAAAGTCGCAGGAGTGAGCTTTCGCTGACCAACTTCCAGATTTTAAGACATTTCATCTGACGATTGCTCGACACCCATTCGACCTCTTCTCATTTTCTGGTACGTTGTCGATGTGACCACTCCTCACCCAAGCACCAGTGCACATTATGATGACATGACAAAAAAATTGACAAGCATATGTCGGAGCCCTTCAAGCGTTGATGATAAGGTCTATGTCTGAATGTTCCCATGCCACATCACCTTTTGACCACTTGCAGTGATCATTGGCTAACTGTCGCAGATTGTTTTGATCATGATGATGAGCACGATGGTCTGTTGTCCTTTTGACCCGATCCTCAACGTAAGCACCCACTTTCCTTCTTGATTACCACCACCCCCGACTTTTATGATGATTTAAAATATTATCACGACGGTCTACATAGCAATCGCTTTGATGAAATGGCCAGTGACATGGCAAGATTTCTGATAAAGTCATCCATCATCACCTTCTTGATGTTTGTCTTGTGAATGTTCATGGGCTAACTCGTCCAAGTGTTCAGTGTTGTTGCTTTACTGGGGCTCATTTTTCACTATAATCATGACTCTGTCGTCGTGAGATGGGGAAGAATACTGGTTTTTGTATTGAGCTTAATATTCTGCTCTACAGTACCATATGAAAATTGTCGAGTTTAAAGTATTCTTGATTCCCTCTGTCCTGTGCTCGGCCGTCTCCCGTTGTCGCCAGTTGTATCGCGTCCCCGGCAACGCGATTTACAACAGCAGCAACCCAGCCAACACGGTCACCATCAATAGCCCACGCGCGGGGTTGTCCCAAGCAGAGGAGCCTCCACTGCTAGACGTTGGCTTCGCCGCGGAAAGTGACGTGGTAAATATTCCCGTCATGATCGTTGAGGTCGGCGCGGCCTCCTCCCCAGCAGCCTCACCATCACTCCTCTGCCCCGGCAACTGCCAATCACCGGCAGAATTATACCAAACCCCGTTGATCACGACCCCTTCTCCCCTCAACACGGCCCTCACAGACTCATCATCGCACGTATCTGCCACCTTTCGGATGTAGCACCTCGCATTGGGGACATTTGTCGCAAGCAGCTCCGGCCCTGTCTTGTCCGCTTCGGGGGTGCCCTTTGTGGCAAAGGAGGCAAGATTGACTTTTTCGCCTGTGCTGATTGAGGATCCGAGGATGATCCGGGAAAAGATTTCGAAAGTGGTTTCGGCCTGGGAGTGAGAGGGGAAGTGACCTGCGTCGTAGACGCGGGTGAAGGAGAGGTTGGAGAGCTGGCGGGTTGAGCCGCCGGTGTAGGTTTTGTTGGTGAGGAGGGGGGCGTAGCCGGTTGTATGAAAAGCATTATACCGCGAGAAGGATCCGGCGATAGAGAGAGAGGTTGATTGCCCGCTGTACCAGTTGCAGAGGTAGTCTCTGTCGCCGGACAGCAGGGCGATCCGAACCCCTTGGGATAGTAGCTCTTTGATGGCTACCAGCGGGTCGTCCCGAAGGGCGGGGAGGGGGGGAGGGAGATCGGTGAAGTTTATTGGTGAGCCAATAGCGGATAGAAACTTGGGTGAGTTGAGAAAGGTAAGGTAAGTCTGGTTTGGCAAGGGGTCGAAGGAGGGGGAGGAGATGTCGTATAACGACCTTGAGGTGTGTTGCTGGTATGGGATTGTGAGGCCGTAGATGCACTCCCAGGCTTGGAGGCAGACGAGGAGGGTTTCGGAGTTTGTCGAGGAGGAGGGGTGGCGGCAGGGGAGGAGGAGGTCGGAGCAGCCGCGGCGGCGGTGGTAGGCTGACATGATGGGGGTGGTTTGATCTTGGGTTAGTAGCGGGAGGTGGAAGGTGTTGTTGAGGGCCATGGTTACGTAGGATTGGGCTTGGGACAAAGGGTCGAGGCCGCAGGGGGAGAGGAGGCCGAGGGAGGTGATTTTGATGGGGAGGGTGGTGGATAGGGTGGTGGATGAGGTGCTGGGATTTTGGGAGTGGAAGTAGGATGCGAGGAGGGCGGCGAGGGGGGCGGTGGTGCCTTTTGCGAAGAGGGATATCCCTGTGGAAGAGTTGGAGGGGGTGTTGTATTGGGGAAAAGTTGATAGGAAGGTCTGGAGGAGATGCCAGACTAGTCGGGCTGTCGCTGTGGTGTTGGCTGATGAGTTCAGCGGGTAAGGGGAAGAGAATGTGCCGTTCATGAAGGCCCAAGGGCTGCTCCATTTGGGGACGGGTTGAGGAGGGAAGATGGTTGTTGCATTGTAGAAATCGTAGCTGCCGTTGGTGATGGGGGTGGTGTAGGAGAAGCCTACTGAGGGCTGTCGTCTTGGTTAATATCACGAACTCTGGCGCGGAGAGAATAAACTTTACAAGATCGATATACAGCATGTTTGATGCCCTGTCCCATCCCCATTCCCTTGCCTTGACCTCGAGGTGATCTTTATCTTTTTCTACCACCTCACAAGGACCATTCTCTTGCCAAAAGCCTGACATGGAGCTCCCTCCAGTCCCGCCATTCAGCCATATTGTGAGTGCCGAAGTCGGCTCCCGTGCTTCGATAAACCAAAAGAACAAGCTGGTCGACCGACCCTCAACTGGGATGTTGACCCAGCCAGAGAACTGCTTCTGTGCGTCGAGCGCCGTCTTGCAGGCACCCTTCGGAACTTTGTAGGAAATGGTGATATTTGGGTCGTGTGCGGCGTTTAGTGTTGTCAAGTTGGCATCTTGTAAGGGGACAAACTGAGCAAGGCAGTAACTGAGAAGCACGCGCAAAACAACCTGACGCTGCGTGATAAGAGCATGGTAAGCTCGGTGCTATCGATGCACTTAGACAACAGCCAAATAGACAAAAAATCGAAGCAAGGCTCTGCTGGCACTTTTGACCAAAACATCGTGCGCAAGGCTTTAAGTGTGTGACCAAACCAGCAAGCACGACCTCCCACAGAATGGGATGGTCGCCTCTCACACCACTCCAGCCTTGTCGCCGGTTACCCAAAAAACCACCAAACATGACCCCATTGTGAAACGCTTCCCCAACCATCACCATCAGACGGAGAGAATACTGATCACAAACCCCCTCACCACCCGGGTGACCAACCTCCACGTGGCCATGAACCCATCCACAGAGAAAAAACTCCCCTAACCCAACCTAACATTCCTCCAAACCCTCAGACACTCCTGCAAGTCCAACGCCAGCGTCCCCTCGGCCAAACCAGTACAATCCTTAATCATGGCCACCAGCAATGTAGCATACGCCCACACCACCTGCTCCTCCCTTAACCTCTCCAAATCACTCTTTCTCATCCCCCCATTCTCGGCCCAGTTCTTCCACAGTTCCAGCATCGAGCACAGCTTCGCCGTAAACTGGCTGTCCAGCACCATTCGGTACAGCAGCGTCCCAACCACTTCTTTCATTTCCATGTTGGGCGCTACTTTTTCTTTCGGGTTGCTGTTGGATTGGTTCTTGAGCCAGGTCAGGTTGTGCTCAGCGACGAGCTTGGTGTCCCATTTGGGGGATTGGAGCGCCTCGAGGAGTCGGGCCTCTTGACGAGCGGTTCGGAGACGTTGCTGATCTTTCACTGGGGGGCTGTGTTAGCTTTGTCAGGTAGGTGAGGTGAAAAGGGCGACATACTGTCTTGCATCCGCATTTCGTTCTCCCTTCTTACTCTCTCCATTGCTGCTTGCGCTCTCTGGGCAGGTGGTAATTTTGCCTCGGCTGCCATGGCAGCCCGTTGGTCCCTCATCCTCGCGCTAAACTTGTCCAAGTCAGCAGCGCCATCGTTGTATGTCGTCGCCCATTCTGGTGTGGCAGATTGCTCGACCACATTGAGCAAGACCAAAACACCACATGGTACAGTTTCCTTCCTCGAGAAAGTAAGAATATCATCCGGGATTTTGTACGACCAGAGGATCGTCTGTGAGGTGGTCCCATAAGCTGTCGCCGCAGAGGCAAACCATGCCCCCGACGAAGAAGATGACCGCACCCTAATATGATCAACAGGCAACGAGTCCAAGTTAATCGTGCTAGTCAACTGCGCCTCCTGCCTCAGCGCAGTAACAATCCCCTCCGTAGAAATCTGGCACGTAATCGGTACACTCGACTCCCCCGACTTTTTCTGTTGCGTCCTCGGCCTCGACATCTCCGTCTCCGTCTTGTGAAGACTCTCACAAGAAGCATGTTCCCCTCCAGTAACAACCTCCTCCATGCTCTCCCCCCCTTCTTCCTCCCCTTCCACAACCCGCGGCGGCGGCGGAGGCGGCAACCGCACCCAATAAGGAGGCAAATCCCCCCAACTCCTCCTCGTCCACCCCCCCTCCCAATTCACCACCAAACTCAAATGCCCATCACTCCCATCCAAAGGCCCAACACTCAACGCCTTCTTCCCGCCCGGCCCCGTCATCAAAGTACACCCCACCGGCGTCCACAACCCACTCCCCCTCAACATCCTCCACCCATACCCATCCGGCACAGCCCCCAGATCCAACAAGTAACAAACCAGCTGGTCAAACTCCACCTCCACCTGCGGCTGCCTCAGCTGGTCGGCATATTCCACCCGTTGAGTGTTCAACCCAATGACGTTAGTCCTCCAGTTGAACGTCGTCCACGAACCCCCCGGGATGGAGGAGCGGTGCGAGGACACGCTCCAGTACTCCTGGCGATCGGTGAAGCGGTCCATCGGGCGGACGGCGTAGCGGGGGAGCTCTACTTCGATGATCCTATTCACGACGTCGGAGCGGGTGAGGGCCGGGAGGCGGGAGTGCCGGAGCATGCGCTTGATACGGGAGAGGGCGGCGAGGGTGACGGCTGTGTTGTAGAGGATGGGGAGGACGCCCAGGACGGCGAGGGGGACGCCGATGTAGGTTATTATATCTGTTGCTGAGTGACTGCCGCCGCCGTTGTCGGATTCATGGAAGCCGGACATTGCGCAGAGTGAAAGAACGCGTGAAATTGAGGTCAAAGTAATAAGTGAGTGTGAAGATGGGATTGAAGATGATCTGCTTGGAGATTATTATACTAGAGAGTGTGAAACATCAACATATGATAGATGAAAAGGAGTGACAACAGGTGGGGTTATGTATAAATGTTGATGACAAGAAGTGAAAAAGCCTTCAACCGGTTGATCTTCATATTCATCGGCAAGCGAGGAACGAGACCTCAGCCGCACGCGGTACCAGTGTTCCATGGTGACAGGGGGTCCTGCATGGCGGCGTCCGAGCAATTAGCTACCTAGGTAGCCGTAGAATCTGAGGTACCAGTGCGAGATGATCTTGGTTTCCAAAACCCTCTGACCTTGAGAAAGGCGAGTCGAGAAATACAGGAAATGTTGCCGGATCTTGGGCAAGATGATGAAAACGCATTCGCTGCGTTTGCAAGAGGTTGAAAGGTTGAAGGGTTGGAGCGAGAGATGTAAGCCAAGGAGAGGGTTAGGGTTGCGTGCCCGGTACAGTTGACTACTATGGCAGCAAACATCGTCATTCTCAAAACACAAGAATATACTCGTTCTATGTTCAAGGTGTTCTCCATTGAAAGCCAGATGTGCTTCATCAACATAACCAAAGCAATCCCAGATCATGTTACTCCCAGCACCATATCCGCCGTCGTTGCATTTTACCATCTCATCAATATCCAAAAAAACCACCCATTTCCCTCACCAATCCGGTGCACTCCCACACCCCCCTCCCCCAGCCATAACCTCCACCGGCCTCCTCATCCTATTCTCCGCATGCGGCTTCACCCCAGGCTTCTTCGCCCTATGTCCCTTCCAGTTCCCACCCGCCGGCGTTTCCAACCCCAGCTTCCTATCCAACTCCTTCAACTGCCCCTCTCCCGCCTCTCCACTCTTAACCATCCACTTCTTCGTCCCCAACTTCTCATCAAGCTCCTCAACCGGCGGCAGCTTAACATAAACCATCCCATCGTCTCTCTCCTCCACCTCGAAGGTAGCAATCGACAGCTCCGAATCATTCTTGCAAGCACCATTGGACAAGTCATAGTTCCTCTTGTGGTGCGGACAAGAAACATACGGCGCCTCACCCGTGCTGGGAGAAGACGAGCTGGTCCCAACCAGACCATCAGACAGGATAAACGCCCGCTTGTGAGGGCACATCTGCTGAGTGCAGTAGTACTTCCCCTTGACTCTAAACAGCGCGAGCTGGGTGTCACCTCGCTTGACAGCGGCCGAGATGCCGTTGGGGATGTCATCCGCGCCCTTGAAGTACGACGACTCGAGCATCGGCTGCCAGGTCAACGATGACCACGTCTTGGACAGCCCGGCGAAATCTTCCTTGGCCGAGGCGTCGCTCGGCCAGAAAGTCGGGCGGAGCTGGCCGCGATCCGTGTCGAGCTCCATTGTCTCGACTGTCTCTGTCGTGTTGGCGAACTGCTTGAACTGCGCGGCAATCTCGGGGTTGTTGATCGCTTCGGCCCACTCGTCAAAGAAGCTGTCGACCAGTTCTTGCATCTGGGCTTCGAGGGAGGCGTTGAGACCGAGGCTGTCGTCGAGGATCACAGACCTGAGGTAGGCCAGACCGCCTGGGAGGGCTTCGAGCCAGCGAGCTGTGCGCTGGAGCTTGTCGGCTGTGCGGATGTAGAACATCAGGTAGCGGTCCAGAATGGGGATGACTTCAGTGGGCGGCACGTCTTTGGCGAGGAGCTCAGAATGTCTGGGCTTGGCACCGCCATTACCGCCCACGAAGATGTTGAAGCCTTTCTCGGTGGCGATGAGGCCGAAGCTGGGAGACAATGTCAGAAATGGGATATTTAACGGAGAAGTGAAAAGACATACTCTTTGTTTTGAGCTTCGGCGCACTCGCGCACACAACCACTCACCCCACCCTTGATCTTGTGAGGAGCGCGAAGAGACTTGTATCGCTCCTCCAGGCGGACAGCCATGCCGACACTGTCACCGATGCCATAGCGACACCAAGTGGTACCTACGCAACTCTTGACTGTCCTGAGGGACTTGGCATAGGCGTGCCCAGACTCCATGCCAGCATCCACCAACCTCTTCCAGATGTCAATAAGATCCTGTTTCTTGGCACCAAACATGTCGATTCTTTGACCGCCAGTGATTTTGGTGTACAGCTTATAGTCTCTCGCCACCTCTCCAATAACCACAAGCTTTTCAGGGGTAATCTCTCCAGCCGATACTCGAGGTACAACCGAGTATGTGCCGTTCCGCTGGATGTTGCCCAGATATCTGTCGTTGGTTTCCTGCAGACCATGGTGAGGCTTATCCATGACGTGCTTGTTCCATAAGCTTGCAAAGATGCTGGCCAGCGTGGGCTTGCAGGCTTCGCACCCTATGCTCTCTGGGTCGACGCCGGCTTCCTTCATCGCTTCCTGGAATGTGGTCAACCGCTTGACCATGATGATGTTGTAGAGATCAGCACGGCTGTAGTTGAAGTGAGGGCAGATGGTGTTCTTGACCTCATTGCCCATGTCCTTCATAGTCTTGTTGAATATGGAGGTCACAAGAGGCATGCAACCTCCGCAGCCTGTGCCAGCTTTTGTGCAAGACTTGACCTCCCCGATGGACTTGCAGGTACCGTCCTTGACAGTGTTGACAACATCTGCTTTGGTGACATTGTGGCAACTGCAAATCTGGGTGTCATCTTCGAGATCATCACCATCGTCAGCACCCTCCTTCTTGGCACCAAGGATAAGCTGTGACGGTGGGACGTCGAGCTCTTTCTGGTTCTTGACTAAGGGGACAAGCTTGACGTAGTCGGATGTGTCACCGATCATCATGCCACCAAGGAGGTATTTGCCGTCCACCGAGAAAATGTACTTCTTGTAGATGTTGAGAAACGGGTCCTTGTAGGTCAAGGCCTTGACTGGGGCCGGAGGGGCGCCATTGGTGAGCACCTTGACTGCTGATAACGGCGAGGCGGGTTTCTTCTTTGCCTTTGCGGGAAGATACTTTGGCCCGTCACGGTCAGCAAAGAAGTCTCCAAAGCTGGCAACCTCGACGCCTAGCAGCTTCAGCTTTGTGCTCAGGTCAGGGCGTTTGTATAATCGTGGCTGATGATGTTGTGATTGTGTGAGGTTGAATGTGAGAACGTCAGCCATTTCCACTCCCGGGGCAATTAGACCAAACGTCTGACCTTGCCAGCTTGCGCACTCTCCAATGGCGTAGATGTCTGGATGGCTGGTCTGAAGGCTGTCATCAACGACGATGCCGCCGCCACGGTCAGCACACAGAATGCCTGATTGTCTGGCCAGCTCGTCTCTTGGTCGGACACCGATAGCGAAGCAAATGGTCGAGCACTCCATGTACTCGCCATCTTCAAAGTGAACACCCTTGACGCTGTTGTCCTCCGTTACCTCAATCCTGCCCACTCTCTTGCTGAGCAAAACATCAGCACCGAGGCTTCGCACTTGTTCCACAACCATGCCGCCTGCGTCAGCGTCCAGTTGCCGGCTGAGAACCCATCGATTGCGCTCAATGACTTTGACCTTCTCGAAGCATCCCAAGTCCATCATAGCCTTAGCAGCTTCGAGTCCCAACAAGCCACCTCCTACTACGGCACCAACTGTGCCCTTTTGGTTCGCTGAGAAAGCAATGAGCTTCTCCAGGTCCTCGACAGTCCTGTAAACAAAGACGCCCTTGGCATCATGACCGGGCGTGTGTTTTGGCAGCACGGCATCCGAGCCAGTAGCCAGGACCAAGATGTCGTAACTGACTTCGTCACCATTTGCGCAGGTTATGCTCTTTTTGTTTGGGTGGATTTTGGTGACTTTGGTGTTCAGGTGGTAGCTGAGAGCTCCGTCAGGTACAGCTGTGTACTGCAGCATTGGCGTCAGTGTTGCTCATGGACGTCAAGAGCAGAGACATACCCATTCTAGTGGATTCAGGTACAAGTTCTCAATCTTGCGATGCTCAAAGAAGCTGGTCAAGCCAACTCTGTTGTATGCCAAATGTGGCTCTTCGCCAACTACTACAACGTTGTACTCGCGCGATCTGGCATCGAGTTTGAGGAGTTTTTCTCTGTTGGGAGGTTAGAGATATCCGCATTCCGGGGACTTGAACTGGCTCATTGCTCACATGAAGCTGATGCCCACCATCCCCAGACCAACAACAACAATCTTCTTGCGCCCGACTGCCATTGTGGGCAGGCTGTGAGGAGGATCGTCCAGAATGGGGGTTATCGAAAGAGAAACAAGCCAGTTGAACAATGACCAGATAAGACGGGAGTCGTAGAGAAGCCAACCCGAGTCAATCAAGGCTGGCGAGGCTGGATCAATGTCGTCAAAAAGCTAACCAGGAGAACATCAGAGGACAGAGAAGTGACAAAAAGGAGAGGAACAAGAAAGAGGGGATGGTAGACATGGTCTATCATGGTGGCACTGCCATCGTCAGAGCATCTGGCCGGACACACAGCGAACGATATCTAATCTCTCATCAAGGTAGGCATTCAGAGGCAATCAAGGAAATGCACATCTCCGGAGCCGTGCAGGTTGGTGTGTGAAGACGGCCGCGGACAGGCCCCAGGGGCGATTCATGACCATTTGGTGTACCAATGAGCATAGTGCAATATGTAATGACGCATGAAAGGCACCGGAGAAGCAGCAGCCACTTCGTTCAGCGACCGTGGGACTCCTCTGCTTTTGCGGATTCCTAGGTAGACGTTGCAGCGCGGGAGATGGTGATCTTTGATAGCGGATATCAGTGCAATGATAACACTTATCGGACCAATCAGGTGCCGCAGATTCCAACTTGTATCCAATGTGGAAGGAAGACACCCGCGGAGATAGAGGCAGGCACAGGGATGATTCGGGGTGGACCAAGAGATTAGAGTTTTCTGCCTGTGTTTGACTTGCCGGAACTAATAATTGATCTGGGCTGTCTTTTGCAACGGCTTTTCCTTGACATCTCCGAACACACAAAACCCCCACTGACCCCTCGCCATCCTCACCAAATCCTCTTTAACGGTCTGGATCTACACTCTCCCCAATGGCAATCCGGCCCCTGAAAAGAACGTAATTATCTATGGCTAGCTAAGGTTCATCACCCGCCTTCAGAAAGGATGAGTCCTCCGAGTTGACGTTGCATGTCATACACGGCCCCACTCGGCCCCATTGCTGCGAGAGCGCCGTGCTTGGCATCTTCCACGCCGGCTTGGTGTTGACATCGGCGCCGGCTTGGCAACCCTGTACTGAGGGCCGTTGAGATGCGACCATGTTACTTCAACTTGACACGAGGCCAAACTTCAATGGGAAAGACTAATTTTATCTGTGCCACGCCTCTATTGAGGCTCAATCGACGCCACACATTGCAAGTAATGAGTTGGGGGTTAATGCTCAAGCAAACAATCTAGCCAGCACGGAAAACTTACGCAAGCTTTCTACCCATCATGACAAAACTCACAAGCAAACTACCTCCCAGAACAATATCACCCCAAAGATTCGGATACAGTTGAGCGTCGGGGGAGCTCTTGGTGCGGCTGGGCATGGTGACCCGATCGTGATGGGCCTACGGCGAAACCCATTCAGAGCTTCGTCCATCCTCTAAGCAAAGGACTCTAGCATTTGGTCAACTGGTATTGTTTAGTTTGGGGGCCAGAGCTTTGGAAAGATGCGATCTTAGTCAGTATTGTAGACTATCTGATCTTTGGTGAGCTTACAGGAAAACGTTGAGAGGCTGCCATGATGCTATTCCTCACTTCCAACTTCATATGAAGACTAACCTGGATACAAGGACAGTAGCAGACACGATTATTGAGAAGAGTTAGCAGGCTCTACCGGATGCCAAGATACAATCGTTCATTTAACCACCCAGGTCGCAGGCACCATGGCACCCCAAACTTCCCGGGGCAGTCCATTCCCGACACCGTCGACAGAGGCAGAGCACAACCCACAACGTTACTTGGGCCTTAGGCTTGGTCATCTCTGGTCAACGACACCTTCGGAGTCTTTAGCCTCATCATCAGCTTCAAATACTTCCGCACTGATGTGTGAACTCCAGTGGACCTCCGGCCTTACCTGTGTTAGTATTTAGATGATGACTTCTTCTTCAATCACCTAAAAGTCCCTCTGAGCCATCTTTACGGTACGGCAGTTGGCAAAGATCGAACCGCTATGGGTCTGTTTCATGATAAACGAGAAGACAGCGAAATTATCGTGCCAGCATCTTGCTTTGATGTGTGTGGTATGGTTGATAAACCTCATTCTCGTCAAAGCACACGGAGATTTTGACTGGTGAATTGACAGGCGACGCTCGTACCGAGGCCCAACGCACTGGGACCAAGCCAGAACTTTGCACGGCAGGTTCGGCATTCCGGGACTTATATGAAGCCTGCAGGCTTTGCGTTGTGTATTTCCAAGGAAAATCACAGCCAGACACGATCATCCTACCCAAATTCCAGCACTACATCGACTGTTGCACAGCACTTGTCGGTCTTCCTCCACTCCCCCCTTTCCCTTCGATAAACACCAGTTCTACCACAACCAGACCATCGCCAGCAACGACTTACCTAGAACATTCACCTACAACTTTGGCTGTCATAACATCCACAAGCACGCTTCCACAGACGACATCCCAAGGTTCTGAACCATCCGACATCAGCCAACCCATTTCTATCCCAACTCCCATCACCACAACATCCTGCCTGTCTCCCACCTTAAGCCCGGCACCAACGACTCCAATAACAACAAGTGAATCTGCTCATCGCAGCCATCTTGCAATTTTGCTAATGAAAAACAAAACAAAAACAGATATACCACCCCCCGAAAAAAACACTCCCATCAGCAACAACAACAACAACACCATCACAATAACCACAATGATCAGCATAATAGTCGGCGTCCTACTCTTGTTCTTACTGGGGATGGCATACTGGAGCCGTCGAGTCAAAAGGACAGCACTACTCAATCCCCCTCGTCAGCAGCAGCAGTTAGAGTTACTAGGAGGAAGGCCAGTCCTCTTCCTGAATCCCCAGGGCTCGCTTCAAGAGATGGGCGAACACCATGGTTATGACGAACTGGACGTGCCGAGGGTGTGGTATGAGCTCGATGCACGCTCACTGAGGAGTTTGAATAGGAGCTTGAAGTGGGCGATGAGCGGTGCGAGGTCACCACGGGGTAATGATGGTCAAAATGGGGGCGATATAGCACCGGAGGTTGGCGTTAGAGAAGGGGTGTAAGAAGGGAGATACCGTATTTTTTGCTGGACATGTCATATGCGTTGATCTTTATCGAATTCATGGCCCATGCACGAAGTATCATAATTAATGCAGACAAACATGCAACAACAACAAAACTCAGGGTATTATTAGGCTTCTCTCAACTCATGAAACAAAAACAGCAAGCAACAATGACAATCTCCCGCCCAGGAACAAACATCACTCCCTCGAGAACATGGTATACCCCTCCTCATCCTCATACCCCTCCACGCTCCAAACTCCCTCCTCCCCAACTCCATCAACCCAACTCCCAGCCACCCTCCTCTCAACAGAACCACCACCCTGAAGATCCCCCTAAGCCTTCACGGCAGCCTTCTCATCCGCCGCCGCAGGTGCGGCAGCAGGAGCAACAGCAGCAGGCGCAACCCCCGCCTCCTGAGCCTTAGCATCCGCCGCCGCCGAGGTGCTCGCCTCGGGAACAGCCACAACCGGTTTCGGCTTCTCCTCCGCACCAGTAACCCCCTGCGTCGCGGGCGCAGCCGCCGCCTCGACCGGATTGACCTTCACCTCTTCCGCCGGACTCGGCACCGTCGGGCTCCCCGGCGTAGCCCCCGCCACCTTCTTGATAACCTCAAACCACTTCATCGCCTCGGCCGGACTGTGCGCCTTGAAGCTCAACTCGCTACTCCCCGACAACTTGCTCCCCAACCCACCACTCTTGTCCTTCCCCTTGACGTTAAACTTCTCCCCGGCCGGCAAACCAATAATCGCATCCGGCAAGTAAATACTCAACTCCGGCGTCGGGTCCTTCCTGTAGTTATCATCATCCTTGAACTCGTGCAAGAACTTGGCCGGGGTAACCACATAGTAACCCGTGGAATACCCCCAGCTGAGCTTATTCCTACTCTTCCTCTCCAAGCTCCCCTCAATCAGCGCCTTGGTCGAAGCATGATTCTGATTCGGGAACTGAATCGCCTCCACTGTCCTAGGCCCCTCCGCCGGATCAACCAGCTTATCCCCCGACCTCTTGACAAATCCCTTCCACTCAAAATCGGGCGGGATCCTCTGGGCAGAACCAAGCATGTCCGCATACAACGCCTGCACCTTCAGCGCCTGGCCCCCAACAAAGCTGTTAAACGCCTCCATGGCCTGCTGCACCGTCCCGATGACGTGCGCCTCAAACTCCTGAAAGTTCGCCTGCACAGCAATCAGATCGTTACGCTGATTGTTCTCCTCCTGGACCTGCTTGTTCAGTCTGTGCAGCACGCCCCGCTGGATGACATATGGGTCGTCGTTAGGGTGGTGCTTGGCCCCGCTAGACTCAAAAGCAGCCGTGTGCTGGCCCAGGAGCTCAATGTGCTTCTGGGTCGTGTTGCGCGCCTTTTCGACTTCCTTGGCGCCCTTTTCCGCGCCGTGGGCGAGCTCCTTGGCCTTGTGCTTGATTTCCTTGTGGAGGCGCTCGAGCACGGGCAGGACAGAGCCCTTGATGGATTTCTCCGTCTCGGCGTTGGTGTTGATCAGGGCTTGGGTGTTGACGCGCATGTTTTCAAAGAAGCCGGCGACGCCGCCGAGGGATTGATCAAAGTGCTCGCCTTCGCGGAGGGGTTTGGAGATGGTCTGATGATGGGGAGGGCATGTTAGTTG
This sequence comes from Podospora pseudoanserina, assembly GCF_035222485.1. Classification (NCBI taxonomy): domain Eukaryota; kingdom Fungi; phylum Ascomycota; class Sordariomycetes; order Sordariales; family Podosporaceae; genus Podospora; species Podospora pseudoanserina. Next base: position 2,901,031 of record NC_085923.1, read on the forward strand.
CGGTCTAGGAAAGCTGTAGAAATAAAGGGGGATTCGCCGCACCTTCAAAACCCTCTCATACTCCTTGGACGAGTTCTTGTGCACCTTCTCGACCGCCTCGACGTACTCCTCGAGGTAACCGACAGCATGCTTCCATGCCTGCAACCTCTGCGCAAGGAGGCCGGCCGTCTAAATCGCAAACATGTCAGCATATTCCCCCTGATACCTTCTGCCCTAAAACGAGCCACTCACGGTGTTGGGATCGTGCTCAGGAACAGCCTCGTCACTAAGGTTGCTCGCAAGCGTGCTCTGCCTCGAGGGCTCAACAGGCGAAGTAACAGTAGACATTGACGCTGGTTCTTCCCGAATAACACTACTCTCTGCTGGTGCTGTGATAGTCTGTAACTTCTCCGGTTGCTGCTGAGCGGAGGCGGAAGAGGCAGTGGCGGACGTCTCTGGTTTGCGGAGAGAATGTCCTCTCGAAAGTCGCTTGAAATGCATCGAGAGATAAAGTAAAATAAAAATAAAAGGAAGCGGTGTTGGGGTGGGTAGGTTGTTGGGCCTGGAGCCGGGGGGACGGGAGGGGAGGGATCGAGTTAACAAGTGTGGAGAAACACAAGATTGGATGGTTGGCTGTTGGTGGTAAGGGACCCTTTCCTTTTTCCTAGGATCCTAAAATGAAAAAAAAAAACCAACAAGAGGTTCGTTCCCAACTACAAGCCCGTGCAGCAGCAGCTAGAAGTAAAGATATAGAAGCTCTTACACTAACCAAAAAGTATGAGGTCATTGAAACCAAACCGCAGGTCATAAGATCAACACCACCTACCGCGCCAGCCAGCAGCAGTAGGTATTTGTATTATTATTCCCTTCACCCAATCCACACAACAACCAACACACCAGCGCCTCTTGCGTAGCAGCAGCAGCAGCAAACAACCCCTCCTCTCCTCTCCTCCCTGCCAAGAGATCGAGCAAAAGTGGATCCTGTCTATCGACCAACGCCGATCTCAATTGGTCCCGCCAAGACGCAACCATCAAATCCCATCATGCCATGACGTAACTCCACTTTCCAGCCAAAAAGCTGCCCCACATCAACAGCAAAACCCTTGTCCAGCTGGCAGATGCGTGAAGGCATCGTGGACCATGTCTCGTTTAAACAAAAAAATCAGCTCGCCATGGGAGACAATATCATGCGCATGGTTTGGTTTTTCTCCTTCTCTTTGGTCGTCGTTGAATAGCTCGGCCGGCCGTTGCAGATGGAAGTTATAGCTCAGCTGGGTTTTTTTTTCCAATCTTCTTTCAATAAAAAAAGGGTCCAATTGCATGACGTAGCCTCATCAAGTGAACAAACAATCGGGCCTCCATGCTACTGCAAAGCAAACCACCCAAAGTGGGAATAGCTATCTCTGTTCTCAAGAGTCGTAGATCGATCGCCAATGGTCCCGTCTTGAAAACGTCCGCAGCTGAGCTGAGCTTATGAAATGCCAATCTGCACCAGCTTTCGGCTTATCCGACTCCATTGCATATCTTCTTGTGTGAGGCCTCTTTAGGCTACTTCCCCCATGTTTCAAGCCCACAACACATTTCTTGTCTCACAATACACCACACATCTGTGTTCCAGATGCTATCCCAAATGTCTAGAACCCAGTCGATCTTTTCCTCCCTAGACAAGTACTGTCCTACACGACATCTCACTACGTACAAACCGCCAGATACTCCTCCCATCTCATCTCTTCGGCCTCAAACTCACAACCAGCACCAGTCACAAGCAAATAATCCATTTACTGGCTATTCATTGGTCTAGATTCATCTGCTGACTTTTGACTATAGGGGGTATCGAAGGTATAAAGTAGCAACTGGTTCAGATAATGTCCTCTTCATCAATCCCCAAACCGAAAACACAGAGCGCCTCAAATAATCCACCGCTGCCCGATCCTCAATCTCTTTGATCGAGCCCTCGAACCCAGCCCACCACCAAAAGGAAAAAAGAGAAGAGAATGACCGTCAACTCCGAAACAAACCGGAGACCTCCTCTTGATGTCAGTTCCCATCGCAAATGAGCCGCCTTTGGCAATCCCAAACGCCAACGACATGTTGCCTCCATTACCCCCCTCCATGTGTGTCAATATCCCCCCATGCATTGGTCATTAAAACGCCTAAAAAAAAAGCTGCGCTTTGCAGCTGCCGAATGCCCTTGGCTGTCCACCAGCCCTGGAATCCAGGCAAAAGCAACAGAACAGACATTTATAATACAAAGGAAATCTCAATTTCCATCTCCATTCAGAACGCCCCTTATGCTTCATCAGGGTGTGCGTGCCGATGAGCTATTGGACCTCTAGGCCAAGCCGCGTTGGGCACGGAGAAGGTGAAGCCGTCGGTGCTCATCGCCCTCCCCGTGCAGCGAGTGGTGTGGGTACAATCCCACCGACAATTGCCGCCAACGGATGGGTGATGTTCTGCGTGTCCCAGGCCGACTCTGCGGGTTCATGTCGTCATCCTGAATCGACGACTCTTGAGGGACCTCGGCGATGCTTCCCAGAAACGAGTTGTCGGACCGGGTGAGTTCAGTAGCTCTCAACGGCGGCGATCGTTCCGGCGAACCTGGTTGAGGTGTGCTCGGTACGCTCGTCGCCGTTTCGTAGTCTGGGAGAACATTGTACGCCAGCGGCCGAACTGGTGTCTTGACGGCTGTCTGGTAACTAGGAACCTTGCTGAGCTCCTCAAGCTCTGCATAGTCGAGGTGCTGCAATGCAGATTCGTCGTCGTCACTGTTGTGCCGAGTAAGCGGTAATGACGGCGGCGCCGACTGCTCATCGGTACGGGCATCCTCGGTATCAAGTTCTGATGCGTAGCTGGGCATGTGGCGTGCCGATTCCGCAGCCCGCATCGTGGGCCATGACTGATTACGATTGTGCTGATTAAGCTGAGTCTGCAACCTAGCAGTGAGCTGGTTGGCACTGAATGGCACACCATTAACGGGACTGCTGGCACCATGATAGAGTGCATTCAGATTCTCCACGGAGCTGGCGCGCGACCTTCCATAGATTGGGCTATTAACAGCCGACAGGCCACCAGCTGGTGTTTGTAGCCCGGTTGGATCCATATCCTCGTACAGCTGGTCAAGAACATGCTCGCCGTAGCCTGGTGGTGCTATCGCGGCTACTTGCAGGGACGGTGTTCCGACCGGTACTTGTCGCACCAGATTCCCGTCCTCGTCCAGTGGCATATTTGGCGATATGAAAATGGTTACCGGCAGCGTCGCCCTAAGCTCCGAAATGTGACCGTCGGGATTCTTCAAAGCCACAACCAACTTCAGCTTGTGTCGGACTTTAATGCCCTTGGTGTTGACATCCTGCAAGCATTTCGAAAGTTTCTTCGGCAGGTTAAGCGAAGTATTGAGAACCCAGCCCTCCTGCCCGCTATCGTTGATCATGTCCTGCCAATGCTCCTCGCGCGTGATGGGAAGTCGCCATGTCTCGATTTCTCTTTCTTTCCGGTATTCCTTAACCGAAGAGGCACCCGACGACCTAGTCGAGTGAAGCACAATGTCATGGACCTCGACCAGCTTCACGGTCATGTCGCCTAACTCCAGTCCCTTCAGTAATGGGGTAAATCTCGTCTCTAGAGGGATGCATGTGCCGAAGACCACCGCCTTCTGAGGGATCAGAATCGAGTAATCTATCTTGTTGGGCCAGATATTTTCCACACTCATCGCATGTAGAAACTCGAGGGCGGAGGATTCGAGGGTTCGGATGATGCGTAGCCGTTTGTAAGCGCTCAAATCGGATGCAAACTTGCCCCGCACTACTGATGCCTTCAGTCTGTAAGTGATGCTGGCCTCACGCAAGCCCTCCACACTCTCCGTGGTATTACCAGGGAGCATGACTTGAAAGGGCCATTCGTAATTGCCAGGGCCTAGCGTGGTGCCCCTCGAATGATGTGTGTCGCCAGTCGGAATATGGTTGGAAGCGCCGACTCCAGCAAATGGTCGCCATCGGTGCTCGTAGAAGTTCACAGTCTTATCGATTCTGTGATGGTTAATTCCTGTCGCGGTTACTCTGGGATCGGTCCAACTACTCAACAGCGTCAGTGACTTGTACTTTGGTGCTTTCTCTGGCCGAATCCCATACCCATAGTGGATTGTGCCGGTCAATTTCAAGTTGATCGTCTCGACCTTTAATGGCGCAGACAAGCAAAGCACGACTGTTCCTTTGAGCAGTTGGCCAGAGGCCTCATGATCGTTACCGCGAAAGACAATAAAGTCGTTCTCGAGCCTGTGTTCCAGATTACCCGGTCAGTGGTTGTCATGCAAATAACCGAGGGTGTTCCAAATTAAAATAAAAAATAGCTTACCTGATGTCGAACAGCGTACAGGCATTCTTCTTGGATGTGGAAAGGGTGAATAGAGGCATCTCTCAGATATGTACCCAAACTGTCGAGGAGAGGGAGAGCAGTAGAAAATTAAGTGGAGGAGGAGAGGCCCGGTCGGGTAGAGATATGGTCTAGAGCAGTCATCTACCCCGACTGCTTCTGGCGTGTCGTATGTAGGGGAGTGGTGTTCGGGGGCGGTGTTACGGCACGATGCGGCGAAGGCTCGCTTCGAAGTTGGTAAGATTTGGAAAGGTGCCTGTTAAGTCTAGGTACTAGATAGGCGAACGGTGAATGGCAGCGAATGGCGTGATTACGGGTCGTGTTTGTAGGTACGAGGTAGGAGGGACGGAGTGAAATTGAGAAGAAAAGCAACCAGGAAGAATACAGAGGCGTATTATTTTCGCAATTGTTCAAAAGTATGAGCTGGGAAGCATCGGGCCACTGGGACGGGATTGGAGAGCACCGTGGCCGGGGGCCGGCGATCAGGGAGTCAGGTACAAGCCTGCATGTCCTACAACAAAGAGACACTTTGCGAGGTACTTGGAGGTACCTGAATAGTGCTGAGCCACAAAGGGTGCGCACCCACCAACCACCACCGCAACCATCCCACACAGACAACAGCAAGCGAGACCCGGCTCATGCACGCTCCGTTGATCCAGACAAATCACGATAGGGAACCGCCGAAGCAGAATCCCAATAATAGGTAAGCCCCAAGAAATGTAGTGTCCGTCTCCGTAGGTATGCATTATGCCAGCACTTCACTTCCATCTCATGTTACCTACTGCTGTTTGCAGCATGGAATGGGCAAGCTGACGAGGACGTTTATGGCACCGCCTTGTGGCATTGGATTCAGAACGAAGCCGGAGCTACCGGCAGCCCGGGGCAGGCAGTCACCTCAACGGCCTGCCATCCCACTGATAAAAAAGCAAAACTTACTCCTCATCCACGTTTTCCAGTGGGGGCCTGTGAGTCGTGCGATAGCGGATCACGAAAGGCCGCATTGTTCAACATGGCACGTCAGAGGGTGAGGTTTGTAAAGTGGTGGGGTCTAGCGTGGGGTGTGCCAAGTGGCCTGCCAAAACGCCATCTCAAGCTTGACCGCTCTCAAAATTACAAGTACGTAAAGTTGCCATTTTAAAACGCCTCTGCTTTCATCTCTCTTTGTCCACGCTGTCGCAATGTGACACCAATTGCTCAGCTGGCTTTGTGCCGTCAACGCTGCCAATGTTTCATTGACCAAAAATGGATGGTCGTAGAGAAACCAAATCCCTGCGTGAATCAAGCCACAGTGAGATTCGACAAGGTTGATTGGCCCCCACCAAAATGCGTCTAGAAAACTGCCTAACTGGGCAGGATCACATCTTCAACTTTCACTTTGACGTGGACAAACCTGGCCGCCTTGGGCAGGCGCTCTCCCAGACATTGGCAGGTAATTCGCCGAGGTGACTTCCTGACAGCCTTGTGAATATGGAATTTGGGGCTGGCGGCCACCATGATACCTCTTGCCTGCTCGACCGGGCGTGGAGTACTGTGATTGAGCCTCGAGACGGCATCGGCTGGGCTCCCTTCTCAATGCAGGAGGTCGGCACCCAAAGGACCCCAGCGCGAAGGGCCACGGCATGAACCTGCTGACTGGCTGCTCTGCAGGATGTCAAATGTGACACCTCTGTGACTTGCTTGGCCGTGAAGGGACAAGCTCATGATGAGGCCACACAGATGCAGGGATAGCGTGGACTCTTCCGTTCGGATGCCGGGAATCAAGAACGCCAAGCGTCCAGACTCCCGAATCCGGACCCCACCGATAACGGCGATAAGAACAACAGAGGCTTCGGAGCTTGAGGTCTTGAGTCAATCTGATTGGTTGGTAAAATCCGGTTTTCCCCAAACCTCAGTCGAGTCATCATCACTGATAACGACATTTTGCCCACCATGTTCGCGCTCTGACGACGTAGTGTAGTTATGAAGTCACAGATTTCCATGTTTGCCGCCAGATCCCACCCTACACTGTCAACACGAAGGATGGTTCATCGACTTCGAGAACACCATTGGGCCCTCACCTTCGGATAAAGAATTTCACCATCAAAGAATGGCCGAGGAAATCTGCAAAATTACCCAACTTGTTACGTCCGCCTGCTGCCTCGGCCCGCAAACCTGAGCCCTCACCGCAAGTCCTACCATGGGTTGTCGCCCAGTTTCTTGTTGATATCAAAATCCCTAGGGCCAAAAGTGGGTTTCCGCCAACGATGAAGCTATCGCGCCACGATCGATTGGGCCCAAGGGTATCCCAGACTGAGGCTTTTCTCGGCGCTCCCGCCATCAGCCTTATCGCGAACACACAGCCCATCCGTCTGCTTGGTGTCTGTCTAGTAGCATAGCGCGCGTCCTAATGCGAGTGTGGTCTGGACCTGTCAATAATGCCATCATAAGAAGCTCCCGAAGCCCCCCAGGCTCTGTCCACCATCAACAAAATCAACCAGGCAAGGCGAAACGGTCGGACTTTAGATATCAACATCAACCCACAAACCCCAACGGTGAGCAGAGGCCGCGGACGTCTTGCGGAAAGAACCGGTTGCTGCGTATCAAGGTTTGAGCGACCGTTTATTTTATTTTTCTCATGTGTTTCTCCTTCTAGAAGCTTGTCTCCATAAAGGGAAAACATCAGACGATACCCCTCACCAAAGTCCATGTCATGGCTCTGTACAGAACGATACATCGACTGATCCTTGCGTCGATCTCGATGACACACGTTCAAGCCACACCCTCCAACTCACTGAACCTTTTCTGGAGGCAAGCCGGGCATGGGCATGTAACTGGGATCATACCGACAATGCCAACCTCATCCCGTGTCAGTCCCGCACGGTGAAGGTGCATTTTTCACATGCTTCGTCAACCACATGCATGAAAGATCCGTTTCTACTGGTTTGAAAATTCCCTGGCAAAGGGCCAAAAACTAGACGGATGGATACCACTCAACAAGCATTGCAAGAACTCCACAAACGGCTGAGGGAATAACTCTTGTCCCCCGGCAACGGGATTTGCACCCACTCTTCATTTTGTCATGAAAACTTTTCGCCACATCACGGCACTCGATGATACTCTTGTGCATATTGCATGCAGACGAGCCGCGCCTTCGCAGTAGTTATAGCAGACTCACACGCCTCAACAGGAATAACTTACAGGAAAAGTATACCCCCCTTCCTCGGCCACTCGGGTTCCACTTCAAAACGCGAGGTTCTCTCGTAGTTATCGTATTCGATATTATTCGGTCTCTTGCCGAATCTTGCATCCATCAAGCTGCAGGAACGCGATCCACACACAAAAGATAGTGTCGGGAGTGAGCCCGATAGGGCAGAGCCAATGTGTGTCAAGGCTTGGAAAGGGCCGAGATCATATATGTATAATTTATGATTGTCCCCCACCCTCAACTTCAAACCTTCCGAGACTGTGATACTGTTTGATGTCATAAACCAATCCGACTGTAAACCACGATAGTTGAGCCATCACATGACGTGGGTGATATGTATAATCACCAATTAATCACATACACAGCATTTAATAAGTTTACCATATCCATGACTCCATGACGGTCTCTTGGCTTGATTGGTGGTTTACATGCAGACCCACACAGTCCATAGTCGTCCTCCTGGGTGCCATCGTGTTACCACATCGTGTGTCAATAAACCACCCTAGAACCATCATATTCATAATATGACAACCGACCATCAAGAATACGGTAGCTCACGAACCTCACATTCTGACTCACTTCCAAACGATATTATGGTCCAATTTCCATGATCATATTCATAACATAACAACCAAACTCAACCACATTACACAACCACACACAAAAATACGAAAGCCTAATGGCCTTCAAATTGTGACTCACTCTCAAACAAGTTTATCGTCAAAGATATACAAGCTCTCACAAAACGCTAAAAAAAATACCCCCAAAAAATACCATAACTGTCACCTGCACGTAAACGATACTCGTCACCTCTTATCCCACAGTCTCAAATGCACATTCACCCAACCACACGCTCACTCAACCTTGTTCTCCTGCTCCCCCAAAGGCGTCAACTCGGCCGGCCTACTCCAGGTCCTGATGTGCCCGGACTTGCAGCTGGTGATAATCGCATCCCTCGTAAACTCCAACCAGCAAAGCGGATCGTCATCAATAATTTTGCTCTGTCCCCCACACAGTCAGTTAATCTTCACACCACTGTGAAATCTCACCCCTTCTCCCACAGCAAACTCACCAAAACAGGCGGCAAAACCGCCGTACTAGCCCTCGGCTCAACCGCCCTAGGCCTCACCTCCCCCTTCCTCAACCCCTCGCCCTTCCCCTATCCCCCTCCCCATCTCCATTCACCCCCCCCCTCCCAACCGTCTCCCCCCGACAACCCCGAATTGCTCCTCCCCCTACTACTACCCTCCCCAGCGACCTCCCCCAACAACCCCATGCGTCGTGCTCCCCACCCTAGGCCGAATCAACATCCCCAAGCTAAAATCCCACAAGCAAACCCTCCCATCCTCCCCCACACTCCCAAACCTGTAATTCCTCCCCGGCCCCGTCGTCGTCTCGTCAAGATCGCACCTCCACAAATCAAACTTCACCCCCGTCACCCAGCTGTGATGCCCCTGACACCTTGCCACCAAATGCCCTTGCGTCGTCCCGTCCACACCAGGAGACCAGATGCTCACCAAATCGTCCTGCCCCCCCGTGAGCACATACCTCCCGTCCGGGCTCCACGTCACACACGTCAGACCACCATAGTACGAGTAAAACAGGTCCAGCAGTGTTTCCGACAGATAATCAATTATCCGGAGGGTGCCATCTTCTGATACTACCGCCAGGTGGCGGTTGTCTGGACTGAAGGCAAAGGCGTTGATGCGCTGGTTGGAAAGTTTCCAGACGCTCACCGGGTTCACTTTTTGGTTTTTGGAATGCACAGACTTTTGGATGTGGATTTTGTGAATAGCGCTGCTGGTGGTGGTCTTGTTGTTTGATGACGAGGTTGAGGAGGTGGGCCGGGGCAAGGGAGGAGCATCGCTGCTTGATCGGACGGCCGTTGAAGGTGAGGAGAGAGGGGTGCCCTCATCTTCGGGGGAGAAGATGGCGTCTTCTTTTTCCTTGTCGTAAACGATGAGGGTGCCGTCCATGTGAGCTGCCAGAAACAAGTTCTCCGAATTGGGAATCCAGGCTATGCAGGAGACGGGGGTCGAGTTGATTATCCCCTATCACAGCAACATATCAGTACAAGGGGACAGGAAAAAGGGGGGAGTAGGTACGTTTTTGTTCAACCTCGTATACCGCTGAGAGATGGGCTCCCACCAAATAATCTCCCCTGTCGAAAACCCCATCACCACATCAACATGCGCCGCGCTCTTGGTCACCCTGTTCACATCATGAGACAAGCAATGCGCCTTTGTAAACAAAATCTTGGTCAGATACTCCGCCTTGGTCGGGGACGACAAGTCCAGCCACTGAAAAGCCCTATTCACATTGGCAAAGGCAAACATCCCATCCCTGGCTCTCTCCTGGAGCTTCTTGCTCAGGGTCTCGTGGTTGATCACCCTCGAGATGAACGACGAGTTGCTTTTCGTCATGTTGTTCTTTGGTTTCCTGCGCTTGTTGGAGTCTTTAGTTGGGGTAGGGGTGAGGAGGGTGTTGCCCTCGCCAAAGGCGGGAGCGTGGGAGCCAAAGTGACCGCCTCCGCCATCGCTAGAGTTGAGACGGCCTCCGTCGCTGGTGCTCTCGCGGACTTCGGTGGAGGACTGGCTTCGCTCGTCGGGGTGCTCTTGGATGCTGCCTGAGACGCCGTCGGAGCGGGAGTTGGACCGGTAAAAGGAAGGCGGTAGCGGGCCGACGTCGATGTTGATGAGGGAGAGCTGGGTCCCGGCTGTGGCAGGCTGAGGTGCCGTCGAGAGGGGATTCGGGTTCTGAATGGGAGCCTCGGATGGATGCGGTGGCGGTGTCGCGAGATGCAGGTCCTCTTTCAAGACGTAGAGACCCTCGCCGACGAGAAACTGATATTCGGGCCCCGTCGGGGTGGTGAGAATATTGTTCGTCTCAATCATTGGTAAGACGCCGCCAGTTGCCGAGATGCCATTGTATCCCCCTCCTGGCTGAGAGGGATATCTTGGTGGGGGCGGGAGGACACTGAGGGAAAACATCAGCCATTGTGCAGCTACGACAGCTGGGCAGGGCAAGTGATAAGAACGACGTGATTCGTGACGCTGGCCTGTGGTGCTTGCCAATTGCCATGAACCGCGATGTCTTCGTTATTGGCTCTCTCTCCGAGCTCTTGCTTATCTTACAACATGGCGGGCTAGTTTCCCGTTTTAGTGGTGACGCGCTTAACAATGCGGGGGAGCTTCTTGCCAAGGTCGCTAGGACACAAACGTGCTTCGGGGGGACTGTGGGGGCTGCCTGCTTGTACCAAGGAATTGTGTTGGGAGGCTGGTATGTAGAGACAAGTCTAAAGTGAAGCTGTCGACAAGTTGCTGTTCTATGTGAACTTCACCGTCTTAAGAGGTTTGCAACGCACGGCGTCGGCTTCCCGGGACGAGGCATGAGAGGCTCCCAGTTAGCCTACTTAGCTCGCTGCACTGTAACTCTTACTAACAAGCAGGGTCTGTGTTTAACGACCCGGCAAACAGGCACAAGTGTCATCCACCAGGATGTTCGGGACGGGAGCGAAGCTGCTGTGGGGAACTGGAGGGCCGTCCCGATCATCCGGGTGGTGGACATCAGCGAGTTTCTGCGATTCCACGATGTCAGAGAAGCAGAGCGGCGGTGCTGCATCTCTTGGAACCGGATACAGTGCTCCCTTACTTCAGCTTGGCAGACATAGAGCTGAGAGCAGACGAATACAGGTAGCAATTAGTGAAGGGGTTGTCTAAATTACAACGACATGACTGGCTGGGATATATATCTCAATAGTTGAAAGGCGATTGGGGCCCTGTGAAATGTATGGATCAACAACCAGTCTACTCATCCACAAAGAGTCCTCTTGAATACCTCCTCAACTGTCCAAGCTGTTCAAAGCGATCCAGTGGAAGCTGAAGTGAGAACTTGGAAAGACTTCACCAATTCGTTCGAAGGTGGGGCAGCCGCTCAGGAATGTAACCCTGCTAACTTTTTAGCCAATTGGTTGGCTGGGTCTTGTCAGCGGACGTCAATGGCGGGGCTCGTGGGAAAGCTAGCGCAAATGACCGCCGGGAAGGGGGACAGCTCAACTTTAAAGCCACCAGACGTCAATGGTCCAATATCATGCATGGCCTGACACTTTTACCACTACAGTTGCTTCCCGGTAGCTTTATTATCTGCCATCTGATCTTTTACTGAGAATCCACATCTCTCTGGCTCTAGATCATGGCCCTTCGCTAGACGAGCTACATCAAAGCTTCAGTAACAGCCTTAAACATGGCGACCGGTACCGCACCTTTCCTGGACATGCAATTTTCCACGAAGCTGACCATATGTCTACAGCAGTTCGAATTTGTATCTGCGGCGACGAGGGGACGGGCAAGTCAAGTCTTATCGCTACCTTCGTCAAGGATACCTTCGTCTCCAACAAAATACAAGCCGTCCTGCCCCAGATTACCATCCCTCCAACGCCCGGCCACGAGAATGTCACCACCACCCTCGTCGATACCTCAGCACGACCCCAAGACCGAACCACACTCCGGAGAGAGATCCGAAAATGCACCGTGATCATGCTGGTCTACTCGGACCACTACAGCTACGAACGTGTTGCCCTCTTCTGGATGCCTTACTTTCGCTCCCTCGGCGTCAACGTCCCCGTCGTCTTATGCGCCAACAAGTCAGATCTTACCGGTGATGGGAACACAGCGCAGGTGCTTGAGGAGGAAATGCTACCAGTCATGGCCGAGTTTAGGGAGATCGATTCTTGCATACGTACAAGCGCAAAGGAGGGACGAAACGTAGTTGAGGTCTTTTGGTTATGTCAGAAGGCCGTGACACATCCAATAGCCCCGCTGTACGACCATAAAGAAAGCCAACTCAAACCAGCCTGCGTTGACGCCTTGAGGAGGGTCTTCTATCTGTGCGACAGGGATCAAGACGGTTATCTCAACGATAAGGAGATGCACGATTTCCAGGCAAAGTCGTTCGATAAGCCGCTGCTCCCAGGAGAGCTGGAGAACATCAAGGCTGTTGTCAGCAAAGCCGTACCAACTTGTGACATAAGCAAGGGGCTAGATTTACAATGCTTCTTGCAGCTGAACAAGCTTTATGCTGAGAAGGGTCGCCATGAGACCATTTGGATTATTCTCCGAAAACACCATTACACTGACAGTTTAAGTTTGGAGGATGGCTTTTTACAACCGAAGCTGGACGTGCCAGAATATGCCTCGACTGAGCTTAGTCCAGCTGGCTACCGCTTTTTCATGGATCTCTTCTTGATCTTTGACAAGGACAACGACGGAGGTCTCAACGACCAGGAGCTGGCAGCCTTGTTCGCTCCCACCCCTGGATTACCACCATCATGGGTGGAAACATCGTTCCCATCCTCCACTGTCCGGAACGAGGCCGGGCACATCACGCTTCAGGGATGGCTGGCACAATGGAGCATGACCACGTTCCTAGAACCAAAAACAACACTCGAATATCTTGCCTACCTAGGTTTTGAGGGTCCAAACGCCCGGGACTCAACCACAGCAGCCCTCAAAATCACCAAACCCCGCAAACGAAGGCGCAGACCAGGCCGTGTAGACCGCAACGTCGTCCTCTGCTACATCCTAGGCTCCTCTGCCTCTGGGAAATCAACCCTGCTCAACGCCTTCCTCAACCGCCCCTTTGACGCCCTTTACCATCCCACCATAAAACCCCGCCGCGCAGTCAACAGCGTCGAACTGGGAGGTGGAAAGCAATGCTACCTCATCCTCGAAGAACTCGGCGAGCTCGAGCCCGCCATCTTGGAAAACCAAGCCAAACTCGACGCGTGCGATCTCATCTGCTACGCTTATGACTCTTCCGACCCGGAATCTTTTTCTCACATTGTCGAGTTGCGCAAACGGTACCCGCAGCTTGACGAACTGCCTGCTATATACACGGCACTCAAGGCCGACTGCGACAAGACGACGCAAAGGAGCGAGCTGCAGCCTGATGCGTATACCGCGGCGCTGAATATGTCTGCGCCGCTGCATGTGAGTGTTACGTGGCATAGTATCAGTGAGCTGTTTGTTGCGCTGGCCGAGGCGGCGACGAACCCGAGTACTGCGTTTCCGAAGACGGAGGAGGCGCCGGATCGGACGAGCTTGTATATGGCGTTGGGCGCGACGACTTGCGCGGCGTTGGCGGCGTTTATGATTTGGAGGAGGTCGACAAGTTCGATGTGAGGGAAGGGAAATGTGTATATCAGATTGGGGTTTCTTTTGGGAGCGGGAGTAGGGTTAGGTGCATGGATGGGAGTTTGATAGGGGGGTTGTTTAAACATATGTTTTGTAGTCAGTTCTTTTTCCATTCCCCCATCGTTTGGCCCCCCCTTTTTTTCTCAATGGCAAGAGGAAAAAGAGAGCGTTTTACATTGATACCCGTCCTATGCACACCTACACCTTGAGGTATACGCACGCTATATAGCATTTTAAATCCCTTTTTCTACTCTACCTTGTATCTTCAGCGGAATTCCAGAGTATTTTGCTGTTCTACAACCAGAAGCGTCACTGTGATGATTGGCAAGAGATGTTTTTTAAACCAGCAGCGCATGTTTGGCTTCTCATTGCTCTATAACAGAGCCTCGGCCCCCTCTGCTCCATTGATAGAGCATCCCACACTTTCCTCCCAATCCATAGCGGTATACCGCCCTTAAACCCGATAAAAACAAAAAGCCACATAAAAGCTCGCCGCCTCCATCTCCTCCGGACTAACAAGCAATTTCCCCCCATGCCTCTCCCTAACCCCCATCCTCTCGCTCAACGGCCCCAACTCCCTATCATCCTTCTCCATCTCCCACACATCCGCAAACGGCTTGTGATACTGCAGCTCCAGGTTGTAATCCTCAGCCAACGCGCGAAAGGCCTCCCACGGAACGACATACTCCGGCACCTCCTCCACTGCCTCATGCAAGAAAAAGTTATACTTCCACCCAAACGGCGGTCTAAAGATCCCGTCCGCTGGCGTAGGACCGGGGAATCTCACTCGGTAGATATCATTCCCCCAAGCAGCAGTCTCCTCCGCCTCTCCCTCATCAGAATCCAGCTCCCCGTCTTCCTTATTAGGGTCCTCGTCGTCCGCTTCGCCATCTTCCTTCGCCCTGGCCCTTTTCGCCTCCTTTTCAGCCTTTCGCCTCTTCTTCTCCTCCTGCTTTTTGTTAAACTCCACCACCTTTGCCGAAATGACATCCGAGTTTGGGATGCACCCAATCAACCTCCCCCCTTTCTTCAACGCCCCCGCCACATTCTTCAGCATCTGCCTCGCCTTTTGCTCCGTCTCAAACGCGTAATGCATGCAGAACATCATGCTCACCACATCAAACCCTTTGTTGTCGCTGACGTTGTTATTGTTGAACCCAACCTGGCGAATAATGTCAATATCCCCTATCGTCTCGGCAAAACAATCCTTCGCGTGGAACCTCGCCTCGAAGATCCGGGGTGGAGGGCGACCCCTATGACCACCTCTCCCTCCCCGGTGACCACCACCAGGTCGGTTCATGCTTCTGTAGCGGTCGCGGGCTTGCTCGATGGAGACATCTGCCGGGTCGAGACCGACGTAGAGTTCAACCGTCTGGGGAGCCTGCTGCCATTTCCCCAAATCACCCCCCTTTCCGCAGCCAATGTCAAGAACCAAAAGCCGGTTATTGGAGGTCTGGCCTCTTTCTCTGGCGCCAGGGGAGTGATCTTCGTCTGGCGCAAATTTCTGAATGATGCAGCTCTTGACCCAGTTGTTGAACGATCTCAGGCCTTTGATCCTGCTGTCGGTTTTCCTCCAGTCGCGACCACGCTCTGGGACGGCGTTGTAGTGGGCGCGGACGACGTCGTTGATGTTGCCGCGGGAGTTGTGGTTGGATGGGAAAGAGCCACTGCTGCTGCCGGAGGGGCCATAGGAGGTGGGAGTGTTCGCTGCGGCGCCGGCGGCTTCTTGGGCTTGGAGTTGACGCTGGCGCTCTAGGGCGCGCTGGCGGGCTTGTTCACGGGCGGCATCGTCAATGCGGGCGCGTTGGCCGGGGCGTTTGAGTTGTTTTTTGGGGGCTTCGCCGGAGGGGGTGCCGCAGCCGGAGCCGTTGCCTGGGGATGTAGAACGTTGGCGCTTTTTGGCGGTGACGAGGTTGCGAGCGTTGAAGGGTTGGGGGAGGTCGGATTGGTCGTTGTCAGCCATGATGGGCGAGGTGATGGGTGAAGCGATGTCGCTTCGGCTGATGGTTTGGTTGAGTAGATGTTTCGATCCCTCGAGATGAATTGAACAAAATCAGCGAGCGTGAGAAGACTTGAAGTGAGACAAAAAATCTCTTCGTTTGTTGTTTTTCTGTCGTTGTTAAAAGGTTGAAGGTCCAGGAATTTACTTTGGAGCAAGCCGAGACAGGGAAGGGAAAGGGGATCCTTGCCGGGTCCGGTCGCAGATGCCAAGACAGCACCCCTGTAGGCTGGGAGCTGACTGACGCGAGCTTTTGGCAGCCTTGCAGAGAGAGAGTTCGCGCTCGAGCCACCCAACCCAGCAAGACGGACTCCCAGACAGGCAAGCAACGAAGCTCCCACTTTCCATCTGTTCAACCTCCAACTCTAAATCCAAACGACGACCTTTTATTTTCCGTTGCCGACGACGGAACTACGAGCGACTTGAATCGTCTCGAACTTGAACTTCTAGCGATACAGTCCTGTCGTGCTTCCCATTGAAGCTGACGCAACCACTCTGGGACCTGAGCCTCGATTCCATCCAGCTTCATCTGTCACCACTAAACTTACAACTACAACTCCAAGTTCAACCCCAACTTCACATAAACCCACCGCAGCCATGGGCTCAGATCCTCAATACGCGAAATGGCCTCTTCTGCCCCTCGCCCAGCATGTCTTCACCCTCACGAACCCATACGCCTCAAAGCCCCTCCAGCAATCCGCCGCCAAGGCCCTTCAGGATGCCATCACTGAGCACAAGATGGCCCCCTTCTACAAGTACCTTGCCCACCCCACAGAAGGCATCTTGAATTCCGTAGGGGAGGGTAGTTCAAATGTGCCCGGAAAGGCCCCCAGCAGAAAGAACAGCGTCGCCGCCGGCATGATCAACACCAAGAACCCCACCTCGAGCATAAACCTACCCTGGGATGAGGCCCTGTACCAACAACTGCACGCCGATAACGAGAAGGAGTTGGAGGAGTTTCAGAAGGAGGAGGATGAGGCGGTTGAGAAGGCGGGCGATACCGAGATTCAGGCTGCGCGGGGCAAGAGGGCCGAGTTCTGGGCTCGGGTTGGTGACAAGGTGCGTCTGCTCTTCAACACAGCACTAGCCAAGCAATATCTAACATGTATTTCTTCAACAGGACAAAGCCATCGCCGCCCACGAAGACATCTTTGAGAAAATCGGCGTCCTCGGCACCAAGATCGACCTCGTCCTCGCGATAATCCGCATGGGTCTCTTCTACGGCGACAAGCAGCTCGTCAAGAAGCAAGTCGCGCGGGCCAAGACCCTGGTCGAGACGGGTGGTGATTGGGATAGACGCAACAGACTTAAGGCGTATGAAGGTCTGCACAATCTCACGGTTCGCAGCTACAATCTCGCCGCTCCCCTCCTCCTCGACTCCTTGTCTACTTTTACCTCGTACGAACTCTGCACCTACTCCAACCTGGTCGTCTACGCTGTCTTGGCCGGCTCCGTCTCTCTTAAGCGTGTGGACTTCAAGTCCAAGGTTGTCGACGCCCCAGAGATCAAGGCTATTCTTGGCGATGGCGAGGACAAGCTCCTTGCTCTGTCGGGGGCTATCTCTGCCGGTCCTGGTGTGGATGCGGAGATGCAAGATGCTAGCAGTGCGCCCTCTGCGGCCAAGACTACCGTCGTCAATCTTACCACCTTGGGATCCAGCACTGAGCAGGCCGAGGCGGAGATGTCTGTTGATTTCGGGAGCTTGGCCCAGCTGGTTAGTTCCTTGTATAACGGGCGGTATAAGCTCTTCTTCCAGGCTCTGGCCCTGGTGGAGGAGCAGTTCCTTACGCAAGATCGCTACCTTCATGAGCACAAGAACTGGTTTGTGCGGGAGATGCGGCTGAGGGCGTATCAGCAGTTGCTGCAGAGTTATAGGGTTGTGGGGTTGGACAGCATGGCGAATGACTTTGGGATTACGGTGGACTTTTTGGATCGGTATGTTTTTCTTTCCGGGAGGCACTAGTCTGGGAGATGTGTGCTAATATGGAAATTGTGTAGTGACCTCGCCAAGTTCATTGCCGCTGGCCGCATTCCCTGCACGATTGACCGTGTCAGTGGGCGTGGTGTGATTGAGACGAACCGCCCAGATGATAAGAATAAACAGTATCAGGATGTGGTGCGCCAGGGTGATCAGTTGATCACCAAGCTGCAGAAGTATGGGCAGGCGGTTAGGCTGAGGGGGAGTGAGAGAGCTTAGAAACTCGAGGGGGTGTGGTAGGATGAGGAAAGTGAATACTGGTTTATGTAGTAGATGTGGTAGAAGGGGCCTGGTCTAATTAATGTTGGGCTGGGTTAGTAAAGAGTTGTGTTAAGACAATGGCAGCGTCAATATTGATTCTTGATCTGGTTGCAAGTGTATCTGTGGTCAAAATCCACAATCAGTGATCAAGTTTTGTTTGAGTTTTGTTTTATTTTGAGGCATCCTACCCTGCTGTCTAGGTATGTTATACAACCACACTCCCGCCTCTTTGTACATTTCCATCCATAACCCTTTCAAGACAAGAGAGGAGAGATATCCAGAGAGTAAAGAAAAGAGAAGGGAGGAGGATGTTATACAAGCACATGACCCAACCAAGACAGGAATAACCCATTTCTTAAACTGAACAAAAAAAAAGAAAAAAAGAGAAACAAATAACGCTTTTGCTCGCTATTCAAACTTTGAAAACTGCATAAAACGCCCCCGCCCCATCCATCCCCTCTTCTCCCTAACGATACTTCTCCATAAATTCCCTATGAAACTTAACAATACTCCCCACCCACTCCGTCCCCGGCGCCAAAAACGTCGTCCTAAAATGCAGGCTCCCCTCCCTCTGCCCAAACCCGCTCCCGGGAACGACACAAACCCCCGTCGCCTCGAGCAGCCTCAAACAGTAAAACTCATCCGGGGTCCTCCCCTCCTTCTTCGCCGCCTCGGCCGCCTTTTCAGGGAGGTTGATGGTAGGAAACAAATACATGCTCCCCTGCGGACTCCCGCATTCCACCCCCTCCATCTGCTCAAAAGCCTTGTGCAGCGCCGTAGCCCTCTCCTTCAACCCGTCATAAATAGCGTTATACTCCTTCTTGTAAAGCTCATAGCTCTCCTCCCCGGGCCGGGGCGGGTTGACCATCAGGTCCACCAGACACTGCCCAATGACCGGGGCGCAGAGCATAATGGACACAAACTTGTAAATCTCCTGCTGCACGTCCGGGTCAAAGTTGACCAGCTCAAAGTAACCCCCCCTGTGCCCGCACTCGCCCACCATGCCCTTTGACACCGAGTGCAGCGACGCGAGCTCCACCTGGTCAAACCCGTCGTTTGGACGCTCCTTTTGGAGGGTCCTCAGCACCTTTTTGAAGGAGACAAACTCCCCGATGAAAACGTTAGTTTGGTAGACCTCGTCGGCGAGGATGACTAGTCTTTCCTGGCGGGCGAATTCAATCACGGAGCGAATGTCGGATTCTGACAAGGAAGCGCCAGTGGGGTTGCCCGGGTTGATAATGACAATGGCACGGACGTCGATGCCCTTGGCTTTGGCGGCTTCGTACGAAGACTTGATGATCTCGAGGTCGGTTCCCCAGTTCTTCGACTCGTCAAGGTGGTATTCGACGCAGTGGGCGTCCAGGACGGCGAGGGAGGCGGTATACAATGGGTACTGGGGGATAGGGACGAGGATGCCCGTGTTGGAGTCCTGGCAGACGACGTGTAGGAGGGTGTTGACACCGGAAGACGCACCGGCCGAGAGGTAAATGTCGGATTGAGAGGCGGGGAAGCCATCTCTCTCTACAACAAACAGTCAGCATGAAATTGGCCTGACAGGTACTGAAAAAGAACTTACTCTCTAGAAAATCGGCAATACTCTGCCTAATGGCAGGCACACCGTTACTGGCGCTGTACGCACCCACCGATCCCACCACCTTGAGCAGCTTCTTCGCCCGCTCAATCACATCCTTCTTGTACCCCAAATGCTCAATAAGCACATCCTCCTTCTCCAGCAATACGGGGTTCTCCAGCAAACTGAGCACCTGTCTGAAAAACGTAATAGGCTTCTGATCCAGCTGTTGAGGATTACCAATGTTGGCCGAAATAACCTCTGAAAACGGCAGGTCCGTCATCCCGCCCTGGAGGTACGCCCTATATTCCTCCGACTTGACGGCGAGCTCGCCACGCACGGCATACTTGGCAGCCTTGACGTGGGGGTTGATGTTGTTCATATTTAGTCGTCTACCCGACGACGATGGTGTGGATGAAGACGCCATGTTGCGAACTTGTTGCTGTTGTTGCGATTGAGATTGGTTCGAGAGTTGACCCATAACGACGGCGGCAGTGGCAGCGACCGGGATGACTCCGACTCTTTTGCCGGTAGAAGTAATGGACGAAAAGCAGCGACCTGCGCAACGAGCAGCAGCCGACGATAGCGGGGTAGTAGCAGTCAATGGCGGGGCTGGAGCGAGTCCCGAGACGTCTGCAATGGGCACAAAATGTAAGAGAGTGATTGGTTGGATCAGATCAAACAGTTCTTGTAAGAGAAAGAATGTAGTGTGTGATACAAGACAACAAGAGAGAGAGAGAGAGAGAGAGAGAGAGAGAGAGAGCGCCTGTGTGCTTTTCCCTTGGTGTAAAAACACACAAACGACCGTGGCTTTTCGAGGACAATGTGAGAAAGAAGAACGCGAGGTCCGGCCTTCAAGCAGAGAGGAAGATGTCAACCTAGTCTCGTATATGTACTTTCGTAAACCCCAGGCAAGGCTAGCAAGAGTATAGGTCCGAAGGATAGGCGGCTTCCTTTTTCCTTCTCTCACACCCACAGCTTAAAAGTCACTGGACTAAGGGAAAGCGGACAATCCCGAAGAAAGGAAACTTGGGGGGGGTGAAGTGTATCAACAATCAAATTGACAAATGGGAAAAGGCGGGTGAGCAGAGAGAGGTAGGTGGTTGGCTGCTGAGCCCCTAAAAGACCCAGGCACACATGAAAAGATGTGGGAATCAGCACACTTCTCCGTCCCCGTCATCCGAGTTCCATATGTTTGCCCCCCCCCCCCGGGTGTTGGATGCAAGAATGGTCCCTGCCCGGCCGAAACCGGCTGGGACATCGGGTCCCCGTGTTTATCCCCCAGATTCAGATCACCCCAGCTTTTCTTGTTGGAGGAATTGCAAACGCCAAGCAAAGGATTAAATGACCTCTGCATGGCCCGCCAAGGAGGTGAAGGGGCATGGCCATCATGAAAAAAGAAGGGGAAATGGAAAGACGAATTGTATTGTTCGGTCTTTTGTGCCTTACCTGCGCGGGTGGATGGGGTTCCCCTCGGGAGTGCGCCCGGGATGAACCTGGCGCTGTGGCTCAGCGCTGAGTTATTTATCGTTGTCCCACGGCGGGCGACTCGCATCAGATAGGGCGCCATGTTTCCGATATGACGTTTGCGCTTCGAATCGAATATCGAACAAGACCCGGGGATAGCGGAGATGGAGCGGACGCCCGGTTCTGGGCGGTTTTTCTGGCGTGGTTGAACGAATTATCCCACAAAACCTGTCACCAGCATCCGTCCCGTTGGGCGCCAGAAGCAATTTCGTCCTTCGTTCGATTCCGGGGGGTCGGTCAAACGATCAGTTGATTCGGTCTGGTCTGGTGGTCTGCTGTCTGTCGCCGGTCGCCGGTGTGAGAACCTCTTTCTTGCAAAGAGAAAAAACCGAAACCTCTCCTCCTCGTGGTCACACCTTTATTGTCTCTCTTCTGCGGGAGGCGCGGCTCCGAAAATGGAGCCCTCGGGCGGTGTAATAAGAGAAGGCCACGATTGTCTGGGTCGCTTCGTTTCCGTACTAGGACCGGGTTGGCCGGCGGGTGCGGCTTAAGACCAGATGAGAATAGTAGCAGCAAGAAGAGATGTGGCTGTCTCGAAAAAGGCCGCATGGCAACCGAATATCTCTTTGACATCGTTGCGTTGCGCCTTCCCTCGAACTTTCACGATATGGCCAAGGTGGGGGTTAGAAGACAGAATTGTGTGACCCAACCAACAACTCAGCGAACTTCTCTTATCGCAGGCAAAAACCTGAGACATTCAAGCCTAGACCCTGCTCCCTCATGTCTATCCATCTTCATAACCTCACGAGACCCAATGCCCGAAAGTTTACGTTATACCAATAACCACACGACACCCTCACCTCCAGCGCTCATATCCAGTGAGTGTAACCGCGGGGTATTAGTGTAGCTCTATCACCACGTTCCAGACCTCCTCCCCCAATTCCCGACCCTTTCACTCGCACAAGCCCCCCCCTCCCCCACCCCCTCTCCTAAATTGATTGCATGACCCATTCTCACCTGATAAACCCTCAACAACAACATGAGATGACCACCCGATGGCTAGCTTCGGTTGAAGGTCAGCCCAACTGTCCATAAAGGTACCCCGTATCACACTGTGTCTTATCTTATCGATACCAACCCCAACCCTTCCAAAATCCAGCTCACAATCCCTGGCCCGTGCACCCCCGATCCAATCAATCCAAACCCATCCTCCAAGCTCCAAACTTCGTGATCCATTGCCGAGTCCCCCGACGACGACGACGACGACGACGACCACCACCACCACCACCCCCATTCCCGACCAACCATACACCAGGTCCCATAACCCGGGAACTGGTCAAAAATAAGTTAAAATGGCCAAGAAGGGTCCGTTCCATTTTCTCTCCTCACCAACCCAAGGAGGAGAAACGCTGCTGACATGACACGAAAACAGCAAAATCCCGTGTTATCATCGTCCGCCTCCTCTCTATGGCACAAACGGGCTACTTTTATACCTTCACCCGCCCCCGTGTCGGAATCCCAATGAGCATGATCAAGTACGATCCGATTGGTACGAGACACCACACCTCCCCAAACCGGTACCCAAAATGCTAACAGGGCTCTAACCACAGTGAGGAGGAGGGTCCTGTTCCTAGAACAAAAACGAAAGGGGAAATAAACCAAGTCATCTAAACCGAATGAGCAAAAAACAAAAAAGGCCTGGGGAAAAAATGGCTGGGAACGAGGATCAAGACCGAACCCAATACACCATCATATACGGCAGAACAAGAATGGGGAAATGGACGGCTCAAAGATGATGATAGAAGAAGGAGGTTTGGGGAAAAGAGCTGGGCCTTTTTGTGTACGATACCACCGAAATTCTGCGCCATTGTACATTATCAATCCAAAAAACAAGGAGAAAAAAGACACCACATAGCATAACCGGCGCTTATTGGTTTGGGAGGGAGACTGAGTCAAATAGAGGAACGAGTCAATCTACCCATCTTCCCTGATGATGCCATAGTTAAAGTATCATTTGGAACTCTTCGAGAATAGAAAGGGTCAAGAGATTGATGAATTTCAACAGCAGTTCTGTACCGCTTTGCTAAAGATAGTTATTGACTCCCCCCAGAAGCTCCGTCAGCTCAGTCACATATCTCTATAAAAGTAAGTCATATAAACTCCTAGTTTGATCTTTTCCTTTTCCATATCGTGTGATAAAGCAGGGGTGCTCTTGAACATGCCAAATGGAGATCTAACAATGTACTCTCCTACGTCCTTCCAGATAGTACCAAATCATGAGCAAATCTCAGTGAGCAATTCTCTCAACATCCCACTCATCGCCAACCACGACCGTTTTAGGCTTCGTGCGTTTCCTGCGAATCAATAATCGAGTCCTGATAATCCCCTATATTCCGATAGGTCTGCAGCTCTTGTGGCTGTGATGCTGTTGAGGGCACTTGTGGTCGAGACCAGAATCGTGGCTGCGATCTCAAGATAGGGAGACCGGATGCGTCTGTTTCGAGTGCAGGGGATAATGATCTACGACGTCTTCGTATGCCATAGTCTTCTGCGTTTGCGGGCTGGGGCTGGCTTGACGTCCATGAACCGGCGCTGTTTGGCAGCGGGGTCCTTTCTTCTGGGCTGGGTCTCTGAGGTCCTCCGAGGGTTGAGCTGTTAGTTTGGCCAGCTGCCTGTAAGGCACTTTGCCCCTGCTGAGGACCTGTTGACTTGGGTGGCTGATCTGGTGAGTTTGGTTCCAAACTGAGGGTTCTTGAGCCCCCTAGGGCAGAGATGGGGTGCTCATCAGGCGCTGCTAACGGAGTCGTCTTGCTTCGCGTGGCTCGAGAACCGCCGCTCGCTGGAGCCTTTCTCTTGGTCAGACGCTTTGTCGCTGGCTTGACAGTGGTGGCAACCGGTGTTGGCCGAGTTGGTGTCGGAATGTTTGGAACAATGTGCTGGATACCCAAAGGAGCCGGACTGGTGCCAGCCTCAGTAACGCCAGCAATGTTCTCTTGGCTCAACCTACCAGAGGAAGCGCTTCGGGTTACGCGCCTCAAGACTGACTTGGGTTGGAGAGCTTCCCTTCTTCGAATCTTCTCCTGGTCTACTGTTGGCGGAACCGGGTCCGGTTCGCTCATGGGGGTTCGGATAACAACTCGCCGCCTTTGGGATCCAGGATCATTCGATGGGCTGGAGAGAGGAGTGGCAGATGCACCACCCAGCAGCGTACCGGGGCTCTCTCCCCTCAGGGATCCGGGGCTCCCAAGCAAAGTGGTACTGTCGTCCATGTTGGCTGTTTCTACCTCCACTCGCGGGCGTTCTTGACGAGAGATGGCAGCCTGCCCTGATGAGTCCTGTGATTGGGAATGCTCCGATGAAGGTTCCGTATTGAGCGCCTTTAGCCTCTGCGAGAGTGCAAGCTGGGCCAGTGTATGCAAGACGCAGGCTTTGATCTCCTCGACCTTCCCATGCGCAAACTGTTCTCTAATTGCATCCGTAGGGTGCCCATATTGCCGGGCCCAATCCATCAAACCTGAAGCCATAGCTTCGCACCGAACACGTTGATGATCACGCTCGCTTGATAGCTCAGCGACTGCCTTTCTCGCTGCATCTCTCTCAGCTTCCAGCGAAGTTACCCGAGCTTTCAGATCCTCAATCTGCTGACTACGCTCTGCCAAACGCTCTGTGGACTCTTGAATGACTTTGTTCTTGGTAGCTTCCTCAGCTGCCAGCATCCCTTTCAATGAATCCACTAGATGCGAGTTGCGCTCCCTTTCTTGCTCCTTCTCTTGAACAACCTTCTCCAAGTGCTGCTGGGCTTGCTCCAAGAATTTTGTCGTGTCGGCAACGACCCGTTCCATTTCATCTTTGGCTTCGCGACGCGCGGTGTCAGATGCCTTCTGAACGGCCTCGAGAGTCGATTGTTGCCTTTCCTGAATCGCCTCCTCCAGCTTCTTGACCTCGGTGATCAGCTTGTCCCTGTGCTTTTGTGTCTCGGCCAATAGCCTCTGATCTGCCGACATGGTGCGCTCCATATCAATGCGAGTTTCACTCTGAGCAGTTTCCGTGGCATTTCTGATCGCAGTCTGGTGCCGGCTTTCATTCTCCTGAATTGTCCCCTTCAACATCTTGATTTCTCCAACCAAGGTATCTCTCTGTCTTTCAGTCTGCTGAAGCATCCTTCTGGTGTCTGCAATTATGCGTTCCATCTCAACTTTGACCTGGTTCCTCGCAGCTTCCGAAACCTGCTTGACGGTGATTTGGTTCGAGTGCTCCTGTTCCCGCAGGGCCTGGTTGAGCTTGGAGACTTCGATGCCAAATGTTCGTACCTCAGCGGAGTATGTCTCTCCCTTAGACCTAAGCTTGTCTTCGAGCTCTCTGATCGTGGCGGTCTTTAACTCGATCTCATCGCTGAACTTTTCATTCTCGTCTTCCAGCCGGGAGCCAATATCCTTCAGACGCTGAATCTCTTCTTGATCATTGCCATGCTGACTTTCCATGGCAGAAATATTCTGTTGGAGTGCGTCGATACGCTCAATTTGCTCCCTGGACTTTTGCTGCAAGGTCACAATCTCTTGCTCGAGTGCTCCACAACGAGCCTTCTTCTCTTCAAGAAGGGTGGACAGTACGGCCTTCTCCTCCGCCTTGAGCGCCAGTTGTTGACCCATTGTGTCGAATTGGCTATCAAGACGCTGCAAGACCCTCCATATCTGTGTCTCGATGCAAGTTGACAGCTGACTGGTGGCATCGCTCACACACTCTCGAGATACCAGCATCACTTCGAGCTTGGCATTGATGCTGGAGGAGACCAGTCAGCAAGGACAAATACACGAATATGAATGAACCTACTCGTTGAGGCTTTTTGCTTGTGTTTCTCCCAGACTAGTCGTCAGTTCAGGTTGGTCGACCACTGTCTGCGATACCTTCTCCAGCTGACAGGAGATGGAATCCAACCACTCATTAGTTTCCTTCGCGGATTCCTCACGTCGAGAGGACTCCTCCGTAATCAGTTCTCCAATGTTGCAGAGAACTTCCTCATTCTTGGCGGCAAGCTTCTCGAACCTTTCCGATGAAGCTTGGATATCTTGTATTCTGGTAGACAAGCCACGAATTGTCTCTTGATCGCGGGCAATCTGATGATCCTTCTCTTCAACCTGTTGTGTTAGAGTACGTATTTTTTCGTACACTACAGAAAGTCAGCCAGTAATCATGGATGTAAGATGGTTTGGAGACCCACGCTCGGAAGACTCTCTCTTGTTCTGAGCAATGTCCTGATGCACTCGTTCCATGAGCGCTTTGCGAACTTTTTCGCCTTTCTGGGCAACTGCCTCTGCTTCGGATATCCTGGCTGATGCAATGTTGCGCACTTCGGTGATCGTCTCCTCACACCGTGACTTGGTGTCATTGTACAGAGCTCGCTGTTCTTCAATGATACTGTTGCATCGAGATTTGAACGCAGCAAACTTTTCTGCCAGCGTTGTGTTTTGCTGCTCAAAGTTCTCAAGCTTGGTGTGCAATTCCACAATGCGAGCATCTTTTTCAGCTTCAGATGCTTGAAGATTTTGTATCTCCTTGGACTTCTCGATGCTTTGTGCAACAAGAGCGGAGGACTCCTCCGCCGCCCTCTCCAGCTCCAGCTTCAGGGACTTGATATTCTCGCGGTAGCGTTCCCGTTGCTTCAGCAAGGCAGTCTCCTGATCCATATTGAACTCGTTGAGCACTTCAGCCATGTTACTGGCAAATTTGTGGCGTACACGAACGGTTTGTTGCTTCAGCTCAGGGCTGGATGTGACGGACTTGGCTGATGATTTCTCTGACCTAAGGAAATGTTGATGCTGGGCCTTTCTGGTGTCCGGTGCATCTCTGCGTCTTGATATGTTTGAACTGTGCGATTGAGCACGTACATTCCGCATGGATTCATCCACCTTTCGCATGGTTTCTGCCTTCCTGCTTGCTGAGTTCGTCTTTCGAAATGGTTTGATGGCTGACTGCATTCGGTGTCGATGGGCCGGCCGATCACCCGGGTGTCGGTGGCTGCGAGACCCTCGAGAGCTGCGAGAATCACCTGTGGTGTGCTTTGGAGCCGAAGGATGGATAGATGTCTTCTTCACTTGGGGTGTTACCTGCGGCGATGAAATTGCGAAATCACTCGGCAACGGATGATGTTGCGGAACATATTGATCAGGCATCTCGGCGTAGTACTCCGCATTGTTATCGAAACCGTAGTCTTCGTCATCATATCCCGGGTCGGTAGCCATTGCGTTGGGCTTGACAGGTGAGGTGACATCAATAATTGAAGGTTCGGCACCATGGCCAGTGCTCACTGCGTCCTCAACATATGCTGGCTGAGGATACGTCGCATGAGCAGTTGCGACCTTGGGAGAAGGCAGATCGGGAAACGGGTGTGGTTGAAATTGGGGGTGTGGCGAGGGTTGTTTGGGCCCGTGGGCAGCTGGATCATTGTTGCGAAAGTCACCGTTATCAGGGAAGGGACGAAAGCTCTGGATAGGGGATACTCTTCGGGCGTCCAATGGGTTGGGAATGACCCTATTCCGTCGGTTGCGGCCAGAGAACCGCGTTAGTCCGGGCTTCCCTTCGATGGTAGGGAACTTGGGTATATGAGCCTGCGGAGGGGCTTTGATATGCTGTTCACGTAGGCCAGTCGGCGTGGTTGGCTTTCCAGGAGAGCGTGCTGTAAACCGGTTGGGGACGACAGTGACAGGAGGGCCGTAAGAGAAACTCTTTGTGGCATCTGGCTCGGTGGAAGGGTCTTCCGGGACCTGCGGAAGCTTACCGTTCTCGATATCAGTCAAATCAACGATGTTCTTGGGATTGGCTGGCTTCTCTGCCGATAGCGTTGGCTCCGTATTCGGGGACTGTCCGTCGTTCGGGGAGCTGTCAAATGGTTTCCGGGTCATCTGACCACGCCCGTGGGATGTATCGAATTCGGTGGGAAAAGGCTGCTCCATGGTGTTGATGGTGTCTGGGAAACGAGAAGGGTGTTGGATTGGCCAGCAAGTCCTAAGGCCTGATACAGCCAGTCAGGAGGAGGACTCCAGGCCCAGCGCAGAAATTAGTAGGGAGTATGTTACACAGATGGTGTACTCAAGAGCGAGAAAGGGGTCAAATGGCGATTGTCTCCTGCATGGATGATACCGCCCAGGCTTGTGGATTGTTGACGCCGTTGATTGACAGTTGCACTCTGGATGAGCGAATGGAAGGGGGACATGGAAGAATTTGGCAGAGGCAAAGTTGAACAAGAGCGTGACTTCCTTCAGTAGCCTCTTGCCTGTCCCTGCACTTCAAGTTGTCGTGCCTTCCCAGCAGGGAGACCGGAGCTCGGGCGACCCCCGCCATCGGACCCTTTTTCTGCCTGAAACTTCGGGAAGCCATGAATATGTATTCCGGTGGCATTAAATAAATCAAGAAAAACTTCCAAGTCCGATGTCATATTTGCGCTGTGAGGTCAAAGGCGGCAGAATGAGTTGTCTGGTGTGAGGTAAGGACTCGAGATACAATCAGAACTCATCTCCGAGGCAAGTTGGTTATTTCCCACGATCGATAGTTAGAGTTATTCTCTGTTCACGAGGTTATGGATGAGGGAGTTCATAGACAGTTTACCCCTGAGCCATGATGCTCCCCCCTTGATTTTGCACCTCTCGAAAAGAAAACAAACGGGCGGCGTTGACAGGGAAATGATAGTGGGGTAACGCCAAAAGGCATGTTCGACAATGTTGCCGAAAATAGAACCATGCTTGTCAACCCTCTTCCTTCATGCCATCTGCAACAGCAAGAAGAGTGCCTGGAAAACCTAAAACTTCATGTTTCTTTGACGGTCTGTCGAAGCGCTCATGGAAGCCCAGTAGACTGCTTGCCGCCGGGAATCCTACCAAGCCCGACAGCCCCGACTCTGAAGCAAAGCGGCAAACGACACACTCTCCAGCCACAGACCCAGTCCTTCTTATTCCAAAAATGCGACAAGAACAACACCACAGTCAGCATTGGATTCTCGTGATGAGAGCAAAAAGAAAAAAAAGTTGAACAGAGTGTGAGGTTCGGATAAGAGTGAGGGGTACACTGTGACAAGCAGCCATCACTACCACCTCTACAAGTGAGCTATTGGTGTGATATGCCAAGGCTCTTTACAGCATCACACATGCCTTGGTGACATCCAGTCAGAAGACAGCATCTCGATAGGTGTGATGTGATTTGGAGCGGTTTTCTACACAGAGAATGGCATGGTTTGATCGCTCACATTTAGCACAAGGTAGGTACATAGAGCCATCTATGCGAACCGTTCAGCAAAATCGACTTTGGTCTCACTTCAACATCGCAGGCTTGCGGTCTCAGTTGACGTTATCCATCAACCACGCCTCATATCCAGGTACCATCACCATCACCATGCAAGATCTCGCCCTGCAATTGCCACCACCATGCACATGTGCCCAAACGGCGCTTCGTTTTCTTTTCCTTTTCTTCACGAGGGTGAAGTCCCTCGAGCGCTCGAGCCGCCCACCCCTCTTGCCCATTCCCTCCTCCCATTCGTCGGCCCATCGATCTCCCCCTGAGCCCCTGTCACCTCTTCCCGCCCTACAGCCCGCCAAGACATCCAAAAGACCAGGGTCCAGGCTACAAGCCCGGGCGCTTGCAAGTCCAATGAGATGCAACCTTTACTTTGAAACCTTCTGATATGCATGCCAGTTGCTATACAAAGCCCTCTGTGCTTCGCAAGTGCCGAGTGAGTTCACCTCCCATGTGGGGAAACTCCAGTTCACTACCAGGGGAGTTATGCAGCAGGCGTCACAGTCACCTCTTCCTCTCCTTGCGTAGTGAGGAAGAACTGATAGGTGATAGGTGATAGGTGATAGGTAGCGAGAAAAGGGTGGTGGTGTTCATGCTATAATACCAAAATCCCCATCCTATACCGGACAAGTGATTGAAGGTCGATCTCTGCTTGGCCCCCTCCCCCCTCTTCCACCCAAGCACCCCTGATGTCTCTTCCCGCCGTCGTCGGGCAGTGTGTTGCTGCTCAGTCCTAAATACCGGCCCCTACCCTCACTAAGCCGCACACTTGCGGCGCTTCCGCCTTTTTTTCTTTTCTTCCCCTTCTCATATTTTGGTGTTTGTACAATCCCGGCTGCTGCCTTTTCTTTTCCAATCTATCCAGTTCTGTGAATAACCTCATCTATCCAACTCTCGCGCTGCTGGTCGCGCATTTCACACCTCCCTTCCGAAACCTAGATAGTTCTTTTGAGAAGACACGAACAACAGCGGAGCAAAAGCACAACAGCAAATATGGCACCCCACCCTCAAACAGACAACTCCCCCTTCCCCCTAACCCCAACCGAAGACGACGTCGCTGGCCACGGCACCCCAGACGATGGCTCCCTCGCCGGTGCGAGCGGCACCTCCTCAGGCGGCATCACCATCTCCCGGGGTGCCCTCGTAGCCATCATCGTTGTCGTCGTCGTGGTTGCTTTAGCAGGGAGCATGTTTCCCCTTTCCTCACCCCAACCCCCCCTTTTCTGATCATCACTAACATCTCCCGCAGTCGCCTCCTCAGTACTCTTCTACGTCGCCAAAAAGCGCGAGTGGACCGTCAAGGAAACGATTCGCCGTTCCGCAAGAAAGGTCGTCACCGCCCTCACCCCACGCCGCTCCGAGTTCCCTCGCAGCGTCAAAGAAGGCGGCGGGAGCAGGAACGGAAGGGTAAAGCTCGATGACGTCCCGCCTACCCCTAGACTTACGCCTGAACGCCTGGAAGATTTGGAAAAGGGGCTCGAGGGGAAGAAGAAGAATAAAAAGTCAAACTTTAGCCGGAAGTAGAGGTCAGGCGTAGGGAGGGATGAGGCGATGTGTGAGAGAAGGGGTAGCTGGAATTATGAGGCGGGTAGACGATGATTTGGGGAAGGGTTATGGCTGGACAAGGAACGGATTTCGATACCATTTTGCATCATGAGGCTCTCACTCGATGCAAACAACAGACAGATGACATGTACCAATATCGCTTGTATAATGAACAACAGCTATAAAACCTCAGGGTATCTGACCATCTACATTTTCCGGAACACATTACTGCTCGCACTCCTCCTCCCATCATCCCTCCTCTTCCCCTCCGGCCTCGGCGGCGGCGGCTCCTGCTTCTTTTTCTTGGACTCCGGCACAAACGTGATCGCCTGCTCACCCACAATCTCCTTCTTCCCAGCCAACCTCGACTCCCTGGTATCCTTCTGCGTCCTATCCCCAAACGCAAGATCCCTAATCTTCCCACCGCGAGGAGCAGTCGACGAAGAAACCTGCATAACCACCTCGTCCTTGCTCTTCTTCTTGGGCTTTTCCTCCTCCTCCTCAGATTCGCTACCACTAAAGTCCGTCGAGTTGGCATCCGCCATGTCAACATCTTGTTGTTGACCAGGCTTGCCACCAACAACAGTGCTGGGGTTAAG
Source organism: Podospora pseudoanserina (assembly GCF_035222485.1). Taxonomy (NCBI): domain Eukaryota; kingdom Fungi; phylum Ascomycota; class Sordariomycetes; order Sordariales; family Podosporaceae; genus Podospora; species Podospora pseudoanserina. Next base: position 2,932,455 of record NC_085923.1, read on the forward strand.
AGACCTGAACTCCCTACTGAGCTCATCAACCTTGAACTCCTCATCCTCAAACAGCTTCGCGAAACGTTCGTCACCCAGGATCCCAGCTTCGGGGTCCACCTTGCCTCTGTTTTCCTGTCTCTGGAGCACCTTGTCGGCAAGTTTCTGGTTGACCTTGACCTTCTTGGTGCCTCTGATTCTGCTGCTGCGCTCCTTCTCGAGCTTCTCCTTGACCCTCTTGGCACGCTCCTCTTCCCAGATGTACGGGTTGGCAATAAGACGGGCTTGGTCGTAGAGCTTCGCATGTGCAAAGTAACCGTGCATGTATGGCCGGAGAAGGTTGGTTTTGCCGATAAGATGGTCGAGGCTGAGCTCTCTGAGTTCTGGCAGGGTGAGGAACTTGTAGTTGTCGTAGGTCTCCGTCTGGGTCTCGTTCTCCATTTCGTGGACGAGGTTGTCGAGGAACGTGCACCACTTGGGTGCGAGGCCGAGATTTGGAATAAAAAAGCTGTGCATGTGCTTGCCCTCATTAGCCGTCAAGAGCATACCGGAATCTGGCACATGGACTACATCATTGAGGTCAACCATTGGCTCAATCGAGGTCCAGAGATCGCCGCTGTGTTCATCCCAGATTTTGATAATTCTCTTGTCGGCCGAGAGAAGCTTGCGCTCCTCTGTGGGTGTCCTCATGTGAATCAGCTTCTTGATCGGAAGACCCATGCCCTGATCCTTCTTCATTAATGGACGCGGGTTTCTGAGGTCAAACACTCTGATCTGGCCCGTGCTCGTTCCCAAAGCCAGCGAAAGCCCATCGTTGCTGTAATCGAGTGCCGTGACCTCGCCGTCTTGGTTCCCCAAAACAGCCACGCGCCCCTTGCTGCGTGGATCGAAAAACTCAACGGTTCCAATTGTAGTACCGAAAGCACAGAGGCCGTGTGTCCTTTCCGCTACCGCCGCCACATTGACCGCACCAGCATGGATTCCACCCTGCAAACCAACACCCGCATCATCCTCTCCTACATCAACCTGCCATGGGCGCAGGAACTGGCCACGCTCGAGATCTAACCGGAAGACCTCGCCGAACCCCGAACCATCAGAGCTCACACCAACAGCTGGTACCAGCACCTCAGTGCTCTGTCTGAGATAGGCCAGATCTCTACCGAATCTTGGAAGGCGAACATCGTAGTGGCAGCCCATAGGTGTGTGGAACTCGAGTGATCGATCGTTCTGCAGGTGAACACTCTTCGTATAATCGGAGCTGAGAAGCATGAACGTCGTATTTTCGGATTTGGTGTGGCGCGCAAAGGAAAGAGACAACTCGGCGGTCGAGTGAACGTGGAACTGGGGCTTGTACGTGCCCGAGCTCATGATCCAGTTGCCATCCTCGCTGACCCGTACGCAGTTGCTTGCCTCCTCGAACTCGAATTCCTGAAGCAGCTCGAAATTATTGAGGTTTTCGGGGTCATATTTGGAGGATCTCTTCCTGCGGCGCGCAAGCCAGTCTGGCAGCGGCCGAGCTGTCGAGGGGCCTGCGACGGTGTAGCTGATTTCGGTTAGTTCTGCTTGTAATTCCCTGAAAAAGAGGGATAGATAGAAAGAGAGATTGAAACTTACACAGGAACCGCTCCCGGGTTTGTCAACTTCATGGTGTGTGGTGATGCTGCAGGTAAAGAAAAGAAATCTCGTCGCAAAGGCTCTGGGATGGACTTGGTTGGCTCTGGGGGGGCAGAAACCAAAAAGTTTCAATCGTTGGGGCCCGAAACGGAAGGCGGACAGAATTCTTCTGCTGCACGGTCCATGGAGTTTGCACTCCTCTAGCGCCGGAAACCTCCGTTCCCAGCGTTCAAAGGTGGGTCAAAACGGTGACAGTTGAAGGTGGGTCTTGAATCTTGAAGCTTGTTTTATCCCCGCCTGTTTTTAAGTGTCTTAAAGACTTGAGGACATAGGTCCTTGTTGAGCCGCAGTAATGGGTTCTGTTGTCAGTAATGGGTTCTGTTGTTAGAGAGGGAGAGGATGCCCACGGTGTATCATGAGTCTATCACCTGCTCATGTTTTGGTGTCTCTCTCTCAGCTACTCTAGACCCTGGACTGTGGCTTGCTGTAGCGTGAGCCATGTATGTTTGACAACAGCTGGTATCTCCATAGCTGTAAAGAAAGCTACGAAACTCAATACTCCAGATAAAACGTAGTCTTTTCAACATAGAAGAACACGGTAAATAGTAGAAGTGAGCGAGCATTGATGAGACCCAGATTGGTCATGCCCCCATGTGCTACCCATGCAGGCTCGGTGGGGCAGTGGGCTTGGCGCAGCTAGTCCCTCTCCGCCATATCGGGTACGGGGGGACCTGTGCAGCATCTGTACAACGACGCAAGAACAGCCTGAAGTTGCACCAGGCCCTCCGACACCAGCGCCCTCTCTCAACCTCATCGCATCGAGGCGCCGATCGATTCCATCGCGAACACCCTTCTGGGATACCGCCCCGAGCTATACTGCAATACCACCCCGAATTGGCCCGCAACAGGACCCGTGTTGCCACGCGCCGCCCGTCGACTGATTCGAGAACCGAGACCACGAAACCCCATTTGCGCAATCTGCACCTTTTCATGTCTCTGGCCACGAGGAGCCCGTGATCCGCGGAGACGCCCTCAACATCCCGGGGCTCCTCCGCTGCTGCCATGGAGCTCGGCACTCCGTCACATAGAGCACCAAGTCATCCATCGAAACTGTCTCCCGCTGCTGCCCCCGGGAGACCACACCGTCCCATACTGCCCGGCAACACCCTCGCGCCGCCCATTCTCGTCGCTTGATCCGGATGGTGCTTTCTGCGCATGTCCCGGCTTACCACACGACCGCTTCTCCGACGTCAGCCTTGGGTGGACGCTGCTCCCCCTGTGACGCGACGCCTTGCGCGACACCACCGATATGGAGGCTGGGGACTATGACACCAATACTCTGTTAATTGTAAGAACGCTGCGCATACCCGTTTGGCCCCTCGATCCTATGCTAACATGTCGGACCTATCCTAGAACAACCTCTCTGCCGTTTCTTATCGTATCTATGAACCCATTGCGTCCCACGCTTACACTTTTAATGCCTCCGATGTCCACGATGCGCTGCGCAACGATGGCCACCTGGTATATATGGACAGTGTCCGCCATGGAATTTGGTGCTTCTACCTCTCCACTGCCGACCCTGCCGTGAATCCGGAGTCGATTGGCCTTTTTGCGAGGATGGTGGTCTGCGGCTACACGTTAGGTCTTGTGGGAGAGGGGCACTTTAGGCCCGTTGATCTGTTCAAGAGTCGCATGTCGAGCGGGGATCCCATCAACACGCCGAGCAGCTCGTCTTCGGCCGGATTTGCCGCCGATATGGGGCTGCAAAGAGCCCAGTCTTTCAACATGCCGACACCAACAACGGTTGGAAATGTGGTTCTGGCTGACGTCAAGGGCTATGCTTCGGTGCCTATTCCCGAGATCCACCGATACTTCATGAAAGCTGCGTTAGAGTCCCTGACGACCTATTTCTGCCGACAAATAGGTGCTATCGCCCTGAACCCCCGTGCTGTCCTGCTTCCACCCGAGGCTCTCAATACGGACGATGCCGACCATGTCTCGGCCCTGGCGACCTTTCGGGTGTATTTGACCACCACTGGAACACTTGTTATCTCGCTCAATGTTTCCCTCTCCAAGAGCCTGGTTGCATGTTCACGGCCTTTTCAAGGTAGCATGATGCCTCCCAGTCCAATTCTAGCCGCCCCATTTGGACATTTTGGATCCTTGCAGGGCATTCTTGATACGGATAACCAGGGCACTGAAAATGGGTTCGTTCAGTCCCCAGATACCCAGATTGGCCGGTTAAAGTCTGGGTCAGGGGAAAGGTTTTCTCAGTGGAAGACGTTGGTCTGCGAAGTCTTGAAAATGCATGGCATGTCATCCAGCATCTTGAATGGATGCTCGTGGTTAAATGTCCACTTTTCGCAAAGGAAACCATACGAACAGCGAGGCGACGGAAAGAATACACCGCTCGTCAACTCGGGTCCAAATGCGCCATGGCCATCTGTTTTGTGTTTTCGAAGAGCAAGGGTGGAGCCAGTGAGCGATGTCAACTTTGACAAGGCGGTGCCAGGGAATGCTGGAGAGCATGGTGATCCTCTGAGCATGGTGAAGAGTTGGTGTCAAGGGTTGTCTAAGCGAGAGGAGGATATGTCACTAAGAAAAAAGGAACGGGAAGCTGCGCTTCTTCGTGAAAAAGCCGAAGTGGACGGCAGAAATATCCAGCTTAACGGTCACTCGCCAATGAACCCCCGGCGACCAAGTAACGCAGGACCAGCTCTAACAGCAGCAGGCGTCATGTACCCGACACCGCCGGATGGAGTTCTTCAGCCAGGAGTTATGCCCTTGTTCGATGGGACAACGGTCAGCCCAGCGAATCTCCCCCCCCAAAATGTGGTGGTCGATATGGAAGTAAATATACAACAGGATGTTTCAATGACGGATGGCTTTGGTGTTGGATGGGATGGTCAGGAGTCGAAACCTGAACCGACAACGGCTGGGTTCACAGACGAGCATATGTATGGCGATTTGGACGAGGATATGTTTGGAGGAAACGAACTCACGGATGCGGACTTCAGCTTCTTTGATCAGCCAGCGGATAAACTGGATCTAGACTCTCATCAAGTGGACGGCACCGGGCCTTCTATGGACCTCCAGTTAACGAATAACACAGCGGCTCAAGAACCCGGACGAGCTACCCAAGGACCGAATAGTCGTCAACCAGGCCCTACAAATGCACAACCACAGTTTACGAAACCTGAACTTAAACACGCTCGCAGTATTCTCGCTGAGAGTCGACAGCAAATAAACGCCCAAAATTTTAATCATAATTCGGCAGTGGGTATCAAGAGGCAGACCAGTCCCTTCAACCCAGAAACTGTCTTCAAGAAAATCAAAGCCTCCCTTCAGCCAGTACCTCCCTCACGGGTGGCACCCAAAGGCGGTCCTCCGCGGCGCCGGAGCGTGTTTGAGAGGGTGGAATTCAACCCTGCCCTTTCACTTGATAGCGTCAAATATCAAGCGAGCGGACCATTTACGTACCAGCCACCAACACTCAACAGCTATCTGCCAAACGAGGGCCCTCTAACCACCGGTCGCCTGCTCGGATCTGCCAAACAACGGCGAAACATCAAAGAGTTGTCGTTTGATCTGCTTGGCTTACAGAAGAGGATCAACGGTGCAGGTGCCAGTCCAGCCAAAAGAGACGAAGGACTGTCGGATGACGACGAAAGTAGTTTGGAATCGGATGATGATACGACAAGCAATGTCAGCGCACGCGCCTCTTCTCCAGCAAAGTCGAGTGTGCTGAGAAGGCGGCCTGACGATGATGTTATTTCCATGGCGGCTTCGTTCAAGGACCTGGAGAATTATGCCACCGACTCCCCCGGTTATTCTCCGAATGACATGATCCGCCTTTCCAACTCGGAAGTGCCAGAGTTGTCGCTGACGAGGTGGTTTGCAGACCCGGAGCCGGTGCCGCTCCGTATATCTGTCTCGGACGATGATTTTATTACTGTTGCGCAGGTCCTTACCGAGCAAGCGGCTGGTGGGACTTTGAGGTTGGAGCCAGAAAGACCATGCTCCGAGATCCGGGACACACGTCAGGGGTTGGTAGATGCCATTCGATACTCTATTCAGGGACTTCAACGGGCTTTGCCACGGGCACTGATGGGTGCGACTGAGTGCCATTTTCGGGCGTTTGCTGAGGTTCAGGATGTGCCATTATTGGTTCAGCCAGTCCAGCCACAGAGTCGGGTGCAAATGAGGCCGGCTGATCTAGGCAGGCCAACATTTCAAATACTGCCAGTACCCCATATTGAAGTCCGTCGCAATAATGGCCAGCTAGCGCTGTTACCTTCAGCACTTACCTTCTGGGAGAGCTTGGGTCTTGGTCCAGCGCAAGGTGCCAAAGATGTTGTCGCTGTGTGTGTGTTTCCACACGGAGAAGGCATGCGGGACAATGCTACCGTCTTCTTGGAGAGGATGAGAAGCATGTACGAGTTGATGAATTTTGGAAGTCATGCCAAGCTGCCCACGACGGCGAGTATTGTGGACGGGCTTGTCTCTGTCCCAATCGATCAGGGGTTTGTCTCTCCCGGTATGCATCTTTCCAGGCCTCACTCAATCTACACCGACCACATGGCCAACTTGGCCCTATCACTCGCCAACGTGCCAATGACGGAGAAGAACTTTGTCGTGTATTTCGCATACAACCCGGAAAACCCGACGTCCATCGTGGATTCCTGCTGCGCCTTCCAGGAGTTATTTGAACATTACAAACGCTGCATGCTAGAGAGGAAAAAGCAGATCCTCAACGAACTCGTCCTCCAACTCATCCCGCTCGACCTCATTGCGTCGGATACCTCGATGGTTGTCTTGCCAACGCCAGAGTGCATGCGCCTCTGCATCGAAACCTACGACCGCTGCACTCTATTCGGTGGCCCTATGCCCGCCCCGGCAATCATCCTCGAGAGCGCCCTGCCCAGGGAAGTCCCCTTTCGAATATCCCCCACCCCGTCCCCGGACGTCCTCCACGAAAACAGCCACATGCATGTCGCCTACGCGCAAAGCACAGACGAGCGCTGGGTGACGGCAGCGTGGACCGACCCCCGCGGCCAAAAGCAAATGACGGCCTCGTACTGCCTGGGCCGAAGGAACAAACCGCTAACCCGCCACATTAGCGAGGTGATATCCGAAATCTGGGAAACGACCTATGACCTCATCTCGTCGTGTAAAGTCTCGTGGAAAATCATCGTCACCAAGTCAGGCGTGATGGAACCCCAGGAAGCGGAGTTGTGGATCGCAAAAAGTCAGGACGAGCACAGGGTTGTGACGAGCTTGACGCTCGTGGTGGTGGATGCGAACCCGAGCTTGCAGCTTGTGCCGCCGGTGGTGAGGATGCCGCCTGCTGGGGTGCATGCCGCGTTTTATACCACGCCTGTGTCGACGCCGCAGCCGTTTTCGGTGCTGTCGCCTGAACAGGGGAACAATAACCCGCCTACGCCGACGGTTGTGAGTAGTAGTCATAATAACCCGGCGACGCCGAATGATAATACCAATAATGATGGTGGGCAGGGGGGGGATGGGAATGGGGTCGAGAGGACGGTGGTTGATGTTTGGGATAGTGTTTACTCTGTTGTTGTCGCGCATAGGCTGAGCAATAGTCTGGGTTTGACCGAGATTAATCCTGCTTGGGCGAGCGGGTATTTAGTGAGGAGGAATGCGAGTAGGGGGGAGGATGTGCCTGGGGTGATGGAGGTGGGGTTGGTGTGGTGTGAACAGGTGAATGCCAGGGGTGTTGGGTATGAGGGGGTGCTGAGGGAGGTGATGGGGAGTTTAGGGGTTTGGGGACGTTGGCGAGGGCGAGGGGGTGTATGACGGAGGAGAGGGATCTCAGGCCTTGGCATGTGGGTGTTGTTGAACGGGGGTGTAGGGTGTTGGGGTTGTTGATGTGATTTTTTATTTTTTTATTTTTATTTTTGGAGGAGGGGAGGGGGGGGTGCGAACGAATCGAATGAAAGTGTAGATATGTTTTGTATGGAGCGGACACTTTTTCCCTCATGTTTTGAAATGGCGGGGGTATGGATATGGGTTTTTGTAATTTGTTTTTCTCTGTTCATGAGATGCTAGGGGTTACGGGACAAAGTGTGCGTGCATTGTTTGTTTTGTCTTTTTTGTCTAGCGAGAGAGAAAGAGGGGGGTAGATTTGTTGGAATGCATGAATGGATACCATGTGTAGGATATATAGCCTACAATTTGTCTATAACAATGAATAAGTGGATAGCATTGGTTCAGAGTGTCTATTCCCTACCCTCTACGGGTACCCATCTATCAAACGCCCTTGCTTTCTATCTCGAAACAAGAAAATGACCACCCATCTATCCCAAATACTGACATCACCCCTTAATTCTCCCAAAAACCCGGAAACAAAAATTCGACCCTCTTCATCGCCTCGGAATCCCTCCCCTCAGGCTTGGTCATAAACTTAACCGCCCCCTGCGCGCTCCCCTCCCAGTGCTTCGCCAGCACCAAAGCGCTATTCTCCTGCTTGCACAGCTCATCCAGCACCGCACCAACAAGATGCTTGGCGTTCTCGCTGTTGGCAGCCATATACTTCATCACCATGGCCACATCCACATCCTCCCCCTCCGTGTTCCTCCAGCAGTCGTAATCAGTAGCCATGCAGATCATCTGATAGGCCAGCTCGGCCTCCCTTGCGAGCTTGGCCTCGGGAAGCGCGCTCATGTTGATGACGGAACCGCCCCAGGAGCGGTACATGTTGCTCTCGGCCCTGGTGCTGAACTGGGGGCCCTCCATGCAGACGACCGTCCCCTCCTTATGGAGAACCACTCCGTCGCCCTTCATGGCCGCGGCGCACTTCTGGACGATTGCCGAGAGCTTCGCGTCGAAGGGGTCGGCGAAGCCGACGTGGCCGACTACGCCGCCTTCGAAAAAGGTAAAGGGACGGATGCCCTTGGTGCGGTCGATGATTTGGTCGGGGACGACAAAATCCATGGGCTTGATATGCTCTTGGAGGGAGCCGACGGCGGAGAAGGCGATGATGGAGCGGACGCCGAGGGAGCGGAGGGCGGCGATGTTGGCACGGGCGGGGACCTCGTGGGGGGCGATTTGGTGGTGGGCGCCGTGACGGGCGAGGAAGGCGATGGGGACGCCCGAGTGCTCGATGATGAGGATGGGAGAGGAGGGGGCGCCCCAGGGGGTAGTGGGGGTTACGGAGGCGATGGGGACGAAGCCTGGGATTTGGGAGAGGCCGGTTCCGCCGATAACGGCGATGTGGACGGGCCCTGGGGGGAGGTGGTTATGTTAGTGATTATCATGCCATAAGAGGTCTATAAGGGGGGCGAATTGGACGAGGCGCATCGTCTGTCGCATTGGAGGGAGGGTACATACGGTCAAAGGTGGTGGGGAGAGCCGAGACGGTCATGATGGGCGGATAGGGGCGATTGGGCGATGGGTAGACAATCTGGGAAAATGAAGAGAGTTAAGGGAACAGAACCACAACGCTTCCAAGTGCAAAACAAGAATGCGCGCGAGATATCTGGTATTTGTAAGACACCACTGAGCCGAAGACACCCTGCCTGCTCTGACAATTTATGGCGGGGCTCTCGATGCGAATTTTACCCCGCCGTTGGAGAGACGTTGCGGTCGACGGGGATTCGACAGGGGTTATTATGTGACGCTAGACTCAGAGGGGTTTAGCGCAGAAGGTCGATTTCGAGCAACGGCCAAAGGTTGGGTGGTTGATCGACTCTCTTTAACTTTGATCTCATATTAAAGTTTGTCAGCTTGTTCCCTTTCTTTCCCTTCATCGGTTCAACGTGGTGCTACTGTACGTGTACGGCTAGGGTCAAACCATCGATTCAATCAAGTTTCACAAGCTTCAAAAAACTGTTGCCTCGACTGGGCCATCCATCTCCATCAACCATGACAGGAGCCGAGGCCGCAAACATTGCGGCAAACTCACCACCACCACCACCACCACCACCTCTCGAGCTCGAACCATTACCTAGAAACAGTAATGGACGGCGGCCACTCAGCATCGAGGAGGTATGCTTCACCTCGGCCATGACCTGCTTCGAGGGGTTGCTAAAGCTGGACCCCGCCATCGGCACAAGAACCATGTTCTATGTCACCAAGTTCATTTCACGGACTTTGGAAAAAACACATGCCCTCAAGGATGTCAGGGAAAATCTGTCAAAAAGCGTCGAGGTCTGGATATGGTTAACCAGAGACTTTGCCGCTGCCATCCCCAGTTTAACAACCCGTTCCATTGGACCTCTGGCCAGCTTGAATGATCCAGACAAGGGCGTCACGGCTCAGGAGAGCACAACTTTGATCACCAAAAATTACCAATCTTTGAGGGACGATCTTCAGCTGTTGATCAAGTTGATGCACATTGCTAGAAATCTCCTGGTTGTGCCCGAGCCTGAGATCCCCCAAGATTTATGTGCTGCGGCCCAGTTCGACCAGATGCTCTACCAAACCATCATTCTTTGTGTTAATGTCACAAGTAAGGCTTACGACGGCGATATTCTGGAAGAGGGTGCCAGGCTGAAGTTGAGCGAGATCACCGAGCTGTGTAAGTCCTCTAACCCCAAGTCCTGTAGCTACGGATACCATCACTAACTCCAAAGACAGATAAGAAACTGCTGGTTACGTGTCTTCAACAAGCCCACAACTGGATTGCCAAAAATGACAGAAACAAAATGTCGTTCTGGTCGACTGTTCTTTTCGACGAGGACGCCATGGAAGATAGCAGCCTGTATGGAGAGGGAGAGTTCCGGCCTGATGTCGCCAAAACGGAGGTGCAAAACTGGTATGAGCGCAATTCCGAGTTTTCTCCCAAAGCTCGCCAACTCCTCGTTGAATACGAGGAGACGGTAGCACGTCATGGCATTCCTCCAGGACATTTACCATGCATCTCACCACTGGCCTGGAACTGGCTGCCAGAAGGCTCGGTGAGGGCCCGTGCGGACAAGGCATCAGACAACACCAAGATCACGCCGCAATGGGTAGAGGACGAGCCCGACAAGTTCACCCAAGACCAGCGTTATGGACGCGTGTCACGAGAGGTGGATGTCTGGTGGCTCAAGATCCGCGATCCCAATTACGAAAGCTGGGTGGTTCCGATGCCGACGGTCGAGTTTGCCCAGCAGAGAACAGAAAACTGCAAGGCCAATCTCGTCAACCGGTACGCGCATGCCTACAGGACAGAAGAGCACGAGGTTGAGGACTCGGTGCACTCTGCTGAAGGAAACCCACCACCCGAGGGATTGGGAGAGCAAGATGCCAAGGAGGGTGGCCATTACGCTCATGACTATAATGACGACATGATCGAAGAGGAAGACATTGACGATGACGAGTCCTACGGGGAAGGTCCCATGAGTGGCCTCCTCACCGAGGTGCCCAACATTTTGGATCCCAAGCAGATCGAAGCCCTCCACATGATTGTCAAGTCGTGTATTCTCGACAACGCCGGTCTCGCGCTTAGTAACGCGGGGGAAAATCTGCAAAAGACCAGGTGCAGAATGTTTCTTGCGCTGGAATGCGGACGGAGTTTGCTTCGGGAAATACTCGTCTTCATTGCCGTGTGGGAGAAGTCGGAGCAATCACTCATTTTCCAGCTCACGACGCAGATTGTGGAGGCGATTCACCATAGTGCCCTGATCCCCTACGCCTGGCAGTCGTTGAGAATACCAAAGGATATAATCTCACCCGCTCAGACAGTCTTGCTGCGGCTGGTCAACAACATGTTCCGGGCTCGGAATGCCGATCCACCAAAGGCAGAGTCGAAGGAGCATCTTCGAGATGTCAAGCTTTTGCATTTCCTGTTTATTCAGTTCCGTAGTCGGATTGTACCCGAGTGCGCTGCCTTGATGCATCTTCAGGCGCAGATTAGGAACGAGTTGTGTGATCCATCGGATTTTCCCGTCGACAGCTGGGATATGGAGCGTGCAAAGGATGGGCTGACGCAATTTTTGGAACTCTTGTCAACGGTCAATGAGCTGCAGGAGACGAGGCATTATCTTATCGAGTGGGAGGCGGCTTACGAGCTGATCGTATTGCTCAAGGGGCTTGAGGCCGGTGTAGAAAAGGCAACCATGGTTCAGCCAGTGCCTGCCCGTTCTGCCCAACGCCAGCAGCACGATACCCCCGACCATGACGATCACGGTTACGACTCGGAGGACCACCCTCTCGCTCCCCCTCCCCCGCTTCAGGAGCCAGCACACAAGTTCCCCTGGGCTGGCATAAAAGGCCAGATCCTCCATATTCTGGCCGGTCTGCTCCAGCCACCCAACGGGCGAAACGGTCCCGGCAACCCGGAGGTCCAAGACCAAATCCTCCGCCACAACGGTCTCGTCCCCCTACTCAACTGCTGCGTCTACGACGACCACAACCGGTTCGCGAGAGAGCGGGTTCAGATCTGTCTCAAGTGGTTGATGGACGGCTCCAACGCGGCTAACAAATTCCTGAGGGATCTGGTGGCCATGAACCCCCAGCCTAGCCCACAACAACTCGCGCAACAGGCGGCTCAACAGGGTCTTAGGGTAGACGGTCTGCCATCAGATGTTAGAGTTCGCACCCGTGGGACGCAAGATGAAGCCGCTCCTCCTCCGAGACCTAACCTGAGCGCTGTCCACGCCCCCTCAAGCAGGTCCCTGCCTCCCCTGGTAGCGACGAATGCTGGGCCGGGGAATCCAGGGGGCCCTCCTCCTCCGCCGCCACCGGGACATGTACCTGTCACGGCGGTGTTGGAGGTGGAGGTGGATGAGAATGGGGAGATTGATAGGGATACGCTGAAGGAACATATACTGCCTCCGATCAGGGGGGGTGGTGGTCAACAAGGGGAGAGGAATAGGTCAGAGGAGTTGTTGAGGAATATTATGACTTTGGCGGATGAGCAGGCTGCTGCTGCTGCTGTTGCGGCGGGGGCGGGGGTGGGGGTGGTGGAAGGTGGAGTGATGGGGGGAAACAATAATACTCATCCGAGGAATCGGTCGGAGGAGTTGTTGAGGGATATTATTACGTTGGCGGATGAGGCGGCGAGGTTGGCGATGAATAGTCGGCCTGGGGGGGGTGGGGAGGGGGATGAGACGGAGGAGGAGGTGGAGGAGGAGGAGGAGGAGGTGGAGGAGGAGGAGTTTATGTGAAGCCGTCTGAAAAGGCAGATATAGATTATACCGGCAAATAGAAAACGAACTTTGGGGCCGGACGGAGTTGGAAGGGTTAAAAGCATTGCAGGCGTCTGTTTTTCTCGCGGATTTAAGAGAGTATCAAATTTCGGAAGGGTGATTACATCCGCGCAGTCTATATCAGGGTGATAATATCGTGCGGATCATGCCCGTCTGTCTCTGGAATCAAGCGCTTATCCCTACCTGTCTGGTCGAGCCAGGTAAGCACCATGAATCTGCTACATATCTACCCCGCGGTACCTTGGTACCTTTGTTCAGACGACAGTTCCAATTCACCTACACAGTCAGCCAGCACCAACAACGCAATGCGGACGAAGCTGCGCCTCCATCCAAAAAGGCGGCGAAAAAGGTCGAAGCCAAGGCCAGAAAGGAGGCATTGAAGGCACAGCGCGCCGAAGCACGCCAGGCACCTTCCTCTGCTGTCGAACTTGATGACCCTGCCAAGGGCTTTTATGGACAAGCTCCTACCACGCCCATCGTCTTTTCGTCCAGTGCCGAAGACATCAGTTTTCGGAACTTTAGCGATGGAAATGTAGAAGGCAAAAGTATCATTCTCAGAGCATAGCTCCAAACCTCCCGGACTCAGAGTGCCAAGATGGCCTTTGTTGAACTACGGGAAGAAGGCAACTGGTATGTGATGGCAGATCACCATTCTTCTCTTGGGTGTCCATAACCTAACTTTCCTCCATTGAATCAGGACGATCCAGGGTGTCGTGACGGCCACATCGGAGCCCCCCGAGCAGGAGTCACCCATCATCAGCTGACCGATGGTGAGGTGGATCGCTGGAATCAACCCTGAGAGCTTCGTGGTGATTGAGGCCGGGGTACAGCGACCGATCGAACCTGTCAAGCGCTGCCGGGTGTCGAACTTTGAGCTTCGGATCACAAGATGCTATTTGCTGGCACCAGCACCGGTTATTCTGGGCATGACACTGGCCGCCGCCAACCGACCAGTTGTTGACTTCAATGATGAAGCTATCGGGGCCAAAGCTGGTGTCAGAGAGGAAGAAGAGACCGATAAGGAGGGGCCCCCAGCCGCAAGTATGCTTGTGCATTTGGACAATATCGCCATGCACAAACGAGCTCCGGTTCAACAGGCCATTGCGGTAAGGTCGTAACAGTTCTCTACACAGTGATCTTCTTGTTACTAAACCAGTCTTTTTTTCTGCCAGGACATCCGCATGGAAATGAAACATCTGTTTCGGTCGTACCTCAAGGCTCGGGGCTTCAAGGAATTCGAACCACCCTCTCTGATTGGCGCAGCATCTGAAGGTGGCAGCAATGTTTTCCGTATGCCGTACTTTGCTAGGAGGCTTTCCTTGCTCAGTCGCCGCAGTTCTACAAACAATTCGAGATTGCTGGGGGGAGAAAACGCGTGTTCAGCATCGCATCAGTTTTCCGCGCTGAGAATTCCAATACTCCCCGTCACATGACTGAATTTACGGGCCTCGATCTCGAAATGGAAATTCGTCACAACTACAGCGAGGTTCTCTATCTTCTGGAAGGGGTTCTTTATATATTCCGCCAAGTCCACCGGATTTTCAAGGACGAGATTGAACTCGTCCGCTCCGTCTACCCGTCTAGCGAGATACTTTTGCCCGAACCTGGCCAGGAGGTTCGCCTAACGTTTACACAGGCTCAACAACTTCTTCGCGAGGAAGGGCCGGCGGAGTTCCGTCATGTGCGCGATGACGAGGATATGACTACACCACAGGAGAAGGCACTCGGCGCCTTGGTGAGGCAGAAGTTCAATACGGACTTTTACGTCGTCGACAAGTTTCCCGAAACTGCCAGGCCGTTCTACGCAAAGCTGGACGACACGACAGCGGCAGGCTCAGCTGAAGGTGCTGTCAAGGTCACGAATGCGTTCGACATGTTTCTGCGAGGACAGGAGATCCTCTCTGGTGGGCAGCGCATCAACCATCCGAACGAGCTGGAGGCCCGCATCAGGGCTAAAGGTATTGATCCCGCGAGTCCTGGTATCGATGGTTATGTTCAGGTGTTCCGCCAGGTTGGAGTGCCGCCCCATGGCGGTGGCGGTATTGGCCTTGACCGCATCGTTGCGTGGTACCTGGGCCTCCCGAGCGTTCACCTCGCGGCTTACTATCCGAGGACTCCGCGAAGACTGTTGCCATGAATGGCTGGCTAAAAGTGGGATATTTTGTTTTGTGGTCTAGATTTGAAAGTATTGAGCAATGGTGTTTCTAAGCCATCGATCCAAGGCCAGTGTTTCATCTACAGGCTTGCCAGGTAAAAGATGGGGTATGACCGAAGACCGACAATAGATGTGCTCGAATATGACCAAATGTCATTGTTGTGCTTCTGATATGATTTCTGGGATGCAAAGCGGCCATCAGCCACCTCTCAGCAAAAGTCTCGGTCCAGACCAGACCAGTTAACTTATCACCCTGCACATCAGCCATCATCACCACAAGAGGTTGATGTACACGCTACGAAAGAAAACACTGAGCCCAGAGCAGGGTCCAGGAAATAACCGACAGCGAAGGCGAAAGGCAACACCGGAAGTCGCCCTGGAAATTTGGCGGCGGTGGGGGTTCAAAATGAGGGGTGACATTGACCTGGCCGGACTTTGTTCCGCTGTCTCGTGGGTTGGGGTAGGCGCGCCCTTGAACTAACAAGGCCCGATTTGTCAGACCGCGCCATGCCTTCCAGCATGGTACCATAGCAGCTTACCAAATGCAACAAAGTCAGAAGGATTCATACAAACCCAGACGGGTAGCTGCCTAAATTATTGAACTCGATCCATATCTATCTCGTGATCATTCAACATATATGTTGTTTTATTCTTTCAGGCTGTTTTGCTTGACCACCTCCTCTTGCATCGTGCCAACCATACTAGGACTCTCCCCTGAACCCTTAGCTTTCGATTTCCTGAACAAAGCTGGAATCGTCGCAGGTACCTCGAGTTTTGAATATCTCATCAGAATGGCGACGCTCCACGAACAAGTCAAGGGTTGGCATGAAGGCGAGCGAGCAATCCATACGCTGCTCAAGGTGCCTACCTCGAGCAGAGAGAATCCTACCAATGTTGGCCTTTCCTGGTCTCATGGCGACCGAGTCAGCGCTTCACCCCTTGTTGCCATTGGGACAGTAGATGAGCAAGGTCGTCCGTGGACTTCCATCTGGGGTGGTGAGCGCAACTTTGCACGACAGATCAGCCATGACAGGCTTGCTATGGCAAGTCTTGTCGACAAATGCCACGACCCCGTCGTCAAATCGCTCGGCTTAGATCGTCTTGCGGATGGTGAAGTGGGCCAGACATCTGGAGACAAAGCTATCAGTGCTTTGAGTATTGATCTGGAGTCTCGAGATCGGGTCAAGTTGGCTGGGAAGGTGGTTGTTGGGGCACTTGTAGGAAGGCCGAATGACGAGGCTGTCTCCCAAGTGCAGCTTGCTTTCCAAGTCGAAGAGAGCCTTGGAAATTGCCCTAAATATCTCAACAAAAAGGTCATCTGGGCTCATCTTCCCTCCCCACAGCTAGTCTCATCATCACTCCCGTTACCTAAGGAGGCTATTTCGTTGCTTGCCAAAGCAGATCTATTCTTTCTGTCTTCCACCAACGGCCAAACGATGGACACAAACCACCGAGGCGGTCCACCTGGCTTCATGAGAGTCATCAGCAACACCGATCCATCACCGGGAGGTGTCAGTGGTGCAGTGCTCATCTACCCCGAATACTCCGGCAACCGCCTCTATCAGACCCTCGGAAACCTCCACACCAACCCCCTGATCGGTCTCGCCATCCCCGATTTCGACACATCGGATGTCCTGTACCTAACAGGCACAACGGAACTTCTCGTCGGTGACACAGCAGCCGCCTACCTACCACACACAAAACTCGCAGTCAAAATCACAGTCCGCTCTGCCATTTTTGTCAAGGATGGCCTCCCTTTCCGAGGTACACCCGGTGAATTTAGCCCATATAACCCACCTCTTCGCAAACTCACCACCGAGGCCCCTGCTCCTCTGTCGGCCTCCAAACCAGCCGCCACAGCTACTCTTGTTGGCAAAACGTCATTGTCACCTACCATATCCCGCTTTACATTCTCTCTTGCCTTCAACAACCCTAAGGAAAAGAGGCTGTGGAACCCAGGGCAGCACATCACCCTCGACTTTGGCGGCGAGCTGGACAATGGCTGGGCGCATATGAAGAATTCTGATCCGCAGTCACTCAACGATGACTATGTCCGGACCTTCACCATTTCTAACAGCCCTCCGTCCAACGCGGAACAGGAGATCAAATTCGAAATCACGGCAAGAAAACATGGACCTGTCACGGGTTTTCTGTGGGGGTATCACATCTCCCCAAGTGCAGCACGTTTAGAAATCCCGGTGCTGGGGTTTGGTGGTGAGGAGAACTTCAGGCTGATAGGCACGGGAAAGGAGAAGCAGAAGGTGTTTGTAGCTGGCGGGGTAGGGATCACGCCTTTCTTGGGGCAGGTTCGTGAGATCGCTGCCACTGATCACGAGGTGGAATTGATATGGAGTTTGAGGGCCGACGACCTGCCATTTGCGAGGGACGTCCTGGGCAGGAACGAGGGTATCAAGCAAGTGAAGGTGAGACTTTTCCTCACTGGGGGCTGCGGTGAAGCTGGGAAGGCGGAGATGGCGAAAATCAAGGGGTTGGAGGGGGTGAAGGTTGAGATGAGGAGGCTGACCAAGAAAGATGTTCAGGGGGACTGGTTTGATAAGGAGAGGAAAAAATATTTCTTGTGTGCTGGGGTGGGGATGATGAAGGTTTTGAGGGGGTGGTTGGAGGGGGAGGAGGTTGTTAGTGAGAGTTTTGAGTATTGATTTTTTTTGAGGCTGTTCAGGGGTTGTTCAGGGGTAGTGTTTTGGCTGGCGAGTCGACATGGGGACACGCGGCCATGGCCCAGCAACCATGTCTCACAGGGACTGGGCACTGTCCGTCGCACAGTACGTAATCGAGGGCGAAATCCAACTAGACACCTGTGTCACGACGGTGAGGGTGATGAAACAGAGCATCACGAGCATGAATAGCAGCAGTTTATCTTCACGGACAGCTTGGCGTCGTCGTTTTGCGATACCATCGCCACTGATGTCCCAGCAGATCCCCAGCGGACAGGTGCCTTTGACGTCAGGTGGGGTGGCTCAGCTTCGCCCCGCATTTTTGGGGGTGCTCAGACCTCGTCAAAACTACCCCAACCAGTGGTGTGCTTCCGAAGACGGGGCTTTGAAGAGACTCACTCAGCCAGCCGTTGAAGAAGAGCTACGATGATGAGTCTTCGAGACAGCTTACGTGGGGTATGAACCGACTGCCTGTGATTTTCTAGTAACACCAATTGAATTGTGACTTATTCGGACTTTTTCGTTGAGAGTGCGAGCCACCCAGGTGTTTTGAGTCACTCGACCATTCATTGATTTGAGTCTCGGTTTTGGTTTTCCAGGCTTTGAGGCAGCAGCAGCAGGCAGCCTACCTATGGGTACGAACCGGAGTTGCAACCGGAAGTAAAAGTTCTTTGAAGCTCAGATCCCCTAGCCCAGCACTTGTTACACATAGATTTACAAAGCAATATCTCAATGCAACCCGTGAAGCGAATTGGAGTCGTCAAAATTTGCGGGGTGGTCCATTCTGCTGCTACAGGCGGCCTGAGGAGGGCTCTAGGCCTGGGAAAGAACAATGCGGCAAGCCGTCAAGGTCATTCGATCGGTATCTTCTAGGTAAGACATGATACTGTTGCCTTACACAAACAACGTCAACTTAGAACCCCTAGAACCTAAAATCAGCCTACCTCACGATAATCTATATATTTTTCGGGCTAGCCGTTGGCTCGAGTTCCCTTCTTCCCCTCCCCCCACGGGAGCTGCGTTACAGCACATGCGGCAGCTGTCTTCTTACACACCATCGTGCATGTGGCTGGGTCCCCCGCAGGACGGCCAGTCATCCCAAAACCAACAGCCAAATCCCGAGTGACAAGGCCATCAAGCCGAGCTGGACGCGAAACACCGGGAAAACAAGACGAAAAAGAACAGACTGACACCAACCATTGCGCGAGTTTAAAAGTGGGTTGCGTCTTTTAGCTTTGCTCCTCCAGCGCCCACCCCCGACAGCGGCACTCGCCAGCCAAGACACAGCGCCCAGGCAAAACTTTGTCCATCTCCGTCCAGGTACCCGTGGGGCCCCCCGCGTGAGAGCTCCTCTTAATAAGTAAAAAGAAGGGACTCCGCCCATGCCCCCCGATCGACTCCTCTATAACTCCTCTCTTTTGCGCCCGCCCACTGTCAAAAAGTTCCGATTCCTGCGCCGATCTGCGAATTCCCCAGGAATCCTGTATAAAACACACCCGCCCGATTCCGAACACAATCTGAATCTCGATCGCTCCCTTCCCCGCCAACAATTCCGAGGTTACGGTTCGGCTTCCCTCTGCCGACAAGAGATCTCGAGTGCCCCGCATTCATCCACCACCGGCAGAGCCTCTGCCATCTGCCATCTGCCTGGCCTCCCTCCGAACCCTTCCCCGAGAACACTTTCCGCTGCCGGCATGGATCCCGCCATCATCGCCGCCCGCGACAATGTCATCCGCGCAGAGGTTGCAGAGCGCGAGGCCGAATGTATCCTCATGGCCGCCCGCGAGAACCTCCTCGAGGCCCGCGAACATGCTCTCCGACTCGAGCTCGAAGCGTCTGCCGCCAACCAGGCGCAAACAATGTTCAACACCTTGACTTCGCACAACACCACCGCTTCAGGCACGGCAACGCCCGTGGCCGTCTCGGGCGTCCCGACAGAGGCCTACACATTCCCAGTCGACAAGCTAAAGCGCCGACAAACCCGACCAGGCAAGACGCCATTGGTCTTGGTGGCCTGCGGGTCGTTTTCTCGTCAGTTGGACCCTTTGAGAGTCTTGTAAGGAATGTTTGAGGGTTTTGCTAACGCTGGGCATGGGACAGCCATCACCTTTCTCCACATGCGCATGTTCGAGATGGCCTCGGACTTTGTACGCTTCAACACAGACTTTGAAGTTTGCGCCGGATACCTGTCGCCCGTCAGTGACGCATACAAGAAGGCGGGTCTTGCGCCGGGCCGTCACCGAGTCGAGATGTGCTCGCGCGCGATTGAAAGTTCGCCGTGGCTGATGGTCGACCCTTTTGAGACGGTGAACTGCAACGAAAAGGGTGAGCCGGAATATGTGCCTACTGCCAAGGTGCTGCGACACTTTGACCACGAGATTAATACGGTGCTGGGTGGCATCGAGGGCACCGACGGGAAGATGCACAAGGCCAAGATTGCGCTTCTGGCCGGAGCCGATCTGGTCATGTCCATGGGCGAGCCTGGTCTCTGGTCGCCAATCGACTTGGGCGTGATTCTCGGGCAGTATGGTGCCTTCATTGTGGAGCGCTCCGGGACGGATATCGAGTTGGCACTTTCGACCCTTAAGCAGTACGAGAATAACATCTGGGTTATTGGTCAAGTGATCCAGAACGATATCAGGTTTGTGGCACCTTCTCTCGTGACAGAACTGGTTTGCTAACTCTGAACAGTTCGACCAAAGTCCGTCTATTCTTGAAGAAGGACCTCAGCGTGCGGTATCTGATTCCAGATCCGGTTGTAGAGGTTTGTGCTGCCTGAAAACAGATGCTTTTGGGGCCATGTGCTGACTTGCTCCTAGTACATCAATGAGCACCACTTGTACCAAGAAGGGCCGCCAAAGGAGAAGCAGGAGAAGATCAATGGGTCAAAGGACCCAGGGCCCGAATCCTCCAATGGCAAGCTCATCAAGGGCTAAGTGAAGCCTTGGACAAGATCGACATGACGGGAAATGATGGTATACGGCCGAACAAAAAGACAAGCGTCACCACACGACGAGACGACCAAACAACAGGCGCCAAATGCAGAGACTGCATCACATGCTCCTCCGCAAGAACAGGTACAGCGCAGAGCTAATGAATGATGACGGACAATGGCGCCGGGAGTTTTTCATGACATTTGGCGTGGGGAACTGTCTTGCCCAGTAGCGAAGGAAAAGGGGATACACAAACACCAAGCAAGCAAGCGACTAGCGAGGGAGTTCAGTTCCGGGGTTTAGAGGAAGAGCGAAGGAAAGATCAAAGTAAGGGGGCGTTGGTGGGCAACATATTTGACAATATCATTTTACGGCGTTTATGATTATAATGGGAGATGGGGAGGCGGCAAGAAATTCTTTTAAGAAAGGTGTAGAGGGGTTGGGGAGGGTTTTTTATTCTTTAATTTTCTCTTTTGGATAGATTGGGGGAGGTCTTTTTTTTTTTTGCTTTTTTTTTTTTTGGCTTTTAGTTTATGGCATGGTGTGATTCTCGCGCAACTTTGCGAGGGCAGTTAGATGAGGGGAATCATTTTTGCATGAATTATGAGTATTTTGAAGAAGTATTTGAGCAGGGAAATATGATGTCATGTTGTGAAAACAAGGGTCCGGGCTCGTGTCTCTTGGGGGTTCTCGTGGCTGCAGCAAGGCGGTAGATGAAAGTAAGCGGGAGGTATGCAAGAGTAAGTGGCTGAATACCGATGGCTTGGGTCAAGCTTCTGGTGTTACCACCTTTTATAAGTCTCTCGAGATTATGAAGCTTGGGAGGAAGAAAGATAGGAAGGTCAACACAGGTGAGCACAATGACAGGAAGGAACCAACAGATTTTTGGTTCTAGTTGCTTTGAGATTTTTATACCACCAGCTTCCCCATCCCCATTGGAGGAGCCTAAATAACCAATAAATCTACGAAGATCTCTATGTGCAGGCGTTCCAAAAGCTTTCTCCCGCCCCCCTTCCCCAAGCCACATTTACATGCAAACCACCCCCCAGGCAGCTATATCCAAAAAGCTCTGTCTGTCGTTGTTCCCTAGATTGACTTTCGCTTCGCTATCATGTCGAAAAAAATAGCTCGCTCATAGCTCCCATCCCACACAAACAGGAGTGATTCCCTTAAACGCCAAACTCCATACATATCCTCAAAAAATTCAAGCCCATAGTAATGCAAAATGCTGCAAAATCAAAAAAAAAAATTGTAGCCACCCGGACATCATCTTTCCGTTCCTCCCATCATCCATTATCATTTCACACTTTTGACATTGTCGTTTCCCAGCGGCGGTGCGTGCACTTCATATTTTCCTCAACCCAAGAGATCAAGGGCATTTTTCAGCCCCTTCACTCCCAACGTCTCTTGAATGTTCGGCGCAACAACGCACTATTTGTAGCACTCCAGGTTTAGTCCCTACTGCTCGTGGTGTCCGAGCTGGTCGTTACCGACCCTCGCACGTTGTCTCGCGCGACGGAGACGAGGTGGTAGATTCCAAAGGCGATGAGGGCGAGGACGATGAAGAGGATGATGATGATTACGGCGATGACGTCGTTTTGTTTCATTTTGGCGGTTTTGGGTCTGAACCCTGGGACGGAACAACACTGGTGTGATGGTGGTGGTGAAGGGGACGCTTGTGTCAGTTGGTCCCACGTATTTTTGGGGTGGAGCCTCGGATTCAAAGGTTGGCGGGCGGTGACAAAGTTCGTGAGATGGCGGCTTTTGGGGATCAAAATATCGCTTTTTAGGTAGGAATGATTCCGATCGAAAAGCTGATTTGGAGCAATCTTCTGGTTTGTTAGTTTTCAGGCTGCCGGAAAGACCGCTGAGGAGATCAGACTTACCAGTTCAAGCTGTCAAGCTTTCTCGTTCGTTGCGAAAAATTGCGGGGTTTCGTCGTTAGACCCAATTCCTCGGTGGCGCTCGTGACTTTTCAAAGGAAAACGTGGGAATCGGATTCTTCGTCAAACAGTTGCGACAATTGCAAGATGGTCGTCGGAATGCAAAATACGGTAGATGCAGAAGCGAGAACCACATTTGCGCGCGAATGCGCACGCGGCGGGCGGGCATGCAGGTCAAATAGGAGCTGGTTGCCCCGCCACCTTGATTATTCCAAGTCAACAGAAAAGAAGAGGCTGGTGTCGTAGCTTTGCTGGCTGGCTGGCTCTGCGCCTGCCCAACCACCTTGGGTTGGTTTAGGTATGCAGGGGTAGCTGGTGCACGGACCATTCTGGAGACGTGGTGGACCGATGATGGCTCCACACTTGGGGACGACGACGGATCACCAGCCTCGTTTATGAGGGGGCATGAGGCGGGTGAGTTTTGGAAGGTGTGGCTTGTGAGAAGGAGGTTGAGAAGCTGGCGCGAACCTAAGAGTGGAAGTTGCGAAGGGGCAGAGACGGCTACATGATCTGGCTTGGCTAGTTGTTTTCCAGTTTGGTAGTAGCTCGTGACTGTTCGAGTAGCTCGTAGCCGCTCTCTCTCTCTTCAACATACAGCAACACGTACGTGGACGTGGCATGGACCACATGTCAACCAATTCTTTTCTTTCAAATCTCTTCGAAGCCGCCTTGGACGGCCCATAAATATGACGCCTGATCAATGCGAAGACTTTCTGTTGTGTGTTGGGCGAGGGGGCATAAAGAAGAACCTTGGCGTTTTATTCCCCGCGATCTTTCGTGCAAGCTGTATTAACGATTGGGATGGGCACTCATTAAGAAAATAGTAAAGCCATTTCATCGCCTTCGTGATGTTGGTACTGGATTACAGGAAGACCGGATACCTGCCAGTCGCATATGCCCTACAGATAAAGTCAATCAAGAGAGCATGGGCAGAGCCCTTGCCGAGCTGGCTACCCAGTCGACACAAGTTCCAACATCAACCGCCAAGTGTGCTCAGCCATGGTGATAGTGATTATTGGCTAATGCCAGGACCAGCATATCTTGAGAATACAACGTTAATGAGTATATAAGTCCGGCCGCCTCTCTCGTTGAAATGTCGTAGTTCGCGCTCGGCAATACTCTCTGCTCATCGTTGCAGCTTCCTTCCTCAAAATGGCAACAACTACCTCTGCGATCCCCTCGCCGACATGGCCCTCCAACTACTCTCCGACGCAGTTCACTCCCGCAGCTACCTGTGGCTTTGGCCAGGACCTCTGGCTCGCCACTCTCGACTGTGCAATCTTCAATCGTCAAACCTATGCCTCGACTGCGAGTGCGCCACCCGCAGTTGTAACTGGCAAATTACCCGGCTTCACCTGTGGTCCCGTGGTCAACGCCGGTCGCCCGCTCGTTCACTTCACCCGCTCTGATGATAATAACATCGCCATCACCACCACCACCCGCGGCTACGAGGACGAGTGCTACCAGAACAAGTACGGCCCCTCAGGCGCCGTGACCAAAGCCACCGGCAGCCAGACCATCACCCACTACTTTGCCAGCTGTCCCGTGGGATACAGCGAGGCCAGCCACGTCTCCACCGCTACAAACAACGTCGACCTGCATTATCTCGAGTGCTGCCCTTCTGGCAGTCTCAGTTTTGGGCTGTTCAGCACCAGGACGGAAGACATCCTCTTCGAAACTACCATCTCTGGGACGCCGTATGGGGGTTGGACCATCAACATGCCCGCCTGCACGGCCAAGCTCACCGCGGGCGAGGTTGTCACTGTGACGGACGCTCTTACTGGCGGGACTGAGACGACGACGAGAACGACAAGCCTCGAGTCTGGGGCCACCATCTTTGCCGAGATTCAAACTGCTTCGTACACTGTTTTTGCTGGGCAGCATACTTGCTTTGAGGGTTGCAATCAGCTGTATGAGAGTGTCAGTGACTGGCTGTCGCAGTATACGCCTACGGGTACGGAGACGAGTACCTCTCCTAGCCCTTCTGGGACGCAACCTCCGGGTGAGAATGATGAGGCTGGGGATGGTGGCGAGGATGAGGATGAGGATGGGGATGTGGATCAGCCTTCCGGGGCTGGCCAGACTGCTGGCTTCAAGGTTGGTGTCCTGGGTGCGGCGCTTGCTTTGGCGGTGGGGGTTGTTGCTGGTCTGTAAAGGATGTTGGTTGGGATGATTCAGAAACACGGATTTCATGATATGACTATGATTTGTTTTGGGGGATACTCAGATGTTTTGCTGTTTTGTGGTACTGTGGGGATGTATATGAGTGGGATGGACAGGATGGTTTTGAGGAAGAACCGAGTCTAGAAACATGGCGAAGCATTTGTATAGCCAAGGTAGAGAAAGATGCAGGGATCTGTCGCTGGATAGTGTCCAGCTCCCTTGTAATGCGGAACGTACATTATACATCACTACCTTACTTAAATAGCCACCACCGTGAACCCCGCAGTCGATATGTTCCGCTCGCGCCTTTTAACGAATCTACGGTTTAAAGCTGACGTCCCCGAAGCACCACCCACCACCCCTTGCCCTTTCTCTAGGTCAGATAGTTCCTGCCCATCAGAGGCCGGGACCACCGAGCTCTGCATTGTGGTTGCTCGACCACGTTCTTGGTTTCTCGTTGCCACAGCTGCGAGTAAGTTCTTTCTCGCCAACTCTTTTGCCTTCGCCAGCTTTCGCTTCTCGATTTCTCACTCTTTTCCGATTTGTTCTGGGGCCCAAAATGTTAGTTTCGAGTTCATACACGCAATATCCGTGGGACACTTACCCCTCGTTTTACGCGGCCCTCTGGAGCCTCTGACAAGAGTGAGTGCGGAGGAGACCAGTGGGACGAAGTTTCGTGAGGATAACAGCATGTCGAACGGGCCCGAGTCCACGACCAGGCAAGGGGTGACCTGAACTTGTGTTTCTCCTCGAGGATACCACTGTACATCAGCTCTGTGAGATGGCCAGTACATTGTTGTTTTATTGAAGCCCTTAACAGCTTCTCGTTCGCTCTCCGAAATTTCCACCATGTCTCCGAGATTGTATTTTATCTGCTTCAGGTGCTCGAGAGTGACGAAATCGGCTGCTGACCCGGTATCGATCTTGATTCGAGCGGGTTTGTATCGAAACCGCTTGCCCCCGCTTTGGGTGTTATCCTCGACAAGAACCATCCCTGGCTCGAGTGTAGGGTCCATCAACTGTACCGTTCCGTCGATGAAGAAGTTGTCTTGCCTCTAGTGTTCTTAACGGCTGCAAGGTAGTGTTCTTAACGGCTGCAAGGCGGACTTCTGGATCGCCTTGGCTATTTGCAGTTGTTGTTCGTCCGATAGGCTGAAGCCAGTGCCTTCAGGATGGCTGCTTTTACCCCTTTCTGATTCAGACTCGAATGAGCCTGTTTTCGTGTTCAGAGAAGCTGTAACGGACAGTGCCGTGAGCTTGGCTGTTTGCCGCACTATGAATTCATCAGTGTCAGTAACGCAACCTGGTAATGAACCCCCGTTGGATTCTCCCAACGACTTTGAGGGACTGAAAAAAGGCTTTTACCTCAACTCCACAAGTTCACTCCGTACACTTATTGTATGAGAAGATTTCAGTGTCAGAAAAACAACAAGCTTGACTCTTCTGGGTTGCAATTCTACTCACTCGGAATAGGCATCACGCAACAGACCAACTTTGTCGTGGAGGATTGCAAGCTCACTGGCGAGTTCCTTTTCCTTACTTGCAGCAAAAATCACCAACTTCACCCGTCTCCTCGTTTGCGTTCTCATGGACTCGGGTCACCTGAGAGATGAGCATCTCGACTTTTCGCTGTTGCTCATGATCCGCCACGAGCATCTATTTGACGTGAATGGGGAGCTTGGAATATTCCGCCGTGAAGTGTTTCGTAATATTCGTCTATGATGCCCCGCATCGTGCCTATCTCCTGGTGGAAGAGGTGGACTTTCTGAGGAAAGGTCCCGATTGAACGGATTACACCGGAGAGTAAAGTGCTAATTGATGTGGCAAGAGAAAGCCCCGCTAAGACGAGGAGAGCTGTCGAAGCGGCATCCATTGTCAAGGTTTTAGTTGAACAGTTTTCCCTTCTTGGTGGATTCAATGACGATGGGATGCAGCTACGTTCAACAACCGCCCCAGTCTTACTACATAGCACCTAATTGTAGCCAGTCACCGCTAGCTGTAGGGGACGAGGCTGTGTGGCCGCCCTCTTGAGACATTGCTGCCTGGCTTTGGCCTGGGCAAGTCACAGCAGCTGCAAAGAGCCTATGACATGGCATTTACAGCCCAAGAAGTTCACTGCCTACTCTCCCTTCAAGCTGAAATCATTCAGCTTGAGAAAGAGCTTAAAACAGAGCGCCTTGCGGATGTAGTGTCTGCGAGTTCTCAGGCTGCAAATTATTGCAGAAGCTTCAAGATCTCGCCTGATGCATCAAGTTCACAACACATGAAGCTTGGGGCTATCAGGGCATTAATAAAAGAGTATAGTCAGTTACCTGAATACCACCCCCCCCCTTTACCACAATAGACTGATGCGGTATCTGATGAGCTCCAGATGAACTTCTTTTGCAAGGTGAGTGAACGTCAACCAAACTTATTCTTTGCCTTCTCAATCACACAAAAGAAACTTATCTGACTTTGGCCTTTATCAAACTGAAAACATTCACACTCAACCAAGTAGACAAACCCATGAAATCACAACTCAAAAGTCTCAAATCATGGCTCAGAGACACCCAAGGAGGGAATTCCTTCCTCGCAGACTTCGAAACCGAAACGTGGAGTGACGACAAACTCAGCTCCTGTCTATGCCTCGAAACACCGACCGCCAAAGGCGACCCATTCACCAGGCGGCTGCTCAACTCCGTGATACAGGCCTACGACCGTGTCGTCGGTTGATATATCGGGTCCGGAGAGATGGTAGACGAGGAAACGGGCGACAAATCCTACAGCAGCAACCGGGTCAACCGTGCCAGCAATGTCTTTGTTGCGATCATGGCTTCCGCTCTCCCGGTGCTATCTATCTATGCATTGACTGAGATTCCGTCTACCGAGGCATGTATCGGCGCCACTGCTGGCTTCATCATCACCTTTGCTATGTTGATGGGGATCCTCGGCTCCGCCAAAAGGTCTGAGAGATCATTGCAGCAACAGCTACGTAAGTACAGGTTGGTTTTTCCTTTGTTGCCGTGATCTTTGATACCCTGTTGCTAACCGCTTTGGTCATGATAGGTTTGTAGCAATCGAGGTCGTCTTCATCGGGAGCGCTCTAAGAGCACAAGGATCTAGTGATGAGAGCATCAGTGCTCTCTAGAATCGCCCGGCTTGCTAGTATATACTTGTACCGTAGGATCGCCATTATCTTGTACCAGAAATTACCATTACGCCGAACTTTAAGATGGGTATCACTCAACCAGCTCTTCATCTCATCCTGCCTTGAACTCCACAAAACATCACTCTCCCACTACAGTTCATCACGCCCCCATCTTCCCTCGTGTTCATCACGCTGCCCTTCCCCCTCCTGATCCTCATTCCCCTCTCTCCTCCCCCGTCTCAACTCCTCCCCCATCCGCTCAATCAACCTCTCCAAAATCCACTCCGCCTCCTCCTTCCCCCCCATCAAAGGACTCTTACTCCCCACCCAACTCCACGGTACCACCTTCTCCGTGACCCTCGCCTCCCCTCTATCATCCAACCCCTCATTCGGCCTCCCCCCCCTAAACTTATCCTTCTTCGTCCTCACATGCGTGCTCGCCCTCCCATGCTGACCAGCATCACTCTCATCCTCCCCAATCAACCTCAAATACCACGCCCACTCCTTAAACGAGTACTTTCTCGGAGGGTGCTCCTTCAAATGCGCTGTAACCCTCGCAACTTCATCGATCAAAATGACCAAATAATCCTGCTGGCGATTTGGCAGAGTAAACGGGGCAGATTTCCTTCTTTTCTTCCTTTCCCGGAGATGTTGACCAGGACCGTGGGGGTGGTTCTCATCGGCGGTGTTATCGTCAATGTTTTTGTCATGAGCGTCATCGTTTCGAAAGGGCGGGTTGAATCTAACTCTGGGGGAGGTAGGTGATGAATTCGATGACTCGGCTTGACCCCGCTGAAGGGCTGTCTCGGCGTCGTTTTCTTCTTCCGAGTCCGAGCTGGTGTTGTCGCGGTCTTGAGCCTCGCCTAAAATGCCAGTGGGTGTTTCCTCAATGATTTCTTCTTTAAAGAGCACCCCAAACGAAACATGTTTGAGAAACCGTTTGAGGTCCTTTTTGAAGGGGCGTTCACTAGGGAGGATGGTGATGGTAGCGATGGCGTCGGTGGCGTCGCGGATACCCTTAACCACTGTGTCACCGGCGTTGGAGATCAACACCGTCATGGTCGGCAAAGCCAACAACGCCCAAAACACCCAGAAGGACTTCCCCGCGTTAGAGACCGGGACGATGTCCCCGTAGCCGATAGTCGTCAAGCTCACAAAGCAAAAGAATATCCCATCAAAATACGTCCACCCCTGGTATGGTTCCTCACAGGCCTGGAAGATCCTTGCCCCCCCTAACCACAACGCAGCCCATGTGCACGCTGAAATGGCAGTGGCATACCACCTCCTCTTTTTTGACGTCTCCTTTTGGATATCCCTCATCAGCTTGAACTCTTTTTCTCGCCTCTCAAACTCGGTCAGGCCGCGATCAACCTCGGAAGGCGTCTGCCAGAGCTCCTCGCCCTCTTTTATAGGCACGAGAATACCATCTTTGCCCTTCTTCGTCATCTGCTTTAGCATCCTCCGCCTTCTCTTCTCCACCATCCGGGCGCTAAGCCTACGCCTGCCACGATCAAGTACCAAGCTTCGAATCGACCCAATGACAAGACCGAGGCTGATGATCCCCACCAAAGCAAACGGCATGACCAGTCCCTTGCCCAGACCGGTTTGTGGGGAGAAGTCCCCGAACCCTACGGTAAAAAGGGTGACAGCCGCCCAGTATACCGCGTCAAGATAGTTCCAGCCTTCAATCCTACCGAATAACAACGCGCCAAGGAGGAGGTAGAAGAGCAGCAAGATAGTCTGCATCATCAGTGTCCTTTGGCTAGGGGTGAGCACAAAGTCTTTGGGGTAGTGCTCTGTTTGAGCCCCGAGGAATGTGATGACCATGAGGGAAGCGACGAGGAAGTAAAGAGCGGCGCCGTAGATGCCGTAGTAGAAGGCCTGGGACCAGATGTATTGGCTGGTGGGCTCGATGATCAGTGGGCCAGAGGCGGTTGCGGTGAGAGAAATTAGGCATATGGAGGAGATGTACCATCCCACAATGGTGACTGGCTGGGCGATGGAGAACCTCAGTCGCTGCGTCATGTTCAGCAACAGAGCCATGTTGGCTATGAGCGCGATGAGCAGCTGGATGGCGTTAATGATGGTGAGCCATATTGGGTCCCTGATGAACGGGGCCGCATCCAGGTCGGAGCCGGGGAGGTAGTTCTGTCGCCATGGTCTTGCCAGCGCGCAGATACTGAATGCTGACGCGACTGGACCCAGTGTGCCTGCTATCATGGGAAAGGCAGAAGAGGCGAACCACCATCGGCTGAGGTAGGTAATATCAGTGACGGTCTGTGATATCGTGTCTACGGAGAAACTGACCTCGGGTCCAGATGCATCTGCTCATGCTCCTGTTGTTTTGGCAGCTTCTTACCGTCAGGATCAGCTGCGCGGAGATGTTCATCAATCTTTTCCCCGCCTGCATCGTTCATCTTGAGTCTCTCCCAGGCCTTGTCAAGACCCGAGAGTTTGGATGATATTGCCAAGACTCATATCCGGAAGATCTCGAAGTTCTCGGCGCTTGAAATAAAAGACAATGAATGCATGAGCATCAGGAGAGGGTTGGGGTGAGACAAAGGGCATGGCATTCCAGGGCTTACACGATGCGAAGTTGGGATGACAATGACGTCGTGCCGCCCTGCCCGTCTAGAGCCGGGGTCACGATCTTATCGGATGCAGCGCTGCGATTGGTCAAATTTGTTTGATAGCTTTGAGAATCGACTTCAAACGACAGTTTAACTGTTTTGGATCGACCAAAACATCACTAGAATTGCGACAAACTCATTTGACGAACCAGGAATGGAAACTCTGTGATGAAGTGGGGATGGGAAGGCTAAGATTTTTTGTCTTTTCAGAATCTGTTATCGATGTTGAGATGGCCACTGGGAGCAAGGCGCTGGCGTCCAGCAGCTCTCACTTGCAGAGTGCTTCGCAAATCTCGCTTCTATAGCACTAATGAGTCAGTTGAGAATGTTCAAGTTCAATGCGCATCAGCTGGTGAGATAACTGTGAGGTATGTCTGCTACACTTCATGAACCGGAACCACCATCTGACCGAGCCAGCCTTCACAACATCGCCAAGCATGCATCGACAAAACCTCTGGTTATTGTCATACCTCCAATCCCCCATACCGGAGGGGAACCACATAGCTCGCTCCCAAGATGGCTCCGGGAGTTTCCGGCAGCAGTCATCAACTACCGGTGGAACAACGTGAAAGACCCAGAGGACAAGACACCTCTCAGATGGCCAAGCCCAGTTCACGACCTCACCTTTGGGTACTCCTGGCTGTCAGCCAACCTCGGCCTTCGTCCGGAGAAGAAAAAGCATGTCTTTGGTCGCCCAGCCTATGTCTATGGCTCCTATCTAGGCGCCACTCTAGGTGCTGGCCTAGCCTTTACAGAAGCTCACCACCCCTTTCTGAACCTCGGCCAAGGCGGCATGACCGTCCGTGGTCTTATCGCTCACAACGGGATATACAACTGGCCCATGTTCCTTCCCGACCACCCAATACACAGCTACAAGTTGAAGCCCCCTAAACACGGAATACGCCCATTCTACACCAACAAAGTCCAGTCACAACGTTTTGAGCTCGAGGAATTCGACGAAAACACGGCCTTTGGTTTCCTCTACTCCCAAATGCCCTACCTCTTTCCCTCGCCATCAAACCTTTTTGACCCGTTCGCTTCCCCGACTCTGTTCTTTCAGAACGCGCCTCTGCACGTACCGGAAGATTTCTTCAACCCATCCCGGTTCAACAACCTACCTGCACCGCCGACATTATCTTCGGCAGTTGACAATTTCCTGGCTGACACGATGGGCATCCCCGAGCCTCAACCGCCTCAGTCTGATGACCCATCTTCTTCACAGGCACTAAGCTCGAAACCGCTGGCAGAATTGACATCCCAAGAAATTGATGTGATTCTGGCCCAGAAGACAGCCGAAGCTATGGCATCCAGGCGCCCGAGAAAAGGGTATCTAGTCTTCCCGCCACGGAAATCGACCCTTCGAGTTCCGGAGACGCTGCTTTTGTTCGATTCTGACGATGTCCCGGCTTCAGGGGACGAGAAGAGGATACCGCCCAGGAATTCCTTCAAAGTCCAGGCCATAGAGCTAGCGGGGCTCATGAGACGGAGTGTGAGCATGTTTGAGTGCCAGACATTAGCTAAGGAGGGCGATGAGGAATTTGCGGAGCCGGAGGCAAGGGACAGAGAAGCCCTAAGGAGAGTAAAGACCATGGAGCTTAGTGCCCAAGTTAAAGAGCAGGAGGAAGATGATATTGGAGAGTGGGGACTAAGGGGCAGTGAGGAAGCTTTGGCGGTGAAGTGGTTGAAAGGGGCCATCAGGGAGGATGAGGATTGGATGGAGGACAAGAGAGCAAGGTCTTGAACTTGTGGGAGATATATATATCAGCAAACTAACAATTACAGAGGAAGGCTAAACGCGATTAAACCATTATTCCTGAAAATCCAGCAGTGAATGAGTAGCCTCCAACAACAGAAACTGGATTCGACCGCACACTTTTCCGTCTATCCTTTGGGCCAACTTGATCCCGCACCTGCCTCACCACCTACTCTCTCATCTAGGGTTGCTCACCATAAGCACGTCCATAAGTAACCCCATACTGATGACTCTCAATAGGATCCTCCGTCACCTTCCCACCATTAT
This sequence comes from Podospora pseudoanserina, assembly GCF_035222485.1. Taxonomy (NCBI): domain Eukaryota; kingdom Fungi; phylum Ascomycota; class Sordariomycetes; order Sordariales; family Podosporaceae; genus Podospora; species Podospora pseudoanserina. The sequence goes on from NC_085923.1 coordinate 2,964,847, forward strand.
TCGTCCCAATCATCTGGCTATTCTTCCGTCTCCACCTCATCACAAAAAACGCCAACGCTCCCAAGATCAACAGCCCAGCAACGCCAGCCCCAACTCCAATCCCAATCGTCGCCCCCTTAGACAGCCCACCACCCCCCTCCACAACCTCGGCTGGCTCCGTCGAAGTCGGCGTGGTAGTAGCCCCATCGGCAGTGTTACTCACCGAACTCTCCCCCGTACTCGTCGCCGTCCCAGTCGTGGTCGTTGCATCCGAAACAAAACTCGTCACCGGCTCCGCAATTATTACCGTCGCCGTCCCAAAAAAAGTCTCACTGTCAACCTCAATAATTTTGCTCCCCATTCCCCTCTTAATCTCAAAGCTCCCACCCCCTTCCTCACAGGTACATTTCCCCTTCTTGTAATCATCCTCGCAACAAAACGTCTCCTGAGTACAAGCAGCCAGCTTCCCGTATATGTTATCACCCGCTATGACACCACCCATCAGCATCCACCATCAACAGTTCATTGTGAGACGAGACTTACTCAAGCAAACGCCCCCGCAAAGGGCATTATTCCACCCCGGACTCGTACAAGCCCCCCTCTGCACCTCCCCTAGAGTAATATTCGGAAAACTCTTCGTCTCCGTCGTCGCGATACACAGCGCGTTGCTGAAGCACGTCCACCCCTGGGGACAGCAGAGCGATATCTCGGCGCCGAACGGTTGGCAGGGGTAGTACCCCAAAGCGTGTACTTCACCGGGGAAGTAACAGGGCGCGTTTTCCGCCGCGTGGGCTCCTATCACAAGCAGAAGCGCGGCCGCAGTAGCGGTGATGGATCGTATTGGTGGTGCCATTGTTATTTCTTTCTGCATCAATCTCTGGGCGAGGTACAACGGATCCTAAGGGTAGGTATAAAGATTGTGACAAACTACCAAAAGAAAATCGCAAGCAACCAAAAGAAAACCATCAAGATTCCCCCCCTCCTCCCGAAAAGTCGGCGCCCCCAAGTTCTTATGTACCTACCTACCAAAACCCCCAAGCGCCCAGCATCTGTCTAACCTGCAGCTGAAATTGACATTTGAATCGATGAACAGCCCAGGCACAACCGCAAGGCTCTACCCCCTACCTGCCCTACCTTTTGCCCCCAAAACACAACCAGAGATAGTTGCCCAAACCCGATAAAAAAAACGCCTCAGCTCAAAAGCACCTCCATCCCTTCAGGTTAGACCCCATCTGCAAGCCTTCTGCAAGCCGTCACACTATTGGCACACTTCGAAAAGAGGCGTTTCCAATACCGCCCGCCACCACCACCCACAGGCGGCGCAGCCACGAGATACACTGCCATTCTCTTGATCGTTTGGCAGGTCGCACTTGTACGATGATGGTAGGCAAAAGGACACAGCAGCATGAAAAGTAAAACAAAACAAAAATGTAAAGAAAAAGCAGGAGAAAAGACAGCGTCGTACTGAGCCTCGCCATTCTCGCCAGACCCTGGACATCTCAAGGCGCGCGGACCGCAAAGCTGAAAGGTATCACCCCCGAAAGGGACTAAGGCGGGGAGAGAACCGAGAGTCAGCTACAAGAGCGGGGGATTCATATGTTGCTCCCCTCCATTTTTATCACTCGCAAACCACAAGAAAAATGCCTCTCAATTGACAAAAAAAAGAAAGAAAAAAAAAGAGAGAGGGTTGGCAATGTATAGGCGGGTAGTGAAAAAAACAAAAACCAAAAATATGGACTCGGATACCGGGAGTCGAACCCGGGGCTGTTGAGAGAAAAGACACTTCTGAGAAGTGAGAGTCAACGATGTTACCGCTACACCATACCCGATTTGCACAAATCGTGAATGGTCCGATTTTGGATGACAGACTCTACAAAATCACCCACTAACATCCACAACCTCCGCCCAACCTTCCACACCACCCTTTCAACCTTTCTTCCACCCAACCAACACCACCTCGCACAATAATCACAGCAAGGGAAACAACACAACAAGTAAAAGAGTGTAAATCATCATCATTCAACGCCTTTCTATCACCCCCTAGAAAGCCCATCAACTCCATTCCTTCCCTCCCCTTATTTTTCTCTCCTCAATCCAAACTCTCCCCGGGGTATAAACGTGTGAGGGAAAGTAGAAAGATGCAAAGAAAAAAACAAAATATATGCATGCAAGTGGGTGGGTATGTAGTATTTACAAGTAGAAAATTCGCTGGCGCTGGGTCGAGCAAAATCATCAAGAAAGACAAAAGGAAATCAGGAGAAAAAAAGATCAAAAGAAAAGCCATCATCTCCGCGTTTATATCGTTGGTTGAAATTTTACACAACCGTGAGAATGAAAATGCAAGAGAAAAAAAACTGGTTGGGCAATTTCTCAAGAACCCGTTAAATGGCTCAGTATCTCGACTGGTTGCCTCTCTCCAAGTCGTCGCTCCAGCCATTGTTGTTATGAGGGGCAGGATCCCGAGAACTACTACCGGACATGTTGCCAACGGTTGTATTGGCCCGTTGGGGACCACGATCGTAATCGTAGTCATCAAGGGAGAACGCCCCTGACACGGTATTTGCCCGAGCCGGGGCCGCAAAAATGTCGAGTTCCGGTGACGGACTTCTGTCGGGCTCCAGTCTGCTGACGTACCCAGATGATGGCCCAGGATCCAACCTGCTTACATAGCTAGACTGGCTAGTGGCCGACGGCTGGATGGGCACCGGGGAAGCCAACTCGGTTGTTATGGCGTGCGAGACAGTTGCCGGCTGATCCATGGACTGAGATTGGCTGGTGCTTTGCTCGGGGAATGGGCCCGGTGAGTCGCTCCACATCGTGGCAGATCTCGAGAGGTTCTCGTTGGAACCATCCGTAGCCCGAGGCTGATACGCTTGAAAGGAATTGTTGCTCGTCCCGGAGTTGGACCTGTCAAGCTGACCAGAACCGCCCATGGGCTGCGCCTGGAAAGGTCCGGGCGAGTTGCTCCTCCCAGTATTAGATCTATCAAGGTACCCAGAACCTTCCGCAGGCAGTGCCTGGAATGGGCCAGGCGAATCGCTCCTCCCAGGATTTGATGGATCCTCATACTTCATCGCATCGTCTTCTGCCGGGTACGGGGCTGGCGTTTTGTTGCTCCCTGTGAGTGATCGACTCGTATACTGGTATTCGTCATGGCTCTGTGAAGAATTTGGCGCAACACCGTCGAGGTTTGGCAAAGTCGGCTGCCGGTAATCGTTGTCTTGTTGTGGCGCCTCTATGTTTGGCAGAGTCGGTTGCCTGTAATCCTCGTTCTGCTGTGGTTGGAGGGGCCCACCAAATCCAGCGAGATTTGGCAGCGTCGGTTGTCGGTATTCATCGACCTCTTGCGGTTGGTAGGCGCCTGGCATGGTCATATTTCTCAGCGAACTGTTGCTAGCACTTTGGTGATGATATGGCTGACGAGGAGGCCCACCCATACCCATAGACACGCCCGAACCGTTGCTATCGGCCCGTTGGTGAAAAGGCTGAGTGGGAGCAGTCATATTCCTCTGGGGTGGGAATGGTGGTTGGTGTCCCCGAGGTGGCATTGGGCCGGTGGCGCTGCGCATTGGATATCCTCCTGGTCCCATTCTCGGGGGCGACATTGGGCCATTGCGATACGACATGGTCGATGGGGCAGGACTGGCCCGTCCTTTCGAATAGTCATCATATCCTGGTCTTCCTTGATTGGGCCCAGGCCATCTATTTTGCTGCTGATTTGACCCTGGACCTCTGTAGTTGCTCGTTTCACTCATTGGTGGCCTAACCGGGGGCGGCATGCTGGGCATAGCATCTTGAGAATACATTGCCTGGCCAGCAGTGTAGCCCGCGTTGAGATTCGAACCGTTCGAAGGCATCTTGTTGAGTTGCTGGCTTGATGCGTAACTTCGGTTGGATTGAGCAGTCGCAGTCCTGGGAGGGGGAGGGAAACCGGCTGGCATCGCCGGTCCTGGTGAATCTGAACGGCTAACACCCATGGCGGCAGCCCCACCGAGAAGAGATGCTCTGGCCGAGTATTTGCTGACCGACGTCGCCGTAGTTCCAGACCGAGATGGAACTGGTCGCTTTTGCCCAAGAGTATTCATCTCAAAGCTGCCAGGAGTATTCGGACGGTCGGTCTTCTCGGAAATAGACATGAAGGTCTCGGCTCTCTTCAGACTCGGCATCTCAGCCAGATTATCGTCGGCGAAAACGGGCAGAGATGGCTTCATGGTGACTGGTCTGTTCTCCCCGTTCTTCTTGGCCGCCCTGAGTTCCGCCTTTTTCCGTTGTCTCTCATCTTCCTCCATCGCCTTGTTGATCTTGACCGAGACAATCTGCTTGAGACGCTTGTTGACCTTGCGCTCGCAGAAACCCGTCAAACCTCCATCTTCGCGGGGGATGTAACTCCACAAGAACAGCACGAAAAGTACCCCTGAGATTACCAACGAAAGAAACGAGAAGATCCAAACGACCACAGTGAAGATCATACCACAGAGAATGACAGATTGCCTCGTGTCTTCCGTCGCAAGAGCCTGGATCTTGTCGATGAAATCAGCGAGTGAAGCATCAAAGTTGTCTCCCTTGATGTTGAGCTTCGCCCTGAAAATAGAATAGAGCGTAAGAGCGTTGAGAACCTGACGGGGCCCGGAGCAGAGGAGCACTCGAATCCATGACTGGAAGCTGAAGAAAGTGAAGAGGGCGACGTAGTCGACGCCCTTTTTGCTCTTGGTTAGTTCGGCGAAAACGAGAAACCTCCTCCAACCGCTGGTTGGTCGAAGGCACTCCATGCGCTGAGCAATATGATCGAGGAAACACTCAGCAACACTTCCTCTTCGCATAATTCGGTTGGCGCGAAGGTGCTCGTAGCAGAGATTGGCCACGGAGAGGATGATGCAGCCGGCGAATACCCATTTCGTGACTTGGAATGGGATAAACTGAGCCGGTTCGATTTGGGAAGACCATCTGTCGAACGCAATGAGTTGGTACGCTGTGAAACCATCGACGGCGTACACAGACAACGACAGGAACATGGAAGCAATAAGGATTCCATAGGCGAAGGGCGTCCAACATGAGGTCGACTTGAAATCGTTCAAGCTCTGCATGACATTAGCATTACCCAGCCCTGCTGCATTCAGTACTCAACTCACAATAAAGTCCCACTTCTCGGTTGGCTGGATCACAACATCCCTCCTTTTATGACTTAAAAATCCCATAATATCGATTGCGCAAACCAGGCGCTAATATCCAGACTGGCCGGCAAAGAGTATGAGGGTATCGACACCGTCGATAAACCCAAAGAATGGCGAAATATATCGTCGACACAACCTAATGCGTCGCTCGTTCGGGTGTGGTGAAAGATCATAGGCTCCAGTCCGCCGTTCGCACAAAGTCGCTCCTCGCCTGCGAGAGTCGACTGTGCTTAGGTCGACCAAGGAGCTTCAATACTCCTCTCCTGAATTCAACGGCCGTAAAAGCAAAGAGATGCCTGCCAGCAAACAAAATGACTGAAAAGAAGGGAGGTCAGAAGCCGGCAGGAAGTAGGGCCGGATAAATGGAGGAGGATAGTTCGGCCACGGATGGCCTCAAGAATCGCCTTGCAGGCTATCGTTGCATTGCTGATTGCTGAGTGGGAAGTAGTTTCGTTGATCGACAGTCCTGATGGCCCAACTTCCAGTCCTTTTCCCTGCCACTTCCAGAAACCCAACAGTAGTATCCTTGAATAGGCGCGCGGTCCACAGGTCGGTGGTGATGCCGAAAGGTGGCAGGTTGGTAATGGATCCCGAGTTTGATCGGCTGGGTAGAATTCCAGTCGCGGGTATCAAGTTGACCGATGGGGAAAAAGATCAGGCGTGGGCGGGGTGTCGCCCTGTAAAAAGCACAATAGGGAAAGTTGTCGCGGTGTCTGATTCGAGGGAGTGATGCTATTGTTCGCTGTGGGCGACTGATGAATGAATGAATGGCTGAATAGCTCGTGGTTAGCTTTCGACAGTTGTCCGGAGAGGCCGCCTTTCCGCAGTGGAAGTCCGGGGGGATGAGCGTCAAGGTCAACTCGCGACAAAAAGGACTGGAGGGTAAGGGGCCCCAACGGAAGAAGATGCCGTCCTGGCTCGCAGGGAGGAACCGAGATGCAGGGGGTCTACCACTTGGGCTTCGCAGGCCGACCCTGACTTGTATCTCGACGGATGATTGGCTAGCCTCCGTTGCCAGACGCGGGGGAGGGGAACAGCACCACGCCGCGACAAGGAATACACAAGAAATGATGCTGGTCAGTCACTGTTGGGATGAATATTTTGGACGAGGATTGGCGCTAACGCAGGTACCCCTCCGTTGGTTATCGCTTGTCCAACCCCTTGCCCCCGAAGGAGCATTCTCGCTTTCCTGATTGGATCATGTCGCCGCCGTTGCACGCCTCCACTGGGAGAGTGCAGCCATGAAACAGCTCACCAACCACCGATGGGAGGACTCAAACCCAAGTCCTGAATGAAACACGGAGTTCTTGGGCTTCGAAGAAAAGACGCATGCACGCCATTGCGGGAGCGAAGCATGGTGGCGCTTAGCTTAGCAAGCCACCAGATGTCAACATCATCAGTGAGGCTATTCCGACCTGGGAGCTTGTTCTCTTCATCAAATTCAGATTGCCCATCATTAATGACACTCCACCAGCACGGCAATGCACGGCGGAACCACTCCGGGACTTGCATATGAACCATGGATTCCGCATATACAATGGACCTCAAACAGAGACAAACGACAGCTAAATGCCACCTCTCCCAGCGGCATGCAATGCTGCGCTGATACAGTATTCGGCTCTCATACAGCTGCCCTCACTACCAACCTTTAAAGCCATAGCCGCGCGCTTCACCGGGACCACAAGTAAAACATCCACGCAAGTCACAAAAACAGCCCACTTCAGCCCGGTTCAGTCATCAAACAAGTCACAAACAAGAGAGCTGGGTCATTCCATGTCCACGTCGTACTTCCACTACCAGTCGGAAAATATCATTGTCTTTTAAAATGTTTGTGTCTACTGTGTATAGCCACACATCTGACCTCCTCCTAGCAGAACTCTAAGCCACACAATGGCATACTCCCAGAGGCCTCACCTCGGTCTACGAAACCAATGAAGCCAACGTTATCATTTGAATTCCCACATGATCTCCAGCATGAACATCCTCACCGAGAATCCACCCATTCTCCGGCCCGTTCCCGCCTCCACACGGTCCGAGCCCGAGAGACCCAACCGGACGGTAGACCACACCACCGATCCAGCCACCCAACCACCATCCCAACCAGCTCCTATTCCTCCTCCTCAATAGCCTCCCCCATCCCAAACTCCCTCTCCACCGCCCCCGCAAACGCCGCCCTCAACTCCATCTGCTCCGTCTCCGTCAACCCCTCCTTACTCCCCCTCCGTCGCCTCGCGCTCTCCCCCGTCTCCCTCAGCCTCACCTCCCCATTCTCCTCCACCACCTCATAACTCCTCCACTCAGTATTCCCCCACCCCGTCCCCCGCCCATAATCAACCCCCTCAAAATCCTCGGTCAAAAAGTGCAGAAAACCCCCATGCGTCACAGCAACAATATTAACCTCCCCTTCCCCCGCATGATCCCTCCCCAAATCCCTAAACCACTCCCTCGCCCTCCTCGCCCGTTCAAACAACTTTCTCGGCTCAGGAGCGTACTCACTCCCCGGGCCTTTATCATTCCACCCCTCTTTTACCAATCCCAAATCCACCACCTTATCATCAGGAAAGTCGTCCAGTAGTTTTGCAGGTTCGGAGCCTGTGTCGCATGGAAAGGGGGAGACCTCCTGTATATCAGGCAAGGTAATAACCCTCGGTTTATCAGGCGCGATATCCGGGTTGAAAGACAACAAACAAGTGTAAATCGTGCGACGTAACGGGGACGCCACCAGATGCGTAATCTTGTCGTGATACGGAAAAGATTGATACAATTCCTCACACTGCCGCTTGCCAAGGTCTGTCAAGTCCGGGTCGGGGAGCGCGTGGTTTTCCTGGCAGAGGTTGTGGTAACCCTGCGCGTGGCGGACAAGGTGGACGTAGGTTGGCATTTTCCCTTCCCCTTTTTTATCCAATCTTCGGGGAAAAAAAAGTTGAGATGAACAGTCGAGGTGAAGAGATGGGGATGAAAGTTGAGATGAGATGAGCGTATACGGTGGGTGTGAGCTCAGACTGAACAAACCGACTCAGCTTACAGCCAATGTTATTCAGAAAAGCAGACAAATTGAACCCAAACTTTGAAAAGATGGAAGGAAAATATAAATCAAGACTTTGTCCGCTATATATCCGCGCCAGCTTCCTTGGTGACTCAGAAACCGGATCTCTCACCCACTCACAACCCCACCTCCGCTTTATGCCAATCCCCCGGACCGGTGACGGAATCACTGCTTCTGGAGCCCCCACCATTGTCGGATCCGACCTACGTGTAGTACCCATGACACCCGCGCTCACACGCGGCATGGTGCCTCGACTCTGACTGATCTGTTCCACGGACAGCTTTGATAGGGTGCAACTGGTTCTCATCCACATTATTACGTCAGCGCTTCACCCATTTAACTATGTAGCCGACATGGGACACTTCAGAGGCACTCGCAACAGAGAAACAAAACCATCTAGGTACTCAAATGTCGGTTTTCACACCTCATTACACATAGTTAAAACTATCTATGTATCATGGTCCCGTCTCCCCGCCTGCCAACCGATCCGCTACATCTCATAGTCATATCCTGTCTCACAAATCAATCAAGCTCTCTTCTACTACTGGCTGCTTAGGCGCATGCTGAGGAGCGGCGGGGAAAGACTCTTGGTTGTAGCCCGGAAAGGTCTGACTGGGCTGATGTTGCCAAACAGGCGGAAGCGCAGTTTGCTGAGCAGCCGGATGCTGCCAGTATGGTTGTTGTGGTTGGGGCGGTGGAGCTTGATGTTGCTGCTGTGGCTGCGATGGCTGAGCAGGAGCCGAGGCGGGAGTCTGTGGGAGTGAGGGCTGGTATGAAGAATGCATCGGCTGGGCCAAGTTGGGATACGGCGACGCTGCCGGATCAGGGGCAGAAGGAGCGGGCTGTTGCCCTTGTTGTTGTGGCTGCTGTGAATTGAAATAGAAGGAAGCATGTGGGTCGGCCGTAGGGGTGGTCCCAACAGAGTCTCCCGTGCTGGGTGCAGCGAGCTGAGCTTGAGGTGCCTGTTGCTGCGCAACCTCGGTGGGATAGCTAGGCTGCTGAGCATATTGTGACGGGGGCGCAGACGGTGCTGCTGCCCAGCTTCCCGTCCTTTGCGGCACTTGCTGTGGGGCATATTGGCTATTGGGAGGTATTGCTACCGATTCTCGTCTGTCGTAGGGAGGAGCATACTGGGTTGGAGGTTGAGGTGTTGGCTGTGGGTAAGAGGGATGGCCCACCGACCTCCCGTACTCTTGCGGCTGTTGTTCGCCAGTATAAAAGTGCTCGGCTGGCCCAACCGAGGCTGAGGCGCTCCCTGGAAGGGACGGGTATGGTCCCGCGGGCTGACGGGGTGGGGGAAGACTGTAGCCACCAATGCTGTGTTGGCTGTAGGTTTTGGATAGGCGCTCCTCAAGCATACGGTCGTAGTACCGCACCACGGTCGAAAGCTTGGCATGTAAGTCAAGCAGAGTGTCTGTAGTGGGTTAGCAGGGTACACTTGGGATGGGTCGGGATACTTGACATACCATGCTTGCTCATGGTTTCTCCATAAGTTCGGGCTAGCTTTGGCCGGAGTGTGCCGATGCTGTCGTACAGCTCCTGAATCTGTGGTTCTCGGAGAATGGTTCCCGGCGGTTGCGTCTGCAATCGGTCAACCAGCGTGGCAAACAAGTTAATATTCTCCGCCTCCACAGGCGTGAGCTCGTAGTCATTCTTGGGGAGCGCCAGCGGTGCTGTTGATGAAGACGCGCCAACATTTGTTGTTTGTTCTTTCAAGACTGCGGTGTGCCTCTTCTTTTGCTCCTCCATATCTGCCAACGAGGCGGCGATGGCTGCTTTGAGATCTTCATCATCATCCTCAAACGCCTTGGTTGCCGATACTTGCTCACCCGACTTTGGTTTGCTCGCTTGCGTTCCGTTGCTTGTCGGAGGGACATAGGCACGGTTGTGGTTCTGAACCTCCTCCAAACTCATGGCAAGGGCCTTTTTGAGATCCTCATCGAATCCATCGTCAACACGAGCATTACGCGGTTGCATGCTCGAGCTCTTGTTCTTGTGGGGAAACGACGAGTACAACGAGGAGCGGTCGTTACCAGAGCCGCTCCCCTTCGAAGGGGTTGACTTGTCTGTGAGTTTTGCGTAGCAGCCATCATCGACGCGGACGGCTTGGAGGATGCCAAGATGGGGTAGGGGGAGCGTCTTGCTTGAGCACTGCTGGTCGAAGCAGTTTCCGCAGTTTCGACAATGGTGTTTTCGGTTGGTAAAGGTAAAGTTGGTTCGACATCGCATGCACACATCGGAATCGACCCACTCGGGGGGCTGTATCAGATGTCAGTTTGGGGTGCAGAGAGTAGAGCTTGCCCGCACATAGGAGACATACCGCACTGCTGTCAATCATGCTGCTGGCGACGGTGACGCGAGGGGGGAACTGGAACCCTTCTCTCTGAAGGTTTCGATAGACCTCTCCAATGTATGACAAATCGTAGCGCCCCTCGGTGGCCGTGGCCCATGACTGAATAAGCTCGAGTATCTTTGCGCGCACGTCCGCATTGACGGCAGCCGGTCCAACGGCCTTGAGCAGCGAAACCATGCTTTCCATAAACTCTCTCGAGGCAATCTCGGCCAGGAAATGGGCGCCTCCATTTTTAACACACGTATCGGTGAGCTACGCGTAGACGTCTGGTCAGCTATGCGTTTACCAAACAGATGCCCAAACCAGCCCTTACACTGAGCGCACTGAGTTGCGTATTGGGGTTCTTGTTGCTGATGCGCTTCTTGAGCGAGCGCATCGCCTCCTTGGGCTGCACCGTCTTGGATCGAATCACGTCGGAGATTTCGAGGTTTAGAGCGATATCCTCGCTGCGGACACACTGTTGTTAGCACATGGCTCTGTCGCACAACCAACAGCGGGGACAGCGGGGAGCATGACGCAACACCTACAGACTGCTGCTTGTCGCCTTCTCTACCTGCTCGTCCAGGGCAGTGTTTGCCCCGGAAGACCACCACCCCATCATCGTGAGAGATTCTCTATGGAATTGAGGTAGGGAAGCTGGCGCGACAACCTGGAATTCGTGGGCAGTGGGCTCTCTCTCGGGAGGCTGGGGCGGGGAGATGTCGGCGGCGTCTTCGGTAGGAGTAGGACAATAAACCTGGCAGATAGTCCAAAGGGTCGAACGATGGCAAGAAAAGTATTTGTGTCCAGTCAAGATCTGCGCACTGGCCAGACAGGAGGTGCGAACGTGTGTTCGTGATGGGTGGATGATGGATTATGCATGGGTTATTTGCTGGATGTCTCTGCCTGCCTGTTGGTTACGTATGGGCCGCCCCAGGAGCTCGCCTTGCCAAGCGAAACAGTGGACTACCTACACCTGTCAGCCCGTGGCTTAGGACAGCCGCCCCGCCATCTTGAGGTGTGGCTTGTGCCAGGCAGGCGGCTTTGGAGACAAATAGTTCTAGGTACTTCTGAAGTTTCTAACTCCCATTGCCCACATGGGTGTGTTATGGTATCAAGAATTCAATGTATTCTCAGAGGAGCCCAAGACAGCCCGTTCCTTTATTTGAGAATTCAAGAGTGACGGGAGTGCGTGTAGCTGGTGTGGGGCATATCATGCCCCCCCAAGAACAGGCAGGGCGCCAAGAGCACTGCAAGTACCTCGACGACCGGGGAACCGGGGTCTAAACGACAGTGGGCTTCCACCATCTCAACGACCGCATTCGTCACAACTTCACGACACAACTGCCACGGGCGGGATTCCCCACCGCGCAAACAATGGATGGATGGACAACCCTTTGATCTCGAGACAAAGAATGCGCTGCTTTCCGCCCAAGCTTCACTCCTCGCTTTTCGCCCTCGACCAGACTTGCCGCTCTTACTTAACGACCTCATGCCCTCGACGACTGCTTACGACGACTTGATCCCCCACCCACATATCTGCTTCTTCGCGACACGGTTCTCTCCCGTCTTTCGACTTCTCGAGTGTTCCAAAGCAAGACCAAGGTACAAGGTCCACCTTCCAACGTCCTCTCCATGACAGGGGCTGTCACCATGATGGACCATGCAGGATCCTCGCGCGCGGGGCCAACAAATGGTGGGCTTCCAAATGGAGGAAATGGGACGAGGAGGCCGCTTCCACACATTGACGACATCACGTCGGTTGAAGTCGACCTCGACCCTCATGCTCCGATTGAGCGAGTGGTGCAAATGGCCGAAAACTACCTTCGACAGGCTGAATCATCAAAGACGTTTGGTCGTCCTGACCTTGCCCTCAAAGACTATATACGGGCCAGTATCATTGTGTTGGATCTGATCAAGAAGAACAAAGGCTGGGTGTCGATGCAGAGGGATTCCAGGGCGCTTCATGACCGGTACACTCGTGTGTTAAGGCAGCTTGATGCTACGCATACCGAGTTCGAGAGGATCAAGATGGAAATCAAGGCAGACAATGCTAGGACTTGTGTCCAACCAACCGCCCAGAGGCAGAGTCGGAATGGGGGACATATCAACGGGAACGGTTTCGAAAGGACAAACGGCGCAACAAATGGCACGTCATCGGACCAGAGTTTCTCCCCCTTGTCGCCTCCGAGAACGAAGCCGGTGGTGGGTCCTAAACCACAGGGCCTCCATGGCAATGCAATCTCCAAGCCCTCGGCCAAAGCGCAGGACCTGGCCCAACGGTTTGCGAATCTGAGGACAACGACAGTACAGACGACCCAAGACCCCCGCGTCCGAACCCAGCCGATCGTGTCACCAACAACGGCGGTAGCACCCGGCAGTCCACCTCCATTGTTCTCGCAAACGTCTCTCGGCGGGTTACCGCGAATGCCAGATGCCATTTACAATCCACCCAGGGGCACCGTTTCGAAGGAGGCAGCCGCACTGCCTTCCAGTACTCCCCGTGCCATGTTCTCTAGGACAGGTTCGGTGTCGTCCATCAACATTACCAAAGCCCCAAGACCGTCCACGGCAGGAGAGATATTTTCGACAGCTCAAAGCTTCGACAGGCCGACATCAAACAAGAGAACAAAACTCTCATTACCCAACTTCTACGATGAAACAATTTCCGTCAAGGATCTGCTCCAGTACCAGCAGGCAGGCTCCAAGGAGATATCAATATTAATAGTGGACATTAGGAGCCGTGAAGAATTTGACGAAGGTCACATTCTATCTCAGGCCACCATATGCGTGGAGCCCGAGGTACTATCGAGACCGCACATCTCGGGCGAGGACATTGCCAATAGCATGGTACTGGCACCTGCAAGTGAACAGCTTCTCTTTGAGAAACGGGCCGACTTTGATCTGGTGGTCTTTTATGATCAGGACTCGACCGCGGTTCCCGCAACACCATCAAACAGCATAGAGCACACCGTATTCAACTTTTTCGGCGCCCTCAGCTTTTATGACTTTGTCGGCGAAAGAGCTGCCAAATCACGGCCTAAACTGCTCGAAGGCGGGCTGGACGCATGGACGAGCATGGTTGGAAAGGCCAGCTTGCAGACATCATCAACCATTGATCCGACCGCGAAGCAGGCATCCACTGCCATGACCAGGTCATTCTTGAACCAAAAACAGAAGTATGCTGCACGACCCATCCAGAATCCCGAGGAAGCCAAACGCTGGGAAAAGCACATTTCCGATCCCGCATCCATAATACCCATCCGAACAACCGAAGACTTTCTTCGTCGCTACCCGCCGGTATCAGGACAGAAAGAGTCCATGGTTTCTTCGTCTGCGCCGTCGCCACCTAGCCAAAGTTTAGAAAGTCCCCTCTATGATCGAATATCCCGCGATGAGAATTTCTACAGCTCCCTACCATCCCCACCGGCTCGTCCCGCCCCTGCGGTTCCTCGCCGTAGTCATAGCGGACTGTCAGATGAACCTGTTCTAGCAAAGGCGGTCGGAATCGCCCCCGGCGCCGCAAGGCCCGAAGTGCGGAAGAATCGCACCGGTCTCTACAACCCAGGAGTTCATTGCTTTGCCAACAGCTCACTTCAGTCATTGTTTGCCACGCCTGGTTTCTGCAAAGAGGTATACGATGGATCGTGGAGGCACAACTACAAAGCTCCGAAAAAGCTGGACGAAAACATTGACAACCCCCAACTCTTGATGAAATGTTTGGAAAATCTCTTCCAGTGGATCAACACCGGATCTTTCAAGTATATCCATGCCAAGACCTTCATGGTACGTAAAACAGTTCAAGTGTGTTCAGCGCATCAGTCACTAACAGTGCATGTAGCAATACATCCGTTACATCCACTCCAAATCAACCAGATCAAAAAACGACGGGGATCTTTTCGGGGGGAATCGCCAACAGGACGCACAAGAGTTCTATAACTTCATCCTCACAACCATTGACGATGAGACAAACACTCGTCGAGATCGGGTGACAAACGTGCGGGACGAGTACACACCTAACGAAGGCACCGCTGTCCAAAACGCAGTAAAATTCTGGAACAACTACGTTGAAGGTCACAACTCTTTGGTGACCAAATACTTCCGTGGTGTGGATGTGTACATCAACACCTGCTCCAAGTGCAACCACCAGTTCCAAAAGTTTGAGGTCTCCGACATGCGAATCCTCAATTTCCCTGATGGCGCGTCAGATCCCATCAGCATGCTGAAGCTGCTTGAACAGAGCGCCGCGCCAGAGAAAATGGATGGCGCCAGATGTGAGAAATGCAACTCGACAAAGCACCGCACTCGAGCCCGCAAGTTCGCCCGACTACCGGATCGGCTTGTCTTCTCCTTTCAGCGCAGCATTAATCAATTCGACAAGATGCAAAACATAGTACAGTTCCCGACCCAAGGGCTTGACGTGCGTCCTTATTTTGCCGGCGCGGCAAACGAACACGTCGACCCCAGCGATGAACACTACGAGGATGACATGGTGTATGACCTCTATGCTGTGACGGTGCACATTGGCGAGACAACTACCTCGGGACATTATATCGAGTATGTCAGGGATGATCGGAGCAGTGATCCGGAGAGCTGGTGGAAGTGCAACGATCGGGATGTCACGCCGCTCAAGGTCGGGCCGAAGAACCCAAGGAATCTTGAGCAGCTTTATGGGGATTCGGCGGCGAATGCTACGGCGTATTTGGTGTTTTATGAGAGGAGGGGGACAAGGAATCAAGATGTTTGAAGAGGAAGAGGAAGTTTGGGCAGGTGGCAGTGGCCCCTTTCTAATTCTGGAGATTGGAAGAAGTTGGAAGACTGAACTAGATGATCAGGGTACTCAGGTTTGAGAATGGTGGCGGAGGATAAATGGCGATGTATTTGGGTTTTGTGCTGTTTTTGGAAAGCATCAGGGTGCTTACCTAGATAGGTGATGGGTGGAGCATGGGTGGTTACTTGGCGGGTTGCTGTTTGTTGGTAGCAAAGGCGTGGGAGGGTTGTTGTTTAGTTGCTAGTGATACCAATCGAAAATCTGATGGTTTCTGTTCCCATAATGAACGACAGCATACTTCACTTCAAGTTTCTTCATCTTGATTCAATGGATCCTCGTTACAGTTGACTTCCACGGCTTTCTTCCATTTAATGCTTTTGACAACACAAATTGTCCACAAGCTATAACTAGACGTTCAAAACTTACAAAGTCCCTCAATAGAATCAGGGCAATATTCATATCCTCAAAACCATTGCTTCCAACCATGACGCATTATTCTTCAGGTAAAGTAA
The DNA here is from genome assembly GCF_035222485.1 of Podospora pseudoanserina. Lineage (NCBI taxonomy): Eukaryota > Fungi > Ascomycota > Sordariomycetes > Sordariales > Podosporaceae > Podospora > Podospora pseudoanserina. Next base: position 2,980,658 of record NC_085923.1, read on the forward strand.
TTCCATTGATTAATCCTAACTAACATCAAATATCAAATAAACATGCACTCCAAAACTCCATAGCAATGTCCTCCCAGCATGAACATCGGCTTGAAAACCAACAAAAGACATGAAAACGCCCCGTTCATCACTCATTTGTTCCCCACAACCTCCTCAATCTGCTTCTTGTACCTCTCCCTAACCGCCCGCCTGTTGACCTTTTGCGTCGCCGTCACAAGACCCTACACCTCATCATTAGCCATCCGTTCTCTTTTCATACTCTGTCGAAAGGAAAAAACTCACATTATTCGGCGTCCACTCATCATCCACAACCACAACCCCCGCCACCGTCTCCATAGAGCTCAACCCATTCTTCCTCGCCACCCCCTGCAAGCTCTTGAGCACCGCATCCCTCACCTTCTTGTCGCGGTGCATATCCGCCTCACCAACCCCCAACTCCTTCGCCTTCTCCGCCAGCGCCTTGTCATTCGCCAGCACAACCGCAATCGGCCTCGGGCTCCCGCTGTCCCCATGCACCATGATGTTCTGCACATACGCGGCACCCCTATACACCGCCTCGAGCTTCTCCAGCGCAATGTACTCCCCTCCCTGCAGCTTGACCAGGTTTTTCAACCGGTCAATCACCCTCACATGTCCATCCGGGTCAAACTGCCCGATATCTCCCGTCCTAAACCACCCATCCTCTGTGACAGCCTTGGCGGTTTCCTCCGGGTTCTCAAAATACTCCTTGAGAACCGGCTTCCCCCTAAGCAAGATCTCTCCCTGGGGCGGATTGGTAGGGTGATCAACCACATAATCCAGCTCGGGCAAGCTCACAAGCTTCATCTCCACCGCAGCAGGAACAGGCCCGATCGCCTCCGTCGTCCACTGCAACGGGCACCCAAGTGCTCCATTCCCGCACGTCTCGGTGAGACCATACCCATTCATCATCGGCGCCACAACCAAACTCATAAACTTTTGCGTACCGGTGGCTATCCCACTCGCTCCATTGACGATGAATCTCAGTCTGCCTCCTGTCATAACCCGGACTTGGTCAAAGACGAGCTTGTCCAAAATGCCCTGACCAGGTAGCCCAGTCCTGACCATCAAGTCCTTGAGCGCATACGCCCCCCAAAACAGGTTCTTCATGATAGCCCCACCACTGTTGACCTTTCCTTCTACTCCCTTCCGGACGGTCTCCCAGATTTGGGGGACGCCAACCATGACCGTCGGTCGGAAAGCTCTCATGTCTCCGTAGCAGTTCCTCATGCTTTGATCGGACAGCGTCCGTGGGCTGCCGTACCCCAGAGTAGCCCCAACAAATATGGCAAGATTCTCCAACACCAACTCAAAGATATGCGCCAGAGGGAGATAAGCAAGAACATACTCCTTTTGTGAGACACTCTCCTCCATGACAGAAAACAACCCCGCCACCGCAGCAACAAACCCCCCATGACTAACCGGTACTCCCTTTGGTGGTCCGGTGCTGCCAGAGGTGTACATGATGCAGTAGACCTCTTCCGGATCCTTTGGCGGGTTCCCCTCGACGGGGTTATCCTGCCCCAGCTGCCGCAGTTCCTCAAAGCTCAATACCTTGAGATTTGGATGGGCAGATTTGAAAGAGTCAATCTCAGAGTCGGGGACTGGTTGGTGCGAGTTGTTGTTGTAGATCAAGAATTTAATCTGATCACCAGCTGCTTCGAGCGGTTTCTTCGCTGTCTTGAGAAGGTGAGGGTCGATGAAGATAGCAGAGGCTTTTGACTGCAGCAGTGAGTGCTCTACTCCCGACGGGCCCAAGGTGTCGTACGCGGTGACGATGGTGAGTGATTGGGAGGAGCAGGCGTGGGAGAGAGTTAGCCATTCGGGACTATTTTCACTGTTAATACCTTCCAGTATCATGTTATTACGGAGTGAACCTACCTGGTGGCAGCAAAAATATGCACCCTCTCCTTCTCCTTTAAACCCAGCTTCACCAACCCTGCTCCCACCTCGAGAGCTTGCTTAAAATACTCCCCGTAGGTCAAATACCCATAGTCGCTCAGCTCGAAAAAGGTCCATTCCTTGTCCACCAGCTCCTCTTTTCCGTCGATCACTTTGGGAATTTTCTTGTTCTCTTTGTGGACTTTGATGAGCTTTCTGCTACCGATGGCCGGTTCGTCTGGGTAGAGCTTTGCCGAGCGCTTCAACAGGTCGAAGGTAGTATTAACATCCGGGGCGGGGCGCTCAAGGAGGCCATCGCGGGCTTTGGGATGACGACGGGGGATGGTCTCGTTGGGAACTTGAGGGTGGTTTGGCACCGGGATTGTGTAAGGCGGGTGTTGGACCTTCCTGAGGGGGATCGGGGAGGTGTTGTAGGAGGTGGGCATTTTGAGTTGTTACCCTGTGTAGGGAGAGGTACAGGGTGAGATGTAATAGGTTCGCAGGTAGGCGAAGAAGGCAGACAGCGGTCGTCTGAACTGCGTCGTGTAACCGGCAAGCTGTCAAACTTGCGAGTCGAAGCTTGTCAGAGCTAGTTTGCTCCAAGTCGGTCGAAAACACCTCTGCAAGTCCGTTGGTTAACTAGCCAAACTGGCGGAATCCGGAGAACCTAAAAGCTCGTTTCTTGTCCTTACCAAACGCCCCAATCTCCAAAGCTTGTGATATCGATACCTCGGCTTTCAATAAAGTTGACTTGTGTAAGTCGGCCAAACTGTGGCTTGCATATACGGCGAGGCTGCTTTTGGTAGCGTGACCTGGGGGGCCGTGTAAGACAAGCGGCTTGTATTGGACGGTTGGTTACGTTCGTCAAAAAAAGTATGGTATGCCAAGGAGGCGTTTTGAATTTTGTTGAGAAGGAGCACAAGTGAAGCTTTTAGGATGTGTCAAAGAAAAGAAGCTGCCGGGTTGAGATGCCTCGGTTCAGGGTCATGGGAGCAGTTTCAACTCGGGGAGCTGGCTGTTTTGAGGTGTCCAGCGCAAGCGAGCTCGTCTCCATTTTTATTGTTTCAATGCCTTGATCGGTTGTTTTCCACAGGGTCGTACACAATGACCTCAACGATTTTTGAGCCGCGCGCTCCTTCTATATAAAGGCCCCAAGCAGCTGAGGTGGGTGATGACGGCACATGACAGGCCACACAGGGGGGGTCCCCCACTGTGTCGGAACTTGCCTTGCCAAGGTGCGCTAGAACCCCACCTGGTCCAAGCTCCCCATGTCCACAGATGACGTCGGTCGAGTTCAGCCGCGCGGTTCTCGGGTTGAACCGTTTCTGATGTTGACTGAAGGTATTCCCAGCATACTATGCAAAAAGCTTTTCTCGATCTAATAACCTTCATGGGAAAGGTTTTGCCTGGTGAAGAATGCTGAAATGACCCTGATTGCTTCAGCCCTATGAGCACGCCAATGTGGGGTGTAAGGAACAGGGTTGAACGATGTCCCCACCACACGATGTCATCGATTGTTTGCTGGGAAAGGTTCATGAGGTTGCAGTTTACATCAGGTCAGCTGGAAAGTCTCATTCACCGAATAGATAAGAGAAGCACTCATAGAACAGATGAAAGAGAAGGATAATCAGGGTGGTATCTATTTTCTGCCGAGATGCCGGTAAAGTAAAGGGGCGCACTGTTAAGGATTTCGAACATCAGGCCATTTGAAGTCCTGCGATATACCTCATTCCTCTGTCGACCAGGTGGAGAATTTCATAAGGATCCAGGTGCAGTCTGGCCCTCAATCAGCTCCATGGTTTTGTGGTATAAGATGCGAAAATTATTTGTACATGGGAGCCGTACATCGTACTTCACCCCAAAAGAAGCCCACTCATTCTTCGACGCTTTCCAACTCCTCATCAGTGCTGGCTACCTCCTCTTGGGCCTCATGCCATTCCTCCGCGGTGTCAGTCTCCTCGTTTGTCTCATTGTCGTAAAACAAAACCGCCTCGCCGCCATACTTTTTCACAAGCAACTCGTCAAATTGCTTGTAAAGCCTCTGAATAGTCCTCTTGATCTGGCTTGTCATCAAAGCTAGGCCAATATCTCCAAGGTGAAGTCCGCATATCCACCTGACAAACATCCACTCGTTTCTTCGATCGCTTCAGTTGCAGCATCCCACATCTGATCCTTGATTTGAAGAACCACGACCCGATAAGTTTCATATGGCCAATCCCACCCCATTGCGCTCATATATTCCATCAGAGGCTTCAAGCATTTCGTTGCCGCATCGCCATCCCTCCGAGCCAGTGCCTCCATTACTTCCTCCAAAAACCCGAGCTCCTTTTGCAGGCACCTGTCTCTCACCTCACTGTACAACAGTGCAAACTCATGAGCTTCGACTACTGAGGGCCGCCGCTACCCCGTATCGGAAAGCTCAGAGTCGGTGGACGTCATGCAATCTCGAAGGCAATGCCACGCGGTTCAGGATTGGTTCCCCACCCCAAGAACCCAGCTGACTTCCACGCTCTGGCTTCGTAAGTACTGTAGTGTACAGGCATTGGAATAGACAGCGGCGATGTGGAGGATGTTCCCCTGTTTGTATACTACATCCAGTCGAGCCCCAGCTTCAACCAAAAGTCGCAGACATGTGAGGTTGCCTTGTCGCAGAGCCACGAGTGCAGCTGTCCTCCCAGAATCATCACGAGCTTCGAGATCCACTCCAAAGCGGCCCTGAGAAAGAAAGGCCAAGACCAAGCTGAGACTCCGTGCTTCGACTTGAGGATTCCCAGCTAATATTATTAGAGGCGAGCATATGTGAAGATCCCTTGTCAAGGCATTCACCAGCCAAGGATGCTGCAGCACCGTAATCTTAAGAATCTCTTCTCGTCTATCCCAATCGTGGCGGACTATACTTACAAATAAATAGTGAATGGCAAGAAAACCTCCGTTGTTGTAATTACCAACATCGCAGTTTGCATCGAGGAGGATCCCCACGCATTCTTTGCACAAAACAAGCATAGCTTTATGCAGTGCAGTATTGCCGCTAATTTCGTTGATGTAATTGATGTTTGCCCCATGGCAGATCAAAGCTTTCATAGCGACATGTGCGTGTGCACCTACCGCTGTGTCCAAAGGCGTTAAGCCACAAGAGTCTGGCATGTTGATAGCATCCTGGTGCGCTATTATAAGAGAATGAACGTCGTCAGTAGTGTGGATTGCATTGTGTAATGGCGGCCATGAAACAACATCATCTGTTTCTCCCGACAGAATCATGATTTCTTCGAACAGTGCTTCACGGGTGGAGGTAATACGTGTGGAAGTAGAATCTGTCGCGGGAGGATAGAAGCCACCGCTTCGAACAAGATGAATTACTTTTATGCTGGATCTTTGCATGCATTAGTTACCAAAACAAAACAACGGTACGTATTGCGAGGTGAAGCATAAGGTAGGGATGGCAACCGAAAGGAGGTTCATCGCTCACTTTGGAAGTCCGGCAGTTGGAAAAAGTCGTTCCCAGTAATTTACCAAGGTTTGCAATTCTAGATCTCCCAAAAAGATCAACGCCACCTAGAATTAAGTAACGCAGTGGTTAACAGCATTCCGATGTAGAGTAACATCACAAAAAGGCACTCACATTCATCATAGGCTCGCCAAACTTAGGCACATGGTCACTTGGGTGATATAGAGCACCAGCTTCTGAGTGTATTTCAAGTCGCTGGGAGTCCATTTCCCCATACAAGAAATCCACAAGTTCCCCATAATAAGGAGCTTGGCGTGAAATTAAAAGATGTAAGTGTGCACCATAGACGCCCATGCTCCCAATTGACATTCTGAAGCCACGATAATAGTGATAAAGCCATGAAAGAAAGTTGCACTCAAAGCTTGTTGACGAACGTGAAGGTTGACAGCCCGGGCGATCGCATTTCCATGGTTTTTTAATGGCGCTGATGTCGTACTTGAGCATGAAAGAACCGATAGCTGACCTTAGCTATGAGGAAGACCGCGCCTGCTTCCTCGAGGTATGACATCTGCAACTGCAATCCCGTGTGCATTGGCCAGCAGCCCTCAACAAGACAGTTATCAGGCCATTCTGACCACACCCCTCCGGGAGGCTTTGTGACGTGGGTGTATGAACTAATATCTCGGTAGATGCGGAGTCTGCATCGCCATTTGCTGACGCTTCTGGGACGATAGTTGGGTTTGAAGCGTGGCTCTGTAACAGCTTTGCTATCCCGGAATGATTATGAATGGTCACTGCCCGTATTTCGAGCATGATCTCATGGTGTTGTTTCCTGGCAGCTTCAAAATCAGTTTCGCTGAAAGGATAGTAGTAATGAGAGCCTGGAAAATGCTCACTCAGGTTCCTCCATCGATATATTCAAAGCGGCAAGTTGAAGTTGTAGGTGAATAGTTTGGTCACGCTCACAGAGATGTGTCACCTTTTTCTTTTTCCACATCCATTTCGCATGCTTGACATCTGTCCCACCAAAGCAGCTGTCGTGGAGGCTTTGGAGATCGGAGACCAGGACTTGAAGCTCCAGAGTTGCTTTTTTCAGGTCTGAAAAATCATCGGAAGTTGCGGACCAGGTCCCGTTCTCTGATTGACCTGAGCTTGGACCTGGAGACGAGGAATCTGCGTCGAATCTCTTTAATAGTCTTTCAATCTTTGCGAGGATCACCCGTAATTTTTCCAGCTAACACCTGGTTAGGACGAGCGTTCTTCATAGTGGGTGTCAAATGATGATGGCCATACCTCATTCAGCAGAAACGCAAGTTCACCCTAGCTTCTGTAATAGCACGCAATGCCAGGTGGCTTGCATGCATGGGCTCCTGCTCTTCCAATCGGACAGGTGCAAAAATGCAGATCGGGCTGATTTTCTTTACCTCGAGAAGTTATCCAGGTAGTCGATATGCTCCCAGTTTGTACCACATCACGATATACCTGTGCATGGTGCTTGTTATTAAAGATAATCAAGTGACTATCTACCTAGCCAGCCCCGCGACTTCCATTCGACCTCCCCAGATCTCGATCATAACAGCCCTTCAACAATAATCACGAGTCCAGTAGCCTGCAAACAAAATAGAATCAAGGACAAAGGCTACTAGGAACAGAGATAGGAAAAGCTAGGACCAGAGGGAGAGAGGTTACGAATGCAGATTGGAAAGGCCAGGACTCTTAAGACTTGGAGAGCGAGGACCAAAAACAGGTAAAACTGAATTACAAGAGATGACTTATAATCTCATCATAAACTCATCCATCACCACTTAATCATTTCCCCACAAATAAGCAAAGATTTCCATGTCCAGCAAATTATCACCCCATACCCTTCCCTGATGAGTCGATCCGCATCTCCTCATCCTGCTTTACATCACCCTTCACTCCTGACAAATAATGCTCTTCATCTTCTCAATAGTATCCCACCCAACCTCTTCTATCCACAACACCTTCATAGACCAACCTCCGATTTCAGGATTGTTGATCTTGTTCCGCCCACCAGCCTGAGACGCCCCCTTGGGCGCTTTAGAGATGCGGCAGATACACCGGCACAGCTTTCTCTCACGCTCGACCTCATTTTGTTGCGAGAATTGCGACGGAGGTGGCCCAGCCGAAAGGAAGATGCTACTCAGTTTATCAAGAACCCCGTCGGGCCTCCAATTCTCCAACACACCCCAGACATGGGGCTTCAAATCTTTCCACAGGTCCATGAACAGAAAGTGCTGCGTTCGAGACGAGTTGTCATGTTTGATGACATTGAAGAGTGGAATCTGAGTGGCAGAGGGTCGGTTTCGGTGTGAGTAGTTCACTCGCGCGTAGAGCTCGTACACGACATCTCGGTCTTGGGATGAATTCCGAACGTTCTCCGCGATGAGATGCCCGAGGCGGAAGCAAGTGCGTGAAACGGTGTTATTTGAGAGTCCGCACACGGGAGATTTGTCCCGAAGTGTCGATGGGAAGGGCGGTCGATTGAATGGCCGAACCACAAGCTGGTGAGATGGAGCCAACTCAGGTTTCTGCGAATGAGTTGACAAAATTTCAGGTACTGGCTGAGATTTAGGCGGGTCAACGGAATGGGACCTGGCTTGTGAGGCTAGTTGGTCCACGATCGGGCTCCAATCAATATCTGAGTCCATGAGGTCCTCATCCTCTTCTGGCCCCTCTGCAGGCTTGCCGTGAGAAGACCTTTTAAGGTCCGGATCGTACGTCCCCACAGACGAGATGCTGCTCATATCTCGTAGCACGCTGGTCGGTGGTGATTGGCGTGATGGTCGGTCGATCGAGTCTGCCAACTTCACCAAATCCTCTTCATCGAGCGACGCCACCGAGTAGCTTTCGTCTTCGCCCTCAACTTTCGGCATGTTGGAAAAAGACATAAGATTGACAGCGACACCTCGAGGGTCAAACATGTTGCAATCTGCGTAGGGTAGTTCCTGGGTTTCCTGGTTGCGTTGGGGCCCGTTGTGGTTGGCAGGACCATCCTCCTGTTTGTTGCCATTCTCGCTATGTCCCCATGTTCGAGTTGAGTCTGGAAGAGAACACAAACTCATAGTGTGCCTTGCGCTAGGAAGCACACCATTGACGTCTGTTTGGAGAGTTGCCCCAGGTGTTGCGGGATGACATTGTTGAAGGTAGGTCTCATCGATGAACTGGTCCAACTTGGAGACCGTCGCTGCCAACGACCCGGGGTTTGCGGCATCCACATCGTCTGTGGTCGAAAAGGACCACAAGTTGACGGTGGATGAGGCATTGGCTAGCTCACTCGTTGGCTTAGGCGTCGGATAGGCGACGGCGACGGAGGCATTCTTTGGGTAATTCTGTGCAGACAAATGGGCAGGGAGATCAACATAGCTTAGCCGTGCTTTCTTCGCGGGCCGCCGGAGCCCGAGCTCTTCGTGATCATCTTGAGAGTCTTCGGACAGGTCGTAGGGGTCCTTCGATTCCGAACCCAACTCTTCTGGGCGAAACAGGCCTCCGTTCTGGTGCGAGACCGAAGTCTGGGCATGTCTTGACTTCGGTAGCCTTTGCAATGTCAGTTAGTGGAGTTAAAGAAGCGTGGGAATGGTGGACACGACTCACGTTTTGGTGACCTTCCCAGCCAGCTGAGACTGCCGTTGCTCCATCGTCACCAGCCTCTGTCCCGGTGTACACTGCTTTAAGAAAGTGCGTGTATTCTGTCGACGCAGGTTTGTGACAAAGGCCAAGAGAGCCAGCTGTGACAGACCTCAGAGACACCCGAAAAGTATTCCTCAAGAAAGTGAAATTTGGTCTCCGCCATTCTCCCACACATTTTCTCTTCAGATTTGTGCGATTCGTGGGGTGGTCTTGCCTTTGCGTGTAAGTCATTCCTTCCTATCTTGTCCAACTCCCCCCTGGCAAGGCCCCTGAGACGACTAGACAGCTGGCTGGCAGCTGCAGCCGCCTAACAGCTGACTGTGCTTGGCAGGCGCAACCAGGAGCTGTTGAATGGCCCAAGCTTCGGCGCCATTGACGATGATCACCGAGGAGTTGCGGGGCAGTTGCCATGATGCGAGTTTCCCGGGAATGTGACACCTTTGCCTGCTGCAGCCACTTGAGACGGCTTTTTCGTCTGTTGATGGCCAACTTTCCACCGTGTCATATCCAATGTATTGTGAGCGTACAATATTCGCGTCAACCTCTTCTCCTCCAGGTGTTCTGAACGTTGTGTGAGGGGGCTTAGCACTTCACTGCCCTCAAGCTACCCCGCCATCTCCAGTGTTATCTTATCGCGCAACAACCACAAGGTGCGCCCAAGCCGGCCTTGACAGGACGCTTGCGCATGCCCGGAGCCTCATTATCGTCTCGCCGAAACTTTGCTATTTACGTCGCTTGAAGGGATTTTTCATCTTTTGCTTCTTTCTGAAGGCCATCTAATACCGTTTCTAAACCTCGGTTAGCATCTCGATGAGGTGACATCTCAGCAGGGTGTGTTCTGTCTCCCTGAGTGAAGTGATGTGAAACAACTCAACATGTGAAAGCAATAGCTGACTGATGTGCTAGTGATCCGGCACACATAAACTACTCTCCACCATCATGTTCTCCCAAAAGAAACCCTACACGGCTGTCACCGTCACCATCGAACATTTGACGAGTGAGGCGATACCGGAAAATGATCTCAGTGGAATCCCAGAACTCGTCGAAGTCATCAACCTCCAGGATTCAGGTCCTTCAGAAGCCGCACGCGCCATCAGAAAGAAGCTCAAGTACGGAAATCTCCACCGGCAACTCCGCGCCCTCACCCTACTGGACGGTCTCATTCAGAATGCCGGCCCCCGCTTCCAGCGAAGCTTTGCTGACGAGGCTCTGCTTGAGCGTTTGCGGTTTTGCGGTAAGGCTCAGCTGTCTGACCCGGAGGTGAGGAAGAAGTGTACAGAGCTCTTCCGCAGCTGGGCCGTCCAATACAAGGGCGTCCGCGGACTGGAACAGATTGCTACTCTTCACAACGAGCTTCCTAAGAGAAAGCAGGTAGTGACTCAGGAGAGGTCCAAGGTGATCAAGGAAACATCAAACCCCTTTGGGGATGATGACGATGAACTCAGAAGCCCACCGGCGGCAGGTCCATCCCAGTCTGGACCTCGCCATGGCCTTGAAACAAGGTCAGCCGGTACCGTTCAATCTTTTAGCCATACTTCCAAGGACGACAAGAAAAAGAAGGATAAGAAGGGCAAGAGACGCCAGCCGTTCAATCTCGAGGCTGAAAAGGAGCAGATGAAGGCCCATATCGCCGAAGCCTCCATTGCCTCGATCAATCTTACCAACACACTGCAGACCATCAACCGAGAAAAGGAGCGCATCTCGGAAAATCAGGCGGCGGTGCAGCGGTTTGAGGCTTGTAAGAGTCTTCGCAGGAAGATTCTGCGTTATGTGAGTCCACTGATACATCCAGTTTCGCCAGATTATTGTCTAACAGCAGTCTAGATCCATTATGTGGAATCCGAGGAATGGCTCGGCAGCCTTCTATACGCAAACGACACGCTCGTCACGGCACTCATGACGTTTGAGCAGCTTGACCGCTCCATTGATGCGGACAGTGATTCTGACGATGAACTTGCCGAGCAAGCGCACCTGTACCGAAGTATGTACTTTTTCTCCATTGCAATGGTCTGATTCAAATGCTAACCCATTCTTTAGTGGCGACAGAAAAGGCAAAAGGCAAAGAGCCAGGTTCGCCATCGAGGCCCAGATCTCCAGTTGCCGGTATGGCTAGTCTCAACATTACGTCTCCTGCTCGACCATCAGCTCCACCACGGCCATCCGCACCCAAACCGTCTATTCAACGCCGCGTTGAGCCGTCCGATGATGAAGACTCGGAGGAAGAGGAAGATGACAACCCGTTTGCTGACCGGAATGCCGTCCTTAAGGCGGAGTGAGCATGAGGATTGGTGACGGGGAAGTCATGGCTGGTAGGGTGAGCGATCTTGGAAGACTTGTTTGAAGCGGATTACTATCATTTGGGTACTTTTATCTCAAGGGCAAACCTTTGGCAAGAAAGGTCGTCACCCCAGCTTCGTGACATATCCCTTCCTTGTTGGGTGACTGATCTTGGTGAAGAATGGACATTATGGCCTTAGCATTGCAGCCCCTGATATGGTATTCCTGACTGTTGCGGAGTTACTAATGCTCACTTGATCTTGCGCCGATATCGCTCCCTTTTGAGATTTGTTATGTAGGACAAAGGCTGATATATGGAAGATGGGCTACACAAAACAGGACTTCCATCCAAGTAAACACAAGTTATATATTTTAGCATGACACAGGCTTGCCTCAAGGGCTCGCTTTGCTTATGTCGTTGTACTCTTTCGTTACTATTTCAGTGGTTTTTGGAAGAATATCAGTGCAAATGGCTACTACCATGAACCAACATCATGAGCCTCTACTGGTGTACATGATATCAACGTGGGGTGATGCCCCCGTACACAACCACGTTACGATGTGTACCTCGTGACGAATATTTGTGTAAAATCTCATAAAGTAGTATTCGTGCCATGGGAAAGCAGAAGCTATAAGGGGAGTCCAACAACAACAACAACAACAACAACAACCCCGCTTCTTGGCAGGAGAAGTTCTTGAAAGGTGTTTTTGTGTGATGGTGATACTATGGGTGGGTATCTATCTGCTGTGGATACGCACTTGATGTCGTGTGCTTGTCATTTTGGAGGGATTGGGGACACGAAAATCTGGGAACGGTAGACCGGGAGGGGATATGGTGGATGTGTGACGATGGTTCTTTCGATGTTGAGAGAGGGGAGAGTGTGTTTGATGGATCAGAATACCTATCTAGCTGGTGTTTGTCTCGAGGAGAAAACAGATGCCTGCCGGGGAGTGGCTGTGGAATGGGTAAACAAAAAGGGGGGGTGGTGATGAGCTGTTTGTTCCACTGGAAAGGGGTAAACTAGTTTGTGATGGTCATGGGTGGGGGACAAGACTTTTGGGGAACAGGATGGGGAATAAATGATAGGAGTGACTTGATCTTTGTTGCTGCAGAGCAAAAGAAAAGTGCAGTATGCAGTGGAGACGTGGTAAAATGCACGACATTTGGGGGAGATGACTGCTTGCATTTGCTGTAGGGTCTGGGTGATGTCCACGTCAATGGGGGTCCAGACCTTGGGGTTTGAGTCTGAAGTCATGCCCTCGAGTTGAGAGCATCTCGACTCCCTTGGCGGGTTTGTCAGGTGAAACCGACAATGGGAACAAGCACTGGGGGTGAGACATTAGGGTCCAATCTGATAGGGAAGAATGTGACTACCATTTTTTAGGGCGGTCATTGTCTTTTTTCCCACGATATGCGGGAACAAACAAGTTTGATGGTGGTGGTGGTGGTGGTGAAGGTTGTTCATGTCATGCTGATGGGGTGCCACCCGGGTCCAAGGCTTTCGTAATGGTACCTTTCCCGAAGTCACTGTTGGTGTTGCTGGAGTTTACTGATGGTGGGCAGGATAAAATGAGATAAATTCTATGGGAATTATTTTGCTTGGAGATAACGGTGAGGAGTTGTCAGGTGGTGGGAATACTGACGATAGCTACCCCGCGCAAAACGGAAGCTTTCGATCTGTAACACCCCAAGCCACTCAGCCCAACAAGAGTGAGGCGGTGCTGGATGCTCAGCCATACTTTAGTTTCCTGGGGAAGTGATGGACGAGCTGAAATGGTCTGCAAGTGGCCAAAATTAGATAGCTGGACTTTGCCTTTGCCAGACATTATTGAAGACACCAAAGATATCTCAGGACACCCATAGTCAATGCCATCATTCTTCTTCAGAATACTCTCAGCAACCTCTTCATCATGTGTGTCGCCGTATATGCAACGACATGTAAGCACCTCGTTGTGGCTTCCGGCGCTGCTCCGATAGGTAGCAAGACCGGCCACGAGAAGCTCTTTGTCATCAACGGTGACGTTCCAAATCTTGATCGCAAAGTCACACTTGAAAATTAACGGCAAATTAAATGATAGACTGGAAATAAATACTGGAATAAAATGATTTATCCCGCGGTGGACTCACAACTGACTTCTAGAAGCATATTGATAGGACGATTTAACCATCACATGGACGCGCTTCGCCGTCCCGTTTATCCCTCCTCCGTCCCGCCCTTCCCCAAGAGCTTGACGCCCCCCCGCACTCGGCCCCAAAAGCTCTACTTTCGGGATAAGTTGGTGTGTGGCCGACAGCCCCTCGGGCCATGGTACCTTGAAAAAATGCTGGTCATCTGGTTGCCAACTCATCAACTCTTTTACCAGGTGAGTCGCAGCCCCGTCCCTCATCCATCCATCCATCCATCCATCCATGATATCAAGCCATCCTATGGAAATGGAGTTCCAATTCCATTCCGCCGGCTGCCATCCCGAATCCAGGCTGAAGTTACTGACCGTCTTTTCTTCCGAAAGCAGGGAATTTGACAAGCACCGACGAATGGAAATGCCAATGCTATCACTGTCAAATCATTGTGCCTCTTGTTTGACAACCACCGTCGTCATACATTCCCGCTCTCCCAAGTCACGACCACCTTGCTCGCAGCAATCATTGCATGCCTCACCTACACAAACTCGGTCACTCCAGCCGGGCAACAAACACGAGGAAGCAAGCAGCAAGCAGCCTTGCCCTTCATCCTATCCCTTATCTGCCGAAGCTGCCAAAACCCGCTCACAAAGTTGATATCTGACATGACTAGCGAACAACAGCGCTGCGAAAAGGAGGCGTCAAGTCAGTAGGGCTCTGGTACAGACGCTGATAGGAACGCTTAAGACATGACATGACATGACGCTGTCCCGGCCGCGCGGTTGCGGTTGGGCGCCAAACCTGCCGCACTCTCACCCGTCCGCCATCATCACCTTATCACCTGTCAGAACGTTGAAGCGTCAATCGGGGGCTGTCGTCACGATCAGTTGGTGCTGGCCCGGACGGGGCTGGAACTTGGACACGATGTCTAACTGGCAGGTCACCACTCACGCCTCGGTGTAAAGATAGGTGGGCAAGGTAGGTCGGGCCAATATGGGAGATGGATGGCTTGACGTGGCAGTTGGACCACATGTCTTGCTGTTTTATCTCTCACCGGGCATTTCTTTCTTTTGGCACCTTTTGGAGCCATGCAACCGGCAGTGAGGTCGATGAGTCCGATTTGAGGCCTCAGATGCAGCTGCATGGCGTCTGCACGTTCAGCACTTGATGCTGCACTTGCCACCGCTGACAGACTTCGGGATTTTTCTCTTCTTCTTTGCGACGAGACGCTAGGGATCGTGATCTTCGATCATGTTGGTATCGTATGCAGAGGCTGAAGGCGGATTCAGAAGAGGCCAATTGGTAGTTCCGCATTCAACCGCCATTCCATTGCTGATCCTCTTGGCCAGCTGTCACCTGGGCATACGAATATGCGGTTGATTTGGGCTCTCTTTTCGGCAATTTCTTCTATTCTCCAATGTTTATCTCTTCCAACACAGCAAGGCTTAGGACTCTGATCACGTCGAGTTTTACAGATCGCAAGACAACCAGCCATTGAGCACCATGCCAATTAGTTCCGTTACATGGTTGGAGCCTTCGTCATCTGCCATACTCGGCTATTATATGCTGGACTTTTAGAATATCGACTGGCCTGGGATTGATGACTGCTTGGCCATGCAGCTGGAACTCGGCAAAGCACGGCTGGCCATTGTTGGATTGATTTCTGAAGAAGTACCAAAGACATATCCAGGGACAAAGCCGGGATCTCTGAGTTACATTCCATCAGTGCCCAGTACATGCCTACTTGTCCCTGGGGCAGCACCTTTGGCTTCAAAGCTATTTGCTTCTGCAAGTGCGGCCGCCACGAAATGCATGCGACAGGTGAATGCATTCTGGACGCAGCGAGATTGAACCTTGACTTCGTAAGCTTCCTTCCTCATACTGTAGGTGGAATAGCAATCGAGACTCCGATATCATACGTACCTAGTAAAGTGACCTGCTACATTGAAAAATAGAGAGATCAATGATACTTCTAGCATCTTCTAGCAACCATCGCGATTGTTGCCATAACTATTCAGGATACGACCTGTAACCAAAGTCCAGTACAAGATGTTGTTCTGGTAAGCTCAGTCGTCGGGGGTGGAATACCGGAAGCCATCCGACAAGCGAGACAGGAGGGCTCACCGAGCAATATAAGCTTGTCTCGAGTCTGCCGGATAGCTCTATATGCTGCCCATCCCATGTTGCTGCAAATAATACAATTCGTTCTATATATCAACGCCAATTTCTCGGGTACCTAGATTACCTTGTCTCGTTCCACGTGGAAGTGCCGACGACTGAGACGATTTATCCGGAATATCCAGACCTCCATGCCTCCCGTTCATCCACGGTTTACACCTCTGTACACGGGAGCCGGGTTTGTCGCTCGGTTGAGGAATCTCTCCCGAAGCCAAGATGAGTTTGGTTTCTACCGGGCCGTCGCTATGCTCACATGGCTCGAGGTCAACCTTGACGTACCGAAACATGGGGATAGGTACGCTTGTATGGACTTTGCACCATACCTCCTTGTTTAGTGTGCCTGCAAAGGCCCGAAACCGATTTTGGCTGTTGGTCCGCCAAGAAGACACCATCAAGAATACCACCCAACCGTTGAAGAATAAACATTCATCCGCCAGACATTCCTTGTTACACTTAAGAAAGGGGCTCAGGGGGTCACCACTGGAGAAGTCTTAATGGTGTTGAAGCTCACCGAGCCTCACCTTGTCTCAGATGAGCTTAGCGTGGATGTCTTACCTCGGAGCCCCACATTCGGCAGCCCCACAGTTGACGTCCGGGTGGTGCTGCAGCTTCACGAACTCCAGAAGCAGCGAGCTCTTGGCCTTGAACAATCGAAAGACATTCGGATATCTGAGTCACATGCCAAGAGCTTCACATCGCCGCATTAGCAATCGTTTCTGTATGATTCATTTTGAGTAAGAAGCTCGATTGCCACTCAAAAGGGTAGAAGGGTTTTATTTATTTATTCTTTCTCGGGGTTTCGCTTTCCAGTTTGGTCTCCTTCAACACATTCAACAACAACTGGTCTTGGCGCTGTTGCCACTGCTCACTTAACGACCATCTTTCATTTTCACCACTGACGGTCAATACCTCATCAACAACGAACAAAACACCATCACTTTTATTTTGTTATTGTCAAAAACAATATCTAGAGACGTCAGTTCAACAAGACGACATAATGATACCCCACCACCCCAAACCCGGCACCAGCACAACCCACAGCACCCAAGCAGTAACCTCCCCCCCACGCCCCTCCCGCGTCGTCCCAAAACCCATTCCCCCTCAACAAACCCTCGACACTCGAACCTACCAAATCAACCAGCTCAAACGCCGCTACCCCTCCCACAAGGAAACCTCGTTGCCAGGCGGCACCGGCACCTCCCTCAGCTTCAACCTCGTCCCGTCAGACCCCGACTTCCCCTTTGACCTCCCCCAGCTGGAATGCGACCTCCACATTCCTTCTAAATACCCCAAGTCACCCGCCAAATTACACGTCAAAAACTCTGATATCCCCCGAGGCTTCGCGATTAACATCGAAAAGGGATGGGACAAGCTGGTTGAGGAACGGAAGGGGGGAGGCGGGACGCTGTTGAGTCTGGTAAATGGGCTTGACAAGAGATTAGAGGGGTTGCTGAGCGAGGAGAAGGCCGAGACGGTGAAATTGACGATTTTTAAAGACACCAGACACCTGGATCGGCAGCGAGTGGAGGAGGAGGAGGAGGAGGAGTCAAAAACTGAACCGGTTGTTGTGCCTCCTGTTAGGAGAGCTTACATCCCCTTGGAGACCTTCACGCAAGCCCAGATTGCAGAGGCGAAAGCCCGGCGCGCGCAGGAAGTTAGACAGCTCGAGGCAAGAATGGGGCGGTTACAGCATTATCACCGGTCGAGTGATGGGATTATTTACACGTTGCCTCTTGATCCGAAGAAGAGGGCCGAGTTACCGGGGGAGTTGAAGGGGGTCATGTCGGTGCAGTTGGTTGTGCCGTTGTTGTATCCGTTGCAGAATTTGAGGGTGCTGCTGAATGATGTTGAGGGAGGGAAGGAAGGGGAGGAGCTGGCGGAGGGGGTGGAGGAGTTGTTTAGTAGGAAGGCGGGGGAGTTGGTCAAGAAGGAGGGGAGTGAACAGGGGGAGAAGATGGGGTTGGTGGCGATGGTGAATTGGTTGGCGCAGAGGATTCATTTGTTGGTTAGGGAGGTGGTGAGGGAGAGGGAGAAGAGGAGGAAGGAGGGGGAGGAGGGAGGGGAAGGTGAAGGAGGTTGAGGTTAGGGAGGCGGAGCATGCTGCTAGTGTTGAGAGGGTTGGGCAGGTGGATAGGGGGCATTTGCATGTTATTCCCAGGCCGCCGGAGTGGGGGTTTGGAGATGATGGGACAGAATCTTCTAACTACGACTCTGAGGATGAGGATGATGAGGGTGGTGCTGAGCTTGGGAAGGATAGCGAGGAAATGGGGGGGTCGCCACTGCCTACTCGGACGATTGAGAAGGGGACAGCGATGTTATTCCCTTCGATTGAACTGCATGGGATTGAGCTGCTTCAGGTGTCGGTTCTGAGCCTCAATGTCAAGTGCGATCGTTGCAAGACGCTGAACGAAGTCACGGGGCTGAAGAATAACCTGGATAAGGCGAGCAGCTGCAAAAAGTGTGCCACTGCTTTTACTGTTGGGTATCGGCAAGAGCTGGTGCACATGAACTCCACAAGGGCGGGCTTCATTGATGCTACTGGGTGTACAGTTGCCGATTTGTTACCAAGGTATGTCTTATTCTGCTTTCTAGTCTCTCGTGAGACATTGATTGACACAATCACAGCACCTTTGTCCCAACATGCGGCAAATGCTCCCACCCCTCTCTCGGCCTCGTCTCCGTCCGCGGCGAGACAACGACCAACATCTGCCGGGAATGCCACGCCCGCTTCGCCTTCAAGATCCCCGACGTCAAATTCCTCGACTACGCCCCCGGCATGCACACTAGGCTACCGCCTACCTCTGGTCCTCGCCGCAAGACAGAAAAACTGGGTCTTCACGCTGGTGAACCTCTCCCGGAAAAGGGGTCCTGCCAGCACTACAAGAAGAGCTACAGATGGTTCCGGTTTTCGTGCTGCTCAAAGGTGTATCCGTGTGACAAGTGCCACGATGCGGCTGAGGAGCACATCAATGAGTGGGCGAACAGGATGATTTGCGGGTGGTGTTCACGGGAGCAGAATTACAGTGTGGAGAGTTGTGCGTTTTGCGGAAGGAGCGTGATTGGGAAGAGGGGCAGTGGGTATTGGGAGGGGGGGAAGGGGACGAGGGATAAGAGGTTGATGAGGAGGGGGGATAAGAGAAAGTATAGACGGGTGGGAGGGGGGGAGACGAGGAAGGATTGAGATGAAAGTCATCGGGGTATCCTAGAAGGAAATATTTCTTATACTTAGAGCAAAATTCTGATGCCTTCATAAGTCTCTGTTACAGAGTTGCAACTATCTTGATGACCACCAGCAACCTGCAGCCCCATATGCAACCCCCTTCTCGCCTACCATTTACCGCGCTCTTGGATTCGGCACACGCTCGCTCGGCTGGCGGCAGTCAAATGTATGCATATGCAAGCAAGTTATAATTTATCTGGCGACTGGTACAATGTCTTGCATCAACATCACCCCCTTTTTTTCTTTTACTATCATTTTCACCTTTTGAAAACGCCGCGCCTAACACACCACTACCGGCGGTTAAGGCCAGAGTCTCAGCGTCATCATGTCTCACCTCCCCCACCTACCCGCTTTAGCGTGGGATAAAAAGCACAAAAAATCCGATTGGTTGGGAGACTGATGGTTGTCAGGTTCAAGTCACGCTGGAGGGGTTTAAAAAGAGAAATGGGGAATTGATCTGATGCTTGTTGCTAATCACGGGAATGGGTACGGGAAAAGGTATCTCGATCGCGGAGGAATCGAGATGTGATGAGGGTGCAGAGGGGATGGAGAAGGATGGGGGAATTTTGGGGTGTTGATCTGTGATGGGTTTGGACGGACGAATCATTAAATCCAGATTCTTTTATTTTATTCTTTTGCAGTGAGATAAAATAGAATAATAAATAAAATATCTCGCTGTCCGTTGTTGTTTCTTGATTTTCATTCAAACCAGGCCCGCAACGTTACAAAATGGAATTTCTTGGAAAGTCTTGATGTCTGCGCCTCATTTGTTTGATGATAAAACAGGCAATGACAGCCAAGGTGGCCAAGAGGGGCTGACCGAGTGCCCATTCTTTCCCGTGTCTCCTACTTACCTTTCCTTTCCGCTGACCGGTGACCATTCCCAAACCCTGTCTGTGTTTGGATGTCTTCGTGAGTTGACCTGTGAGAGTTGAGGGTTGGGAAAGCTGAAAGGTCAAAGCTTCGGCTCGCTGGGCCTGCGTTCCGCCTCATTTTTAGTGTCATGTACCAACAATCAACGTTTGCCGGTACCAGAGAAATCAAAATCCGGGGAACGCCTGGGACCAATTCCGGGCGGTTGGTTGGCTGCGATATTGTGTCAAGGCAAGGCGGAGGGAATGTGGGGAAGGTTTTTGGGGGAGGATGACAGCGGCGGGCAAAATGCAGTCTGGGAATCTTGACAATCCAGATTGGGGATGTTGAGGTCCCATCACGAAGTCGAACTGGGAATTGAGAATGTCCAAATCTTGGTGAATGGGTGAACGGGATGCAACGCTGCCGGCTTGGAAGTTGAGACTTTGGTTGGCAAGCAAATAGTCCTGTAATCGAAGATGGTGTGCTTTACTTGTCATCGAGATCACGACAAAACATCGGCCAGGGAATGCCGTTTCTTTCTCGATATCTTGGTACATGTGAAGAGACAAAAGAAAAAGGAAGTCAAAATGTCGTCAGTCTTACTGGATATTTCATTGGGAGATGCCGAATCTCGCAGTAGTGATGTTGTATCACGGCTTGGCGTTTCTGTATCTTCAAAAAAAAAAAAAAAAAAAAAAAAACTGGGAATAAGGTTGGCGAGGGGGTACATGGTGGGTTTTGACAGGTTACCCAAAATTGGAAATTGATCGTCGAGTTTTCCACGTTTGGCTTTGAAGAGCAAGTCTTGGGCTCTTGGATGGCTTTCTTGGGGCTAGGGCTGCTGTGAGGGGTGGAAAGGCACGGATTGATGGCTGGTAGATCTTGCGAGGTACGAGTGTCAATGTCGAAGTACAAAGGCTGAGGATAGAGGCGTGCAGAGTACACGGCAATCAGGACCCGGATTTCTGCAAGATAATCACATAATGGAGAGATTCTTTTGCCCGTTTTGGAACCGAGAGTTTTGATGCCGATGATTTCGTAGAATGAAGGTTGTTGTTG
This sequence comes from Podospora pseudoanserina, assembly GCF_035222485.1. Classification (NCBI taxonomy): domain Eukaryota; kingdom Fungi; phylum Ascomycota; class Sordariomycetes; order Sordariales; family Podosporaceae; genus Podospora; species Podospora pseudoanserina. Next base: position 3,001,364 of record NC_085923.1, read on the forward strand.
TGATTATATGTTGTGGAGTTCTTATGCTGTCGTTGTCCGCCTGGACGCCGAGGCCCCCACCTTCCGTGCCGGTGCCGGCGCCGGAAGCCACTGCGATAATAGATAAAATATCCGAGACCAGCGCTTTATAGAAGGTGCTCTTGGCTATCTGGTATCGAGTTCGAATGACCGCTTTGAACAACGCAATTTCTGTTTTTCTCCTGCCGACCAGCTTGTAGATGGATATAGTTCTGACGGCCATGCATTGCAAATCATGGTCTATGCCGTCAACCCCGTCAATCAGTGGCATCGAAGGAGTCGGAAACGCCAATTACTTCATGTGTAACTTGGGATCGTCCCGACCACGCGGTCAAATCCGGAACGGGGGTGCAGCAGCCCAAACCCACCAGCATTGACATCATCTTGTCATTCCTCACCATGGTGAGCTCCACCAAATGTTACACAGCACAAGAGGTGAGTGAATCGGCTGCAAGGAAGAGCCTCATATATCGAATGTCACTCTGAGTATCTCGATGCTGAAGCAACTCAACCGGAGATTGAGTGAGCAGTGATCTTCACTCCCACACTCGCTCCGCGTGACCGTCCAGACACCGCTGTGCCCGTTTTACAGGCATCAAGATCTTCAAAAAACGGTCGCCGAGTTTCTTCGCCAGGGTAAAGAATTCTGGCACATGAGTCTTTAAGGCATCAAAGCGGCATCACCGAAAGCCACACTCGGGCACCATGAACCCGAAGAACGGAAATGCTTCTCGAAGAGGGATGGAAGTGATTCAGATTCATCGCTTGGGCGCATCTGATCACGAAGAGTTGAACTAGGTGAAGCGTAACAGAAACGAAAGCTGCCCTAACAAGCAAAAAGCGCCGAGTGACCACAACAGCCAAGCCTTAAAATGAAGCCGTCGTCAACACCCCTTGCTGTTCGCCGCTCAGGCCTCGAGTGGTTGGACTTCCAAAGCCCTTCTAGAAGGCCCGAGAGTGGTGATAGCAGGGGCATTAGCTTCACTTGCACCGTTTCCGGAAGGTGAGCCTTTACATCCTATTGGTCCCAAGCTGTCGAGCTAGGGAAGACAGGGGTTCCTTGAGGCTCTCTGGCGCCTTGGTGTTTGGTGTCAAAACATCTTCAGGGGGAGATAAAATGAAATAATAGGGAGAATGAAATTATTGGGACCGTTTTCTTGATTTTTTTTATTTATTTTTTTATTTCATTTTTTTATTTTTTTTTTATTTTGTCACAAGATCACAAGCTTCTCCATCACTCCACCCTCATTTCTTTCGTCTCAGATTGCCGGCAAGCCCTACGTCAAGGGGAGTGGGGTGGCACAAACCACTGCCTTGGGCCTCACACATGAACCACGTGGATTTTGGATGCTGATGTCATTGATGATAACGGTACCTTTGACGGTGTATACAGGTGACAAGCAAATGAATGAGAGACAGGAAGTAAGTGGTGTGCTAATGAATTGAGGTGGTGTTGAGCATTGCTGAGCGACTTCATCGGCCATGACTGATGCTTCACGTGTCTCGGTGCACCTTCCCGGAGTTGCACCGCTTGAATGGGAGGCTCTTTCCCTTGCTCCGATGCCACAGCTCGGCCGCCCAATCACCCCGCCTTTTGGGAACTGTCAGCTGTCAACCAACTTCAAGCACGCGACCACCCCTCTGACGTAGATGTTCCCCATCGACGATGATACTCGAAAGAGTCAATTCTTCTGGCGACAGTCATCCAGTACGAAGTACCGGTATGCCGAAACTAGTCCCAAGGTGACTGTGGTCCTCTCGCCATACTGCTGAAACGCATGTGTTCTTGATCGGGTTGTATTCGTGATCATTGTGCCATGTATTCATATGTGCTTATGCTAGATCGTGATCTGATAGGGCATCAAATCATTACCTACCAGTCTATCCCAAAGTTGCTCCAGAACGCCGCCCAATGTAGTTGGCCAGTCATGCCGGGTATCAACAAGCTTCTGATGGGCCAATCAACTCCAAGTAAACAAAATAGCCACCCAGTTGTCAATTCTCGTTTCTCGGTATGCCTTTATCGTCTCTTAGGTATCAGACTTTGGAGTCCTGAGAAGCGACGGTGCTCGAGTTTGCCCTCTTCTCCGGTCCGTTGGCTGCAACTCTCTCTGTGCCTGGGCCCTCGGCGGAGGGATCCCTCAGAAGAGGGAATTTGCAGACGCAGTTGTAGAGACCAACTATCCCGGACAGGGCACAGCAAATGACCCAAAGCACGCGAAGAGCATCGATGATGGCTTTCCGGCAGTTGGGATCCCGCTTGATCTCTTCAATCATTCTCAAGATTTCTTCAGAGTTCATCTCCCCGCCTACCTGCCGGAGCCTCTGGTTCATGGTGTAGCTGAAGACAGTTGTGCCAATGGCAATACCAAGACACATTCCAGCCGACCTGGCCTGTAAGCCCATGGCAATTGCATGGCCGTTAAGTTCACGCTTTGTCGCCGCGAGAAGCGAAACATTGAGCGCTGCCATCAAGATGCCTGCCGCCAAACCAACACCGCAGTTGACGATGACCAACCATGGCAGAGGGGTGTTGTCGTCCATGAACCACAGAAGGCCGAGTGAGAGAACAGCTAATGGCCAGCCTACCGAGACAGCCTCCCGGATTCGATTCGTCCGACGCATCACCAAGCCGCACACCAGGGCCGCAATGGGTATGCTCACTGTTTCTGGAAGGACTGCGACGCTGGTTTCCATCTTACCATAGCCCCGCACACCTTCCCAGAAGAGGACGAGATGGAACAAGAGTATGTTCAGACAGATGCCGCAGACCGTCAGGCCGAGGATGGCTGAGACGGTGACATGCTTACTGAAAATCTCGGGCCGGAACATTGGGCGCCTCGCAAAGAACCGTTGATGCACCGCCAGTGTCGCCAACCCAATGACGCCCGATGCTAACGGTACCAAAGCCTGGACGGATATCCACGGGAAAAGCGTCGGAGCCATGACAAATGGCGAGAGGAATGACAGGGCAGACGGGATGAATATTCCGATACCGATCCAGTCGACACTTTTCAGACTTTTTCGAATGCCTAGCTCAGGTCTGTCAAACCCGAGCAGGAATGCCAGACCGATAGCAGAGATGACAAGCAGCGGGAGGTTCATGAAGAACAACATTCTCTATTGATATGTTAGCCACCGACAGGTTCGCATCCCGCACGATACATACCCAAGATTTGAGCCTGATGTATGCCGTTCCGATGATTGGTCCGCAGGCAAGACCGACAGCGGTGACAGCATTTTGGGTTGCCAGCCAGATGGCTCGATCTTGGATAGGCACGAGGTCGGTCAGGATAATAGCAGAGAGAACCGAGCCGGCGTTGGCAAATCCTTGAAAAGCACGGCCGGCAAGAAGGACGGCGATACTGTTTGCCGTTCCAGCGATGACTGTCCCGGCGGCTGCAAAAGTCAATACTAGCAGAAACGCTGGCTTTCTTCCGACGACATGGGAGATTTCTGCAACGGGCTGTTGGAAGATGGTGGCGCTCAGGTAGTATATGGTGCCCATGGAAAACACTTCCGTTCTCGTCGCGTTCAAGTCTCTCGCAATATCCTATGTTTTGCTGTTAGTCTTGCGGTGCTGGAGTCAACACAGGGAAGAGTCCCTACCGGCACGGCCACAGCTACCGAGGTCATGTCAAGATGAACAATGAACTGTATCAGGAGAAGAAACAGGAATATCGCCGCACGCCGTGTGCGAGAAACATGGTGGTGTCCCGGTTCCCCATCCTGCGTAGGCGTCGCAGCCATGATTGAGGCCGCTGTTGTTTTGAGCATGACAATGGAACCTCGGCCGGAGAACGGCTCCGTCTGACTTGATGGAGATTCCTTATCCATAGTGGCGGACTTACCTGCCTGTTACCTTGATGGTCGAAATATGGTTCTTGAGGCTCAACCAAGGGCGGAAGGCGTGCCATGGAAACCAGAAACTCAATTCACTCTCGTATTGACAGAGACACGCCTTTGTATAAGAAGGCTACTTCCTCCTGTGCCGACCTGGTCCCAACACTGCAAACAACACGAGAAATTGCTGGATTACCTGGTTTTGAAGCTGACTTGGAGTTGGAACCTAATCGGAAGATCGATGGAGCTAGCAGCGATATCCGATGCTTCCCATTGCCTGCGGATCTGGCTAGCAACAGCCACTCTGGCGGCTTTCAAGACCCGGCCGGTCATGGACTATTGAGCACCGGACAATTGCACGTGGCTGTGGGATGGATACGCCAGTGACGCCCAATCAAGAGGTTCCGGTTTTGTTGGGTGGGGGTACCCTTCCACGAGAATACGTCCGTCTGATATTTCATTGTTTACTTATGATCTTGAGGGCAACTGAGCCTGATCTGAAGAAGCCATCAGTTCGATCCGATCTAATCACATGAGACAGCATACTGCTATATCCGGGGCGCTTTGCCACGGGATAGTAGACTGACAGCTGAGCCGCCATTCAGTACAAGAGAGCTATCTTGAGAATCACTGTCATCGTTCAGTGGACCTCCGGACTACAACGACAACAACAAACCCACACAGCACCGGACTTCTTGTTTCCGGGCGTAACTCTAATAGGTCGTATTGCTTTCCGAGTCGCCCAAAGCCTCGTGTTTCCGCCGCTTGCTTGACCGCCAGGGTTCTCACCTTGCGTCCTGTCCACACCTTGATGAGTCTCCGGTCAACACTTGACCACACTTGATCATCCCACTTGACTGCGATCTTTCCACGTTGAAGGAAAGAGTGCAATTCTTCGACCCGGGCTCTTTTATCCCACGTCTAGGGTGTCTCGAACCGATTTCATCGAAGATATCAACGCTACAGCTCGCTCTTCATCAACCATCTCTCTACTCTTCATTACCTTCTCCCCTTCTATTCTCTTATACTCTTTGATCCAAAGGTGCATGACTCGTCCTTTACCATGGATCCAAACGCCACGTGCACAAACAACCGACCAGAGGTTCCGTTCATACCGTTCCTCGCCGGCTTAACGGCTTGGGCCGTGGTCAGATACGTTCTTGAAGGCATCGTCAAGCGGTTTAACCCCAAGTTCGACAAATTTCTTCGAGAGGACATCCGTCGCAGGTACAACTTCTACTTCAGCACTTGGCTGGGCACCATCGCCAAGGTCATCTCGGTTGTCTCATGCACAGCAGCCCTGGCGAGCACCCCGGCCGAGGGGGACCTCTACGGGCTTGTGCGTCCACTCAACACAGCGGAGCAATGGTGCTGGGGTTGCCGGGCCGTCCTCTACATCCAGGAGCTGCCAGACCTGAGCTCTGTGCCCGAGTTGGTTATCCATCACATCCTTAGTATCGTTGCAATGTGTACCATCCTGGCCTACAGCGCTCCTCGTCGTCCGCTCTACCTCATGTGGGCCAGTCTCTGGAATGAGTTTCTCGGCAATGCCAGACGGTTGTTCAAGCTCCATGATGTCATGGCGCCTCGTCTGGCGTGGTGGATGGCTGCTGTCAACTGCTTCCTCGTATGGGCCTTACGGATAACAGCTGCTGTTGTGTCAATTGTTTGGACCCTTCAGAGCAACACTTATGGAGTGTGCCTGTTCGTCACGATTGGCTCGATACTGGTGTACATTTTGTACATGGTCCAATTCACAACGTGGGAGCTTGGAAGGTTTAGGGTTATCAACCTTGACATGACCCGCCCAGCGAGGTTCATCATTGCAGACAAATGGAGCATCCACCTTTTGGGCGTGATCATGGGTGTTGGGCTGGCCTTGACGGAGCTTTCCGCGCTTGCGATCTACGGGTCCAGCTCTGGGTACACGAGCTCCAAGGAGGAGCTGCACAGCATTGCCTGGGTTGCTCTCCAGGCTGCTGGTGCTGGGCTTTTGGGGTCTTATGTTACTTTTCCCATCTTTCGGTTTACCATCCCCTCGGCTGCTACGTCACAGGAGGAAGATGAGGAACCAACTGCTCCAAAGGCTGCTCTTCGACTTTCCCTTATTGGCGGCATCATCTCTGCCGGGTCGACGGTTGTGTTCACCCCCACCCTCGAGCCGACGGTCGACCGTGCTGCGTTTTTGGCCTGCATGGGGTTGAGTCTTCCGTTGATGATTTCCATCTTTCGCTTCGGTCAGGCGTTTTCCACACCCGCCGCCGCTTCTCTCGAGACGAATCATGCATCTCTGGATGAGAAGCTTGTCGATGTCGCCGACGAGGGAATCGCGACTGAGCCTGGAGTGTTTCCCCCCAAAATGGTCAATGCTGCGGCCCATGGGGTGTTGTTTCTCGGCGTCGCTTCTGCGCTCTGTGTGAGCCCGCCGCCCTCGCTTCTGGCGGTCAAGGGGTTCTCGAGCTTTGTTCTGGCGATGATGGCGGGTGTTGAGCTGGGGAATCGTTGCGAGGGGAGGCACCGGAGGTTTTTGCACAGGTTGTTTCCTATGCTTCAGGCTGGGGTTGGGATTGGGTATCAGGCTTGGTGTGTTGTTGTTGAGGGGGAAAAGGGGGGGATGTTTGTCTTGGGGGTGTATTTGGTTTGCTTTGGGGTTGTGGTGGTCATGATGCCGGTTGTGGTGAGGTTTTTCGAGGGGTTGTGGGCGAAGGGGAAGGGCAAAGGGGAAAAGAAGAAGAAGAATAAGGGGTGGGATTTGAAGGTTGTTAGCGTTGGTTCGGGGTTGGCGTTGGTTGCGATGTTGGTTTTGGGGGAGTATATGGGTTGGTGTAGTATGGCTGGGGAGCCGGTGGTGATGGCTGTGGGACAGGGGGACAAGTTGGGGGAGGTTGTGAAGGAGGTTGTGAGGGGTAAGGGAGAGGGCGCGGTTGGGTCGTGGGGTGTGGTTGCTAGTTGGCCCTTGGTTGCTAGTGTGCTTGGGGCGACGGTGCTGCCGGTGGTGATGGTGCAGGCTGTTGGGTGAGAGTTTGATTGGGGGCATGGGTATGGAAATCTGTTTTCTTTCTTTGGTTTGAAGGAGTCTGGCGTTGGGATCAGGGTGGTGGTGGGAGGTATACGTCTTGGGGACATGACTATGATGAGGATTTACGAGGATTACCTACGATCTATGAGATGGGTTACTGGCATTTATGGGAAGGATAATCTCCACGGAGTTTAGGGGTGTATGGGAGGGTTATTCTTTTGATAAAAGCTGGTAGCTCTATATCTAGGTAGTGGTGGTAATCTAATTTTGCAGGTTGAAAAGCCGTAAAGGCCAAAATATCCTGGTAGTTGTGTTGAAGTTGGGCATGATGATCTTAAGTGGGTGTTTCGACGTGAAGACACATACCTGGTATTCCCTTTTCCATCAGATTTTGTTGTCATCAATTCTGTGCCTGCTGTGTCTTTTTGGGGATGATTTTATCCCTATCTTGATTAAGGCATCTGTGCTTATCTTTTTCCGATCTATAGAACGTTTGTGACAAGTTTTCTGCGGTACTTGGTAATCTCATTAGGCACAGGGGGTAGTGGTAGGCAAGGTATATTAATGAAGATGGGATGAGTTGTGTTGTCTTCAAGCCATAATACTCTCTATCTCCTTTGATGTTCTCCCGTCAATCTAACTCACTTGCTTCTATATGGGGTACCCAATAGCTCATGTCTCCATCTCCGACCTGGCATAGTTTTTGTTTACTTGCACTGTCAAAGAACATAAAAGGCTTGACTGGATAGCATGCGCCATGTCATCGGTCTTCTGTCTAGTTTTAACCACTCTTGGTAGTCACAGCGATGAGGACCCCCCTTTCCTTAAGCCACTCACCCCTTTTCAGCTCTTTGAGAGGTGTTGACATGTAGTTCTCACTAAGACATCAGACTTCAGTCTTTTGCAACCACCACAACTATGCATATTTCTGATCTCTCGGACTTTGATGGACGAGCACGTTGCGAGTAAAAAGATGAAGATTGTTGCTGGGAATAAAGACCTTTAAAGCTAGGCAGTGTGCCTTCAAAGACAGTTCATAAGGCTTAAGCATGTATGAATAGGCCTTTGGAGATAGTTAAGAGAGCCGCTGAGGTGGTCGGTGGTGTTTCCGTTGTCTTTCTAGGTCTTGATCCCATACTGCAGTCTCTATCATTTTATCCACGACGTGGTAAGTCTACATACCTCCCTGCATAGGTACGCATGAGGATCATTATCTCACCTAGCATCTTCCGGCAACCCAGAACTCGCATCTTTTTCTGGACTCGTTTCTCCGACTCCCCGTTTGCTTGTTCCTTAATGCTCACTCTGTCAGCACTCAGAGCCTACCGGGGCGTTGATCAGCCTAAAGGGAACAACGACCCCCTCCTGCCACGATACACAAACAGTCAGCCAACCCATCGTCAACAGGATAGGTGGTAGGTCAGTCAGATCAGGCCAGGCTGCCACGGTAAACCAGGCCGCCACAACTCTGACCTCTTAGTCAGGTTACCACCCTCACCTCACCAAACCCTTCATTCAGTCTAAACTAAGACATCCTCGATTCAAGACACCACCATCCAACCCAACCCACGAGGACAGTGAGGGATAAACATCGACCCTGAATCATCCCATGCAACCCCCATTGTGAGCTCAGTAAAGGGCGGTGGTCATCACATTTCACATCAACAACACCACAAGAACAGCATCAATAGCCGTAAATAACCCATCACATACCAGATCCCGCGGCAGAAGCGTCAATCGTCGTCAAGCGGCTACCAAAAAGGGAGCAGCTCCCTACAGTACAATCGGGCACGGCTTCAACCCCCCGCCGTCCAATCCCCGTTTCAAAACTCACCTCGTGATGTCTTTTGACGTGAGGCCCCGCCGCCTTGCCGCCCCCTCCTCCCCCCTCTGCGCCTCACGATTGACTTTTTGGCCCGCCCAAAATACCAGCACAAATTTGTTTGTGTCATGAAGGCCCTATTGTTACCGGGAGATCATATCAAGGCCAGCCAGATTATAGGCCTTGATCACAAGAACCATTTGCTGCTGGGTTGATGATTGTGTAGCATAAGGGCGTTTACATTACCACCACCATTTCCGTTTCGGGCCCGAAAATCGTCATGCCATTGAGGTTGTTGTTCGTCATACAATGAGGGGTGCAGCCAAAAAATGGGGGAAGGGAGGAGAGCTAAGCGCCGAACCAAAGAGTCGGGAACTGCGCCCTGAACATCATCATCCTCCCCCTTTCTTTCCCCCCTCAAAATCTCACAAGACTACCACACCCACTTCACTGCCGAATGTAAAGCTCGGTAAACCAACTTGACCATTTGGTATGTGTAATTCTTCCGTAAAAGGGTGATTATCCCATCTTTTTGGCCCATAAACGGAAGCCCAGCCGACTTGACACCCCCCCAAAGGTGGGTTGCAATGTCTTTGTCGGTCATGGCGATAGGTGGTGGTGGCCATCCTCACACCGAGAGTGTGGTGTGTAGTAGTAGCAGTAGTAGTACATAGCGTAGTGGTGTGCTGAGTGGTTCTTCAACAATAGGCATTGTTGAAAGATGCATGTTTCAGTCACCCACCATCTCCCCTTCCACTTCCACAGACCACGTAAAGGACTCATTGAGGCACTTCAACCTTGATATTTGCCAACCGTTCCCAGCCCCCCAAAACGGTAGAAAATGGCGACATCAAGCGGCGCAATCCCCCCTTCCCCCTCATGAGTGCCGTTCACCTTCGGTTCTTGCCCCCCCACGCCGGCGCATTGTTCTCACCACCTCTCAAGCCAGCAGCGAGGTGCGGGTAGGTGACGGGTGACCGGTTGCGTGGTGTGAGAGGTTTGCGGCAAGGCGCGGGCACGGCTGGCTTGTGTAACACAACAGCCATTCTAGCAAATAGGGAGTCTTGCCGGTCGACTAGTTCTCACCACCCTCCATTACAAGTTCAATAGTAAACCCCCTTCACAAGTCCGGGATAGAGCCTAGGAACCAGCTGGTTGGGATAGCGCTCTCTGAGAAAAAGATGAAGTTCCCTGCAGATATCTATTCTCTTTGACTGTGATGAGAAACAGATGATGCCATCATCTCATTTTGGTCCCCTGCCTTTCTCGGCTTGTGAGTTGACGGAAGGGGTTGGGAGGCCCTGGTACCTACTCTTTGCAGTCTCAATCATGAAGCCGAATACCTTCTCGTTGGTTCACCGCTGAGGAGGCGAAACGCATTCCGCGGTTCTGGTCGTGATATCAAAGTCTCCCATGGTCCAGGTCCAAACAACCCCTGCCACCAAAACCATGGTTCCCCGCCCTCGCATCATCTCCTTCCCCGCGTCTTCAGTTATTGCCACGCGCGTCCGCGACAGTCGACAGGCGGACGCGCATGATTGGAAACGAAACTCGTGACCTCGCTGGTAAATCGCCCGACCAGGCTGACCCAGCGAGGATTCATGACCACCAGCAAGGGCCGAGAGGATTCATCAGCAACGACATGTCCGAGGTATCCAGATCCGCAACCGCACCAGCCAAGTCCCCGTTCCGCAAAGGAAGAGGCGTGTGTAGGTCTTCAACAAACTGCGTGTGTCTTCTTCTGACCACAAAGTTGATATTGGCGGCAACCAGAAATGGATTGCGATCATCGAGTGGATGATACCGGCATTGTCGTACATAGCTTACTTACATACATGCCATGTAAGTGAGGCTTGCATCGCAGACGCTTCTTCATGACTTTCCCCAGTCCACTCACAAGCATCACACATCCCCCGGATCACTCGCACCGCCATATTGTGTATGCCGGATAAATGAACAAACAGTAATCTAGGGTCCAGTAAAGACCCCCCTGAGGCTGTCCAGCTGCTTGCCCAGCCCCTAACAAGCCGGCAGTCCCTCCCACTAAATGGCCTCAGAGACCCCTAATAACATTTAACCGGCCATTTAGCCTGCGGGAGATGGGTGCGCCTCAGCCTTCGGTTGCTGCACTACACCACCACCATCTGCATATCAGATGGCATTCCCATGTCATGACAGAAGAAACGAGAAGCGGTCAAGGTCTTGCATAGGCGCGATATTCCTGAGAAAAAAAATCGTCAGATGGTTATGCTAAGCCGGTCACTTGGTACAGGATGTCCGGTCCTTGCAATGAGAATCTTCCAGTGACCAGGAGGTTGCGGGCACGTAATGCATGGATATGCCGAGTCAGGGAAGGTGGGATGAATGAAAACGGAGAAGATAAAATAAAAAAAATAAAAGAGATGAAAAGAAGGTCCCATAACGGGACAGTTACGGTACTTGGCTGTGCCTCAGCTCGGTCTGGAACTGACTGTTGGTGTCGGGGCCAGGAAACTGTAACCCTCTTGCGTAGGGCTGTCGAGTACGAGAATCATGGCCTGGCGAAAGGGTTAATGCTTCACGTATAGAAGCTTTATTCTGATTCGTCGCCAGTGGTCGGTTGTAATTGGTCCATATGGAAGGTAAGGGTGAGGCAGAGACTGGCAACAGTCACATTCACCCTCCTGGAAACATGTCCCCATGGGACGTCTCAATCCCACTCTATGTTATCCTGTCACGCCTGTGTAAGCTGAAGGCCTCTGGATAGTGGGCTTGTTAGTCTGACCACCCACCGGGAACTCACAAATCACAATCGACTACCGGAACAAAAAGGAACGGTCCGAGGCAGAGACACCCTGTCTCCCTAGCTTCGCCGGAGTGTTGGCGATATGATGATAATCTGAGATGTGATCCGCTGGTTGAGACAAGTGTGTTACGGTGAAAGGAGCCCTTGATGTCAGCATTCTATCCCGCGCGATGTAGAGAAGCCCAGACACGTTGTAGTGACTTGTCATCTGGTCAAATCGTAGGGCTGGGCTTGGTCGATCTTGCGGCACGATTCTGGAATCAATATCGATCATGTACTCGGTATCGGTGAGAGCGTCGCGTGAGCAACAGAGCTGGAGAGGGGTTGGAACAGGGGTTCCACGACAGAAGCCATTCTGTCTATCATTCCGGATTTTGAGATTTTGGCGGTGACAAGCAGTTATGCCTTGCATCACGTAGACGACTTGATGACTATCCCCAGTCATTGACCCCACGCGGGAATTCGACAGTTGGTATCAGATGTACCATCTGTACACATACTGTAATACGGCGCAGTTTGGACCTCCAAATGGAAGGCCTGCGAGAGCAGGCTCGAATGGCATCAACCGTCCGGAGTCTGGTAGCCATGTGCAGCTACCAACAGGTCATGGGAGGTCTGCGTTGGCTCCAAATCATCTCAGCTACTGTTGCACAGAGAACGCAGGAGATTGGCCGGCATCGCGGTGTTGCCCCAGAAGGTCGTGTTATTGCACCGAGCAGTCGTCATACTCGCGGATACTAAACCGAGCCATGTGCCACTGATATTTCCACCAGACTAGGGTTGATGCCCCTTCACGATCTCCATTGACACGTTTGGCAAGGTGAAGAAGGCCCTGAAGAATAGGAAACCTTAAGCGCACCGGCGGAGGCAAGTTAAGGCGGGAGGCATCGTGTCTCGGTTCAGCCCAAGATCAAAGACTTGAGTTCTCTGAAACTTCGAGACAACTTCGCCATAGAAGAGCACAAAATGTTCCCATGACTTCGAGTTAAGGTGAGCTGGTCTCACATCGACAGCAGTGACGCCACCATTGGAACCGATAAATGCAAGCTGAAATCCCGGCCGCTCAAAGGAAGAATCTGTGATACCGATGTGCAGCAACCCATGGTCCCGGGTTCGAGATGGTGACACATAACCTCTCGGATTTTCCATCCCGTTGCGGTGAATAAGGGGTCAGATGGAAAAGTCAACTTCGTATAGGCCTCGTCGCCCTCGAGATGAGCTGATGGCACCAACAGCCTTGGCCTAGGCTACACCACGGTGCCCCAGGATGTACAATAGACTGCTGCATCGAAGCATGCACAGAGGGTGTAAGAGCAATATACTGTAAGTCTCCTGGACGCCACTTGGAACCAATCGTCAAGAGAGCCGACCCAACCAGGATTGCCTGGGCACCAAACTGCCGGGATTTGGCGATGCGTTAATTCGGGGTCAAATCTATGACCGTTGTATGTCCGCGTCGGGAGCAACGGGTTGGTAGGATCGAGGGATTGCTGAGATGGATGGGTCGGTCGAACGGTGTCCGTGATGCTTCGCTGGGAGGATAAGTGGTCAAACCGGCGCGGGCAGACATCCTACGGGCCCGAGAATGCAATGACTTGCAGCCGAAGGAGCCATGCCATGAGGTGAGGACGCCACGATATCAAGTGCCGTTGTAGCCCCCAAGGAGAAAACCGGCACGGTCGGGCAAGAAGTGCGACTGGAAATTAGCTGTCTGTGTCAAAGGTTACAGAGCAGGAGACTCAGCCCATCTTCTCCTGAATTGTCTTCCTTGCGTTCCGTTTCTCTACCAGTCACCGTCCAGTCTCTTGGGGGGCTGACCACCACGATCCGTGAAGTGCTGTTGCAATATGCGGTGCCATGGGCACAAAGGGGCGGTGAATCAACGTTTTGTCCCAGATGGCCCTCCGAAGACAGGCAAAAAAAAATTTTTAAAAAAAAAAAAAAAATGATAAATTCACAGATAATCGATAATTATATATTTGTGTGAGCGGCGAATCGAAGAGATGGAAGGAGCGCTGTCTTCCGTGTGTTTTGTTCTCAAGAAAGAGCAAACCGAAAATATGACGTACTTCCCACTTTGTCTTGGTAAATCACTACTGCTTAGGCCAGCCCAACTGGAGAGACATCTAGATGCACTCGACGTCGGGTCCATAATGATACAGTTCTTGATTCCTGAATTATCTCATAATCAAGGCACGATGCAAAGAAGACTGATGCTGGTGATACAGAGCCCTTTAGAACTGAGAGTGCTGTAGACAAACATACTGTGGATGATTTTAAAGACCGATGCTCCACTTTTCACCAATTTACAGGGGAGCTTCCCCAGATTTTCAGGTGGGCATGGCCTGGAAATTCCGTCTCCGTCCCCATGGAGCAGTGACCCAGCTTCCCCGGATTCTTCAATTTATCGACAACCCTAGCAGCAATATCAACGGCATGGTCACCATCACATAGGAACTTCATCGCAGAATGCCAGATACATCTGGGCCAGTTCACAGGTACTTCTTTCTTTTCCATGGCAATCGGCCCGTCCGAAGCACAATCAACGTCAATCTCGCCTCCGTGGAAAGACGGAACCTCGCGATGAATGGGATGGCGCTGTAAACCCCCGCTGAGCCTTGGCCTCGCAGCATCCCATTCCTTGCAGCATATTTCGTTCCCGCCATCGCCGAACCAACATCGTCAAAGTCCCGTACTTCCGTATACAACCTATCTCTACCACGTGGGAGGATGAAAGACAACCCGCCTGCCTCTTCTGGCACTGTTGCACTCTTCACGGGATCACTGCTAACAACTCCGTCAGCCAACGCCAGCAACCAACCTACACACGATCCTAGGCCTATAGCAAATCCTCTCACCATTCACTATTCATCCATGGTTCGCAGTGGCTGACTCGACCCAGTCACTCATACTTTCTCCGGATACCTCGTAGCCAAACCTGTCAGCAATGCCATCCGGGGAAACACTATAGATGCCGCCGGCGCTGACGCACACCATTCTCATGATAAGCTGCAGTGCATAAACATATCATGGGAATTTACTACCGGCAGCTACAACACCGCACTATATGTCCGAAGCCACCCAGCCTATCAGTCCAGGTACAGATCCGTACACATCTCCAACTATAGTCAGCAAACGATTACCATTACCGAATTCGTCCAACACAAACCTCCCTTCAGTGGGGGTTCACATCTCACCTCTATCTACCCTGTTGACTGTTCCCCTCTGGTCAAACCTGACCACTCACCTCGCTCAAATCTGTCTGGTCTATATGTAATGTAGGTAGCCTACGGGAAAGCAGTGTAAGACGACGATCTACGAAAGGCGCACCACTCTTCCTGCAGTGATACACTTACACACAAGGCACCATCACCCCCACCCCCTCAAAATATCCCCAAGGCTGCAACTTTTTAAAAGTCACTTGACGACCACAAATGAGGCGTAAAGCACACCAGAAATGAACAAGATCGGCCGGTTCTCCCCCGAATCCGAGTCTTTGCCTATCGGTGGTTTTACTCATCCTCAAACAGCAATGCAATAGACACAGCATTGTGCACATGACCCCTTTTTTGCAGGACGTTTTGCCCCTCGGTAAGGCCTGTACCGCTCTACTCGGAGGCGAGACACCCGGACTATGGAACACAGACGACCTAAGGTACAACAAAACACGGGAACAGCAACATCACATTCTCCTTTTTTACACCTACAGCGATCCATTCCGCCCCAGGCTCTGCATATATATAGATTACGTGCTGTTGTATAAGCGAGGGCAACTGCCATTTATTACTCGACTCCCGACTTTCCCATATTGTGTTTGCGGATCTAACCCAAGCAACGTGATCGCCGGATAGAGAGTCACACTTGTGGAAAACAGCCGAGAGAAAATAAGGTGGAAAATCCGGGGTAAAATTAAAACCATCAAACCATAGCCAAGACTCTTCAAAAAGCTGTCAGCTGCCACACACTTGTATTTCTCAGGGTCTACGGATATCAGGGTCCAGCTTCCAAGCCCCGAAGAAAAAAGCCGGAACTAACTCCCGACCTTCCTACCGTAGGCATCGTGACTTACACAGCCGTTGCCTGGATGACTTTTGCGCGGCGGCGGTACCTTAAGGGTCTGCCAAAGGGTCCATCCACCAGCGGTAAACGGGGAAGTCTAGTCTATCCGTTTCTTGTCTCAGTTCCCACACCCTTTTGTCGGGTGCTCGGGTGAGTGTTGACCCTGAAGACCCTGAATATACCGTCGTGTGGACCCTTTGAACTGCTAGATAGAAAATGTCAAAAGGTCACAAGTTCACGTAGTTTTACCGCCAAGACCGAGACTTTCCATCAGTGGTCTCCTAGGAGGGCGACTGAGACACCGATACGCATGGCTTACACCCTCCTCTCTACTTTACCGCAACTAGCTCTGCCATGAGAGCTGTGATGAACTTGTAAATAGGTAGTTCTGAGTAGCATCACACAGCGTAAACGACAGGGCTGCAGTGAACAAACCACCCCCCCCCCAGAATAGAATCATTTCTCCATCACGAGGCCTTGAATTTCATCTGTTTTGGTTCACTGCTCCGGCGCCAGTGACAGTGACAGCACGTTGTCATAAGCGCCGGCTATTCTCACCCATTCGTAGTTTCAACGGCTACCCAACGGCCACGCATTACAAAAAGTCGAACTGTTCACGCGAAGCTCGGCGGCTGCACCGCTCATCCGTAAAAACTGCAAACGGTATCTTTTTTTGTGTTTCGGAGCTGAGTTGGAAAAGAGTTTGAGCTGAGTTAAGCCACAGGTACCAGTGAAACTCAGCCCCTGGTGTCGTTGGCCTGCTGACCTCAGGTTTTGTGGCTCAAAGTTGCTTGGCCAATCCAATTGAGTCTTTACATCAAAGACTCAAAGGAATAGTTTTAGACAGAGGGGCTGACATGACTGTGGAGGTAAGAGGATTGTCGGCGTGGCATTGAGCCAGTTGGGTTGATGACGAGATATTTCTGATGATGGACTGTTGATCCACGACGAATGATCGTCGAGATAGTTGACAAAGTTGTTGTTCAGACCGGAAATGAGAGAGAGAGAGACTTACTGACCGTTTTGGCAACTCCACCAAACTTACCCATCACGAATTCCAATTCTGCTTCCGTTCCAACAGGCTGCTAATTGATCAGCTAAATTAAACAATAAATCTCAGCCTCTTGTTTGTGTTCGTCATCGTGGATTCTCTCCACCACCAGCAGGCAAGACATCGTCATGGCATCAACAATCCCAACCCCACCGGCCCCGTCAGTAAGGGTGTTTCCTACCTTAGTCTGCAGGCAAGAGGTGGTTGAACAAGTGAGGGCATCCACACCAAGACGGGTCCAACATGCGGACCTAGAAAAAAACACGTCCCGGTAGCATGACACCTTCTCACGGGGCTATGTACAACAACAACAACAACAACAACAACAACAACAGCAAGTGCTGTTTCCTCCTCGCCTCACGTGGGCTAGATGGAGGACACCCATTTGATCACCCCCTCCTCCCATTCTCGCCATGGCCGCCACAGCACGACATCGACTACGGAGTTGTTGAAATAAACCGGTTCTGCCCGTCAAATTGAAAGAAACAAACATTGAGAGAAAGAGGGGCAGGGCAGCTCCGCTTTCAGGCTCTCTCGGCTTATATCGGTCAGGCTCCTCTGCAATACATATGCAACTCTCGCGATGCCTGCCTACACGCGGGATAGTGTTGATAATAATAAGGACAGCAGTTAGAAACACGTAAACATAATCCAAGCATGGAGGTCGTGGGGGGGAGGGGGGCTCATGAAAAAAGAAGTCAGGCGGACTCGCAGAGAAACTCTTTTCATCAGCGGGCATCCGGGCCTGTGAGAGGCCTTCAATGAGCGGGGGGGAGGGTTCCGGCGAAGGCGGGGTTGACGGCCGGGCGGGGCGGGAGGGGTAGAGGTAGAGGTAAGGCGCTGCTGCGGTGGGATTCCATTTCTCGGTTTGTTTGTGTCCCTCAGGGTTGTCCCTGTCGGCCCGTTGTATCAGGAGGGAAGCAGGGAAAAAGCTTTTGTTACCAG
Source organism: Podospora pseudoanserina (assembly GCF_035222485.1). Lineage (NCBI taxonomy): Eukaryota > Fungi > Ascomycota > Sordariomycetes > Sordariales > Podosporaceae > Podospora > Podospora pseudoanserina. The sequence goes on from NC_085923.1 coordinate 3,018,906, forward strand.
AGATCGTGTGGTCACAAGGTTGCGACTTGTGAGCTGGCAAAGGCCCAACGTGCAAGGAAAACCCCTCGGACAAGGAAAGACTGGTTTTGGCAGGAGGAGTTTGGACGAGACGGTTAGGTAAGATTGTAAGGCAGGAGCGCGGGACGGCGGCATGGCAGTAAGGGATTTATTTGAGCGTCAGAAGCCTGGTTTCCAATCGACATTGCCAGCGCGCGAAACGTCAGTCGAAAAGCTTGAGTGCTGCGAATCGCATCAATCATGTCGAGTGTGTGGCTATTCGTTCATGTGACTCGCCAAGCTGGGGTCTAGATCTGGGGTAAAATGCGGCGCAGTCAAGCACTCGGCAGCGCCACACCCGCATCGCCCGAACTCCTCCCGAGTTATCGCCAAGGCCCACCAGCCACATGACCGACAGACAGGCACGTGGACGCTGTGGATCATTCATGCTGTTCAATGCCTTTCGAACCTCAACTCAACAGGCTGCCGTTCGGAGCTTCCGTTCATGTCCACCTGGCCATCACAATTCAGGACAGCGGCATGTTTGAGTCCTATACCAAAAGCAGAAGGCTCGACACAGACTTCCCTCAACCTCCGAGGCTGACAAAAGCCTCAATTTCTGCTGGCCGGGGGAAGAAAACCCTTCAAAAAACTCTGCTAGCCTCGCGAACGGGGCCGTTTCTTGCATCGTGAACATGGGTCGGCACTAGGCAGTCGGGCCGTGGCCGGTGGAGAGACAGAGGCAAGCACAGCATCCAGCATTGCATCGCACGCCAGCCCGGGGGGCACAAAGGTCCACCAGATGGGGAAGAGCAAAATCCTAAAGGTGAGGAATGCTAATTGCACCCGGGGGATTGGTGAAAATGCCACGGCGTAATTTACCAACGACCACCCGCGCCGGACAGAGAGACGGTGAGCCGGAGGCTTCATTACGGGACGGCGGCGGTAAAAAGGAATATAACGGCGACGGCGCGGCGATGACGACTACGAGAATGCCCATTACCCCGAGATCAAGTGCAACTCCACTTGTTCTGGAAAACCCAAACCCGATTTCAAATCCCTTCTTCCTAGCTCATCAGGATAATATCAACATCAATTTTTAACAAAGTATCGTATACCTAGGCAATTCAACCGGTCGACCACGTGCCGGTTAATTTACCTCGTTGAAGCTATAACCTCCGGCAATGACTGACAGCTGCGATGCGAGGCTGATGAACAAGAGACATGACATGGATGAAAATAACCGTCGGGACGGCACTGCGAGGCTAGCTACGTACGACATCATACGGCCGGTTGAGGAGTGTTATTTTTTTTCTCACTCGTTTATTTTAGCTGCTGCGGATAGGTAGCGGATGCGAGTCTGTCGTGAGTCCTGCAGTTGCTGCAATGCAACGGCCGCTATTGAAGTCTCTTGCACTTTGATGGTGAAACGGTGACCGCTCTTTCACTTACTCAACTTTCCAAGCCCATCTCACAGACGCACCGAGGTATCGCCTATCTGGATGGAGCCTCACCAGGACACTCAATTTCGCAAGGCTGAGGAGTTCCCAACAACAGGTTCCAACATCTCATTGACCTTGAATACCTTATATCCCCCCATCACCAACAGAATGGTCAATCGCACTCGCTTACCCTCCACCTCGGGTTTCGGTTCTGCGCAAACGACAGCTCGCTTCTGCTGCTGCCACCCACGGATTCGGGATTTTCTCTTTTGCTCTTCCTCGGCTGGAAGGACCGATATACCTGAAAATAAGTCTCATGCAAAAATTTACCTCGAACGCAAATGTAACCCTGAGACTGAATTCCCCACAGTGCATCCTTGGGGGTAGGTTTTGGAGCTTTATTTTGATAAGGTGGTATCCGTTCCCTGGTAGGTCCTCCAAGCGATCCAGACACGAGCGACCGTTGCCCAGGGCTGAGAGGAGGTTTGACGATGTCACTGTCAAAACCGATGAAGACCCTTCGGAGGGAGGAAGGAAGGAAGGGGTGGATGTGGCCTTTGGTGAGCGGGAGGGACTCCTGACGATGAATGAGTGTTGATATTGGGGGTTGGTATTTTTTTTTGCTTGGCGTGAATGATTAACCAGCTCACCGTTTTTGGGTGAGTATTAACGGTTTTCTCCACACAGGTGGTTCGGCTTTTGGTGGAGACGTAACGTCACTGATCAACGAAACGGTACATACACTTTGCGATATGCACAACATTTTGTCGACTTTTCTGATCACCGCTTTTTTTTGTATCGTCATTGAAAACTGGAAAAGGTCTAAGGAACAGTGCAAGATCGGCAAAGACTGCCAAGTTTATGAGTTGATGTTTTGGGCAAAGGGGTGATCTCTCGTGGTGACCTGGTGGCAGTGAACGAGACAGGCTTCACTCACTGCCATGCCGTCACCGTCTACTACCAATTGAGATGGTCTCGGGGAGAGTCTCGGTCGTATACACCAACATATGTCTAAGTCTCGCTAATCGTGAATATCAGCGCAGGGAGGAGATGTTCCGCAAAAAAAAAAAAAAAAAAAGAAAGAAAAAAAAAGGGAGAGCTACCCGTGGTTTTGTTTTGAACATCCCAGATTTTGCAAAATCTGATATCATATATCCCCGCGCTATGATGATGTAAGGGAGACCAAGACAGTCCACTGTATGTGTCTCTCCATCTGTATGATTCACCTTTTGACGCGCCCCTGCTTTTTCTGCGTTTTTGATAGACATCAAAACTCCAACCAACTGGAGACTGGCAACCGTTCATCATTATGCGGGGAGGGTAAGTCGATCGTTTTCGGGGTCCCATTTGACAGTCCGCTGCGGGGAGCGGGGAAGGAAGATGGCGGCTCCGGGGTTCTCGGAATGGGCAGGGCCGGCTTTCTTTCCTCGGGAGTTCGGTTAGATGGGAGCTTAAAAGCTCGGTATACAACGCCGCTACTACTCGGCAGCCATTTACTAGTTATTCCGAATTTGGGTCATGGTTGCGAAAAGCAAACAGTACCTACATTTTTATCGAGGGCTGCGGTGGGAAATTTAATGACCTCGGAGGGGGTAGCTGCATGACGAGAAACAAAGAAAAAAAAAGGTCAGGTCTTACAGATCGTCGAACGGCGTGATCTATCCGATGTAGGTGGCCGGATTTAGAGTGCATTTCAGCCAGCCCTCGACGATTTTGAGAACAGGAGGTTGATGTAGACCCAACTACTCGGTCATTGGCATCTCTCCCAAGTACGTATTGAATGCAACACACTACCAATGCATAGTCCTGCAATTAACCTGTATGTCAGCAAGCAAGCAAGCAAATCAATCACCAACTAGCCGTAGTAGTACTTACTAGCAGCCTCGAGAGGCTGCATAAGAGGGAGGGCAACTGCGGCGTCCGCATGTTGTCTCATCCCCTGTTCTTGATATAGCCGCATTGGCACACCCTCCCATGGTTACTCTCACGAGAAAGAAAATGTAGGTTTTATTTTGTCTCTGTCTGTTTGAGTGTGATGAGGGCACATGAAAAACGAGGGCAACGGTTGCCCACAGACTGTCTTGTATCGCGCCATGAGAAAACGAGGTCTAGATGTTGGTAGTGATAGGAGACCGTTTCGATTTACCAAAACGTGTTTCTTAGAGATCAGAGTCTGTGTTGTGAGACTGACATGAACTACCCAAGGGGTCTAGAATCTCGAAACAGAGGTCGAAACACGATCTGCGTTCGCAGGTTATAAGAGAGTGTTCATATGATAGCTGTCAAAACCGGGAACAAAGCTGAGTCGAGAAAATGCTTGGTGTGTATAAAAGCAAGAAACGTGTGCCATCGTGTTCCGGTAACTTGGATGGGTGTGTCCTGCAAAGTTGAACCAATCTGCCGGCTTGGTGATCAATCTATCTGATGCAGGACTCGGCGCTGCAAGCAATTAAATTGATTTGCGATAGATGACTGCAGCCACCTACGACAAAATGCAACTCATGGAACCTGTGCCTGTTTGCCTGTCGACTCCTCGCCCGAGAAGCTACATCATGTCGTGACATCCGTACTCCGGCTCCGGTTTGTGGTTTATTTTCCAATCCATATCAGTTCTCACATTTATCTGACTTCAGCTGACAGGCGGGATATGTTTGAATCAAACCAACCGGCCGGGGAAGAATCCAGGTTTCCGGCGCGGACAGATCTCTGGGACGATCCGCAGCGAGCAAATCCAGGGGTTGGTCATCACACATCATCACACATCATCACACTTCACATGTCTGCTTTGCGGCCCTTTTGCCCCTCTCTATGGTTGCAATCCCGAGTCAATGCCCTGCCGGCATGCTTGTGAGCATACCGAGTCCCGTTGGTGTCGACATGCGCGGCTTGCAAACTATTGTGGTGTCTGGTATCGAAAAACAAGGAACTGAACCTGTTTGATACTTGTCAATAATTCAGAGAGCTAATGATGGCGTGGTTCGATAGGGGAATAGGGTCATCCTAACCTGCCACCCACGTGCGCCATTCCGTGGCATTGGGATACGGAATTGCCTCTCTTGGATCATTTCGGACACCGAAGGGGAGATAAAAAGGTCAGATGAAACTCGTGAGACTGGACCTTCCCTGTCGAGCCTGGTAGGGAGCGATAGAAGTCGAGAGATTGATGGCCATCACGGTCCAAGGTCCCCTCATGAGGCAGGTAACAGGTGTGGTTACAGAGGACGCCTGCGGGACCGGGGTGTTTTGAATGCGGGGGAAGTTCATTAAAACGTGGGGGTTCGAGGGGCAGCCATGTGCACGAAAACGCTCGCTCTGATTGGCCGGCGCATCCGGGGACGCAGGCTGACACTTCAGCAGTTCTCCTCAGAGCAGGTGACCGCCGCGAGCCGCAAGCGAACGGGAGCAGTCCGTGTGCACCCGAATTGCAATTCGCCACCAAGAGGGGAGAATGCAAAGACACAACATTCGACTGTCGTGAGCCGCGGTTTCTTTTGATGACCAGAAAGACAGCAAAGCCTGTTTGCTTCATCTTGGCTCATCGGCTGAGAAACCCAAGCTCTGCAAAGGAGAACATGGCAGAAACTGACATGTCCCATATGATATGAATATGGCCTGAGGGTTTTTGGTGCAACGCTGGGGTTTGATGGGGAGATCAGATTCGCTTGTCTAACCCGATTAGCGTCCCAGAGCTCCGGAGATTGAAGCTGCAACCGACACACAGGTGACGGACCCCCGCGTTGTAATAAAGGGAAAACCGGACTTGTTCCTGCGGTGGCCTCCGGCAGCAGCTTGTTGGAGTCTTGATATTGTTGCTTTTTTCTCTCTCCGGCTGCTTCATCCTAGCCTCCGCGAACCTAGCGCTCCCGGTTTTCATGAATTGGCCATCAGGGTCCTTGGTACCAGTACCTCTGTGATAGGGAATTTGTAGAGACAGGTGGTTTTCCTAGTCCGGCTGAAGTCGTTGAGAGACCTGTAACAAGACTATCGAAGAGGGACATTTACCTGATAGAAAGTACAGCGCAGATTTCTTGTTCTCAGCCACGCAAACGTGGCGAGAAGGTTGGTTGGACAGATCCCATGGCCGTGTTCCCATCCCTTTCCCCATCATTGGTTGCAAAGCCACTTCAACATTTGCATCAACCAGCCCCTGTCTTGCGCATGTCACGAGGCTGAAAATCAGAATACCCTATTTTCAGGGAGCATATGCGCCCCGTTCCCAAGCCCACGACGTCGATATTACCAGGTTCCGTCAACCACTGCGCTGGAAGAATCTGGGGAAAGCGACGAGTGCTGATTGTGAGATAACAAGGGGGAAATTCGACCTGTTTTTGGCAAGAGAGAGTGGATGAACCACCCCCAAACTACCGGAACAGCAGGGCCGCTTCCGCTGACAGGGACCGTGGCGGCGGCACAGCTGCCTGTGAGCAAGAAGAGGTCTTGGCCACAGCATCTCTAACTCAGTTTTGGCAGTGATGAAGGCTGTTGTCAATCCTCGGCGTGGGGTGGTGCGCGTGTTGGCTCATGCGAAGGGGAGGAGCATGAAACCATTTCAGAGCTGGCAGAAGAAAGGTCAGATATCCCAAAAACAAATCTGAGAACTGCGAATCAATGCAAGACAAAAGACGCAATCTGTGCCTGGCGGTCCACCATCATCATACGCTGTGCCAGGTCAGGCCCAGACTGTGACTTCAGGCCGATGTTCGGGCTGTTGTTGGTAGCAGATGCTTCCAGGGTCCAGTCAGTATGTGATATCGTGGTGCCGAGGGGCTGGGGTCGTCAGATATCCCGTGCTTGGTGTTGCGATAGGAGGAGAGACGGGGCGCATATGAATTATGAGTGTCTGCCTGATGGTTTTTGAGAAGCGACGTGATATCGAGCCCCGCGCGAAATGCGTTCATCGCCTTGAACAGCTGGCGTGAGGGATTGGTTGCGACAATCGGAATGGGGCCCAGCGGGATCACGAGGCCCAGCGGGATGAAGGGGGCACAAAAGGAGAGCCAAGCCTGGAGCAAAAACACTCTGGAGGTGACCAAACACATCACCTGCCAGACCGACCACTCAGCGGTCGCCATCACAGGTCGTGTCAGCAAAACGAGAGTGATGCTGTCAAGGCTTGTCCTAACCGGCGAATTGGTCCTCTGGCCTCGCTATTCTGGTCTCTTGGAGCGCTTTCAACAACAGGCGTCACGGCGTGTGTTGATTTTCCACTGGCATTGAGCCTAGAAGTGAGCTTGGGGCTGCTGACTGATGGTGACGTCTTTGTGTCTGTAATTTGGGGAAATGCCATAGGCTGGGGACGGCGAATGGGCAATTCACGAGGCCGGCTCGTGATCACGGGTTGATCAACAACAGGCACGCTGGCGCGCCTCAGAAAGCCATGGGCCGAATTGACTGGCGGACCAGCGACCCGCTGAGACGGCGGCTTCAGGTGAGCGCTGGTGGCGATTTGTGGGGAAAAAAGGCCTAGGCTTCCCCAGCCAGAGCACCTGACTTCTGGCTCGACAGACAGCAGGGCACCCGACGCAAGGCTCCCTCCTGACTGAACACTCTCGGAGGAAGATGGCCGTTTTGAGGACCTGGGAAGAGCTCAGATGGACGCAAATGTGAGCAACGGCAAAGCAAAACGTTTCTCATGAGCACAGCAAAAACAAGACGCTGCTGGCTTGAGCCGGCAGATTTCCCCGGGCGCTCTCTGTCTTGTCTTTTTCAGGGAATTGCTTCTCTTTTGGATGCTTGGCGCCATCTCAACGTGACCTCCATTCCTTTCCGGGTATTAGCTAAACCTTTTGGGAAAGTTACCATCTTCCCCTGGCAGAAGAACACCGTTTTGCGAAAACGCGCATGATCCCACACAAGCCGAGAGTGAGCCCGAACCCCACGGCAAGACAAACTGCCCAGAATGGTTAGCTTAAACTGAATAACGCTAAGCTATCTGGGGCACCATCTTCTTCATACTCTTGCCCCATAAGGATAAGTGTCAACCCACTCTAGCTCAAGGCTTTTCGGTCCGTTCGTGCGTGCGAATTGCACACTTATCCCTGAGTCCCGAGAAGCCAAAACCCCCTGCCCAGGTGTCAGAACTGCCCTCAAGAGTTCGTCAGAGCAAGCGTCCTGTCTGTCCCAGCAAGAATAGGTGGCCGCGTGTGCCCTTCATAGATCACAAGTTCATCCGTTTTCACAAGGGGCATCAAAGAAAAGGAAGAAAAGGAGGGCTTTTGCTGACAATAACGACGGCAGTTTTTGCGGGGAAAGAGTGACTTTTGGAAGAGAACCTGGAACCTTCAGGTGCCTTTACCCCCCCCTCCCCCCCTGCTTTCAGGTCCCTGTCGGTACGTCGGGAACTTGTTGTCTTGTACATGTACCGGCGACTGCGAGCGACAGGGATAAGGTACGCTGACAGGGGCTCTCTCAGGTCGTGGGTACCTGCCCAAGGCAATTGGTTTTATTCACCGCGCAATTGAAATCCACTTCCCACCCAACTCCCACGCACCCAGGGCCGATCCACCACCCGGCGTCCCTACAATTGTCTTTATTACATGAACATCCGCTCCCCACCACACACACCTCCCTTCCCTCTCCATCTCTGGTCTACCACCCGACCTTGAACCAACATCGTCGACATTCGATATTCGATCACCAGTAACAACTACCTGCTCTTCGAATCGAAGCTACAGTGTTACCGACGAACAAGACTTTCGCTGCGACTCACTCCATCAGTCGTCGCCGCACAGAAAAAGAGAAAACGTCGACGGGTCCACCAACAGTTTGAGCTGGAAGATCGACTAGGAGGAACAGACTTCGACTACAATCACCACAACCAGAGTTTCCAGACGTCCATCCGAGCCAATACGAGCAATCCGCCAGGTCTCGAACGTGCGCCGTTGGTGAAGAGCAGATCCCCAAAAACGTACGGATCGCTTCGAAAACCTTTGATTCCTTCAAATACGTGGGACCGACCTTCGCGATCAACCGTCGCGAATAATTTGCCACGATTCATCCTGACTGCACTGTAGAATCTGCTCGAGCACCCGAGCAGCCACAGCAGTCATCATGCCGCAGTCCTTAGAGATACCCGTCCTCACAGTGGACGCCAATGTCATTCACAAGGTGGACACCACCAAACCAGAGAACCTATTCAGCATGTGGACAGGTGAGTTTCTGACTCGACTCGGCTCTCTGCGGCCCAAGTCGTGCTAACACACTATCGCAGTTTTCGCCAGATGCCGTGACTCAGTTGCCCACGGCAGAAGACTAGAAAACCTCAGTTGGCGCCTCTGGAACAGAGAAACCTTTTGCTGCGAGAACGGTGAAGTTCTCGTCTCGTCCTCCGCCACAAGCCAACCCCGAGATATTCAATATCCTCGCGGCGCGAGCGATGAGGAGCTTCCGCAGCTCTCCGCCAGCGTCGACTCGGTCGCTGACGAAGAGGCCGTTGACCTTTCATCCGAGCAAGCCCCCTTGGACATTGTACGCCCAAGGATACTCAGACAGGATTCTTGCGCCAGCAGCCGTAGTCGAGGCCGTGAAAGGCACATCACTTCGGACGAGTTGGAGAAGATGGTCGTTCAAATCATGGATGGAAAGGCCCCTCTTCAACCCATTGAGTACACGCTCCCTGCATCGATCGAAGAGAAGCCATCGTGCCCACCCGACAGCGAACACTCCGGCTCCACCACCGACGAATCCCCCCAGACCTCCGAACAGAACACTCCTCATTCCCTGCCCTCAGAGCCCGAAAACACTCCCGAGGAGCCGGCAATGCAGACAATTGTGACCCGTGGCTTTTCCACCTCTCCGTTGCCTGCGTGCCGTATTACCTCGCCAGCCGCTTCTCCCGCTTCTCACAATGACGCCATCCCTCTTCCTACTGAGGCCCCAGCGCCCAAGTTTGTCCAGCCCAAGAAGCAAGCTGCGAGGTTTGCTCTTGGCGGTTCTGGGTCGTGCTCATCGGGCTCAGATAACTCCTACAGCCCCGAAAAGGTCGAGATCAGAAAGCAGGTCCCGGCCAAGTCCAAGATGTTCCAGCTTGGAGTTGCCTCGTCAGACGAGGATGGATCTCTCAAGGTCCCCGAAGTCCTCAACAGAGCCCCCTCCGTGATGAACGCGCACAAGAAGACTGCTTCCTTCAACAACGAGGTGGTTACCCAAACATTCGAGTCTTCTGCTATCAGTGACTCTGAGTCCGAGTATCTTGACGAGAGTGCAATTGATGATGATGAGGATGACTGGGAGGAGGACGAGTCGGCCGAGGAGAGTGGCAAGTCAAGCATGGAGGACAAGATCCACTTCAAGCGCGTTGACTCAACTGCCAACCTTACCTCAAGGCGATCTCTCCTTACTCTCGCTTTGGCGGGCAACAGCGGTCTTAGCCGTGCTCAAAAGTACTCCAATATTGCTTCGCAGTCTACCTCGGCCATCCCCCGCACTCGAGCCGCACTTAACGGACCATCCGTCGTCGCTTCCCCGAATGACTCGGATGACGCGCCACTCATGATGAAGAACAGGGGCCCTTCTCGCGCCCCCCCAATGCGCCCGATCACCGAGATTCCTCGGTCCCAAGCTCAGCCCATCAACACAATGGCCATGGGGATGCACCATCAGGCCGCCTTCTCCCCGCGCACCACTCGGCGCAACATGCTGGCTACCGAGCTCACAGAGTCTCTCCGAAGAAACCTTCTCCACGAACGGTCGCAAAAAACGTCGACTGCTAATGCCGTCCTTAAGCGACGCCACACTTCCCACGATGTTGCCAATCTCAAGCAATATCCAGAACGTCCTTACATGAAGAAGGACAACGAGACCAACAACCGGGTCTGGGACGACCAAGTCTTCGACAAGAACGCCTTCACCGGCTACCATGCTCAAGGCTGGTAAACACCCACTGGCCAAACACATCAACCACGACATATAACCCATCATCGCACATAACACACACGTCTTTACTTTTAAGATACCCAGGGAGGCAGCAACCGTGGCATCTGGCAAGCGGTCATGCTGTCGTGTATTATTTTTTTGATTCGAGCATTTGCGAAAGCGGCTACGGTTTTACGACACATCATGCATGAATCGGAAGGCGTTTTGCAGTTTAATGGGCATCTTTTCGTTCCGGCATTGCATTCATCAATTCGACCCCTTAATATCTGGGAGGTGGGAAAGGGGAAACTAATTTGGGGGTCGAATGGTCTTGGGCTTGGCATGGCTATGGTTTTTGACCGATGTTTACAATGGATGGCATCACTGCCCTCGAGCTCTCTTTGGTTGGGAGAGCTTTTCTGCTTTTCATCATTGTGCAAACATTTGAACCGGCGTTTTTTTTTTCTTTTTTTTGGTTTTGGGGTCACATGATACCACGATCAGTCAGCATTGTTTTTTTCCCAACCTGATCGACTGTTTTTATTTTCTGTCATAGCAATTGGTCATGGGATTGGGCCATTGCAAGTTTTTTCTTTCTTTCTTCACATGCACACACAACACACCACGCATCAAAAAAATAAAAAATAAAAAAAAGAGGAGCAACGAAAAAGGGTCGGACGGACTGGCGGTGGACTTTAGGTGGGCGGGGATGTATGTACGTTATGGCTGAGCCGGATCGGACCCTTCTCCTGGTGGTGGTGGTGGTGGCGGTTGGCAAAGTTGTGTGGGGCATGCAGAGCTAGCAAGGAGGAAGGGGTGGTGGGTGGTGGTGACAAAAAAGAATTGCGTGTTGCAAAACAATGCGGGCTGGATGGATGGAGGGAGATGGGGGGGAAAGAATAGGAAACTAAAATTCCTTGATTATGAAAAGGAAAATGGAACAAAAAAAACAGAAAATTAACTCAAAAAGAACAGAACAAAACAAAATGAAAATTATTATGACAACTAGTTGTGCTTATTGCTTGATTGTGACTGCTGCTGTGATTTGATGATCCTTTAAGGAGCGGTATTGTGTGTCACCTTATCCTAGGTCCGGGAACATACGGCACTGTCAAATGTCAACAACGTCTTGGTGGTGCATGGCATGATGAAAATGCGGGGAAGTGTAGTGTCTGTTCCATGATGAGAGGGGCGCCATGATCCACGTTTTTCCAATCTTGAAGCCTGGGAAAAGCATGTGAAATTCCATTTTATATGGACTTTTACACATAACATGTCTCTGGTACCTAATGTCTTTTGACAACTTGACATTTGACATTTGGCACGATGCGGGGGAAGGCTTCGACGGGGAAAGAAGGGGGTGTTCGAGAACGCCTCCCGTGGTGGTGGGTGTAGTGGTACGATGTTTCTTTGCTGTGGTCACAGTGTGTACAAATGGGCGGTGTTTTGTTTGTGAGTTTCAAAAGAGGGTTGCCTTTTGCATTGATGAGGACTCGTGATAAAGAGATTCCATATCTTGTGATGGGCACGTAGTTGTGATGAAGATAGGGGAGCGTGTGAGTTAGTTTAACGGCTCGTAGGTAGGCAGGTAGGTAGGTCTCCGCTTTATCCCGGTATATTCTCATTGTGTTTTTCGAACTTCAGATGGTCGTCGGTCTGCTGCTAAGCAGGCTGCGTCATGTTTCGTGAAAGTTTTGACATGTGAAGCTCTTGTTTCTTTCTCTCTCCCACGAAGGGGTGGCTGTCTGCTGCAACTTAGTAACCGTTTCCTTCCTGTCACGGGGAAAGAAAAAGAAGCTTTTTCTTTGTTTCTTCACGGATCCTCCACAAAACCAGTTGCTTACCTATATCAGGGACCACGTGTATTTGTGGTGGACTTTAGGTGAACAAAGGAATCAAGCCTTGGGATGGGGGATGCCGCCTCGATCAGGGTCTTGAGATCTGATTGCCCTAGGCTTTTGGGCTTGTCCAATGACAAGTTTCTGAGATCTGGACAGCCAGTGGCCATGCTCTGGATCTTGGCCTCGGAATATCTTGACCGTTTTGCGAGGATTATTATGTGCCGTTGCTTTGATATGAATCTCTAAATCCGTACACCAACCTCGAATGGTACAAACCATGAATGCAATATAAATTACCCAGACACCTCCCCCTCCTACCCAACCCTTCCCCGGCATGGTGTGTGCAAATGTCACTTTACCAGGGGCGTCGTTAATTCTTCCCATGACAGGTACTTCGGTACCTGCCTCCCTCCACCATCCATTGGCTTTCAAGCTACGCGCACTACCGAACGGGTACGACTTTATCCCCTCCATTTTGCCGGTTGGTGAGGCTGCCAGCTGCTCCTCCCAAGGGTCCAGAACACCCCCCGTTCGAAAACCTCAGACCAGAAGCATATCTTTGTTGTCCAAAGGGGTGCGTTGCATTCATCTCCACTGCCGGGCAGTATACCCTCTCAATTGCTCGGTTTGGGAGAAACCCAAGATAACGAGAACTGATGAGAGTGTTGCCGCCATATTGCTGAGTTGTCCAGAGCCTTAGGGTAGTAGAATAGGCATTGAAAACCCTGCGGTACTACCTGAATGCGAGGGCGGGTGGTACCCTACCAACCGTTTGAGCGCATCTCCCCGGGGTCTAGAATTCTGGGTTGCCGGCGTGAAGAAGTGAAGCCCGGAGGCGGCGGCGGAGGGTGCCTTGCCATGCCCACTTTCGGTCATTGTCCATGCCTGGCTGTCCTTATTGTTTACCCCGGAATGTGGCGGTCTTTGATCCATGGTTTGCATCATCTCCCGGCCGTTGTCTTTCAGGGGCACCGGGCCGTGGAGGTCAGTGGAAGAAACGCCAGTTCAACCATTGTTGTTTGCAAAGGTGTCAAAAAGGGGAGGGGTCGGGGTAGCGCTGAGAAGAGGTCATGAGGTTATGAGAGATTTTGAAGAATGTCAATGCATGCAGGCTCGCCAGGAATCTGATGAGACTAGGCCCAATTGTCAGTTGGGCAGAGGTGAGGGTGGATATGATATATGCGGCACAAGAGCAAACGAGATCCCGAGACATACATTGCTTGCTTGACCCACATTGAAGCGACGCCTCTATTGCCTGCACAACATACTCGCCGTCAGATCCACCTTGATCAAGAGCTCGCGGCTGCCGGTGTTTGCTGGTGTCGATAGACACCGTCTCAGCCTTTCTTTGTTGGTGATTTTGCGTGGCTGTTAGTGTGAGTGTGTATTATTTTTGTTACACAACCCATATAGGTAGGACCCCTGAATATCAACTTTGACGATGGCAGCGTAAGCACAGCGCGATGATGTCTGAGTGAAGTCTGGGGTCAATCGGTCCACCGATCCGGGGTCTCCGGAGCCCCGCATCGGGCGGCTGCGGGGTGAACAGACAAGGCCACGAGGGTGCTCAAAGACTTTGAACCGGAAAGTCAAAGTACAATGGTGAAAGGCTGACAAAACGGACCTAGAAGCGGTAGAGCTTGCGGCGGTTATCGTGTGTATGGGAAAACGGTACGAGTTACGAAAACAGGCAGCTATTGACGGAGATGTCGATGGCTGATGTTGAAGGGAGTAGCTAAAGGTAGGGCCAATGGGAGACAGCATCTTCAATAAGCCCCATTGTTCACCCGTTTGGTTACTTGCTGACATGGGACTTTTTTAAATGACTGATAATTTGGACTAGCTCCTAGCTAGACCTGCTATACCCAAGGCCTGCGCCTATTTGCGATTTTCTAATTTTTATTTTTCAATTAATATTTTTTTAATTTATTTATAGATGCCTGGGCTACATACTACTAATATATATATCTTAAGCGCTACTTAATTAATTATAACGTAGTTTAAAAATTTAGGCATAAAATAACTAATATAACTAAAGTTATAATATTAATTAGGTTAAAGGATTCCATAAGTACGTATGTCTAAGTAATTTATTAAAATACAGCTTTTATTTGTAGATTTATAGTGTATCTGAGCTCTGTAAAATACAGGGCCTTAGAGGCAATATAATAGCTTAGGTCAGCAGTGCTTAAGGACCACGGTTACCGGATCGGAATTCGGCTCCTTGAAGCAACCTAAAGTCCTGGAAAGCCGAGCGCTAAAGCTAGTTCCCTGCAACGGTTAAACGGTAGTGCAACGTAGCTTGTAACGTAGCCTGTAACCTTATTTTAACTATCGTACTTAGCAGGCCTTTAAGCCCGGAAACGAAGTCAGCCTCAGGGAGCAAGAGGAAGACCGACGGCTTATAAAACCTTTGCCTCATACTCTATTTATTGTGATATTTCTTAGCTTATAAGTTTAATTAATATACTAGTTTACTACATTTATTAGTGCTTCACAAGCCTATATTTTAGTAATTACCTTATGTATATTACAGGGCGCCGTTCCTATAATCTACCTTCCTTCCGTACCTCGGCAACTATCGAATGCTGCAGTCAAAGTTTTTTTCGCTCTCAGTATACTACACCGATAGCTATTTGAGCCTATATTTTACAGGCCTTAATAGCATCTATTTTAATATAATTGTTAAAATTAGTCGTTGTAAAGCCTATTTTACAGTGAGTTTACTGCTGTAATACTACGTGTTACGGTTTTGGGAATAGGTAAACGCAAAAAACCAATTAGGACTGGACTACGCGATTGAGCGGAGCTTACAGTCTAGGTAGATAAAATAGACTAATAACGAACTAGGATTATTTAGAAGTGACTTCAACTAGTATCTCTTTTAGAGGTTCTGGATAAGAGTTTGTTATAACGTGGCGTTAGTTAAGATAAAATTAGTGCTGGCAGCTAAGATATCTTGTACAGCATCTACCCGGCAACCCTACAAAGTATTTACCAATGCTATAAGCCTTTTTAAGGCCTTGCATCCAGCGCTACTATAAACTAAAATAGCTTAGATTTTATATTTAGACTATTGAAGGCCCTATAAGTGCCCCGTAGAAGATGTGTCTCAATAAGCTCACGATTACCCGCATTTACAGTAGGCTAGTGGTTTGGGGTGCAGCCACAGGCCTGAGGGTTTGAGTAAGGAAGTGGGGCTCTCGGAGGATTTGGGGGGTTCAGGGGTCATGTATATAAGCGGTTTGCTTCGGACATTCTATTTTAGACAGGACATCGACTTTTATTTCTTCATATTTTTGTGCCTTGCACGCGTGCAGGCAATTCTAGCCCTCTGATCAGGCCGATCAGGTGCTTATTATGTGGTCTGCGAGCCCATAGAGTCTTTTCTTTGTCCTACGTGGAGTGCGGCCTGCGAGCGAGCCACTGTCACGCAGGTGTGTCCATTCAGAGACCCTGTTGAGGGTATATTTGTGGTGTTGTGGTTGGTTTGTGTGTTTTCTCACCATTTCACTAGTAGCCGAATTTTCCTTATTTTGTATAGGCGTAAGCACGTTTTTTAGCGAAACGCAGCTAAATCATCGTCTTCTAAGTCGAACTCTAGCTTATTTACCTATTGTGATGTGCAAAGACTTTGGAGATATAAGGTAGTAGTTAAGTACGAACCCCACTACAGAGTTTTACGTTAGTATATAGCAATCTGTTACTAAATTATAGAAGGTTACCTTCTATTACTTTATTATTACCGCGTCTATAATGCTGTGGCTCTAATACACTTAGTAGTGAGCTACAGGTATTATATAAGCTATTTTTGCTGCACTATAGACACTGTAAGTGCATTTCGTTACAGGATTTTTAAGCTTATATATATATGAAACATTGTGACAAACTTCTATCTAGAACTTCTGAAAGGTATACTAGTTAAAAGCACTTCTAAACAATTCTGGTTCGGTACATCTTAACAGTGTACAACAAATGGCTTGTCTCAATCACAATAATCTAGATACCAACGATTGTGACTTGTATTACATACTGTGGAACTATCTATCAACATCAGCTAGTTCCTCTGTATATATAGACCTTAATTCTCTAGGTACCTCCGTACCTAGCTTACCACGCTCACCTGCTGAGCCTACTGATCCGGCTCAGCTCTGCTAAAAGGTGAGCGCACCGTTGTCTTGCAGCTTCGACGTTATATTTTACTTGATTGGTCTCTACGGCCTGCTGCAGTCTCTACTCTGCCTTGCTATATAGTTGATCTATAACAAACAAAATTTTCAACAGTAGTTATCTAGTAGGTTAATGATAAAGCTTTGCAATTATAAAGCCTTTAATAGTTATCAAAAAAAATATAAGACTCAAGTAGTTCCAAGCTGTTAATTTACATATAAGTAAGATAAGAGATTCTTGTATTTCTAGATATGAATTGGACGTATTTTTAGCTATAATTTTAATATATTTTTATGTTTTCAAATATTTTACCTAAGACAGTTAGACTACGCTGCGTAAAAGCCGCTATGCCTTGCTCCCTAGCTAGACTCGACTGGAGATTTTGATTTAACGGCACTGGAGGTGCTGGTATCGCTAAACCCAAGAGACGCGGGGAAACTGGGAGACGCTACGGAGCTTTGCGGGGATGACACAGCCCTAAACTCGGTGCCTCAGGTGAGAAGCCGGGAAGCTGAGCTTCTCTTGCATTCAACACATGAACACTGGAACAGTCGGTGAGCATCCCGTTTTTCGAGCAGCGCTTACCTACCGCTTGCCTGCATTATTCTCGGAAAGGGCGCAGATCTCAAGATCAGACAGATCTCGATGGAAGATGGGGGTCCCCGGCTCCGTGAGGACCACGTCAACACTATCATGACCAAGAGAGTTTGGTGTTAACCCCGTGATCGGAAGAGACTTGAGATGAGGTGTCGTAAAAAGAGCCCCAATGAGAATGAACGTCACGTCGTCATATCGACCAAGCTGGGACTGCCGCTGGCGGCCTTGGTCTCGGTCTCATTCCACGTCTAAGACGCCTCGACGAGATTGTCGAAATACTTCGCATGATCGGGTGTTGTCCTCGGAGATGGATAGATAACGGTCCATCTTGAACAGTTTCAGAACGGGTTCCATGTGGATGGCGGGGATGAGATCCGCGAGAGACTCCAAAGGGAACAGGCAGGTTGTTGCAGGAGGCTTGCAGTGAGGCGGTATGTACATATTGATATCCCCAGCAATCAGAAAACCGGAATATTCTTTTTTGAAAAATGATTTATTCAAAATAACCATAAGAGCGAATGGAGACGGCAACAACGCATCAGGCCTTCGGTTGGATCGTAGCTTCCGCAGCAAGCACGCCTTCCATGCACGACAGCAGCAAGCCCCGCACGAAGCTGCATCAAGGCAGGAGCATTGCAGCAGCAACACAGGAGGCAGGAGGAGGCAGGAGGAGGCAGGAGGAGGCAGGAGGGGAGCTTTGCGGGAAGGAGGTGTCGAGTTGCATCACTCCCGCTGATAAGCCTTAACGACCCTGCCGTTGACTTGTTGCTGCCCCTCCCCGCCAGCCATCGTGTACAAATCATCGTGGCCCATTTCTTCCTGCCCGCTCACCGACTTTTTTTCTGACTGCAATGCTGCATTTTTTTCATGTCTTGCCCCTCCGCTCGGCCAACTCTTCTCCTCCCCAGGCCATTCCTAGCCAAACAATGCTCACTGCCACGGTCATGGTGATATCCAGCTGGCCTGTCCTCTGCGAGCCATCTCGGATGCCAGCGTGGGGGATTTGTCATCGCCATCCGGAACACATCCACGGCCAACAGAAGCTTCACGGTTTTGGATCCGGTCCTCTGGTTCTCTCGCAGAGGAAGCTAAAGAAACTGCTGACAACAGGAATTGATCGACATCTTGCTTGCAGCATCTTCTTCGACGCCGTCTTGCAGCACATATGTATACTTGGCGCGCCTACTTCCGTGGTCTGGTCCCGGATGTTTTGAATACACACTGTTTTGTCGGGAGTCCGAACTAAACCCTCTCTTACACCTCATTGGTCAACTTCCCACTCTCACCTCGACACACAACGAACCTACGGCCGAGAGACAGCGATAATAGGTATTCGCTTCCACATGGTCTGAATAACCGTTACGTACTGGTTCATCAAGATTGGGCACGGTGAGCAGGTTGGGAGTCTCAAATCAATGTCCCAAAACGTCGACACACAGATTGGGCATCGTCTAAAATGGATGATGCAATCAACAAGGATTCAATATGCTCTGTTTGTCAAAGTTAACGGCTTGAACTCGGCCGGTCTGATGGGTCGGCCCTTTGTCGGTCATCGGCGTATCAAGGTGTAGTCAGGATTGGATCTTCTCCCCGCTCCGGTCAGCGTTTCAAACCTCGGTTAGGTCTCCGGCATCCATCCTGGAATCGGAACGGTAACCGACTCCGTGTTAGGAAGGCTTCTAGAAGAACTCGCCGTCCACACCACGTTTCTGACTTGGATGGGATACTCTTGACACATGAACATGAATAGTAGTTGGCCACGAGCGCCGAGGCTACCGTTCATTTTGACCCTGAAACGTCTTCCGCTACCCGCCCGCCACTGAGGAGACTGACTCGATGACAGGGCCACAACGGGCACGAGTTTGGTATTGAGGAAGAAGCCGTTTCACCTAGAGTCGATGACCAGAGTTGGGATGGCGACTGACTCGGTTCTTCTTGCTGCTGGGCAAACGAGACGCTGGGCATTGAGTGTACATCTAGCGATGTACACGGTACTTTGGGGCCCTCAGACGGGTTAATGGCGAGGTCAGGTCCACTGAAAGCACGACGTGGCGAGAGCTCAGAGCCCTTCTGAGACCACCAGTATCGCCCACGTGCTTGTCACAGTGGACGTTCGTCTGGACTCTTCCAGCCTCCATTACTGTAAAGGATGGCAACCTGACAGCACACACACCCTTTCTTCTGCCTCGGCCAAAGCTTGGCGAATGCCGGATGATGGAGCCAGGGCTGCACAGGGCCTGGGTTTACATCATGATTTTTGCAGTAAAGCTGTACACCCGGGAGTGTTAGGACATGGAGAGAACAAACCGGGGATGGAAAGCACCGTGCCAGTCTGTGTGTCTTTGCAGATTCCAGAGTGAAGGGGTGGGTCACCACGTGGTGTGCTTGAAGTCAAGTTGTCGGAGAGGTATGCAAGATCGTGGCTTTTTGCAGGGAAAAGGTAAGCTCGTGGGCTCTGGCTTCGCATCTGTTGTCTTTTGATGTCTTTCCTCGGAAGGGTTGAGTGGCCTCCAAATTTGGCATGTGGTCCAATGACCCTGCGGTTGATAAGACATTTATGTGTTGGACCAACTGACAGCCAGGGCTAGCCTCACTGGCACCTACAATCTGTTGTTTATTCTCATGGTGTTACTGGATGAGGTTCACAAAGACCAGGTAATGAACTTGAAGCGTCTCTCCAGTGAGAGATCTAATGGTAGTCTCCGAGGAAAGCTGTTTCAAGCTCTCCGCTTCATAACTTTGACATTCTGTGTGAGAAAATAAGATGATATCATGACGGCTAGTAATTTTCATCACCCGAGATCAATTCACTTTCAATTTTCGTTTTATGAACTTATCGCTTTATCTCTGACTTTATTGTTTTCTTGGTCAGAGCACTATGTCTTTTAATCGTGGAAACAGACATCAACGCAAGCCAACGGGACTCACGGCGGGCCGTAAGGGGTCTGGCTATCTATCTTCCTTCAGGCTTCTGGCCCTTGATGATGCGAAAACTCACGTGCAAGCGTCGACATGAGTGCAAGACCGGAAGCATGTGCTTCAGGTTTGCGGGTAAACGGGCCATCCAGGGTCGCGATGTTGAGGTAGGTAGCATATTGCCCGGTAGTCTGGAGCATTTGTTGGTGTGTATTCATGTTGTTTCCTGACTGTTCATTCTTCGGTACCAGACACTCTTGTGGCTGACCACCGAGTTACCGGGAGTTGGGCTTTTGCTCCATGATGAAGTCATGCTCTTCTTCACTCAGTTTGTGGTGGTGGCCCATCTTCACATGCCAAACTAGGCTGTGTTCTTCCATGGGGCGGCTTACGTACCTGAGCTGTCAAACCTGGCGCTGAATTAGCTATGCATTTCTCTCGCCTGGCTGGCTATGCATGAGCGCACGGATGGGGAGAATCATGGGGCAGGGGGTCGAGGGGTAGATCGGAGAGGCACGGCCAGCGTAATGACGTGCAGGGTCTGGTGGACGGGAAGAGTCGGAGGGTGTCGTTGGATGGGTGGTGCTCGGGCTTGCTTTGATGGAAGGAGTCGGCTTTTTCTGGGTTGGCTGGTGTTAGGAGAATGGGAGTGAAAGAAGCCGTCGGACTTGGATGAGGTTGGCATGTGGTTTACCTTGATGCCAATGGGAATGTTGTCCTCGCTTGAGACTACCTGGCCTAAGAGCTGTTGCGCAAAGAGTGAGGGAGAGTTGTAACAGACTATGTTATCTACGCTCGACCACACCATCTTTGCAAACCAGTGTTACGTCTCGGTGCTTCTAATCGTTACGCCCTAGCTTTGCCATAGTGTTGTCCTGACTTGCTTCAACATCGGCTCAGCTTGATCTAGATGTTATCCGAGACTGATCGCAAGCTTATAAAATTTACCTTCTATGCAAGAGAACAGATATATACAACCAAAGAGGGGAAAATATTGTGTACTTGTTCCAAGCCAATTTCATCTGAAAGGTTGTGGATAGATAATTCGCTGGTGCATTTGTTTTTGCCTCTTATGAAGATACCGCTACCCCTATTTATGCCCCCTTTTCGACTAAGTCTTGGCAGGATACATACGATGGCCGACATCACAAGTTGTAATGGGAAATAAGGACAACAAAAGACCTGACAGGTTGAAGAATGCGGAATATACGAGCTCTATTAACCTTCTTTCCCGTCATCGGGCGGAATACCTTAAGAGATGCTTAGTATCTTGGAGGCTCCTGCGCCGCACCAATACCGTGGTTGTTGACTCGCATTCCTCGCATTGGGAGAGCCGGGACACGCAAACCGTTCCCATGGGAGGTCACACAAACTGTCAGCCAACCACCTCCGGTCTGATCGTCCAGCAATGTTTTACTGCTCCAATTGTTTGACGTTAACCATTAAAACGAGGCCGCCAAGGCTTGAAGGCAATAAGCTTAAAGATGAGAGTGTCGCCAAACCAATCGGATTAACCAAGGGAACCCGAGATTGGGCTGTGGCCAAGACTGAGTTGGTGGTTGAAGTCTGGCTGGAAGGATGTAAAGAGGCGTATGGGAGACTTGAACACCACATAATGGTAGTCTAGGAGGTATTAGAGTGAGAATGATGACGATTCTGCTCGGGATGGATCCGACGACAACGTTTATATCTCCTTGTATCGTCTTATACAACCAAAAGAACAATATGTCAACACACATGTCCGTGTATATAGCGCCCTCTTCTCTCAATTCATTGCCTGATCCTTTCCATCAACGCAAGTCTCCCCCTTTTCTCGTAGGGAGCCGTCAAAATGGCCAAAATCCCCACCACCCAAGTCTTCCAAAAGGGCTCCGTCTGGATGTACTCCCCTTCCCTGCCACCCGCCATCCTCTTTCTGATCCTCTATTTCTTCGCCTGTCTCTACATCACCTACCTCACCTTTTGCCGGTACAAGACCTGGCACATGACCGTCTTCCCTCTTGGTGCTTTGCTGGAAGTGGCAGGCTACGCGGTGAGGATATACTCGGTCAAGAACCAGGGAAACATTGTACGCCCCCCTCCTATAGACCCCTTCCTACCCCGAACACAGCCCAACCCTCCCTCTCAACCCCACTCATCCCTTCTTCTTGTCTCTAATTTCTAACCCAAAAAAAGGCCGCCTTCATAGCAACCCTCACCCTCCACGTCCTCGCCCCCCTCCTCTTTGCCGCAGGGAACTACCTCCTCCTCGGCCGGCTGATCTCTCACTCCCTCCCCACCCGGCACACCCTCCTCAAGATCCCCACCCGCTTCATAACCCGCCTCTTCGTCGGGTTCGACATCCTCGCCGCTGCGATCCAGGGGTCTGGGACCTCCATCGCCGCGTCGGCGAACTGGACTGGACTGAAGGCACTATCGGGAGTTGACGTGCTTGTTGCTGGGCTGGCGGTGCAGGTTGCGGGAGTGGGGGTTTTTCTTTTGGTTCTGGGGAGGTTTAATTTTCTGGTGAAACAGCTGGGGAGCAAGGGGGGAGGTTGGGGGGGGTTGCTGGTGGCGGTTTGGGTGTCGAGTGGGTTGATTTTCGTGAGTACTTCAATTGACTGGAGATGGTTGGTTGGGGAAAGGGAGGGAGGGTGCTAATGATGGATAATACCTAGGTGAGGTGCATTTACCGGCTGGTCGAGTTCGTGGAGGGGATTGACGGGTATGCCTTTCGGAATGAGTGGTTGTTTTGGGTGTTTGAGGGGACGGGGATGCTACTGGCGATAGGGATGTTTTGTGTTTGGCATCCGGGGGCTTGCTTGAAGAGGGGGGAGGTGACAGAGGGGAAGAAGAGTGAGGGGGGAAGTGATACTCAGGCGTGAGGTTGTTGTCAAGAGATGGCCGTTCACCTAGCGAGCAGCTAGCCTCCTGACATAATTCATCGGCCACTCTGCGTATTTTTCGTACTCGACAGGCAGCCCGGCAGCAAGCTTCTCCATCCAGGCAATGCAGGTTCTTTTTCGATAGGCAAAACGCCCGCCTTTGTTGCACGTAGTGAGAGCAATGTGCCCAATGGCAAACTCGATGAGAACAAAGTGGATGAAGAGCAGTTGGGCTGGATGGTTGTTGGGGTCGATAAAGGGGGCGAACTCTTCATTGCTGGAGTGGTTGAATAAGGAATACAGGGCGGCAAACTGAGAAAAGGCTGTATAGGTAGCAAGTCAGCATTTGATCTCTCCCAGAAAGACTGGACTGGTACTGACCTTCTGACGCCGACGCCCTGGCAGCTTTTGCAATCGCCTCTGTTGAAGCCAAGAACTTGACCTCCAGCGGGCTCTTACACAGAGGTCCGAGTGCCCTCAGAGACTTCAAAAAGTCACCAATGAGAATCTCCTCATCCTCGCTCAAATCCAAGGGAACGATCCCAATGACTCGTCGGACGCTATCACAGTACCCTTCCTGTGTAAACTCACGGAACAACGAGTTCTTCATGCTACCCATAGCGGTATTTGCAATAATATGACACCCCCTAGACATGGCGAGAAACTCAGGCATACCCTCAGCCATACAGCTCGCTTGAAACGCCAAAGCCATCATAGCAGCAAACCTCGCATCCCCCTCAGCCTGTGAAGAGCAAGGCTTACTCAAACTGTTGTTAAGAGACTGTATCGCCTTGACACGGTGAGCCAGCGCTTGCGAAGAGCAATTCCCCCCATGCAAATCAAGATGTGACGCCGCCAGCCCAAGCATGGCATGCATAAGATAATCATACTGGTGCCCAGTCAGCGTAAGATACTCCCGAGGGTTCTCCAAGTTTGAGAGCTTACGCTATGCGACAAACTCGCCGTCTGCATCCAAATCTGATCCCCCTGTATCGGCAAAGGCGGGTACGCAGTCACCAAAAAGTGATGAAAGTACCTCATATCCTCCTGCGTAAACACCGTAGCCGTCGATGACTGCAAGCTGTTCGTTGGGACCACCGTTATCACCGAAGCCGAAAACGCCGACGCCATTCTCGGCCGCTCAGGGTACTCACACACCAGTCCGACCCTCGCGCAGTTCGAGCAGGAGGGGATCGTCTCCTGGCATTTGACCTTTCGCCTCTTGCAGTGGAAGCAACCCAGCCGGGACTTTGTGTGTCCCTTTCGCGGGATTGGCCTTCGGCGGGCTCGGGTTGCTGGTTCTTTAGTGTGGGGTGTGCCGGTATGTGGGGTTGATACCGGTGCTGTCTCTGGCCCGGATGAGTCTTCTGCTGATTCGGGGACACCCCCAGGGGAACATGTCGAGCAGGGAACCCAGTGGTCAGAGGTTGGTGATGGGTGGTGGTTGTCCATCCTTGTTTGACGATGCACAAGTGGCTCTTGATCAAGGGTATATTCTCAAATTCTTTACATGCAAAGAGTGTTATAAAAAGTCGGCCTTGGACATTCTCCCCTTTTGAAGATGCGGCTGGGGTTGTCGTGGACTCGACGCTCTTCAAGGGTTTGGTCAGCACGACCACATTGAAGGGATGGGGCCGAATGACGCGTGTTTTGGGCTGTGTAAAACTAGAGGAAGTGCCATACGCTACCAAAGATTATCAAATCCAGGGGCTGTGCAGAAAGAAAAGTACGAATACTTCCACTTGCTTGCGTGTTGTTGGCCGTTGGCGCTGATGGCAGGTAAGCAAGGGTTAGGGTTGCGATGGCAGGCCGAGAGAGGATGACGATGTATAAGGTGTCGTGAGTTTAAGCTGAGATGATCTAATAGATGATTTAATTAGAATCATGGGATAGGACTTGTAGATACTCAGATAAAGCTGGGATCAGATGGTCCAGAAGCTCGGTCACTGAGCTCTGGCGTTGTAGGCACCCTCACCACAAAATAGTTGACACACAAAAGTAGGTTAACCCATATTAGACTATGAACTATACTTTAAAAGTGAACTAATAGGCCTTTAAACGATCTTTTAAAGCCTATTAACTATCATTAAAGGCCTATAAATTATCTTTAAAAGCCTATAAGCTATCTTTTAAAGGCCTATAGACTACCCTTCAAGGCATGTTAACCTACTTTAGCATCTCATTATTTTGTGGTAAGGGTGGTAGGATGTAGCTCAACTCACATGGGAACTTTAACAGGCCCCCATGCACTCAACCTCACTCCCTCACAAGATTCCTGCCGGAAGGACGCCCTGGTAGAAACGCACAACACCATAAGAGCCCCAAGGGTAAGCTTTTCCCAGACCTAATCCAGTACTACAAACTTATTAAGAGCAATCAACATAGTCATTACAACCTCTCAGCATTGTAGGTATCTCAGCATGTCTAAGCTTTTATATGTACTCCGCCCATCTTAAAAGTCATCCTCCCCTGAGCCCGAGATGATGACATTGTTCACCTTGAGCACCATGCGGCACAGCTGTGTCGCCAACATGAGCTGCTGCTTCTTTCCAATCAATGGGTCAATAACAAACGCCTCCTTCATGTTGTTGGACCCGCGGCCCATGCAGTCCACACCCAGACGGCCACGGCCAGATGGGTCCTTGACCTGTTGAGACTTGACCTCGGCAAGAGTGGCAATAGGGTTGAGACCGCTGTTTTCGGCAAGGGCCATGGGGATGGCATCAAGAGCCTCGGCGAAGGCGCGCATGGCGTATTGCTCGAGACCGGGGGTCTTGACAGCCTCGTCCTCAACGGCCAGAGAGCATGCAATTTCGGCGGAACCACCACCATAGACAACGCGGTTGTCACGGACAAGGTTCCTTACGACACAAAGGGCATCGTGGAGGGAGCGCTTGGCCTCATCGATAATCTATGGGAGTGTTAGTTGAAATCCGGTTCTCGGTGAAGATCTCTAGAGAATGTACATACCATCTTGTTGCTGCCCCTAACAAAGACTGTTACCGCACGAGTGTTGGCGCACTCCTCGATAACAAGCATCTTTTCCCTTGTAGTGCCAAAGGTCATTTCTCTGACGATACCAGCGGTGCCAAGCTTCTCTGGCTTAAGGTCCTCGAATCTGGGAACAATACGGCCGTTTGTCGCAATGGCAATCAGCTCAATCTCTGGGCCACCAACCCATCTTACGGCGGGGAGCTCGTTCTGGAGGAGGAGATGGTTGGCCTCGTCGTCAAAACCCCACTGGCAAATGGCCAGATTGGCACCGGCATCCTTTATTTGTTGAATCATCTCGACGAACTTCTCGCGCTCGTAGTTTTGCAGCTTCTTGAACTCCTCGACGCTGCTGATCTCCAACTTGTGCTTGGTCTTGGGCTTGGGGGGCTCGAACGCGCACGTCAGAATGGCGATCTTGGCGTCCCGGACCTCAGAGGGCATCTGTGGGTGTGAGAAGTCCTTGTCAACAATGACACCCTTGACGAGGAGTGTGTCCTCAAGAGAGCCGCCGACTTTGCCGTCCATCTTGATCAGCTCAAAGTCGACATCCTTCCGTTCCAGATCTGCCACAGACAAGACCGCATCTACGGCGATCTTGGCAAACTGATCGTGAGCCTTGGAAACAATCTTGCTGCCCAAACTTGTTCTCGCAACCTTGGTCAGGTTCTCTGTGTTCTCCTTGTCAAACTCAATAACATCGGAAATTCTGTCGAGTTCCGCTACGGCAATGTCGCAGGCCTGATCGTAACCATCGGCGATGCGGATGGGGTGGATACCCTTGTCGATGAGCTCGGCGGCCTGTTCGAGGAGAGCACCGGCGAGGACGACAACACCAGTGGTGCCGTCACCGATTTCGTCGTCCTGGGACTTGGAAAGCTCCACAAGCAGCTTGGCTACGTGGTTTGTAATCTCCATCTGCTGCAGGATGGTCGCGCCATCGTTCGTTACTGTGATATCGCCGTCGGGGGAGATGAGGATCTTGTCGAGACCACGGGGGCCTAACGAGGTCTTGACGATGTTCGCAACGGTGCGGGCAGCGAGGATGTGGGACTTGACGGCTTCGTTGCCATACTGGCGCTTCTTCTTGCCCTGACTGAAAAGGGGTATTAGCGGGGCAACGTGGGGGAGGATGTGTTGGACTTGAAAGAATCGAGGGCGGTACTGACTCTCTGACTACAATGAAAGGCCGTCCCTGTTCATCTTTCATCACCGCCGCTATGGTATGCATCCGTCAGTAACGCGGTGACCGTACCCTGGGGGAGGTGTCGTCGCATACCGTTCGACAAGTCCAAATCTATAAGCCGGGTAGTTAGCACGCTGGGGTCTGCTTAGGAATAAAGCGGTAAGGGTGCTCCTGGACATACTCATCGCCATCTTGAAGGATTGTTTGTTTGTCTCTTGTAGGAAGATGCGCCAAGGTCAGAGTCGTGGTGGTGCTGGCTTCCGAGACGGTTTCCAGAGGTTGGTCAATAAACAGGGCTCCTGGGCTTGCTCCTCCACCGCTAGGCAGCTTTCGCTATCGCCAGAGCTCAGACGCAATCTCAAAAAATTGACCCTCCCAGTTGGCGGCCACGGCAGAATCTAAGTCCGACTCAGCCCTGTGGTTGGCTGTCAACAGCCCGGCCCCTAGGAGCCCCGCGATTTGGGTGTTCACCGCCTTTGGGCACTGTGCCTGTGATGGTGGGGTTAACCTGGCAAAACGGCAGGACAACCCCGCCATCGACATCACTTGTCCCCATCACAGTCCAGAGAAGCTTCCAAGCAAGGTCAACGCCAAATCAATGCGCCTGGGCAGAACTCAAAAGAGTTTAATTGAGAGGTTCACATTCCTTAAGATCAGGGACTGTATTGGCGTCAATTCAGAGTTCTTCACACCGCAACAGAGTTTTTCACACCACAACTCGAAATTCACACTCGCCACTCAAACAACTACTTAAACAGAGGACTCCCTCGCTCCAGCCTCAGATTTCTTTCACCCTAGACCAAGTCATCAACACCTGAACCGCACTTCCCACCAACACTAGCCAGATACACACTGATCTACACCAACCGACAAGATGTCGCGTCACAGAGCTATCCGCAACTTGGACTATGAGGAGGTGCTGGATGAGTACGAGGTGGATCTACAGGAAGAGGAGGAGAATCGACTTCTTATGGAACAGGGCGTGGTCGATGTTCGCAGTGCCCTCGACACGGAGGCGTCAAAGGTCACCAAAGAGCAAATCGAGGAGGCTCTCTGGCACTACTATTTTGACGTTGACAAATCGGTGACATATCTGACCAACAAATTCATCAACCGCCCAGCACCAAAGGCACCGAAGCCCGCCACTCAGAAGCCCACTGGTAAGTACCTAACCCCTGCAACAGCTACAATTTCCTGCGAGTTTGAAGACTCGTCAGACTGGGCCGAGAACAACCGACACGGACTGGGCGGCCGATGTTCACCACAGACGGGGTCTCGACAAGACGATGTGGGCTTCTGGGTGTCGGGATCATGCCCTTCATATCCCCTGCCCCAGGCATCCCTGCCTGCCCTCTTTCACGACATGCCTTGGGGAAACATCCCAAAGGATAGAGAAAGTGTCTTGATTCCGCCCGTGGTACCGCGATCGCGGTGTGGGCTTCTTGGAGGCACAGGAGCGGCGCCAAAGATGACCAAGCTCCAAGCACTGGCTGCAGCGAGGAAGAAGAAGGCTCAGGAGAAATCGTCGGAGCAAGAGGTGGAACAAACTCGAGCTCAGATGACGGGCCTGTCTGTCAGTAGCAGTTCGACAGAGAAGGAAAACATGCCCTTGTCAGGTGCATTCAGCAAGCGTCTCAAGACCTCTTCGTCAACTGCACAGGGGCGTGTGCCTATCATTCCTACAGAGCCGAGATCAGAGTCTGAGCAGCAGAGCGCCAATCCCATCACAAGAGAACCAGAGGCGGTCGGAGAGCCTGCTCAGGCCCCGCCTGTCAAGAAAGCTCAACCTTCCGCCTTTGCCCAGACGCTTTTTAGCAGCCATACCCCCGCCATCACCATCCGACAGGATGTGGTTACATTGGGACTCGCGCCGTCTGTCCTTGAAGCATTTTCGAAGCCCAGTCCGGATGACATCGTTCTCGCGGCTCAAGCGAAAGGTTCGCTTTCGACAAAGAGCGGGTGCTAACATTGATGCTGATAGTTGATACAGCCGGAAAGAAGCCCCCAGCCGGTCAGAGCAAAAAGTCAAAATCAAGCAATACAGATTCCCTATCCAGTTCGGTCTCGGAGCTGAAGATCGACGATACCCCTCTTCCAAAAAGTCGAAACATCAACGTTCTCTCCGAGTTCGAGAAGAGCACCAAAAAGAAGAGTGCCAGTTTTGTTGTGGTTGGCCATGTCGATGCTGGCAAGAGCACCATGATGGGTCGGCTACTGCTTGACCTTGGTGTTGTTGACCAGCGTACTGTCGAGAAACTCCGAAAAGAAGCCCATACGATAGGCAAATCATCATTTGCTCTTGCTTGGGTTTTGGATCAGGGGTCAGAAGAGCGGACCCGCGGTGTCACCATTGATATTGCCACGAACCGATTCGAGACAGAGACGACAGCTTTCACCATCCTTGACGCCCCAGGACACAGAGACTTTATCCCCAACATGATAGCTGGGGCCAGCCAGGCTGATTTTGCCGTTCTTGTTATCGACGCCAGCACGGGTGCCTTTGAGTCCGGGCTCAAGGGTCAAACCAAGGAACATTCTCTCCTGCTTCGAAGCATGGGCGTGGCGCGTATTATTGTGGCCGTCAACAAGCTTGACATGGTGAATTGGTCACAGGAGAGATTTGACGAGATCAAGAACCAAGTCTCCGGATTCTTGTCGGCCACCGGCTTTCAAAAAATGAATATCGCCTTCGTACCAGTATCCGGCCTGCACGGTGACAACATGGTCAAAAAATCCGAGAACCCTGCTGTTGGGTGGTACACTGGACCCACCCTCATCGAAGAACTTGAGCGTTCGGAACCAAGTGCTCGAGCTACGAAGAAGCCTCTCAGAGTCAACATTTCCGAGGTTTTCCGCACACAGCAAAGTCAGGCCACAGTTTCTGGACGTGTTGACGCCGGATCTTTGCAAATGGGAGACGCCGTTCTGGTCCAGCCGGCCACTGAGAAGGCCTTCATCAAGTCGATCCTTGTGGACGAGGCCCCGGCTGACTGGGCTGTCGCCGGACAGAGCGTGGTATTACATCTCAGCCACATCGACCCAATGCATGTCAAATCCGGCGACATTATCTGCGACCCCAACAAGCCAATCCCCAAAGATAAGACGTTCACGTTAAAGGCGCTGGCGTTTGACTTTTTGATGCCGATGCAAGTGGATGTCCACCGGGGACGACTACACTCGGCAGGGAAGATTATCGCGATGCCTGCGCTGCTGGATAAGACCACCGGTGGGGTGAAGAAGAAGAATCCAAGGCTGGTGAAGCCAGGGGAGGTTGCCAGAGTGCGAGTGGAGTTGGACGATCAGGTGCCGCTGGAGGCTGGTCAGAGGGTGGTTTTGAGAAGTGGTGGGGAGACTATTGCTGCTGGTTTGCTGGAGTGATTATCAAGATATCGATAGAGGGACAAGATCGGGATGCTACAGGGGTTAATCAGTTTTCTTATGTCAAGGCAAGCTATACCAGATATCTCTCGGGAATCCTTAGATAGGAGGGGCATGTAAATCTTTTTTTTTTTGAGCTTTTGTGAAACAATCTCCGAGCTTTTCGTGGCGAGTATCTGAGCTTTTGTTAGACGGTATCTGAGCTTCGCAAGAAACCTGTAAGTTATCCCATACTTACAATCTCGCCATCTTTATACTGAGTGCGTTATACTACATAAGTATATTGCATTAAATAGAGGCAGGAACGGTAAGGCCTTGTAGTGGGAGTGGAAGAGGCCCATAGACGTATGTAGGCCAAATACAAAAGGTAGCTTCCGCTACACACCGTAATCTTCCAGGTTTAATGGATAGAAACCCAGGTGGCACTCCATATATGAGGTGCAAAGCTGATGGATCAAAAAGAGAGATATCCAGGAGAGCTAGTATGAAGAATGATATGCCAGTCCTCCACCAGTGCCCGTCCGCTTGACAACCTTCTCCCAAATCAATTATCTTGCACCTATCATTTGGAGTGCCACACTGGCTTCGTCTAAAACAAAGTCTCTGTCCATCAAATAGTCTCTAAGCTTTTACTAGACAATCTCTTATTTCCAATTAGACACTATCTGAGTTTTTATCAGATATTATCCAAGTTTTCTTTAAATACTATCTACTTTATAAATTGTATGTCTAGGCGTTTAGTAGCAATGATTTTGAGCTTTTACAAGCCAGTCTTTGGACTCATGTTAGATAGTATCTCAGCTTTCATTGGACAGCAGCTCAGTTTTCATTAGATAGTATGAGTGTGAGTGTAAGTGATTTTTTAAAAAAAAACCCGAAGCCAACGCAAGATAGGTACGCTGAACAGTGGCCCTGCCTACTGCAAAGAAAGTTAAACAATTCGCC
Source organism: Podospora pseudoanserina (assembly GCF_035222485.1). Taxonomy (NCBI): domain Eukaryota; kingdom Fungi; phylum Ascomycota; class Sordariomycetes; order Sordariales; family Podosporaceae; genus Podospora; species Podospora pseudoanserina. The sequence continues at coordinate 3,050,086 of NC_085923.1, forward strand.
CGTCGGAGGTTGCCGGAGGTATCTAGAAATTGGCAGGAAGACATCTTACAACCTCAAAAGACTTGTTCACCTTAAAGATTAGTCCCCACGAGCGGAGCTTATTAGACAATATCTCAGCTTTTCAAGAAAATTATCCTATGCTTCGAGCTGAGCAACGTTGTATTTCCTGGGCACAGAGAGATGTCGTTGGAATTGGCATGCCGCCTCATCAATCAATCCAGCTTGGTGTTGATACAAGTGGGGCGTCTTGGCGCTACCAAAAGCGGGAGGCGGATAGCCGCAAGCCGCAACTTTGGGAAAAGGCCACTCTGGCACTTGAGCAGGCAGGGATTGGTGCCGATGAGTGGTCCGTGAGTTGCCAATATGTGGGGTTATTGAAACTCCAGTGAACAGCTTGCAGTTCCATGCCCAAGCTTCTGTTGGACGACAGAATCGTGTAGAAGCTTCAGGTGGACGTTGAGCAATGCAGTGTCGGAGCAACACTTGGATGAAGTGAATAAACAGAGGCAAACATGAGATATGGACAGCATTGGAGGAGCACATGATTCAAGTAGGGGAAGTAGTTGAGGACAGAGAGACAGATCTGGAATCAGCTAGCGTACTGGATGATCTTGCAAGTGCTGATGAGAGCTCGATCCATTGTATATCTAGGCGGTGCATTTCGGAGCTCTAGGCGCGCTTCAGGTGCAGTTGATGGATGGCAAAAAAGGAACAATCGGGGGAGGCTCAAGTAACAGTGACTCGTGGGAGAATATCAAGCGGCGGGGTAATTGGTGGGAGCAGCTCAAGGCTGCAAGTCACCGCTACCTTTTGTTCCCATGGAAAGTTGCAATAGCGGGGGCAAACCAACCAAGTGAATCGATTGGGCAGGCCCTGCAAGGCTCGGAAGGCGGGCGCGGGCTGCTGGCGGCCAGTGCTAAAGTGTGAGGTGGCTAGAGCCCAGAATAAGGACAGATTTCCCAATTCACCACCAGAAAATTTAAGGATACAAGTCAGCTTCTGCTCTCTTCCTTCTTCCTCTTCCTCTCCCCAATCCCAACGATTGATCCACCACTCCGGTACATCAACGTCCTCTCTTACTGGTCAGCTGGTAGGATTGGTATTTGACGACAAGCCCATAGTTGGCATTCATCCTTTTTCCATACTCTTTATCACACCTGCTAGCAGGAGAGTGAAAGGTTTTCTTTTCTTTACACGTCAGTCACACACACAGCCTTCGGCATGGAACGTCGATCGCGGAGCTGGGCCCTCGGCCTCAGCATCATTGGGTTTTTCGCCCTTCTCTTCTCTGCTGGCTTTGTCCAGCAAGTAAAAGCGGACGATGTCTCGGAATATGGCACTGTTATCGGTATTGTATGTTCTACCCCTCCACAGCCCTCCTTGGTTTGCGGTCAGGACAATTGCTAACGAGCATTCTCTACAGGATCTGGGAACCACCTACTCGTAAGTTCTACACAAACGACGGCGTCGTCGATTTCTCGAACCACCCCGCCGCTGCTGCTCTGGTCTTTGGCGCAACTGCGAGCACTTGTGACACGGTGTCAACTTTGACAGATCGGCAGTGCGGGGTGTGGGGGAGCAAAAGCAGACTTGGGAAGCAGGAAGCTAACTAAACCCTAGTTGCGTTGGTGTGATGCAGAAGGGCAAGGTCGAGATTCTCGTCAACGACCAAGGAAACCGTATTACCCCCTCTTATGTCGCCTTCACCGATGAGGAGAGATTAGTCGGAGACGCCGCCAAGAACCAGGCTCCCGCCAACCCCCACAACACTATCTACGATATCAAGCGCCTCATCGGCCGCAAGTTCTCTGAGAAGGAGCTCCAGACTGACATCAAGCACTTCCCCTTCAAGTATGTACCCAATGACTTTTGAGTCGCTCCTGACATCTACTAACTTGCGTTTGCAGGGTCGTCTCCAAGAATGACAAGCCGGCCGTCACCGTTAAGGTCAATGGTGAGGACAAGACCTTCACCCCCGAGGAGATTTCCGCCATGGTTCTCGGCAAGATGAAGGAGACTGCTGAGAGCTATCTCGGCAAGAAGGTCACCCACGCCGTTGTTACCGTTCCCGCCTACTTCAACGACAACCAGCGCCAGGCCACCAAGGATGCCGGTATGATTGCCGGTCTCAACGTCCTTCGCATTGTCAACGAGCCCACCGCCGCTGCCATCGCTTACGGTCTTGATAAGACCGATGGCGAGCGCCAGATCATTGTCTACGACTTGGGTGGTGGCACTTTCGATGTTTCCCTCCTCTCCATCGACCAAGGTGTCTTTGAGGTTTTGGCTACTGCCGGTGATACTCATCTTGGTGGTGAGGATTTCGACCAGCGTGTCATTAACCACTTCGCCAAGACCTTCAACAAGAAGCACGGTGTTGATGTCACCACTGACGCCAAGGCCATGGGTAAGCTCAAGCGTGAGGCCGAGAAGGCCAAGCGTACCCTTTCCAGCCAGATGTCCACCCGTATTGAAATCGAGTCCCTTTTCGGCGGCAAGGACTTCTCTGAGACCCTTACCCGCGCCAAGTTCGAGGAGCTCAACAACGATCTCTTCCGCAAGACTCTCGAGCCTGTGAAACAGGTTCTCAAGGACGCCAAGGTTGCCAAGGGCGAGGTCGATGACATCGTTCTTGTTGGTGGTTCTACCCGTATCCCCAAGGTTCAGGCCCTCATTGAGGAGTTCTTTGGTGGAAAGAAGGCTTCCAAGGGCATCAACCCCGATGAGGCCGTCGCTTTCGGCGCTGCTGTCCAGGCTGGTGTTCTTTCCGGTGAGGAAGGTACTGAGGAAATCGTTCTCATGGATGTCAACCCTCTTACTCTCGGCATTGAGACCACTGGTGGTGTCATGACCAAGCTCATCACCCGCAACACCCCTATCCCTACCCGCAAGAGCCAGATCTTCTCCACCGCCGCTGATAACCAGCCCGTGGTCTTGATCCAGGTTTACGAGGGTGAGCGTTCCATGACCAAGGACAACAACCTCCTCGGCAAGTTCGAGCTTACTGGCATCCCCCCCGCTCCCCGTGGCGTTCCCCAAATCGAAGTCTCTTTCGAGCTCGACGCCAACGGAATTCTCAAGGTTTCCGCCCACGACAAGGGCACTGGCAAGGCCGAGTCCATCACCATCACCAACGACAAGGGCCGCCTTACCCAGGAGGAGATTGACCGCATGGTTGCCGAGGCTGAGAAGTACGCCGAGGAGGACAAGGCCACCCGTGAGCGCATTGAGGCTCGCAACGGTCTTGAGAATTACGCCTTCTCCCTGAAGAACCAGGTCAACGATGAGGAGGGTATGGGCAAGAAGATCTCAGAGGAGGACAAGGAGACCATCCTCGACGCCGTCAAGGAGACCCAGGACTGGCTTGAGGAGAATGCCGCCACTGCCTCCACCGAGGACTTCGAGGAGCAGAAGGAGAAGCTGTCTGGCGTTGCTTACCCCATCACCAGCAAGCTTTACAGCGCCGGTGGTGCCGGTGGCGAGGACGACGAGCCCGCTGGCCATGACGAGCTTTAAAGGAGTAACGTAGCATCATAGATTCCCCCAATGTTTTTTCGCGTTTTTTGATGGCTCGATGAAAAAAGAGAGAATCATCATCACATAATGAAGGTTCTCGCAGAGATGATGTGTCGTATGTTTGTGGATGTGGTGTTTTGTGATTTTCGGGTTGGGTGAAATGGGTATATTCATCATGGTCATAGGAAGGAAGCAAGGATGGGCATATTATTCTGTGATTGTCTGGTGTGTGTCGGTTGTAGTAGGTGGCGGGCGCATCGCGGGCTTTTGTAAAGTATGTATGAAGTATAAAGCAAAAGAACCTACTTGAAACATTCGAATGTCCCAAGATGATGATGTGAATGTGGTCTGCTGAATCTTGGTTGAATGGAAGTTGGCAATGTTCGATGGGATGTGCTACGATGTCATCAAAGAGCATGATGGAGGCTATTTGGAACCGGACGTCTGACATTCGTAATTGCAGGAAAGAACAGTGGTTGGCCATGGCTTTGATGCAGGTAGCATCGTGGTGATGATGTGACAGCCTCGAAGATATCAACCGTTGTCGCTGCGTCTTTGGTTGCATCCTCACCAACACCGGCATATCACTGATCTATCACTTAATCCACTCATCACTTGCTTCACTTCTTCATTTGATTGTGAACTCTTGAAGATTTGGGCCAATTTTGCAACAAAATAGAGGCTATGTGTTGGTTGGAGTGTGGTGGGTTGGGACTTGGGAGTGTTTGATGTGACAAGGTGGTTTGGGGATGGATCAATCATGATGGCTATGTTTGTATAAAGTAAACAACACAGGCTCAATGGTCTAGTGGTATGATTCGCGCTTCGGGTTTTCTTTACAAATCCAGAACTTGGGAAACCAGTTCAAGCCTTGTGCGAGGTCTCGGGTTCGAATCCCGATTGAGCCCGTTTCTTTTGTTGTTTTTGGCTGTGGTGGTGCTGTTGGGTTGAGTAAGCACTTTCTTTTTGGCGGGGGTGGGACTTTGGGGAGTTGGCATGGTGTGAAGGAGGGAGAGGAAGCTGCGGCATGGATTGATGATTGGTAGGTGATTGTTGGACTACGGGGGTCTTGGTGAGCTTTGTGAGGCTGAGGAGCTGAGAATGGAGACCTCAAGACACGAGACTCGGGGACTTGGGAGGCTCAACCAGTGAATTATGACGCTGAGATCAGCAGGTCTAAAGACTGGGCAAAGCCTGTCACATTGGATATTCATTCACGGCACGAAACTGAGTTGGCTGGTTGGAATAGTGATTGTAGCCTGCAAGTGTGTTTCCATTGCACAAGTGAACTTGAATCTGGCGAGCAAAAAGCATCTTGTGACAGACCTGATGTTAGAATAGGAGATTGAAGTTGGGGTTAGGGTTGGGAACGAAATATCCTTTGCGAAGCCATGATTCTGTTTCATATCAACTGATTGACGATAGTTCTCGGCGTCTGACTCACACGTGATGATGTTAGTAAGAAGGATGCAATTATGGTTTGCGCAGTCTTGGTCGTTGTCTTGGTGGGTGAGAGGTGTGTCACATCTTCCTCACAGTTGGCCACATTAGGTAACCAACTGGCTCTGTCATGAGGAGAAAGCTAGCCGGTCAACTAGGCGAGGCCCGTTTCAATCGAGTACTGAGCCAAAGGTCGAAACCACTTGTATGGGCCTCGTAAAAGACATCTTCATCTTGAGTAAACAAGTGACTTGACCAGAGCAACTGGTGGTCACAGTTCACTTCTAGAAAACAAAGTGGGGCTCTTGGACCCAGGGCTTCCCGCATTGCCAAGAGTTGTGACGTCCACAGTTGCCCACACGACCACCCCCCACTATTGGGACCGCCACCAGAAAATTGCGAGGAACTGTTCTGACGGGCCGCCTCTTTATTAATACCCTTTTTGCCTGTGGTTGTGTATTATTCATCACTCGACCTTCAAACATCCTGAGAGAATCTTTGCTTTCTCTCACGCAGCACCTACAAATCGAAGCGCCCATTGCTCTTTTTTTCCCCGGACAGTTTTGGCCGAAGAAAGGAGACATCAAAAGTCTGACTCGACCAAAACCCCGCCATCCGTCGAGCACGACATCACCACCACCAAATTGCGATCACCTCCGATTCGAGAAACGAGATATATTTCAGCTATGGCGACTATTAGTGGTAGTCGTGCTGCTCCAGGCGCTGCTCCTGGCGCAGATATTGGATCTTCGCATCCTTATACTTGCAATACCTGCCAGGTCGCCTTCCGCAATGGCGATTTGCAGAGGGGTCATATGCGCAGTGACTGGCAGTAAGTTATCTCCCTGTCATAATCATGTTGGCGCATAGAGTTCACAGGCTTACATTTACTTTCCACAGTCGCTACAACCTGAAGCGCCGTGTCGCCTCGCTGCCCCCCATCTCCTCGGAAATTTTCACCGAAAAGGTCCTCCAGGCCCGCGCTGCCACCACTGCGCAGGCGGACAAGGCCGGCTTCGAGAAAGCCTGCGAAGTTTGCCAGAAAAATTATTTCAGCGAGGGCGCATACAAGAACCATCTTACCAGCTCCAAGCACAAGGCCAAGGTCGCTGCTCTGGCGGCTCGCCCACAGGGCAAGATCCCTGACGATGCCAGCTCCATGACCTTCTCGCTTGGCGAGCCAGCCCCTACAGACTCTGTGGTTGATTCGGACGCGGAGGAGGAGTTTAACGAGGTGGTTGAGGGTATCAAGAACACCCAGCTGCAAGAGAACGAGAACGTCTCCCCACTTAGACGTCCCTCCAACCCTCACTTGTCAGCCGCTGCCCAGCACAAGACTGAGCACCCCGTGTCAGAGACACCCAGTGAAGAGGAGGAGGAATCCGCTACCCCTTCATCTGCTACCCCAGTGGTTTCACAACAACAACAAGCTGGTCCTGCCCGGACAATCAATACTTGTATTTTCTGCAATCATGAGTCCGAGAATCCTCAGCTCAACGCCCAGCACATGGAAAAGACCCACGGCATGTTCATCCCGGAGAAGCAATACCTCGTTGATCTCGAGGGCTTGATAAACTACCTCCAAGAGCGCGTGTATGACCTCAACGAGTGCATCACCTGCTCCAAGATGAGAAACACCACCTACGCCGTCCAGACTCACATGCGCGACAAAGCCCACGTCCAAATTCCTTTCACAACCGAAGATGAACAGCTCGAAATTGGTGAATTTTACGACTTCCGCGCCACTTATTCTGATGACGAAGAGGGAGAGTGGGAGGATGAGGATGAGGAGATGGAGGATGCTGACACGAACGGTGGTGCCAAACTTGGTGGTCACCGCGCAACCAGGACAGTTACAGTCGACGAGAATGGTGATGAGATCATGGAGGATGGGAATGGAGAAGGATGGGAGACGGATTCTGACGAGTCGTCTCTGAATTCTGATGATTTGCACGCCGTTCCCGCGGAGCTACATCTTCACCAGTATGAGAGGCTGTCAAAGAATCATCACCACTCGTCAAGCACACCAAGGACGCACCAGCAGGCAGATGGGTTCCATGCTCACAGCAAGAAGAGTCACGCGGTGTTCTATGATGATTATGAGTTACACCTCGGCAGTGGGAAGGCTGTTGGTCACAGATCGCTCAACAAGTACTACAGGCAAAATCTGTATAAATACCCCACGCCAGAGGAGAGGGCCGAGAGGTTGTTGCTCAAGGCCAACGAGCAAGGTCAGGGTGTCATGGACGTGGACGAGGATGGGAATGGGCAGACGGTTGTCCCGCTGCGGGATCCCAACCCCAAGGCCAGGGGGAGAGCGGTGGTGGGCAGAGACGTTGCCGGTCTGGGTGTCAGGTCTGCTGGCGAGCTGGAGAAGCACAGGGCTGTGGTGGTGAAGGGTAAGAAGCAAGAGTGGAAGGACCAAAAGGACAGAGGCATGCTTCAGGCGAGACTGGGCATCAAGGAGAAGGCGCCTCATCCGGCTACATACTTGCGTTAGAGCGCTTGATAGAGGGGGTGTGCCACTTCGTTTGTGCATTGGGGTTTTAGAACTGAGAAATGGTTACATGTTTGTTGCATGAGTTGGTCTTTTTGGTCTCCACATGATTGGGCATCTGTTGACAATATCTTGGTTGTTTGTGTAAGAGCATGTCTTCAGCAAGGCTGTCGCTGACGCAGTGCAAGCATTTCGCAAATTCTACCACGGCACTTCGTCGCCTTCCGTTTTAAGAGTTCGGCACTTTTTTTAGCCACTGTGCCACAATCTATCTTTGGCAGAAGACTTGAATCTCTCTTCAACCTCTTCGAGACCCATCATCACAACTCGCCTACCGTCGCTATGGCCCGTCACACTGGTGCCGTTGTTTATTATGAATAGGTATCGCGCTCTGCGCCGAGAGCTGTAACCATGTCTCATTCTTCCACTGGTTGACCTTTAGTTTGGCACCCTTGCCACAAAATAATCGAGATACAAAAGTAGGTTAACCCATACTATACTGGGAACTACCTTATACCTTAAAAGTTAATGAATAGGCCTTTAAGCCATCTTCTAAGGCCTAATAACTATCCTTGAAAGTTTATCAACTATCTTGAAGGGCGTATAAACTACCTATCTTTAAAGGCCTATGGACTATCCTTCAAGGCATGTTAACCTACCTTAGTGTCTCAATTATTTCGTGGCGAGGGTGTTTGGTTCGGTGTTGTGGGATAAGTAATGCAATAAGCAGCGCTATTGGCTTGGTCATTCATTCTGCTTCCAGTTGAGGGAAGCGATTCTCAGCCAGAGCCTGTGCACGCGAGTTTTCAGCTTGGACACCCACCAGTCTGGAAGTTAAAGCGTGGGGAGTCCTCAGTTTTCTGCTTCTTTGAAATTCCGTTGGCTCTAACATCACGAGAAGCCGAGGGGTTCATCAATTCCAGTTTTGTTATCAAATGTCAACATGTCGCGCCAACAAACTCAGCCTGTCCCCCAGAGGATCACGCCCCGTCAAAAATATCGAGGGGGAATTCCCCATGGCATGATACCTTCCTTAGACGATGGAACTTGCCCGGACCACGCTCCGGTGGCGTGCAAGAGGAATCGGTCCCGAAGTGTCACTCAATGCTGTCCCTCGGGCGATACCTGCTACAGCACAACTAGCCTCAGCGTCAGATTCAACTACTACTGCTGTCCAGGAGGTATGTGTTTAGAATCCTCAAGTCGGGGTAATGGAAAACTGTTGGGCTGGCGACCTAGGAAAGTCACCGGCGGCGAAAATGAGGCCAAAAAATGGCCAAAATTGGTAAGCAAATTAGTATTACAGTAGTTGGTTGTTGGTTCAAAAGAAAACAGTAAGAAAATCCAGCCCCAAGAGCAAACCGGTGTGGGTCTGGGAAAACCTGGGCCCTTTGGTGCCCCACAAAAACTTACCGACCATGTACCTAGAGAGCGACTGCAAAAACGCCGTGGACAGCCTGACAACGTGCGCCAACTCGACTTGGGTTCTCTACGAGGACAGCCCTGGGCCATCGGGGGTATTTCTGCTGCTCTCCTGAGTATGTCGGCGTGCACCGTACCGCTGGTGTTGGAGATGGCGGCGGTGGCAGCAACGAAATGGGATCATCGATATCCCCTGCCGCCATCGCCGGCACCGTCATCGGCGGGATAGCTGCTCTCGTCCTCGGCCTCGCTCTGGTACTGTGGCTTCACCGCAAGAGCCAGCGCGATAGAAAGGCAGCGGCTTTGCCGGAGCCGAGGCCACAGGAACCTCATGCGTCTGTTTTAATCATACATCAACCGCCTTGTCTCCCGCGCAGGCTATGACACCCAAGGAAACCGTGCCACCTGCTACCTCTTCCGGCAATACACCAAACATCACCCCTCCTCCTCCTGCCGCGCAGATCACACAGCCCTAGCATAAGCTGATCAACATATGAAGGAGGTTTGTTTTGGTTTACTGACCAAGTGGGAGTGTCAATGCCGGCTTCTCAGGGCTAGATTCAAGGTTGCTGATGGGATGTCGGCTACGAACTGCGATACCCAAATGATCACACGTACTTAGACGGAGGCTAAGAGAGCCTTGGATACATTTTGCAGCAAGTTCAAATCACCCCAACATCACCGCGTGACTTTTCCTTACTGCAGTTTCAACCCGGAGCTGTATGTATAGCTATTCTTTTGTGCATAACTTCAGAGATGTCCGGCCATCAATTAACTCAACAAACACCGCGATAACGCCCTCACACTGTTTCTGCAACTATACCAAACGATTCACCAGCAAGAACGCTTCCATGTCCGTGCAAATAGCCAGCCCTCCATGTTACTCCCCAGGTGCGATTGATCCGGAAGTCCCGGGCCTACTACTACCCAGCCTCTTCGACAACTTCCCTCCCTTGGTATTAAACAAGCTTTTCACCCGCCTCAACCGGCTCATGACATCCTGGTCTTTCTTCTTTCTCGCCTCCTCATCCTCTTCCTGCACATCCCGGTCATCCTCCCCATCTGCCATCGGTGTGCCACCCGCAGTCGTCGGCCGTGGTCTCTCGGGTGTTTTTGACGTCCCAACAGCAGCAGCACTGCTCTTACTCCTCCCATGATGCCCTCCAGCCGTTCCTTCCACCCTTTCTCGGATAAAACTCTCATTCTTCAGGACCTCCAAAAGCACTTCCCAAGCTGGCTTCTCCTTGCTTCCTTTTGGTAGTAACTTGGCCCCTGGATTCCGTTGCACCTCCCCGTTCTTCCAAGGGCAAAAGAACCTGTGCTCTCTTACCGGATCCAAATGATCCATTGGTGCCGGCTCCAATATCTCGTTCGTTTCAGGGTTGATCTGCCGCGACTTGAACATCCACAGCCCCAACCTCCGCAAACAAGTATGGCAACTCGCACTGTTAGGAATCGGCGCGTTACCCAACCGTGGGTTCGTCAACCCCTGCCAGCCCATCAGCGCCAGCGCCAACGCCGGCCTATTCACCTCCCCCTCCCTCCGCTGTTCCCCTTCTGCTGCTGGTGCCGGTTCCGTAAAAAACGTCCTTGGTAAATATCTAACCACCACCTCCAAATCCAACCCCTCCGGCAGTCTCAAGTTGAACTCGTACGGCAAAAAGTCCTTCCTCTGACACAACTCATCATACCTCTCCCGCAAAGCCGTCAACGCCCACTTCGAGTTCGGCAACGGCAGCCTCAGCAGCGAATCGTCACACCCCGTTCCTCTCCACAAACACCCCTCCCCGTGCCCATCCCCCTGCATCAAGCTCTCATACCTCTTGACAACCTCCGCCTCCATCTCCCTCCCCACCTCCCCTTCGACGTCCCTCCCCCTCCCAATCTTGACCGTCACCTCCCTCTCACAGAGCGTACACTTCACCCTCTCCTTGCCGAGACAAACCCACCCCCTCTTCGCCCACTCAATCTCTGATATCCGCTCCGGTTTTGGGGTCCAATCAGTCAGCTCCTGAAACGTGGCCAGTCTCCTGAGTAACTCCCCTCTGTCGGCGGGGCAGTATTTAGGCGGTTGATTCTTTTCTCTTGTTGTGTCCCCTTTTGCTGAGGCCCTTCCTCGTGGAGCTGGGCTGAATTTCCTGAGCATGACGTTTGATATCGTTGTTGGCCCTCCATTATTACTACTGCTCAAACGAATCGAACTTCCCGGGCTGGAATTCAGGATTGTCGAGCGCTGGGGTTGCGGTGTCGCGAATCGGGATGGGGGTGTGGGAGTTGACCCGCCGTTGACGCGTCGCTTTTTGGAGAGGATGTCTTCTGCTGTCATTGTTCGGGATAGTGACAGGCCGGGTGTTGAAAGAGGGGAATCAGGGTTGTTGTGATTGTTGTTGGTGTTGTCGGTGGGAGTGGAGGAAGGGGAGGAGGTGTTTCCTATGCCTTGGACTAGGGCGTTGAACTTGCGTTTGACTGTTGCGTTCATGTTGAATGGAGAGGAATGGCTGGGCGCGTAGATTTTCCGGGAGTGGTGGGCAAAAAGTTGGTGTGGTAACCTGCAAAGTCGCGCGCGCCGCGGTGCTTCCCCACGCTTCGATTTGGTAGGTCCGGTGGGCTGCTGTCGCGGGCTGAAAAGTGATGAGCGCTGAGCTTCGGCAGTGTGAAATTGATAGCGGCGCAGGGTAACCTTGTTTCTAGGGCAACTGTTCAACCCCCACCACAGGCGTTAGGAAGATAAGATGGTGATGGTGGTGGTGGGATGGGAAAGACGGATGCAACGAGAAGAATCCAAAAGTTGTCGAGCTCTGGGAAGAATCGAAATCAGATGGCCAGGGTCTCGTGTTTAGTTGCTGTTTGCAGTGTCAAAATAGCGGTTGAAGTCTGCAAGCACTTCCAGCAAACCTTGAACCCATGGATTTGGAACTCTAGAAGGTTGAGCTAACCCCACCCGACCTGATCTTTGCAGCTTTCAACCTTGCAGCGACAACGCTCCAAACACAACGTTCAAATGAGTCCCAGATTGGAACCCTCTCAAAGCTCTGATGATGGCAAGCAAGTCTGGCGTTTACCGAGTCAGGCGTGCTCTCACAGTGCTATTACTCAAACCGTGCGGTTGTTGCCAAGGCTCCAGGCTTGGCTTAGAGGTGGGACCGCTGCACGGGTTCCAGGTTGCCAAGGCCGCATAGCGTAACGCTGCGAGCGAGCTGAGCGAGGGTCCAGTGCGAATGCCGCACCGTAGTCGCTGACCGAGAGCCATTCACCATCCTCAACCCGCTCCAACTTGGAATCACCCATCGAAGAGACCCTCTAACGTCTTCTGTTTCCAGCATTCAAACTAGCTACCTGTTCACGTTGCTCAGAGAACATCCGCTGCCAAACTGATCGCTCAGGACTTGAGCCAACCCTTGCACCTCCTGCTGTGTCCCATCATCGCCTGTATCTCGCCCTCCCCGCTGTCGCTTCGCGCACCGCACCACAAGCAGCCAGCCCTCTGCATCCTCCATCCCGATATCAACCCGACGTCCACTTCCTACCACCCAACTCTACAACCATCGATTTCCATGTCATGACTCGAGATACCATGCGGCCAGCGGCCGGAAGCAGCCACAGCTACAGCAGCACCGATGACCTCGACGTCTTGGCAGGGCTCTGGGAGGAGGCCCCCTTCGCGAGACTACCATGCGATGCGCCCAGCGAGCTGAAGGACCTGGTGGAGGACATCGACAACCCGAAGCGTGTCTATGCCGTCCACAAAGCGAGTCGAAGACACAACTTTCAGCAAATAGTTCAGAGGTATGTCATGATAGGGTAATGGACCTAGATGTCTTGGCTGACGATTGTTGCTGCCCAGGTATATCGTCCAGCTCCGCGAAGGTTGCGGCGCCGAACATTGCGTAACGCCGACTTGCTTCACCTGCCGGAAGAGAGCCGCTGGCCAGGCCCCGATCAAACGATACAACACAACGAGCGCGAGAACGCTGGCTACTTACCTCGCTAGCCAAGATAACCCTGAGAATGGCCTGTGTCCCAACCTGCGAACCCCAAAGGCCCCGCCGGCTGCGCTCAACTCGCTCCTGTTTGTGCCCAAGCAGCGGTTGCACACCGATCGTGTTACGGGAACGTCTCCGAAACCACAGCTCAACAATTCTCGCCCGGTGTCATCACGGAGGAATGGATATAACGGCAGGCCATCAACGGGAGATGCGAGGGAAAAAAGCAGGTCAATGAATATTGGGAAAGATGTGGAAAGCCCGAAACAACAATGGCAACCTGGGTTTGAGGTGGTGGAGGAGCCAGTGAGCAAAGACCACCGATCATTTGCGGCCAACGTCTTTGGTACTGTGGCTTTCAAGATGTTGGAGTGGCTCACGCCGGCTGCGCTAGAGGACATGACGCAAAGGACAAAAGCTTTCCAGGAGGAGTCGGCTCCAGACCGGCGTGATGCCGAAGCAGTAAAAGCAGAGGCTAACCGGGATAACGGGGGGAACCCACGGACCAGGGCGTCGTCGGTCCAGCCCAACGGTGCGTCGGCTAACAGTCGACCGCTACCAAAGGGCAGACAACATGGGAAAGACTCAGATTCAAAAGATGATCGCCACTCTCGCGACCCGCCGGCCGTTTCTCGCTCTGCACACCCCCGCCGCAACTCCAACGCCAAGTTGAGGACATCAAATCCTCCTGTGCCTAAGCGGCAGCTTTCCATTGACCCTTACACACAAGACTCTTTGGTCGATGACCCCTACCCTGGGCTACTCAGATCGCCACGCGGAAACTCTGGTAGCACAGATAGGGGGCCAAGGGGGCCGAAGCCAACAGGGTCGACACTCTCCAGACCAATCTCGCAGCTCTCATCGGCTGGCTACTTTGACCATGTTGCTTTGGAGAAGATGCCGCCGCCGAAAACCCTTGATTTGAAGAACTATCTTGGGCGAAGTCAGTTAGACGGGACGAGGACTTCTGATCCAAGTGGTCCAAAGCAGCTAGGCGTTCCCTCAGGGGGGTCCTCTGACAGATCGTGCAGCAGCGGATCCGGAGAGATGGTTCACCCAGAGCCAGAGTCTGACGACGAAAGCGTTCTTCCACAGGCACTATCGACGCTACATGCCGACGTTGTCGACTTCATCTGCGATGTCCTGCAAGACGATGGAACAGCAGAGAAACACATGCTTGAGCCGCCATCAGTCACCAAGTTTCACAACGGACACCCCGGCCGGGGCAAGATGCTCAAGCGCAAGAAGCTTGCCTCTGGGTGCCCAAACTTCAAACTAGAGTGGAAGTTGTTCATTGAACAGACTCTCTTCAACGTCCTCAGCGATCCACAACTCGCTGTTCAATCGTTCTCGAAACAAGGACAACTCTATGATTCTCACACACTATGGTACTGCATGCTCAGGATGACCCGGGTTGCCCCAAGCCTGGTTTTCCACAGTCTCTGGATGGCGGCGGGAAGCCTATTTGCGCCTCCAGAGTCGCTATTGGCGCCCCGATCCCCGACGGCGAAGCTATTTAGGGATAAGGAATCTCTTTCAAACACAGAGGCGGGTCGTCTCATGTCGATATGCCTCCACGCTTTGATTGCCGCTGCGCCACTCATAACTCCGGATCCATCTGACCCAGAAAAGGCTACCCAACGGCTGTATGATATGTCGAGAATTCGGTCGCACGGTCTGAGCCTCACCCGTAGCGGCGCCATTGCTGACCAGCCCACGGAGCTGTGTCTTCAGTACGAGGACGCCTTCACGGACGACTTGGCCCTGAGGTTGGCTCGACGGCTGTTTACCGCCATCAACACCAGGAGATATTTTGATGCCCTGTGCGAATCCAATGGAGACCTAGACGGTGATGACTCGCAGCCAGAGCCAGATGTGCTGGCGCCTCTCTTCTCTCAACTAAACTTTCTTCATGCCGGAGCGGTGTATTACGTCTTGGACTTTTCTTTCAATGAGCGGGCTCTGCATGAGACCCGTGTTCCGATCCTTTTGCTGGACTGGGCGAGGACTGTCATGCTTAGCGACTGGAGTGGCTCCCCTGTGATCAAGGGGGATGGACCTTTTGGTGGCGCACTGGCGTTGATGCAGGCTATATGTGAGCACCTCTATTGTGAAGATTGACCTGGTCAAATGCTGACAGACCTGTAGACAACAAACGTCATGAGCTCTTGCTGGGCGATGCTCAGTTCCGCTCCGAGTACTTTGCCGAGAGGCTCGACACAGTCCAGATGCCCATCGCGTGGTTATCGCACGTGTCAACAAGACAAAAGATCCACCTTCTCGACTATCCGTTTCTGTTCAACCCTTCTACTCTGGTTACCTATTTCCGGTCCATCAACTTTTCGCGCATGAGCAGGTCGTACGAGGAGTCGACATCGTTACAGGACAGGATTGACGTGATTGCTTCACGCTCCAGCTTGACGCGGCATCACAAGGAGGTGCTGACGGAGCGGTTGCGTGCGGCGGCTACAAAGTACTTGGTTCTCGATATCCGTAGGGAAGCTGTTATCGAGGACGCGTTTAACCAGCTGTGGAGGAGGGAGGAGAGGGAGTTGTTGAGGCCGCTCAAGGTCCGTCTTGGGGAGTCTACGGGAGAGGAAGGGTTTGATTTGGGTGGTGTTCAGCAGGAGTTTTTCCGCTTGGCGCTGGCTGAGGCGCTGAACCCGGATTATGGTGCGTTTACGGTCGATGAGAGAAGTCGGATGGCGTGGTTTGTGCCCGGGTCGCTGGAGGACGAGTGGAAGTTTGAGCTGATTGGGCTGCTTGTTTCTCTTGCGGTCTACAACGGGTTGACGTTGCCGGTGACGTTTCCAAAGGCTCTCTACCGCAAGCTACTTGGCAAGCCGGTAGACAAGCTCCGCCATATTGCCGACGGCTGGCCTGATATTGCAAGCTCGCTTACGGAAGTTGAGCAGTGGGATGACAATGGCTCGAAAGGAAAGCTCGAAGACCTTTGCATCACGTACGACTTTTCCACGTCGGCCTTTGGCCACCACGTCATCAGGGAGATGCGGCCGTCTGCTTCGGGGGGTGACGAAGAAGGCGGTGATTGGGACACCCACACCCCCTCGGAGGAGGAGTGGCCTCAGTTTTCCAAAACTGCCTCCCACGCCTCGTGGAATCCGGCTCCCCATGAGTACAACCCGGAAGAAGAGTCCAAGCCAGTCACTATCCACAACAGGGACGAGTACATTGCTGATTACATTCGCTACCTGACTACGGTCTCTGTCCGCCCTCAGTTCGAAGCTTTCGCCCGTGGGTTTCGCACTTGTCTCCAGCCTAAATCCTTATCCCTCCTCACGCCCTCGCTCCTTCAGTCACTCGTCGAGGGTGTGCAGGAAATTGACATCTCTGAACTAAAACGCTACGCGAAATACACTGGTTATGATGAACACCACCGGACAATCAAAGATTTTTGGTCGATTGTGAAGAGGTATGACGAGGACATGAAGAGGAAGTTGCTCGAATTTGTGACGGCGAGCGATCGGGTTCCTGTCGGGGGGATGAAGTATGTGGTGTTTAATATTCAGAAGAACGGGGTGGAGAATGATGAGCTGGGACCGGGGGGGACGGGGAACAGAGGGAGGTTGCCGACGAGCTATACTTGTTATAGCACGTTGCTGTTGCCCGAGTATAAGGATAAGGAGACGTTGAGGGAGAGGTTGGGGATGGCGTTGGAGAATGCGAGGGGGTTTGGGTTTGCGTAGGGTCATGATTAGCGCGGGGGAAGGAGATGTTAAAAGTGGTGGTATTTTTAGCCAATTCTTGGATGGTTGTTTATTCAATGATGTATGTGTGACTGCCAGATGCTGTTACTATCACCGGTGTCGAAAAGCCTATTTCGAATGTTGCGGGAGCCTGAGGAGGAAGGAGAAAAACTAGCTGAACAGGGTGCTCTCAAGAGGTGAGTCCAAGGGCCACCGTTGAGAAACACCTTGGGGTCCCTGGCCTTCTTTCCTGCGCTGGTGTAATGGGGTGATGTTGGGGTTAGTGTTTATTTTCTGATTGACGTGCGAGGCCACAAGTCAAATGGGATACGAGGCAGCGACGGAGAGACAGAGATTACGATAACGTAGGTTTCAATCGATTAAACTTTTAGGCACCGCCTATCACGTTATTAGCGGTTGCCACACAGAGAGCATCACGCGGGCCCTTAAAGCTCGCTCCATCCCAAACTTTCAGCTGTTAAATCTCCTCCTGCGTGGCTGCGAACTCGGCTGTGACTTTCAACTTTTCACTCTCCCACATCTCATCTCAAACAGCAAGCTCGACGGTTCAACATGGGGAGCGCTACGTTTGATGGGCTTCCCGTGGAGCTCAAGACTCTCATTTGTGAACACCTCCGAACTGATGACGACTTGGAGAGCCTTCGGAACTTGGCCCAGACCAGCAGAAGTTCCCATGCAGGCGCGAAGGACAGTCTATTTCACACCATCATATTTTACGTCTCAACTCCATCTCGACTCGCTCGACAAGTATCAGAATGCGAAGCCCTTCTCCTCCGTCATGAGGCTTGGGGTAAGGTTCGCAACATCTCCCTGATTCAAAATTCAAAGCGTCGTTACAGTCTTGTGCCGCTTGTTCAAGCACCCCACGATTTTGCAACAGACCAAGCCCTTCCTAAGATCTGTAGTCTCTTCGAAAGGCAACTTCCTGCCAAGTTGAGAAACGACACCGAATGGGAGCTCGAGCAGAGTAAGATTATGGGTGCCGATTTCGAGTTCGGACACGACGTTCGCGACATCCCGAGCACAAGTTCTCTTGACTACATGTACCAAACAGATCACGTTTGGGCACCGGTCGTCGAGCTAGCTCGACGGCTCTCGGGTCTAACGGATGTCGTGTTCCAGTGTCTTAGCCAGTTCCCACCCTCCCTTTTGCTGGTAGTGCACGAGAAGCGAATTGCACGCCTCCATTTGCGAACCTGGCATCTGCGAAGTCTCGACAATTGGACGGTGAAAGACCCCCACGAGCTCGCGCTCATCAGGTCATCAAGTCTTTACAGCATCTGGTTGTCTCCCGCTGAGTGCCTAGAACCATACGCACGGCCAGTTGAACGATGCCCTCAGGTTGAGGCAGTTTATCAGATGTTAACGGCGAAAGGGTTGGCACCCAACCTGCGCGACCTTCGCAAGTGTCACTATCCCGAACCAGTCCCACGAGACCATCCCTTCATTTTCAGGGCAGAACAAAGTTGTGAGAATGCGCTTGGGAAAGAAACTCGGCTTCTTCCCCTTCGAAACCTTCAACTTTCGCGGCCCTGCAGTTCGAGAAGTGACATGAAAAGAGGTGAACCTTTTGAAAAGAGACATGTTGCCGAATGGCGAGCTCGCATCGATATGTCTGCGCTTGAAAGCCTGACGTTGTTGGCGCCTCTTCGCCAAGACGCAATCGAGAGCCTCTCGGCACTGAGCTTCCCTTTGCTGACGTCGCTATCCCTCCATCTCAGAGCACTAAGGGAGGAAGACTTGGAGGCAGTCGACTATTACAAAGCGGCCAGACATTTTCTAAGCACCCTGGCGCAGCTGAAAAGGTTGCATCTGCTTGGATGGAACCACGGGGTCGTCTCACTAGCCGGGCATGACGGCAACATCTCGGGGCTTCCGAATCACAGACTCAAAAGGTTGTGGTTTGCACCTGTATCGCACGAATATGCCGCGGATGGACATAACTTGGGCCCGCCCCCAGCAAAGCAACAGATCATCGAGCTGGGCAACCGCTACCCTGCTGTTGAGGACCTGTCAATTTCGGTGAAGCGGTCGATGGGCGATAGGGATGAGGTTGATCGATATAGAGCTATCGGTGGTAGCTTCAAGATGCTAAAGAGGCTGTCGTTGGAGTTGGATGCCTCGCCCTCGAGATCCGTGATTCGCAATAGACCACCATCGGGCCCTGCGTTTGCCACGTCCCATTTTCAGAACAGTTTCGGCCGAAAGCTTGCGCCTGGTAAGTTGGGGCGCTACTACACCAATGGCCACATTATGGAAGCTATGGTGAATGCCGCCGTGGATTCTGATTTGGCCAAAGCCATCTTTCACACCATCACCCAAGCCAGCTGCGCCAGCGGTAGCACCTGCCAACTGAAAACAATGCTACTGAGAGCCCGGGGCTTTGAATTGTTCTGGATACCCCATCTCCTGTGGGACGGGTCGTTCTGGCTAGCTGGTTCTCGAAGCAATCTTGAGCTCGATCGATGGGGGCGTGGACTTCAGAGGACGTATTTTCTTGACAACAGGGGACTAGGAGGCACGACCATCCGGGAGTTGGACATTGCTTTCAATCGGGACCGGGTGGGGGGGATCGAATCTGACAACTTGTTTTGGAAGATTTTTGCAAAGTTGTGGCCGCAGGCCGTGACGGTTGGGAGTGACGGGTGGGCTACGAAGTGGAAGAGCTGGCCGCTGAAGACTGGGTAGAAGAAGAGTGTGTTTGGTCCATTTTGGAGCGGTTGATGGGAAGGGATTCTTGACTAGAGACGCGGTGGATGGGGGCTACATAGTGTGATATATATATGACGTGGAAAATACTGTCGGACGGAGAATGTCAAGAAGAGATGCGGTAGTTGGTATCAAACCGGCGACTCTATGATGTTGCTTCAAGTCCCATGATTCGATTGCATAAATCATCTCAAGATCCCACTTGCTTCACCTACTTGCCCAATTCACATTTCCATTTTCCCCTGCCCTAATGCTTCAAGCTCTCCTCAAACAGCTGCCCCAACTCCTCCCTCTCCTGTTCCAACTCTTTCGCCAACCCGGGAGCCAAAACCAGCACCCTAGCCTGCGGTATCGTCCCCTCGACCAACCCCTCAATATCCTTCCTCTCAAACCCCAGCTCGCCCAACCCCCTGGGCTGATCCCCCAGCTCCTCCAAAAACTTTTTAATCGCCTCGCCCAACACCTCCCCCGCGCTCTCCCTCTTGACATTGCTCACATCAACCCCAAACGCCTCCGCCGCCTGGAGATGTCGATCAGGGTTACTCGCCGCCGTAAACTTGAACACCGCAGGCGCAGTCACCGCCACGCTGACCCCATGGGGAATAATGGGATCGCTGACGTCATAACCGGCGTGTTTATACCCCTTGTTCTGCCCCGAGATAGGGTACGACATCCCATGACAGAGGTGAACACCTGCATTGCCAAACCCGACACCGGCAAGGGTGGCAGCGAGGAGCATCTCCGACTGTGCCTCCGTGTCTTCCGGATCTCTGACCGCGCGGGGGAGGTACTTGACCGTTGACCTCAGCGCGGACAAACTAAAAATATCGGAAATGGGGTTCGAGCCTTGGTATGCCGGCCGTAAAATGGGGTTTGTAGGGCGGGGTGTGCGTTCATAATAGGGGATTGCGGTCCATGATTCTAGGGAGTGACATAACACGTCCAGACCGGAAGCGGCCTTAACAGCCGAGGGCATGGTTGCCGTGTTGAGGGGGTCGCAGATCCCAAGCGTGGGTTTGAGGTTTCTGTGGGCGATGCCTGTTTTCGCCTTGCGGGATGCGAGGTCGAAGATGGCGGTGCCGGTTGTTTCGGAGCCGGTTCCGGCCGTGGTTGGGATGGCGATTAGGGGTTTTAGCTTGCGGTCTATCGGGCGGCCGAGGCCGAGCGGGGCGTTGACAAAGTCCATGAAGTCGGCTTCGGGGTAGGAGGAGTAGAGGTTCATTAGCTTGGCGGTGTCGATTACGGAGCCGCCGCCGACGGCGAGGAAGGCGTCGGGGTTGTAGGGGAGGGTCCAGGCGATGGCTTCTTTGATGCTGGGAGGGGGTTAGTGAGGGAAGGCGGGGAGAAAAGGGGAGGGACGTGCGAATAATCTTTGGGCTCGATCTTGACTTGGTTAAAGACTTTGTACTCGATCCCTGGCTGGCTGTCGAGTGCCTCCCGAACCGCTCTCATCGCCTGCAGCTGGTCCACTGTCTTGTCTGTCACGACGGCGACCTTTCTGACCCCCATGTTGCTCAGATCCATGCCTACTTCCCTCGTCACCCCGGGACCGAACCGGATGGAAGAGGCAGCCATTTCGAAGGCGTACTCCTTCAGCTTGGAAGGGTCCTGAGACGGGGTGGCATATCCCCTCTTGCTGCCATTCTGAACCCTATCCGCGAAGCGGGTGACCTGGGTTCTTTGTTGGTGCTGGGTGTGGTGGTGATGGCCGGGGTTGGAGTGGCATGGGCAGTTTGGGGGATGAGTATATTGAATTGTGCGGAGGAGGGAGGCGGCTTTGGTTGCCCGCTGTTCATCTCATCAGTTCTCCTTCCATGATTCATGACCTTGACGATAAAGAACTCACGTTGGGCAGGGCTCGGATAGCGCCGGACATGGTGATGGTTCCAAAAGCTTACCTATTCGAAGGCACGCGTGAGTCAACGGTCACAAAAGACGACAAATACATCCAATGGACAACCAAGACAAGACCTATTTAAATGGGAGACAAAGTAAGTGATGATGTAGGTTCCAGCTCCTGCATGCGATGCAAACCGGCGAGGCCCGAGGTCGTCCCAAGTCCACCCCTCCACCGGCCGCCCCCCCCTCCCTCCTCCAAACAACCCCGGTTTACCCCACACTCCGGCTGGCGTCTTCCGCGTCTTCTTTGTGTAATACCATTGGCCACCAATTATCCGGGGTTGGGGTAGCTGCAGATCATGGCCCACCGAGTGGAGATTCCCCCGCACCGTTCAACAGCAACAACACCATCCATCATCAATTCAGGGGGGAAAGATATCTCAAGATGAAGCAAACCAAAAATAAACAACGCCTTTTTGTATCTACCAAAACTACCCTCGCTAAAATGACATGTCCAAAACGGCAACTTAGTATACCTCCAACACATACCTTCCGTCCTCTTTCAGCCTTTCTATCTCCTTCCTGGGATCAACCTTCCGCCCGCTCTGCTTAGCCTCAGTAGCAATCGCCTCCTCCAATACAGCAGTAACATCCGGCACCGGCCAAGTGGGACCGCACAGGTAGAAAGATCCCTCCTCCTCAATATAAGCCTTGACAATATCACTCATCGTCTGCCTCATGCGATCCTGAATGTAGATCTTTTCAGGCTGGTCACGAGAGAAGGCAGCGCCGAGGAGGGTGAGCACGCCGGCGTCCATGTACGCCTCCCACTCCTCGCCATAGAGGTACTCCTCTCTGCGGTGACGGGAACCGAGATACAAGAGAATGGAACCAATCTCCTTGCCCTGAGCCTTCTGCATAGCGCGGTACTGGACAAAGGCACGGAAGGGAGCAAGACCGGTACCGAGACCGGCCATGATCAAGGGAGCCGTGTCCTTGGGCGGCAGCTTCATGACCGAGGGCTTGACGGAGGCGATGACGGGGGTGCCCGGCTTGAGACCAGAGAGGTAGCGCGTGGCTTGACCCTGGCGGGTGCGGCCCTGGCTGTCAACCCAGTCGACGACGACAATCATCAGAGCAACGGAAGTGGGAGTGACGGCCTGAGCAGACGCGATGGAGTACTCTCTGCGCTTGAGAGGGGACACGATGCGGACAAGGTCAGGGAAGGATGGGTGAGCCGACTTGAAGGTCTGGAAGACATCAACGTAGGTGGCGGTGTCAACCTCGGAGAGCTTCTTGAACTCTTCGGCACCCTCCTTGCTGCCGAGGAACTCGATCTTCTTCTTCTCAGCCTCATCGGTGGCGAACTCGGCGAGGGACTCGAAGAAGCGCTTGGGAGGCTTGCCGAGAATGTCGATGTTCTGGAGGAGAGACTGGTAGATGGTACGAGTCTCGAAGACGGCCGGGTTCTCGCGCGAGGGGACCTGGACAAGGTCATCACCGTTGAGACCGTACCACTCAATGAAGTCCTGGACCTGCTTGGGGTCGTTATCGGCGTGGATGCCGAGCGCTTCGCCGATGTTGTAGGTGAGGCCAGAGGTGCCGAGATCGAACTCGATGTGGAAGATGTTGCGATCGTAGGTGAGGGGAGTGAGTCTGCGGTTCTCCTTGACGTGGATGGTGTGAGTCTTGACGGTGAGATCAGGGCGAAGCTCAGTCTTGAGGCCGTAAGCCTCCTGGAAAGCAAGACCCTTGGCAATCTCCTGCCAGGTGCTGACCTGCAGAGCCGACTCAGCCTCCCCCTTGTCAAAGGCAACAAAGCTGGTGGGCTTGAGCTCCTCTACAAGAGAGATGGCAGCGGCGTCCTCCTCAGCCCAGGTAGCGGGAACCTCAACCTTGTGAAGGGCTTGGGCGAGGGCATCGGCAACCTCAACGAGAGTGACCTGGTCGCCAGAGAGGCCACCAAGCTTGACGAGCTTCTCAGCCTCAAGGTCAGGGCGAGCGACCTGCAAGAAGGCAAGCTCGGCAAGAAGCTGGGCGCGGTTCTCCAAAGCAGGGGAGAAGGAAGAGTCAAGAGCAAAGAGCTGGAGACTCTTCTCCTGGATCTCCTTTCTGACGGAGGCAGGGATGCGCTTCTCGATCTCCTCAGCCTTGAAGTTGGGCAGACGAACGGCCAACTTGCCGCCAGCCTTTACACTCTTGACGATAGCAACCTCCTTGAGAAGCTTCTCCTCGCCAACGAAAACAACATCCGCCTCCTCGACAGCGAAAGGAGCATCGACTGGCTTCTCGGAACTCCTGATCTCAGTGCGGACAACACCACCCTGGATGAGGCTGTTGTAAGTCTCGTGAACCGAGATGTTGTTGAACGACTCGCGAGAGAGGAGCCTGCCAAGGACGGAAGCCGAGGCAACGGCCTCGGAGTTGTCGACATCCCAGAAGATGTACTGCTGGGCCTGCTCAAGGGAGCTCAAGGTCAAGGAGACCTCGGCGTGATCGTCTTTGCTGGTGATCTTGCTGAGAACAGTGGCGATGGAGCTGGGGGTGTGGACGGCGGAGGCAGGGTACTTGAAATCAACGACAGCAGGCTCTTGCGACCATCTATCGGCAAAGGTGACCGCAGTCAGGACATCAGAGTAGAGGGCAGACTGGACAGAGGCATCCTCCACAGCCGAAGCATCACGGACTTGGCCAAGAACGGCAATCTGGCGAACCGAATCCGGGAGGGCCTCGAGGAAAGCCTCCTCGATGAATGGGCGGTAGATGCGGACATTGAGAGCACCAACCTTCTGGCCCTGAGCAGCCAAAGTATCAACGACCTGCTTGGCAAGCTGAGCCTCGGCGCTGCCAAAGACAACAAGGACGGTCTCAGCGGCCTCGTGACCGTGGTACTCGAAAGGAGCATACGAAGTGCCGAGCTGGCTGTTGAACAGGCGCAAAAGCTCGACAACCTTGCCAGCGGTGTCCAACCTCTTGTTCAGGGCACCAGCCTCCTGGGAGATGCACTTGTAGACTTCGGCAATGCTCGACTCGCTGAGCGCATCCACCACCCTCAAAGTCTCCCTGGCGGTGCGGAGACCGTCGTAGACGTGGAGGGTAGGCAGAAGGGAAGCCAGGAGAGTGGCGAAGAGAGCCATGTGCTGGACCTCCTGAGCCGAGGAGGTCGAGACGAGACCGAGACCAAGGTCCTCAGCCAGCTGAAGGGCGCTCTCGTACTCGGTGATGAAGCCATCGTTATTGGAGTAGTCGGCAGCGGCGACGTGGGCAACGAAGGGGCTCGAGACGCCATAGAGGAGAGACAGTTGGTCCAAGGCCGCGCGCAAGTGCCGGAGGCTCAGCGAGGGGGCAAGGAGGGTCTGGGGAATGCGCCTCTTGCTGAGGTCAAAGTCCTTGGAGAAGATGTAACCAAGCGCAAAGGTGCCGGCACCGGCTCTGGTCTGGAGAGGGACAACAGTGGTGGTCTCGCCATGGATGTTCTTCTCCTGGGCTTGCGACCAGTCCTTGACGGCCGCATCGAGATCGAAGGTCTCGGGGGAGAAGGAGAAGATCTTGTCGGAAAGCTTGTAAGCAGCCTGCTGGACGAGGAGCTGGCTCGTCACGTAGGTTGGGCCGGAGATGGAGCTGAGGGGCACGGTCTTCTCGAAGCCGGAGGAGACGGTGCTAGTCTCGACGACCGGGGCAACGCCTCCGGTGGTCTCTTCGTGCTTCAGCTGCATGTTAATGTCGGTTTCGGGGGTTTCAATGGCAAGAAGGGAGGGAGAAGAAGGAGGGGTACTCTTGAAGGCGTCTTCAAGAGCAAAGACTCGGCCGCTCGCGAAATATCGAGGCAATAGCGTAGTAAGGGGCCCAGGGGTTGCCTCGAAGCGCTCACGAACTGAGTAGATAGAAAGAAGAGACGGCGCCAGCGGGAACAGCTGGTTTTGAAGAAGGCGAAAAGAAGAAAGATTGGAGATGAGTCTTGGGAAAAAAATAAAAACAAAAAATAACAACCTACCGTTCTCCTTAGCCGGAGCAACTTCCCCATAAGTGCCGCATCTCACAGCCAAAATCTTTGGTAAAAGCAGTCTTTGGGGCGTTGGACCCTTGCTGCGATTCGAGGCTCGCGTTGATGGATGTCGATTGCGTGATTGTGAGCTAACCGCATCTGGTGGAAATGTGGGGGGACTTGGAGGTTTGGGGACGTTGGTTTGTAATGCAGCACGGTCAGGGTTGGGGTTATGCCTGACAAGATGTCTGTATCTCGTGGCGATGTCGGCTGTCGGTGCTGGTGATTGTTCGGCTTCTTTGACCGACAGCCGACCAGGCATAATTTGCTTTTGTTAGGACGATTTCTTTGTAGGAAGAACCCACGAGATAGGATTAAAAACGGCCTGTCTTGAACAGATCAAACGATCCATGTTCAACTGGTTGGAGACCTTGCGATGTCGCACTCTAGCGGCAATGACGTGATCTCGGCGGCGAATGTGAGGTCTCGTGTGACTGTACTGGGGTGGAAATCCAAGAGACACGTTGATCTTGACGAAGAGAGTTTCAATTCTGTCCTTTGTGGCCTTAACCATCTGTTGCTGCTTCAGCCGGAGATGCCTTCATGGCGATGTGTCGTTGACAGGAAAGGCGTGCCAGACAGGATGTCCCTGGCCCCTCCATCTCTTGGCATGTGGGTTGTCCACTGTCAGGCGGGGCACGTTTTTGATGTGGGGTAATGCCATTCTGCGGGGGAGTGGGCATCATCTGCTCTCCTCACTATCGCAGCACAGCATGATGGTGATGGTAAGACAATATGGAAACAATCTACCTGGATGCTGTGCCTGTGAAATAGAAACAGTCTGATATTCCACCACAATCATCGCCGGGAACACCATCGTCTTCCAGATGCATTTCCGTCCAACCTGATGTCTCATCCCATCACCACATGGCAATTGTAAAGATAGCTCGGAAGAATGCAGAAATAGGTATCTTGCGGAACCGGGAAGGTAGCACACCACCGCAGCTTCGGATATGGCACCCGGCTTGGAAATGGAAACATGAGTTCAAGACGTCGAGGTCCCGTGAGCCATATGCTTATCGGGACGGCAAACAATCCCATGCGTCACTGATTCCGATTCCACACTTCCCGGTTCGGCAGCAAAGCCTGCGACTTTTGTGCGGCGCGCTGTGCCAATCAACTGCATAAGGCCCCGGCTGCCGCAAGAACGTTTCTGTCAAAATGCAAGCCACAAACAGCGCCCATCAATTGTAGATGGCCTTGGCGTTGTCAGCACCCGACGACATGTCTTCCAACTTCGAGACTCTTCCGAGATGATGTGCCCGGGTCCCATTCAATGACTAATTCTGCCGCGAGAATGAGAGGCCCAGACTGACGGAAGATGGGGAACAAAGACAGCCATGATGATGGACACGGTCGGTAGGTGCCGGACAGGGGCCGTGTCTCCGGTGATGCTCTCTGACCTCGATCCGATGCCTACAAAGATAAACTTCAACATGTTGGACAGGTATCTCGGTTGCCAATGGCTACTGTGGAGCTGGCTGGCTGGGTGGTGCATCAGATCGAAGATGGAAGGCGTGGTCGACTGCAGTCCCGCGAGTCCCCAAAGTCTTGCGCAAAAGCGTGCCGCCACAACGACAGGTTGCAGGGTGACTCTATTGACTGCGTCAATTGTGCGGAAAGTCGGCCGGTTGACAAATCTGATGGCTGCATCAGCGCCCGCCACTCGACCCCTTTGCTCAGGTTTTTATCTTTGCAATCTGCTTATATCTGCTTGAGCTTGCCTCTCACAGCTCATCTCGTCGCCCAGCGTACACCACCAGGCGCAAGCACTCCGAACTACTTATACTGGGTACATTCCAGCCTGACGACGACCTGTTTCCGGCATCTTCTCGGCCACAGCCCGAACAGGACACTTGTGTGCAGGTTTTGACAACCTTGGCGAGTTCAGGCTATATCGCGCTTCTGCTCGCCAGAGGTCCGCACTTCCTATAACGGCAAGTATTAATATACCGCCGTTGCCCATCACCACTCACATCGCTACTGGCCGTTGCCCAAGGCTCGGCATCAGGTAGCCGACGGACGACAGCCTACCGTTGATACATCATCGTGTCACCCACCGTCGTTGTACCCGGCAGACAAGCCCAATCTATCCGCCATGGCACCCACCAGCGGCACGCCTGCGCCCGCCTTGCCGACTGAGACTGCCACGACCTCATTCCTCCTCGCAAACCTGCACTGTCCCACCTGTGTCTCGACTATAAAGACTGTCTTACAAGAGTATGGCAGCAACATCGTCAAATGGGTTTCACCGAACATCGTTACGTCCGTGGTCACTGTTGAGCACAGTCCAGCCGCCTCCCTCCAGCACATGCATAAGCTGCTCGAGGAGAACGGCTTCGAGGTATGCGGTGTCACAACATCGTCTGGTAGCATCTCGGATCTCGACATGGGCATAGAAATGGGAGACCTCAACCCCTACGGAGAGGGAAGCTCCTCTCAGAATGAGCCGTCCGGTTCCGCACTGGCCCGATGGATGAACCCTTTTCGACCCCTTGCCTCGAAACCCGAGAAAGTAAAGGCCCATCTTCAAAACTGCGCGCACTGCCAAAACTCGAAGGAGCATGAACTGGAAGAAATGCACCATATCGAGAGCCTTGTTCCCGTGCAGACAAACACGAATCGTACCAGCTTGTCTGTCATCCAGGAAAAGGATCCACACACCTTTGTCGCGATCGAAAGTGCCGACGCCTTGTCACCACAGCCAATATGGAGAGCCACCCTTGCCGTTGGAGGGATGACCTGTGGAGCTTGCGCCAACATGATATCGGAAGGACTGAAGCAATACGACTGGATCTCCAAGACCACTGTCAATCTTCTCAACAACAGCGCCATTGTTGATTTGACAGAACCAAATCGAACAGACAACCTGGTCCGAGTTATCGAAGAACTGGGATACGAGGCCACGCTCAGCCAAGTAGTTGTTGTCCAACCAAACAAGCGGAAAAACAAGTCGGACACATGGCAAGCTACAGTAGCCATCGGCGGGATGACTTGTGCATCCTGCACCAACGGGATCACGGAGGGCTTGAAGAAGCTGGATTGGATCGATGATGTTGCGGTCAACCTGCTCTCCAACAGCGCCACGGTTAAGTTCCATGGTCAGCACAACGCGTCGAGGATCGTTGAGGCTATCGAAGAGCTAGGGTTTGACGCAGTTGCCGACAGTGTGATCAGCTTGGGTGAGAAGGAGACAGAACACAACGAAAGAGCGGTGGAGATCAGGATAGATGGTTTACATTGCGATCTTTGTCCAGCACGGGTGGTAAACTGTCTTGGTGGATTTCGACGTCAGCTTGAGATCAACAACCCCCCCACTCGTTCTTGGCCTGTCATTAGGGTCACCTACGTCCCTGACGCCCCTTTTTTCACAGTCCGACAAATCCTCGCGGCCATCGACGCCAGCGACCCCGGCTTCAGGGCATCCATTTACCATCCTCCCTCCTTGGAAGAAAGATCCAAGCTCATCCAACGAAAGCACCAGAGGGCCATATTATATCGGGTGATCTTCACCGGCCTCGTCTGCATCCCCACCTTTGTCATTGGCATCGTCTACATGATGCTGATTCCCCACGAAAAGGCGCACACTCTCATGAAACCCTGGACCTCTGGTATCAACCGGGCCCAAATCGCGCTCTTCATCCTCGCCACCCCAGTCTACTTTGGCGCCGCCGATGTCTTCCACAGGAGCGCCGTCAAGGAAATCGCCACGCTATGGCGCCGCGGCAGCAGAGTGCCGATTCTGAAGCGCTTCTACAAATTTGGCAGCATGAATACGCTCATGTCGCTTGGCACGTCGGTGGCCTACTTTGCGTCGGTTGCTCAGATGATTGCTGCTGCAGCAAGCCGTGCTACCGAGACGCATGATGGGAACTTTTACTATGATACTGTGGTGTTTTTGACTTTCTTCTTGCTGCTGGGGAGGTACATTGAGAGTTATAGCAAGAAGAGGACGGGAGACGCGGTGGAGCTACTGGGGAGGCTGAGGCCTACCACGGCGATATTAGTCAGCGGGTTTGGGTCCGAGAAGGAAGGGGATGAGGTTGTCAAGGCGGATTTGCTTGACTTTGGGGATGTGGTCAGGGTGCCACATGGGGCGTCCCCGCCGAGCGATGGCGTGGTGATTGGTGGGGAGAGTAGCTTTGATGAGTCGAGTTTGACGGGGGAGTCGAGGTTGGTGAAGAAGGGGGCGGGGGATCGGGTCTTTTCGGGGACGGTCAATAAGGGGTCGTCGATTCTGGTGAGGATTACAGGGGTGGCGGGCAAGTCGTTGCTGGATCAGATTGTCAATGTGGTGAGGGAGGGGCAGACGAAGCAGGCCAAGATTGAGAGAGTGGCGGATTATCTGACTTCGTACTTCGTGCCCGCCATTACGGCTTTTGCGATTTTGACATGGATTGTCTGGTTTTCGTTGGGGTATGGGGGTAGGCTGCCGGAGCACTTTCTGAGCAAGACTACAGGAGGGTGGATTGCGTTCAGCCTCCAGTTTGCAATTGCCGTGTTTGTGGTGGCTTGTCCTTGTGGTCTTGGGCTTGCGGCTCCGACGGCAATTTTCGTTGGGAGTGGATTGGCGGCGAACCATGGCATTTTGGCCAAGGGAGGTGGTGAGGCTTTTGAGAAGGCGAGTCGGATCGACTGTGTGGTTTTTGACAAGACGGGAACCTTGACGACGGGAGGGGAGCCCAGGATTACCGACGCTGAGATCCACGGTGAGGGAACACCGGAGGAGAGTACCTTTTTGGCTGCTTTGAAGGGTGTCGAGGAGAATAGCAGCCATCCGATTGCCAAGGCGATTATCAGATTCTGCACCATCAACAAGGAGCTGCCCCAGGTCACAGCCGACAATTTACAGGAGCTTCCTGGGAAAGGCATGAAAGCGATGTGCCAGGCTGCTACTCCTGAGACTTCATTTGAGCTGATCGTTGGCAACGAGGCTCTGATGAAGGACTTTGGTGTCGTGATCTCACCCGAAACTTCACAGAGTCTTGAGAGGTGGAAGACGGAGGCCAAGTCTATCGCTCTGGCTGCCACCAAGTTGCCCTCTTCCGGTTGGACACTCGCTGCCGCTCTCTCCATCTCGGATCCCGTTCGCCCGGAAGCCAAGGTTGTCATCGCCGCTCTTCAAGAGTCTGGCACACGCGTCTGGATGCTGTCCGGTGACAATCCTACCACCGCCACCGCCGTCGCCCGACAACTCGGGATCCCCGCAGACCAAGTCATCGCCGGCGTCCTCCCAGCGGGAAAAGCCGACCAGATCAAGTACCTCCAGTCCACCGTCAAGGCCCGCAGGGGTACAAACTCCGAGTCCTCCACTGAACGCGCCATGATCGCCATGGTAGGAGATGGCATCAACGACAGCCCCGCCCTCGCCACAGCCGACGTGGGCATCGCCATCGGCTCAGGCTCAGACGTAGCCATCAGCAGCGCCGACTTTGTGCTTGTCAAGTCGGACCTCAAGACGGTGGTGACGCTGCTGGATCTGTCGAGGGTGGTGTTTAGGAGGATTAAGTTCAATTTTGGGTGGGCGATTGTGTACAACACGGTCATGATCCCGGTGGCGGCGGGGGTGTTTTATCCGATTGTGAGTCAGGGGAAGCATGTTAGTCTGGACCCTGCGTGGGCGGCGTTGGCGATGGCGTTGAGTAGTATTAGTGTCGTGTTGAGTTCTTTGGCGTTGAGGTGGAGGTGGTTGGGGTTTAGAGAGAGGAGGTTTGTTGTTGGGGAGTAGAGAAATGGTGTAAGAAGGGGGGAGATAGAGAAGAGAAAGAGAAAATTACACATAGGTGGAATGATACCCTTGGTACAAATGGAGAGTTTTAATTTCTTATGGGCTAGGTTCTGGGTTTGGGAAGGGGTTTGGAGGCTTCAAACGAGCGGATTGTAGTCGGATAGCGTGAAATTGCGATGTTTTTTAATATTTCTGCAGGTGATGTAGGTCTTGGTAGCAAATTGGACTTGGATTGTATTCGGCAGTTCAGAATGGATAATGGGGGTTACAATGCGCTGCGTGTGGTATAGATCTGGAGTCTGTTGGGCTTAACCTCTTCCTTGACAAGGTCGGATCTCGATATATTCGACTTAATTTCCCTTCCTATCAGTCTAAGAGTCTTGAAATATCAGGCCCAATGTCTCTTCTATGAATCCCAGCTTGTCTCGTTATCTATCCGAGATTGCATACCTGGGTAGTCGGTCTCTAAAAACTTTTCTGTCTCGTCCAAACATGGTTAGCCCAAAATCAGGCTCGCTTCACCCTCGGCTCACCCTCGGCTCACCTTGAGCTCACCACCGCTCACCCAAGCCCTTTATGGGCATTGAAGACCTCGTTTTCCTCCTTATCGCTTCCCACAACTTCTATCGGTTCAGTGGCCCACAGTGGCTTGTATCGCTAATAAGCCCTGTTGAGTCCCTCGTATTCGATTGATTCCAGTGGGTGAGAACGCTGTGGCTGCCGGGTCCTGGGCCGTTGAGAACGCTGTGGCTGCCGTGGCTTCAATCTGTTGAGAGTTCTGACAGAGAGCACTGTGGCTCGCTGTGGTAGCTGTGGCAGAAAACTCTGGCTCGCTGTGAGAGCTGCGGTTTCAAACCGTAAGTGCTGCTAGTGGTGCAAGTGCTGGAAACCACACGGAAGAAGTGTAAAATCCACAAATACGTGCTGTATTTCATTTATGCCGGATCTTGGGATCTAATCTACCTAAATAGGTAGATTAGATAAGGATTCTGCTACCTCAAACCACTTTTAATGCTTTCAGGCTCACCGCTTTCAGACTCACCGCTTTCAGACTCGCCGCTTCTACACCTATTCAAACGGAATTATATATTAGTGTTGTGATTATATACTGATAAACTCTTCCGATTCCATTCTAACCGAACGACTATATACTAAAATCCTTCCCGAGTACTCGTCCTGCTATCCTGCCGAGCACCCTCGAGTATCTTACAGTGTTGGTTAAATATAATAGTAATCCTATCCTTCACTACCAAGCTATAATACCCTTAAGTTTTATTAGATATATAATAGGGACTTCGGTAGTATAAACAGAAGTTATTTATTCGTCTAAGTTAGGATAAGGGTCACTCGCGGAAAAACTCAAAACCTTAACTCCACTTTCCACGCAGTGGTGTAGCACACGCCTCAAACCAGCATCAGTCTGGTTACAAACAATATCGGAATCCCGACATTAACAGTTTCCATTTCCGTTCTAAGATCTAAGCACTTACTGCGTTTACCTAAGCGGAAGTAGAGAAGCCCTAAGTATAGTAAGAAAGGCCCTAAGCAGGGTAAGCAATAAGTAAATTTACATAACACTAGGTTATTCCAGAGCTATTTCTGGAGCGTAGATAAGCAGGTAGAGATTATAATAAGTAACCTCTACCTTCATTAGAGTCAGAAGCAGCGTAGTATATCCAATCCAGGATCAGTTTCTACATTCGTCTGAATCAGGCAAACTATCTCCCTCCAAACATTATTTATCCCGGTTTACCGAAACTTTAGATAGTTTCTAACTTAATCAGGCATGTAAGATTATATATTTACGCTAGTTTATACTCGCCTTACGGAGCCGCCAGCCATCGAATACTACCTTTTAAATAGGTCTGTTTGATTTCAAAAGCCATTTTTGAAGCAGAGCTATTTTTGGAGCACAGCCATTTTTGGAGCAGAGCCATTTTTGGAGCATAGCCAGTCGGCTTGACAAATATTATAAAAAGGAACTTCTGCCCTTTGCAGAGCCAATAACAGCTTCCACATGATTACAACGCAAACCATTGAGCCTAAGGCAGCGCTAGGATCATGATATGAAATCTCAGCCTCTGCTAAAGCCAGAAACGGCTTCTTTCATTTTGTCTGTTTAGGCAGCGATGGTCTGCCTATGTTGGAGCCAGAAACAGCTTCTACGTTTTACTTAAGCAACAAGCATAGGGAATCGCTGCCTCTACTGAAGCCATAAATGGCTTCTAATGGTAATACACAACAAGTCTGTACAATAGGCAATTGTGGATGAAACCACGCTTCTGGATTCTTACGGTTATTTCTCTTATGGATTCTCTTCTTCTCTTGATACATCATCCGCTGCAGCATGAGGATGTCAAGGAGCGTATAACTCATTATCTGATGCTGCCAACCTACAGTCCCATTATATCACGACCATGAACACGGACAGACGCAGACACAATAGATGGGCCAATCAGAAGAGGTATCACGAGAAGAGACAATCCATGTAGCTAACCAATCAGATGAGGACCGATGGACCGGTGCGTGGAGACAGCAGCCAACTCTATGTCTCCTACAATCCACTTGTCCGAGTCTCCTCTACCCGGCTTGGTGACAAAGGAGCTTGGACTCTTCCCAGAACCGATGCCACTTTGGAAAGTTTTTGTGTGCTTGATTGCGGAGTCCACCCCTTCCCTCCTAGGGTGAGTCTGCCTCTCATGACCTGGCTAAGGCTCTTCCCGGTCCTAGAACCCCGGGATTCTCGCGCCGCGGCGCCGTGGGCGTTGATGGGCGTTTTCTTCTGCAGCCTGTCCCTGCGGTAGATTCCAGTTTTTCTCCTCTAATTCCTTCGCGAGCCAGTACTCGTCCAGCCTTCCCGTTGAAAGAGCCAGTTAATTGATGTCGTTGCTTCCTCCTTTTGGCCCAGAGCTGTCTCAATATGAGCTCATCTCTGACCCTCCTCAATCTCAATCTCGCTTAGGGTAAATAGAAAGGAAGCAGTAAATGTACTAGCAGAGGGTGCGAAGGGCAGGATGGCGGGTTTTTGGCGTCGTTACTGCAGCGTCTTCGACTGCCAGGCTCACAACGGCGAAGGAGTCTGGTGGTTTATTCCCTAGGGCTCAAAGGCCTCCGTCCTCAATGTCCTTCCCCCTTTCCCTATTCAAATTGAATCACTCTCGGCATATCCTCGGGAATAGCGCTTCGACGCAGACACGCAGCTCAAGGAGATGACGGGCAGGTTGTCGGGAGAAGGGCCTTATGGCTGCGCTATATGAGCTTACAGGATACCAAGCTTGGCATGCAATGTACAAGATCGTCATCATCCACCGTGACCTGCTCCCCCGTTCCCGCCAATGTGCGGCTGGTAGAACGTGCAAACTCCCAGCCTACACACGTAGTGTACTCCGCGGGGAACGCTCGTCTCCCTACCAGCCAACTGTCTGTTACTCGAAACGCCGCAGTAGCATGGCGGGCTGTTGGGATCGTTGCCTCGGTGGTCTGCGAAACAAAGAAACTTGCCGCAAGGCTGCCATTTGTAGTAGGGACGACCTGCGTTTCCCTTGCGATTCGAATATCGAGTGATGAACCTCTTGCTAGGCCGTTCGCATAGGCGAGATAAAGCTAGGGTGAAGGTAAGAAACGTTAAGAAACGACTAAATAAATAAATAAATAAAGCTCTATGCTCTCTTTACATCTGCTTGTTCCAGCCGCTGCCAACTCAGCCGCGGTGCCAGCAATTCAGCCCCCGCAGCCTTGTCGGCCTGGGCTCCTAGATAGCTCGGATTCCTCTTCCAACCACACCCTAGCCCTATCTCACTGCCGTCTCGAATACCATATTGCACCCACTGCATCCGCTACATCAGCTGCATCTGCGCCGTCATGCCCGGCAGCGACATCCGCCTGCTCGCCCTTGACGGCGGCGGCGTGCGCGGCCTGTCTTCGCTCCTGATCCTCCAGCAGCTCATGACCGCCATCGATGCTGAGTCGCCACCTAAGCCCTGCGACTACTTCGACATGATCGGCGGCACCAGCACCGGCGGCCTTATTGCCATCATGCTAGGCCGTCTGCAAATGACCGTCGACAACTGCATCCACGCCTATGCTTCACTGTCCGATAGCGTTTTCGAGAAAAAGAGCCGCCGGGTTACGATTAAAGGCAAGCTCCAGGGTCGGTTCGACGCCGCCGAGCTCGAGCGAGCCGTGAAGAAGATCCTGGTAGAGCGCGGGTTCGACGAAAACGCACTACTCAAGGACGCTCCCGATGCGCCTTGCAAGGTGTATGTTTTATATCGCCTTTTCGGCTTGTACGCTGCTAACCTATTAGATTCGTCTGCGCGACAAGCAAAGAAACTAACGACACCGTCTGCCTAACGAGCTATCGATCCCCCCGTGGCGGCACCGACCTCCTGCATTCTACAAAAATATGGCAGGCGTGCCGCGCTACGTCTGCCGCCACAACTTTCTTCGACCCCATTGCCATCGGCCCTTTTGATGAGGAATTCGTCGACGGCGCGCTGGGAGCAAACAACCCTGTCTACGCGCTGTGGACCCAGGCCCGAGATGTGTGGGGTGATCAGCTGCGGGGCAGGCGGCTTAAATGCGTGGTTTCGATCGGCACAGGAGTACCTGCGCTGAAGCCGGTGCGCGACGACGTCTTCGGGATCTGGGCTACCCTAAAAGAACTTGCGACCGAGACGGAAAAGACAGCTGAGCAGTTCCGCCGCGACCACTCGAACCTCGACGACGAAGGACGCTATTATCGCTTTAATGTCGATCACGGACTCGAGGATGTCGGTTTGGAAGAGTCGAAGAAGAAGAAAGAGATTGCGGCGGCGACTAGGCGCTACGTTGCGTCGCAGCGCGTAGTCAAGCAGATGAAAGCGTGCGTAAATAACCTTGCGGGACGAAAGTGTTAGTCTAGTTTTTATTAGCTTTACTCCATCGTTTCCTAGTTCCTATTCCCCATTAATCCGATCGGTGCTAGATTATGGCCGCTACCAGACGATATTCACACTACGGGGCGTGCCGGTATCGAGTAAATTTGTTGATAGACCGTCCGACACTGCCGAGCTCGAACGATATCTCCTGCCGCATTCCCGGCGGAGTCACGGACGCAAGATATTTGTTCTCTACGGACTTGGTGGCATCGGGAAGACACAGCTGGCTGCCGACTTTGCTCGACGCCATCAAGCTACGTTCAGTTCGGTCTTCTGGCTAGATGGTAAGTCGGAGGACCGACTGAGACAGAGTCTTGCTGGCTGTGTAAGCAGGATACCAGAAGGTCAGATTCCAGACAGGAGCAAGAATCGCGCCTTAAATACCGAGGACGATCTTAATCTCGTGGTGATAGATGTGTTAGAGTGGCTTGCGCGGCCGGACAATACCGACTGGCTGCTAGTCTTCGACAACGTCGACCAAGACCACGAGCAAGGCGGGTCGACAGGCACATACGATATTCGGCAGTACCTTCCGGGCGATCACGGGTTGGTGCTAATTACTACACGTTTATCAAGGCTAGCACAGCTCGGTAACTCGAAACGACTGAACAAGGTGGACCAAGAATTGGGTACTACTATATTTACGCAGTGGTATGGGCAACAATTGGGTAGGTTTTAACTTCGTATGTTTCAAGGCTAAGGCTGATAGGTGGCAGTTATGGACGAGACTGCGACCGAGCTGTTCGGTTTGCTCGATGGCCTGCCGCTTGCGCTGGCTCAGGCTGCATCATATCTCCGCGAGACCGGGCTCGACATTACGTCGTACGTTCGGCTCTACAAGCAGCAGTGGGACGACTTGATGAGGCTTGACAGCGAGTCTAGCTTACCGCTAGTGGATTACGAGCAGGGAAGTATTGGGACAACGTGGACGATATCATTCAAGGCAATCGAGGCGAGGAACGGGAACGCCTCGAATCTGCTGCGGCTCTGGGCTTTTATTGACAACAAAGACTTATGGTTCGGTCTACTGCAAGCTGCGGCATACGGTGGGGAACAATGGCCCGGATGGCTCTGCGATATAGCGTGCAACGAAGTCAGGTTCTTGGACGCAGCGAGACTGCTGCTCCGCTACTCGATGATCGAGGCCCGAGAGTCCGTGCAGGGTAGCGGCAGCGGCAGCGGCAGCAGCAGCTACAGCATACACCCGGTGGTGCACAGGTGGACGTCGCACATACAGGATGACAACGAGAAAAGACTGTTTCTGCAGCTGGCGGTGATGGTGGTTGGATTCTCAGTACCCGACAGCAAGACTGAGGATTATTGGGTGCTCCAGCGGCGGCTTCTCCCGCATGCGGAGAGATGCTCATGGTGGGCTGGGGGGTTCCGGGGGGGCGAGAGCGACTTCGAAGGCATTAATACCACCGGCGCAACACATATGTTGGGCATCCTTTACAAAGATCAGGGCCGACTAGGGGAAGCCGAGGCGATGTACCAGCGGGCGCTGGAAGGCAAGGAGAAGGCGCTCGGGCCGGATCACACATCGACTCTCGAGACGGTTAACAATTTGGGCATCCTTTATAAAGATCAGGGCCGACTAGGGGAAGCCGAAGCGATGCACCAGCGGGCGCTAGAAGGCAAGGAGAAGGCGCTCGGGCCGGATCACACATCGATTCTCGAGACGGTTAACAATTTGGGCATCCTTTATAAAGATCAGGGCCGACTAGGGGAAGCCGAAGCGATGTACCAGCGGGCGCTAGAAGGCAAGGAGAAGGCGCTCGGGCCGGATCACACATTGACTCTCAATACGGTTAACAATTTAGGCCTCCTTTACGTAGATCAGGGCCGACTAAAGGAAGCCGAGGCGATGTACCAGCGGGCGCTAAAAAGCAAGGAGAAGGCGCTCGGGCCGGATCACACATTGACTCTCAATACGGTTAACAATTTAGGCCTCCTTTACGTAGATCAGGGCCGACTAAAGGAAGCCGAGGCGATGTACCAGCGGGCGCTAAAAGGCAAGGAGAAAGCGCTCGGGCCGGATCACACATCGACTCTCAATACGGTTAACAATTTAGGCCTCCTTTACGTAGATCAGGGCCGACTAAAGGAAGCCGAGGCGATGTACCAGCGGGCGCTAGAAGGCAAGGAGAAGGCGCTCGGGCCGGATCACACATTGACTCTCAAGACGGTTAACAATTTGGGCCTCCTTTACAAAGATCAAGGCCGACTAAAGGAAGCCGAGGCGATGTACCAGCGGGCGCTAGAAGGCAAGGAGAAGGCGCTCGGGCCGGATCACACATTGACTCTCAAGACGGTTAACAATTTAGGCCTCCTTTACGTAGATCAGGGCCGACTAGAAGAAGCCGAGGCGATGTACCGACGGGCGCTAGAAGGCAAGGAGAAGGCGCTCGGGCCGGATCACACATCGACTCTCGAGACGGTTAACAATTTGGGCCTCCTTTACGTAGATCAGGGCCGACTAGGGGAAGCCGAAGCGATGTACCAGCGGGCGCTAGAAGGCAAGGAGAAGGCGCTCGGGCCGGATCACACATCGATTCTCGAGACGGTTAACAATTTGGGCATCCTTTATAAAGATCAGGGCCGACTAGGGGAAGCCGAAGCGATGTACCAGCGGGCGCTAGAAGGCAAGGAGAAGGCGCTCGGGCCGGATCACATATCGACTCTCAGTACAGTCAACAACTTAGGCAACCTTTACGTAGATCAGCGCCGACTAGGGGAGGCCGAGGCGATGTACCGACGGGCGCTATCCGGGTTTCAGACTACTCTGGGGCCATCTCATTCAAAATCTCAACGTGCCATACGGAGTATAGAATCTTTACAGCAAACACAAGGTACCTTCGATATATATTCCTGTCGCAACATTAACTAATAGTCTTCGCTAGGCTTATCTATTAAAACTCATCAACCGAGGCGAAAAAGCCGCGCCGAAGTCTTGGAGAAGCTGAAAGCCAGATTTCGTAAACTTAAGGCTGGTTAAGCTAGCTTTTGAGTCGAGGAAGTCTTCTTGATAGTCATAAGTGGAGTAAGACTATTATCGCGGCATTCGCGCATCCTTGTGCCCGGGTTCTCCTGATAGATATTATATTGCTTTCAGCGTTTACTATAGATACAGGCATACGAACTCTTAAAGATAGCTACCATCTATACCAGCGCGAGAGGTTGCGATCATGGCCGAGAACCAAGATCCCGATGCCGTTATTCGCTAGGATGTCTAAAATAGACGCGCTGCTCTCAGACGCAAAGACCTTGCGGGGTATACTGCTACCGGCAGTTTGATCAAAAAGTCCGACGATCAAGAAATTCTATATGTGGCCCTCTGGGAAGAGGATGAGCCCGATAGACTTCAGGCACTTGTCTTTTGTCACCCTCAAATGATCAAGATGATGGAGCGATTCCCGGAAGTGATGTATCTCGATGTTACATACAACACCAACAAGTACAAATTTCCCTTCTTTCAGTCCAACTCGATGACCTGTTGGCTCGAATTACTCACAGTTCTTTGCCCTTGCTAACAACGAAAAAACAGAGGCATTTGAGTTTATCTTCAATAGCATAAGGAATCTACTTGACAGGTTCAATATCCCTTATCCTCTGTTGATTATTGTTGAAATACAGCAGTTATTTGTGGATTTTACAGATGTTATTTCCCGTGGCTCGCAGCACTCAAAGGCTTCAAGCCACGACGCCCACAACGTCCACAACGCCCACAACGTCCACAACGCCCACAACGTCCACAACGCCCACAACGTCCACAACGCCCACAACGGTCACGAGGAGCTACAAAGTTCTCGTATAAGCCATTGTGACTAACTGAACCGATGGTAGATGTGGGGAACGATAAGGAGAAAAACGAGGTCTTGGATGCCTATAAAAGGCTCCCCTCGCAGTGAATTTGGAATGGTCTTTTCTCTCCACTCTTAAGGTCAAGTCAAACAGTCAAAGACAATATACTGGTTTACCACACTCTCTTCCAGGGCACAGCTTCAGTGTCCACCATTCTATTTGCAGGGCATAAGTTCCCTATACTTCCCTTCCTTCGGTGTCACCTCACACCGTCGTACCTCGCAGTCCAAGGACTCCAGAGTCTCCAGGTAATTGCTTCCGATCTGCCCGGCAGGGCTTAATCAACTAGCCTGCAGGCGACGTATCTCAACAATATCCTAACTGTAATCTCTTCTAGCTCACTTATAAAGTGTAATTCATGTGATATTCACTCAGGAGGTGTCACGGCAGGGCAGACCACTGCGCCAAACTACCGGTTCACGAAAATATCTACGACACATGGATGCCCACTCACTTCAAAAACATCTGCTCTGCCATCGATCAGTTGCCGTCAAATTTGGACCACAACGCGACTTGTGCCGTCTCCACGTCCGCGCCGCATGAGATTGCCAGAATGCCGCACAATCTGCGAATCAACCAGATTACAGCCAAGACCAACCCGCCGGTGCCAGTGCCATATGCCGTCCTTTGCCATTGAACCCGGGCGTCTGAGACAGCGCCACTCTGTCCCGCGAGGCCTCACACACCCTTCTTTCCCAAGCCTTCGTAAGCTTACCGTAATAGTGCGCCCACAACCGGGGGAGGAGATGGACGTCCTGAACACAGTAGCGCCTGATTTCCTCATTGAGAGGCCGCTCATTGAACACCTGGTAACTGCCCCCACGTTCGGGCGCAAAAAGCCTGGTGCCTCGCTCCTTGGTGGCCATCCAGGAACTCCGCTCCGACGCGCTCAGAGAGGCATCGTGCTCAATGCACCGGGCCAGCCCGCAGACGACCCTCCGCGAAAACGTGCGCGTGGCGAGCTCCATCAGCTGCAGGTCCTGGACGCCTGCGAGACGGATCTGGAAGTGGCTGAATAGCGCATCTGAGTCGTTACGGACGTCGAAGAAGACCTTAGGGATAGTCTCTGACTCCAGGATGTCCTTGAAGGTACGGCCCATGGTTGAACTGAGGGTGGAGAACGCCTTTTCACCGAGGATGTGGATGTCGATGAGGTAGGCCCTGCGAAGGGGCAGAACATAGATTTGAAGAATGGATATAGTGCCATGTCTGGAAAGGTTAACTCCCTCGAGGTCGATGTACAGCGAGGGAGGCGTGATGGGCTGGCCGTCAAGGATATCCACGAGGGCGGACATAGCCGTAGCGGTGTCGATGAGGCCGCCGGAATCCGGGTTGTGGGTACCCATGTTCTCCGTGGGTATCGGTAGGTTTGCCCCGATGTTCGGATTCTGAACAGAAGTAGAAGTCGACATGTTTCCCGGCCTCAAGAGATATAGATGTTAGTAACGGGTTATCATTCTAATGAGTAGATAAGGCTGACATACGTGTAATGAATGCTCCGTAAGGTTGTCAGTGCAGGTAAGTCTTGACTGAATAAAGCACGAAGACAGACGTGTCGGAGATCCCCAGTGAAGGGCATTACACCAGTTATAAGCCCGTTATCACAGAGGCCGGCCGGGATATTCATTAACGGCATCCCCCTCGATTCGAGACGTGGAGTCCTAATCCTCTAACCCATGGAATACGTCTTGCAGCACCGGTGTGTCTCTCATGTCCGTTTGTCACTGCAGCGTCCCGGCTATTTTTAACGATAACAGGTTAAGCAGGAAGCTATAAGAAAACAGACAAGCCAACAAATCGACGGGCCTCATCATAATCACTGCGTTGGAGGGTGGACATAACGGCAGAGAAATGGGCTGAGAAGTTTGTGGAGCCCAGGAAACTGTGACGGTACGGCCATAGCGGCAGTCACATGGCTGACCACGGAGGCCGGCACGTACGGTTATTACTGCTCTGGGGCTGCCCGTGGCAGGGAGCGTCATCAGTACGCAGGCACCCGCGGCGGTCGGCAGGAAAAGTGGGAGAGATTATAAAGAAACTTGCTGAAGCCCGGCCGATCCAATCCGGTATCAGCTGTTTGGCGTAAGTTTGCCTGCGACGGCCCGCAAGCCAACCCGTCTGCCCCCCCGGCGAATGGGCAGCATCCCTCGACAACGACACCGTTGGTGAACCTTGAATGTGCCCTGCCTTCGGGAACCTTCTGGACCTTAATACGTGGCAGTGATTCAGCCAACCAGCAATTTCGATCCAATGATACCAATCTAGACCAACGCTCTCCGTTTGCTGCTCTTCCTCGGCCCTGATCTACAGACTCTCTGCGCCTCGTTTGATACGAATCGGGGCATCGGCTGCGAGCTCTGGGTACTTGGAGGGCTCAAATATTTCGCGGGGATCAGAGGTATCGGCCATGATGGCGACAAACCGACAGAACTTTCTTCAAGAATTAAAGTCAATAGAAGTGAACTGCGATGTCAATGATGTCAAGTTCTCAATTTCCCGCAGCGCGGATGAAAGATATCACTGCCTAGCACCGTTTGCTACGCGCGGGAGGCTGCATCTAGAGCTTGGAAGAACTTGAAAGCCGGATCTCTCACCGTGTTTGGAACGTGTTCCCTCGCGAAAGTTGATATTTTCTTGATAGCCTTCTTGATCAGGGCCTGATCAAAGCGGCGAGGACAACCACACATCCCAGGACACCTCCCGCACTAGCGTAAGGGCTGAGGTATGAACCCTTGAAAACTGAACTATATCTAACGTTAGTTCTAATGGGTTTAATAACGGGCTATTAGCACGCGCAAGGAGAAAACGGAAGTCATGATCAGTTTTGGTTGCGGTAAGTATAGCCGAACGGTCCTTGGACCCACTTTAGCTCAGGGTGATGCTTACTGCGCTTACCTTCTGCTCACCTCGTGAGACCAATACGGACTGAGCCAAAAATTTTGTCGGGTGTGACTATATGGGTATGTGCATTAACCGTAAAGCCAGACAGCCTCAGGCAGGTACAGAAGAATATACCCAACAAGCCTAGAGACATTGCACACAACCCAGCCATCACTCTGCTTGACCACTTTCTCTTCTCTCTCTCTCAGCCTTCCCAACTCCTTCGACCGGTCTCACCCACACAGGCGCTCCGGTTGGTAATTAACAGCGCTCGGGAGCGGGCGCGGGGCAAGACCAGACCAGACCAGAACATGCGACGAGCCCGAGGACCTTTTACTACCTAGGTACTTGTTGCCTACCTGAGGTCAGAAAGAACCATCAGCTCGCAGGCGTCCCACCAGTCAGTTGTTGCTGCCCCAGCATGGCGCTGTTCCCTGGAATGGGCCGGGCACAACTGCATCTGTTTCCCCCAGTCTATATATGTGTGGAGCGGCTGCTCTCCATCCCTCTGTTGTGCTCCGTAAGCGATTGGCCGAGCCTAGGTAGGGAGGACGAGACAGGCCCATGCCGGAGGCACAATGCACGGCTCCCAGCCCATTTCAACACTGACCGCAACGACTGCGTTGCTTTGGTGATTCCCCAAGGCGAGAGAAATACTACTATCAGTCATGGAGAAGTCTGCGCTCGCATTGTCTGTATTCCCTCTCCTTCATAGCTCACCTGCTGATATATTATTCGACGCGCGAGTGTAGGGTGGAGAAACTAGAAACACGATAACTTTTGGCTGGTCTCGAATGGGGGTTGAACCCTTTTTGAAGGGGTGGAGGCAGGAAGGGTTTAGTTTGATTCGATGAGGATTAATCAGTGCTGGGGAGATGAGCCGGGGGTGATGTTGTCGTTCTGGCTGTGTTGGTTTAAAGCCAGAGTAGGTGTGTAGGGTCGGGAGAGAGGGGGAGAGATGGTTTACGTGTC
Organism: Podospora pseudoanserina; assembly: GCF_035222485.1. Lineage (NCBI taxonomy): Eukaryota > Fungi > Ascomycota > Sordariomycetes > Sordariales > Podosporaceae > Podospora > Podospora pseudoanserina. The sequence goes on from NC_085923.1 coordinate 3,093,625, forward strand.
CATGAACTGGATGGGGGTTGTAATTGATGGGGATAGATGGGGTTTGGGCAATGGGGGGTTAATGTTGTGGAGTTGGACGGTGGTGGTATTTGATATAACTGTGTAAAGTCTGGGTGATGGGAAGTTTGGCGTCTTGGGGGAATCAAGGTTATGACTTTTGTATAACGGCAGATGTCTATATGGTACTTGTCGTGTTAATAGTCTTGGTTATGTGAATAGATGGGATGTTAAATAGGGCGTATGAGCTAGGGACGTAAGGAGGTTTTAAGTTTGATTCTAGTCTTTGAACGATGAACTGTGATCAAGTGGTAGGTGTCAGGAATGGACATGTAGGAGATTTCGAAATCTTTAAGACAGCTACTTCCATGTTTGCAAAGTCTCGGCCAGTGAAATTTGGAGACGAAAGCCCTGATTTACATTTGAATTATATAACGTGCGTGATAAGCGAGTGACACAGACAAGCGAGCGACACACTTTCCACCACAACACAACACCTCCACCTTCAACATCACTTTCTTCCACAACACAATATGACCTCACCATCAAAAGAAGGCAGGCTTATTATGGCCCTTTAAGCTCTCGAAAAAGATAAAGATCTGAGTTTACGAGCTGCAGCCAACGTCTATAATATTGCTTTTAAAACCCTTACGCGCCGACGCGCCGGTACACCTGCACGACGCGATATTCCAGCCAATTTACGCAAGCTTACGGATCTAGAGGAGCAAACGATTATTTAATATATTATTAAGATATATACGCGAGCTTTTCTACTAAAAATACGTAGTGTAGAAGATATAGTTAATTAACTACTACGCATACGCGACGCGCCTTCTATTGGCGTACGGTGGGCTTATAACTTCGTTAAGCGCTAGCTATAGCTCCGTACGCGTTTTACGCGTAAATACGATTATTAGAAGGCTAAATGCGAGGATCTAAAGGTCGTTACTAAGTGGTTTACGCTCGTACGGAATACTAAGGCTAAATACGGTATTATAAATAACGATATTTATAATTTCGACGAGACTAGGTTTATAATAGATATTATTTTCGCGGGTATAGTAATTATAACTTCTAATAACCGTAGTATGTGACGAACCCCTATTTAGAACCTCTGAAAGGGACACTAGTTGAAGGCACTTCTAAATAATCCTGGTTCGGTATAGCTAAATAGTATACAATAATGGCTTATCTCGATTATAATAGTCTAATATTAACGATTGTAACTTATATTATATACTGCGGAACTATCTATCTATACTAGCTAGTTCCTCCGTATATATAGAACTCTATCTTTCAGGTACCTCCGTACCTGGCTCACTACGCTTACCAGTAAGCCTAGTGATCCGTCCTGGCTTACCACGCTCACTAGTGAGCCAGGTAAGCCGGCTCACTTCTGCCAAAAGTGAGCGCCCCGCTATCCTGCAGGTCCGTCGTTTCTTTTCACCTAATTAGCTACCACGGCCGGCTGCAGTCTCTATCCTGCCTTACTATATAGTTGGCCTGTAATATAATGCCTCCCTTCCTTATCTTTCGTCCCGAAAGATACGCTACTACTATTCCTTACGCCCTAGCGCTTCTTCCTTTTCTTCTACCACGTATATATCTCTTCCCTCTCTTCTATTCCAGCGTTATTAACTATATCGGGGCGCGTAGAGAAACGCTACCGTAATATTACCCGTAAACGAATAGTTCTTTTTAATTCGATTAACTAGGACGGTATCGAAATTATACTTTACTTCCGCTACTAGCGCGCGAAGCCCTAAGGGCGCTGTATTATAAAAGAGGGGTTAAACCGCTATTCGAATTGCGTTCGAGTAAGTAAGCCGTATAACGGTCCGAACGTAGCCGACTCCTGTATATACCCGGGTACTATAGTCGTATGTCTTTACTAATAGCCGTAATAATTAAAAACTTATCGGAATAAAAGAAAATTAATAACGAAATAGCCGTAAAAGAGAACTTATTAGCCGAGACGTTAAGTGCCTTAACTCGCTTGCGTAAGTAGCGTGCGTCGATGCGTGACTGGGGTTCCGAGCTCTTCCGCCGAGGTATAGAGTCTTTAGACGAGGCCAATAGTATATCGTTTCCTACAGACCCTTCCTAAGAGTAGCGTCTTATTAGCTAGGTTTAGTTAATAGGTGCCTTTAGAATAGTAGACTAGGAGGCGGTTAAAGTCGCTCCCTTAGATCCTAGTATAGCCTTTAACTCCCCCGCTAGCCTTAACTGGCCGCCTGATCTTTCTCTGGATCCGGGCACGGCCGGTCCTTCCTTCCTCGCCGCGCTAGATGCTACCAGTGGTGCGCCTTCCACTCCCCAAGGTGCCTAAGGCGCGTAGCACTACTTGTATTTGGTCCCCTTTATACTTTCTAACCTTATAGTATAGCGTGTAGCACGTCGACCACTACGTTAAAGGCGCGGGTTCGACTCCCGTCGAGGTTCTTTTGGCTCCGTCTTATAGCTATCTGGCTATAAGCCGGGGCCGAGTTTTTTTATTTACTTAGGTTTTAGTCGGTCCGGATATTATTAGTGGAATTCTTTTTACTTATTTAGGTAGTTAAGGTGTGCCTATAGCTCCTACAAATTGTTTATTACCGGATATCTTAACTAATTAACTAAATACTTTAATTAACCTTTATTAAACCGTGAATCTAATATCTCTTTTATATTATACTTTTTTTCCTTATCCTCCGCCATTACCTATATATTAGCTTTACTTATATATAGTGCGGGTTTCAAAAGTAAAATATGAAAAGTATATAACCGTAGACGTATCGTACTAGGTAGCTTTAATTCGAATACCGTCTCCGATATTTTTCTCTTAACCTTAAATGGTCCTACTTTCCTATAGTCTAGCTTTTTACTAAGTCTTTTAGTACGTAAATTACGTATAAAAAGGAATACTATATTTCCCCCCTTAAGGTAAGGTCCCTCGAGCCTTTTAGTATTATAATATTTCTATATTCTTTCCTTTATAAACTTTAGTTTTTATTTAAGTTTATCGTAAAATATATATATTTTATTTACTTTAACTTTAGCCTTAGGTATTTTAACCGTAGGTCCCTACTATAGGTTTACTTTATAACCGAAATTTATAAAGAACGGTATAGCTTTAATCGTTTTAATTAACGATATATTATATATTAGTTATACCGTAGGTAATAATTTAACTTAATCGTTTTACTCGAAATTAATATAATTCCGTAAATATTATTTTACGATTTAATTAAGCCGTTCCGTTTAATCGTCCGTTTAAAGGTAGTAGGCCGAAGACGCTTTATTTATTACTTTTAACCTCGTTATTAACGTTCTTTAGAATTTCGATATAAACTTAGTATCGCGGTTTATAATAAACTCCTTTAGATATATATATATTAATATAATATACTATAGTATTATATCCGTTAATTATTTTGCCGACTAGGTCTCTTTATAAGGTAGGAAATATATTTATTTAGTAAGCCTATCGACTACCGTTAATATACTATTATACTTAATACCGGTTACCGTATCTTTAGACTTTAGTAATTTAATAATAAAGTTTATCGTAATTAAACTCTATAGCCGTTCTACTACCGGTAGTGGCTCTAGAAATCTATAGGGCTTATGCCTCGTAACCTTTATTTTCTCGTACGTGTAGTATAATTAAATAACTTCTTTAACGTCGTCTTTAATCCTTAGCTAGTTAAAGTGCTACTTAATCTTTTTTATAGTTTTAGCGATACTTATATATCCTCCGAGTTTTAATATATGAATTTTTATTATTAATACCGTCCTATTATCTAGCCTTATGTACGTTCGGTTCTTATATGTCACGGTTCTGGAAGACAGTGGGGCCACGAGGGACTAATCAAAACTGGACCGCGCCGTCGAGCGGGGCTCACGGTCCAGAAGGGCAACGGACTAATAAGATGGGGACCGGGGACCGCGGTGGGGCTTACGGTCCACGGTCCGGCATCGGCTAATTAGGAGCGGACCGAGGACCGTCTATAAGTTAACGGTCCACGGTCCACGGGTCTATATATACGGAGGAACTGGCCGGCGTAAATAGATAGTTCTATAGTATATAATATAAGTTATAATCGTTAGTATTTAGATTATTATAATAGAGATAAGCCGTTATTATATACTATTTAGCTATACCGGACTAGGATTATTTAAAAGTACCTTTAACCAGTATCCCTTTTAAAGGTTTTAGATAGGGGTTCGTCACACGTTATATACTTACTTTAACTCTATTACGAATAAGTTAAAGGCGTCTTTTTACTACTATAGCTGGACCTAAAAATATTTAGATAGGAGGCATTCCGCTTAGCCTAGGCAGCGAGGGACCTTCTACTAGCACTAGACCTACACTTATTATTATAGAATAGGTCGTTAAGCGCCTTAGGGAACTTAAGGAAAAGGCTTAGCAGACCCGGGAGTAGATTATTACTATTACGACCGTACTTAAGTTAACCGTTAAATTCCCGGTACCGGAGTACTATAGAGGAAGAAAGGCAGAGCTTAAAGGGTTTTTAATTTAACTTAAAATCTATTTTTATTACTATTTAAACTAATTTATTAACGAAGAGTTAAAGGTAATCTTCGCGGCTATTAGACTTAAGGATAGGGCTCTCGCGTAATTTAAGCCTATCCTCGATAATTATTATAAGTAAGAGCCGGAGGACTAAAAGAAGATTACCGTGGAATACTTCGAGAATTATCGTATCTTTAAAATTAAGCTTAAGGAGGTATTTAGAGAGTACGATAAGGTAAGGCGCGCGTAGGAGAGGCTTATAAACCTACGCTAAACGCGCTTAGCGGTTAACTACGTAGCTTTATTTAAAATTGATAGCCTACGTAATACTATTAACGATAAAGGGTTAATATAATTCTTTTATAACGGCTTTAAAGAAAAGGTAAAGGATAAGTTATATAAGGAGTTAAAGCCTAATACTATCGATAAGTATATCGTTATAACTATTCGGATTAACGATCAGTAGTTCTAGCGGCGCACGGAGAAAAAAAGTAATAAGGGTTACTATAGTAATAATAATAATAAGGGATACTTCGGTAATAACCGTCCTAACGATAAGTAAAAGAGAAAATACTTTAATATTAGTTACTCCGGTACTATATACGTAAAACTAATAGAAGTCGACGCTATATAGTAATAGAGACTATAAAGCCGGGGCTAAAATAAAAATAACCTTAAATATTTTAATTATAGTAAAGTAAAATACTTTAAAAAGGACTATAGAGTACCTAAACGGCTCGAATAAAAAAAAGAAATTATATTAACTACTATATTAAAAGGACCAAAGGTTATAAAGGTAATAGTTATTAGATATTAATAAGGTAAAGTAGTAAGCTCCGAGGAAAACTTTAATTAGTACGCCGAATAAAAAAATATAGAGTTTTAAAAGGTAAAGGAAGCCCTAAAAAAGCTAAAGGCGGAGTATAAGGAAAGAAATTTTTAAATATAAATATTATAGAATTAACTAATATAAATCGCTACGGAAATTATTACGGAGGTCGCTAAAAACGAGGGTCTTACGTAAGGACCTATTAAGTAAACGATATTAAAGAAATAGTATAGTAAGTACGGAATTACTATTTTATAGGATATATTATAGTCTATAAAGCTCTTATATAAAAGCTAAAAAAAATATTAAAAAAGTAGAAAAGTCGTTAGTATTAAAATCGCGAAGTTACTAAAGGATATACTAATACTTATATAGTATATACCCTATAAAGGAAATATAATATAGTTTTATCTTAAGTATTTAAAGTATTAAAGAATACCTTAGTTCTAGTATATTATATACGGATATATAAAATATTATTAAAATAAGTTACTATATAGCTACTAGCCAGTACGTAAAGTAAATAAGGAAAGTAAATTATAATTAATTAAAAAGATTATAGCCCGATAGGAAAAAGCTTAATAGGAGGACCTAAACGATTATATTTTATAAAAGGTTTAGGATCCAATTAAACTAAAGGATAGCCTTTAAATTATATAGATTATATTAAAATATATAAGATATTACGTTAAATACGTAAATAATTAAAATATAAACGATAACGTACGTTCGTAAAAGAAAATAATATTAAGATAGTACCTAAGTTTAAACTACATTATATATTTACGGAAGAAGGTTAAGTAATATTATTAAGCTAAAACACTTAAAATTAAATAGAAAAACCGTTATCGAATATAAATATAAGAAAATATTAAAGACGGAAAATAGGAAAAAGCTAAGTAGATATAGTTAAAAGACTTTATATTACTAAATAATCCGGGGCAAAAGAACGCTCTTAAACGATATAACCGTTTAGGAAACGACTCGCGGCCCTTCGCGGGGGCCGTTAACCTTTAACGGACTACGAACGATATTTTTAAAGGTATTAATATAAAGTAAAGGTATAAGATAACGATTTAGCGTTTATTAGCGAAGTCGCTACCGTATAGGGAAAAGGTAAGAAAGATAAATGCCTTTAAGTTACTATACGATAAAGGGATCTCTAGATAATAATATTGGTAAACGGTAATGTAAAAACGAATTTAATTTCGTTATAGTTCGTATACTAGGCCCGTATATTATAAAAAAAAAAGAAAAAATAGATAGTTATATAAAGTCTATTTCTTACGTAAAAGGTCTATAGGGAAACACTACCCCTAAATATTATAGTTAAAGGAAAAATAATATTAATTATATTCGATATTATAAATATAAAACCCTTAAAAAATATAATTTTAGGGTAACTATAGTATAAAAACTATAACCTAGATATCGATTAAAAGGATAGTAACTACTTACGACTAAAAGAGCTTTAAAAGTATTTAACTAACGATAGAAAATTAGGAGTACGTACGGAATAAAGTATAGGACGAGTACCCTTTACGGTACTACCGTAAAGAATATAGAAAGTAATAATATATTTTATCGATATAAGCGGTAAAATCGAAAAAGTAGGGTTAATAACGTTAATAGAGATATCGGAGGTTAATAAATACGCTTACTATAATAACGTAAAAAAAGGTAAGAAAAAGGCGATACCGGTAAAATATTAAAGATATTTAGCTTTTATAGCTAAATATTTAAAGGGGCTTTTAAAGCGAGGACCGTAGGACTATAAAATTAAATTAAAAGAAGGAACTAAGTTACGGTTATTTAAGGTTTACTATATTAACGATAAGTAAAATAAGGAACTACGGAAGTATTTAAACGAAAACTTAAAGAAAGGATATATTAAGGAATCTATATTGCTAATAGGATACCCCGTATTTTTCGTACCGAAGAAAGATAGTAATTTACGACTATATATAAATTACCGATAATTAAATAACGAGACGGTAAAAAATAATTATCCGCTATTATTAATATTTAAGTTACGGAGTTAATTAGTAGGGGCGCGATACTTTATACGTTTAAATATACCTATCGGGTACGCCTATATATAGATTAAAGAAGGAAACGAATAAAAAATAGCGTTTCGTATACCTTATAATTATTTTAAGTATCTCGTAATACTATTTAGGTTAATTAATATACCTATAACGTTTTAATCTTTCGTTAATTATATTATACGGAAGTACCTCGATAAAATAGTAATATACTATTTTAACGATATTTTTATTTACTTATATACTTTAAAGGAATATAAGCGATATATACGAAAGATACTTAACGCGTTATACGGAGCCGGACTCTCTATTAATAAAGAGAAAAGCGAGTTTTATATATAAAAAATAATATATTTAAAATATTTAATATCGTTAAGTAAGGTTCGTATAGAACTTAGGAAAATTACGGTAGTTAAGGACTAGCCTACGCTATAATTATAAATATACGTTAAGGAATTCTTAAGGTTTATAAACTTTTATTAAATATTTATCCGTAAGTATATAAATATCGCGCGGCTATTTAATTACTTAATTAAGAAAGACGTGGAGTTCCGGTAGGGGTAAAAAGAAAAGTAGGCCTTCTAAGAGCTAAAAAAAGTTATTTTAAAGGACTTAGTATTTAAATTACTAAACCCTAGTTGACTATTTAAGGTTAAGGTAAATGTATTAGACTATACGATTAGTAGATAGTTAGGATAGTAAAACGATAACGGTAAGTTATACTTAATAACTTTCTTTTCGAAGAAGCTCGAGGAGGTACGTTAGAACTATTTAATCTATAATAAAAAGCTATTTATTATTATCGAAACGTTTAAAGAATAAAGGTTATACTTTAACGGTACTAAATATAAAGTATAGGTCTATACGGACTATAAAAATCTATAATACTTTATTACTACGAAGGTCCTTAACGCGCGGTAAATACGATAGTTAAAGTTTCTTTTAAAATTTAATTTCTAAATTAATTATAAAAAGGGCTCGGAGAACGCTAAGATAGACGTATTTAACTAGCGTATCGACTATTATAAGGATATACCTAAAGAGTTACTACTATTATTTAAGGAAGCGCTAAATAGTACTCTTAAGTATTTATTATAGCCGTAAATAAAGTATTATATAATATATTATAAGAGGCCTACTTTTAATAAATATTAAAAGAAGTTAAATAGCGATATTATAAAATAATATTAATAAGAAAAGCTAAAGTTATAGGGTATCTAGAAAAATAATTAGGGAAGATTATAGTATAAGAATCGAGTATATATAATACTAGGTAATAGGACGGTATTAATAATAAAGATTTATATATCGAAGCTCGGAGGATATATAAATATTATTAAAACTATAGAAAAGATTAAATAATATTTTAATTAATTAAGGATTAAAAACGATATTAAAAAAGTTATTTAATTATACTATACGTACGAAAGAATAAAGGTTACGAGGTATAAGCCCTATAGATTTCTAAAGCTATTACCGGTAATAGAATAGTTATAGAGTTTAGTTACGATAAACTTTATTATTAAATTATTAAAGTTTAAGGATACGGTAACCGGCGTTAAATATAATAATATATTAACGGTAATCGATAAGCTTATTAAATAAGTATATTTCTTACTTTATAAGAAAACCTAATCGGTAAAATAATTAGCGAATATAATATTACGGTATATTATATTAATATATATATAGTTAAAAAAGTTTATTATAGACCGCGATATTAAGTTCGTATCGAAATTCTAGAAAGCGTTAATAACGAGGTTAAGGGTAATAAGTAAAGCGTTTTCGGCTTATTATCTTTAAACGAACGGTTAAACGGAATAATTTAATTAAATTATAAAATAGTATTTACGGAATTATATTAATTTCGAGTAAAATAATTAGGTTAAACTATTATTTATAATATAATTAATATATAATATATCGTTAATTAAAACAATTAAAGCTATATCGTTCTTTGCGAACTTCGGCTATAAAGCAGACTTACGGTAAGGACCTGCGGTTAAGGTACTTAGGGCTAGGGTTAAAGTAAATAAAATATATATACTTTACGGTAAACTTAAATAAAAACTAAAGTTTATAAGGGAAAGGATATAGAAATACTATAATACTAAAAGGCTCGAGGGACCTCGCCTTAAGGGAAGGAATATAATATTTCTTTTTATATATAATTTATATATTAAAAGACCTAGTAAAAAGCTAAACTATAAAAAAGTAAAATCATTTAAAGTTAAAAAAAAGTTATCGGAAATAGCATTCGAATTAAAGTTACCTAGTATAATACGTCTACGGTTATATACCTTTTATATCTTACTTTTAGAACCTATACTATATATAAGTAAGGCTAATATATAGGTAATGGCGGAAAACGAAAAAAAAAAGTATAATATAAAAGAAATATTAAATTTACGGTTTAATAGAAGTTAATTAAAGTATTTAATTAGTTAATTAAGATATCTAGCTATAAATAATTCGTAAGAACTATAGGTATACCTTAACTACCTAAATAAGTAAAAAAAATTCTACTAACGATATCCGGACCGACTAAAATTTAAATAAATAAAAAAACTTAGCCCCGGCTTATAGCTAAATAGCTATAAAATAGAGCTAAAAGAACTTTAACGGGAGTCGAACCCGCGCCTTCGACGTAATAGTCGACGTACTATATATTATACTACGAAGTTAAAAAGTATAAAGGGGACTAAATATAAATAGTATTACGCGCCTTAGGTACCTTAGAAAGTAAAAAGCGCGTTATTAGCGGTACTTAGCGCGGTTAGGAAGGAAAGACCGGTTACGCTAGGATCGAAGGAAAGGTCGGAGGGCTAGCCTAGGCCTAAAGAAAGATCTAGGGCGTAAAGAGACTACGGAACGGTATTTTAGGCGGCGTCCGGCCGCGTAAAAGTACCCGGCGAAAAAGCAGGAAGCGCCGTAGCAGCAGACTACGCTACTTAGGCATCCTCCTCCTGGATACTTTACGCGAAGAGGCGCTCTTTATATACGCGAAAAGAGCGACGTATTCGTTTTACCCGGATAAGTTAGGTAGTTAATTACGAGAGTTAATCTTTAAGCTCTTATTCTTTACGCTCGAGTCTATCCTACTCTTCTATCGTTCGGATTACTATAGAACAGTTAATTACGGTATAAAAAGAAAAGGAAAATCTATTTACGGGCAAAGCTAATATTAAATTTATTATATAGAATCTTATAGCGTATATACTTAGCGTACCGTAAAGACTTAGGGGCTATAATATAAGGGAATTCGGCGGTAAAATAGGTAAAATACGGTATTACGGCAGAATTATAGCGGCGGATTCGGAAGGAAAGGGTAAAAGCCTATTTAATTTTATAATAACGTTTCTATATACGGTTAAATATAATAAAGGTAAAGAAAAAAGGAAAGGAAAAACCTACGATATAGTTAATAGTAAAAGAAAATTAAGCTGTAGGGGCTTCGGCTTAAAGAGGGAGTATTATATTACGGTTCTAGAAGATAATAGGGCCACGAGGGACCAATTAAGATTAAACTGCGCCGTCGAGCGGGGCTTACGGTCCAGAAAGGTAACGGACTAATAAAATAGGAACCGGGGACCGCGGTAAGGCTTACGGTCTACGGTCCGGCATCGGCTAATTAAGAGCGGACCGAGGACTATCTATAAGTTAACGGTCTACGGTCCACGGGTCTATATATATAGAGGAACTAGCTAGCGTAAATAGATAGTTCTATAATATATAATATAAGTTATAATCGTTAATATTTAGATTATTATAATAAAGATAAACCGTTATTATATACTATTTAGCTATACCGGACTAGGATTATTTAGAAGTACCTTTAATTAATATCCCTTTTAGAGGTTCTAGATAGGAGTTCGTTATATTATATTATAGTCTTCCCTAATTATCTTTTTAAATACTTTATAGCTTTAGCTTTTCCTATTAGTATTGCTTTGTAATATAGTTACCTAACTTCCTTTAATATTTATTAAAAGTAGTTTTCTCGCGATATATTATATAATACTTTATTTACGGCTATAGTAAATACTTAAGGGTACTATTTAGCGCCTCCTTAAATAATAATAGTAACTCCTTAAGTATATCTTTATAGTAGTCGGCTCGCCGGCTAAATATGTTTGCCTTAGCGTTCTCCGAACTTTTTTTATAGTTAATTTAGAAATTAAATTCCGAAAGAAACTCTAATTATTATATTTATTATACATTAAGGACCTTCGTAATAGTAAAGTACCGTAGATTCTTATAATCTATATAGACCTATATTTTATATTTAGTACCGCTAAAATATAGCCTTTACTTCTCGAACGCTTCGATAATAGCGAGTAGTTCCTTATCGTAGATTAGATAGTTTTAATATACTTTATTAAGCTTTTTCGAAAAGAAAGTTACCGGGTATAGCTTACCGTTATCGTCTCGCTACTTTAGCTATCCACCGATAGTATAGTCTAATATATTTACCTCGACTTTAAATAGTTAATTAGGGTTTAGTAGTTTAAGTATCGGGTCCTTTAAAATAACCTTTTTTAGCTCCTAAAAGGCCTACTTTTCTTTTTACCTTTACCGGAACTCTACGTCTTTTTTAATTAAGTAATTAAGTAGCTTTGTAATACCTATATAGCCCCGGATAAATATCTAATAGAAGTTTATAAACCTTAAAAATTTCCTAACGTATATTTATAATTATAGTGTAAATTAGTTTTTAACTACCGTAATTTTCCCCGGTTCTATACGAACCTTACCTAACGATATTAAATATCCTAAATATATTATTTTCTATACGTAGAATTTACTTTTTTCCTTATTAACCGAAAGTCCGGCTCCGTATAGCGCGTTAAATATCTTTCGTACGTACCGCTTATATTTCTTTAAAGTACGTAAGTAAATAAAAACGTTATTGAGATAATATATTATTATTTTATTAAGGTACTTCCGTATCGTATAATTAATAAAAGATTAGAACGTTACGGACGTATTGGTTAGCCTAAATAGTATTACGAGATACTCGAAATAATTATAAAGTATATAAAACGTTATTTTCTATTTATTTTTTTTTAATCCGTATATAGGCGTACCCGATAGGTATATTTAAGCGTATAAAGTATCGCGCCTTTACTAGTTAACTTTATAATTTAAATATTAACGGTAGCGGATAATTATTTTTTACCGTTTCGTTATTTAACTAATAGTAATCTATATATAGTCGTAAGCTACCGTCTTTCTTCGGTATAAAGAATATAGGGTATCCTACTAGCGATATAGACTTTCTAATATATCCTTTCTTTAAATTCTCGTTTAAGTACTTCCGTAGTTCTTTATTTTACTTATCGTTAATATAGTAGACCTTAAATAGCCGGAGCTTAGCTTCTTCTTTTAATTTAATTTTATAATCCTACGGTCCTCGCTCTAAAAGTCCCTCTAAATACTTAACCGTAAAGGCTAAGTATCCTCGATATTTTACCGGTACCGCTTTTTTCTCGCTTTTCTTTACGTTATTATAGTAAGCGTATTTATTAACTTCCGATATTTTTACTAACGTCGTTAACCCTATTTCTTTAATCTTACTATTTATATTAATAGAATATATTATTATTTCCTATATTCCTTACGGTAGTACCGTAAAGGGTACTTATCTTATACTTTACTCTATATATACTTCTGATTTTCTATCGTTAGTTAAATACTTTTAAGGCTTTCTTAATCGTAGGTAATTACTATCCCTTTAATCGATATTTAAATTATAATTTTTATATTATAATTACTTTAGGATTATATTTTTTAAGGGTCCTATATTTATAATATCGAATATAATTAATATTGTTTTTCCTTTAACTATAATATTTAGGAGTAGTATTTTCCTATAGACCTTTTACGTAAGAAATAGTTTTTATAACGATTTATTCCTTTTTTTTCTTTTACGGTATACGGGCTTAGTATACGAACTATAGCGAAATTAAATTCGTTTCCGTATTACTATTTATTAATATTATTACCTAGAGATTCTTTTATCGTATAGTAATTTAAAGGCGTTTATCTTTCTTATTTCCTTCCTATACGGTAACGACTTTACTAATAAGCGCTAGGTTATTATTCTATACCTTTATTTTACGCTAATACCTTCGAAAATATCGTTCGTGGTCCGTTAAAGGTTAATAGCCCCTACGAAAGGCCGCGAGTTACTTCTTAAGTAATTATATTATTTAAAAACGTTTTTTTACTTCGGGTTATTTAATAATATAAAGTCTTTTAATTATACTTACCTAGCTTCCTTCTATTTTCCGTCTTTAGTATTCTTTTATATCTACGCTCGATAGTAGTTCTTTTATTTAATTTTAAGCGTTTTAGCTTAATAATACCGCTTAACTTTTTTCCGTAGGTATATAGCGTAGTCTAGGCTTAGATACTATTTTAGTATTATTTTTTCCTACGAGTATATATTATTATTTATATTTTAACTATTTATATATTTAACGTAATACTTTATATACTTTAATACAATTTATATAACCTAAAGGCTATCCTTTAGTTTAACCGGATCCTAAACTTTTTATAAAATATAATTATTTAGGTTTTTTTATTAGGCCTTTTCCTATAGGGCTATAGTTTTTCTAATTAGCTATAACTTACCTTCCTTACCTACTTTACGTACCGGTTAGTAGCCGTATAGTAACTTACTTTAGTAATACTTTATATATCTATATATAATATACTGGAACTAAAGTATTTTTTAATACTCCGGATACCTAGGATAAAGCTATACCGTATTTCTTTTATAAGGTATATACTATATAGGTATTAGTATATTCCTTAATAACTTTGCGATTCTAATACTAGCGACCTTCTTACTTCTTTAATACTTTTCCTAACTTTTATATAAGAGCTTTATAAACTATAATATATCCTATAAAATAGTAATTCTATACTTATTATACTACTTCTTTAGTATCGTCTACTTAATAGGTCCTTACGTAAAACCTTTATCTTTAGCGACCTTTATAGTAATTTCCTTAGCGATTTATATTAGTTAATCCTATAATACCTATATTTAAAGATTTTTTTCCTCGTACTTTACCTTTAGCTTTTCTAGGGCTTCCTTTACCTCCTAGAACTCTATATCTTTTTATCTAACGTATTAGTTAAAGTCTTCCTTAAAGCTTACCGCTCTACCTTACTAATACCCGATAGTTACTACCTTTATAACCTTCGGTCCCTTCGATATAGTAATTAATACGATCTCCTTTTTCTATCCGAGCTATTTAAGTACCTTATAGTCCTTCTTAAAGTATCTTACTTTACCGTAATTAAAATACTTAAGGTTATTTCTACCCTAGCCCCGGCTTTACGGCCTTTATTATTATATAACGTCGATATTTATTGGTCCTAAATATATAATACCGGAGTAGCTAGTATTAGGATATTTCTATTTACGTTTATCGTTAGAATAATTATTATTAAAGTATCCTTTATAGTTATTACTATAAATACCTTTACCGTAATTTCTTTTTTTTATATAACGCTCGAACTACCGATTATCGATCCGTATAGCTATAATAATATATTTATCGATAATATCGGGCTTTAACTCTTTATATAATTTATTTTTTACCTCTTCCTTAAGACTATAGTAAAAAAGTTATATTAACTCCTTATCGTTAATAGTATTACGTAGGTTATTAATTTTAAATTAAGCCGCGTAATTAGTCGTTAAGCGCGTTTAGTATAGGCTTAAGAGCCTCCCTAACGCGTACCTTACCTTATCGTACTCCTTAAATACCTCCTTAAGCTTAGCCTTAAAGGTACGGTAGCTCTCGAAATACTTTACGGTAATCTTTTTTTAGTCCTCCGGCTCCTCCTTATAGTAGTCGTCGAGGATAGGCTCGAACTATATAAAAGCCCTATCTTTAAGCCTAGTAGCCGCGAAAATTACCTTCGACTCCTCGTTAGTAAACTAATCTAAGTATTAACGAAAATAGGTTTTAAATTAAATTAAAAACCCTTTAAGTTTTGCCTTTTCTCCTCTATAGCGCTCCGGTACCGGGAACTTAATGGTTAACTTAGACGTAGTCGAGATAGCGAAAATCTGCTCCCGGGTCTGCTAAGCCTTATCCTCGAGTTTTTTAAGGCGCTTAATAACCTACTCTACAGTAGAGGGTATAGGTCTAATGGACGGTCCTTCGGCGCCTGGGCTAGGCGAGACGCCTCTTATCTAAATATTCTTAGGTCCGGCTATAGTGGTAAAAAGACGCTTTTAATTTATCCGTGATAGAGTTAAAGTAAGTATATAACGTGTGACGAACCCTTATCCAGAACCTTTAAAAGGGACACTAGTTAAAGGCACTTCTGAACAATCCTGGTTCGGTATAGCTAAACAGTGTATAACAATAGCTTATCTCGATCACAACAGTCTAATACTAACGATTGTAACTTATATTATATACTGCGGAACTATCTATCTATACTAGCCAGTTCCTCCGTATATATAGAACTCTATCCTCCAGGTACCTCCGTACCTAGCTCACCACGCTTACCAGTGAGCCTGGTGATCCGTCCTAGCTTACCACGCTTACTAGTAAGCCAGGTAAGCCGGCTCACTTCTGCCAAGAGTGAGCGCCCCGCTATCCTGCAGGTCCGTCGTTTCCTTCCACCTGATTGGCTACCACGGCCGGCTGCAGTCTCCATCCTGCCTTACCATATGGTTGGCTTGTGACATAGTAAAGTAAAACTAGCCTAGCCTAGTAACCGCGAATAGGTAACAGTAATCCAGGAAGTTAATACCCTCGGCTAGGCTATCCCTTTTTTTATTATTTTAGCCGCGTAATATTACTTTACTAACTAATATACCGAATATAATTTACCGTTTACTTAGCGTATTATAACTATTAATAATAATTAAATTACTAATTTAATAAGCCTAAATTAAATTAAATACTTCGATTACTATATAGCGCCCCGGATAAAAGGCAAATACCGATTATTAATCCTCGACGGCTATAAAAACTATTACTTAACCGAATTCGAACGTTATTATTAATAAAATAATATTATTATACTTTATATATTTTTATACTCCTCCTACCTCCTTTAACTACTCGATATTAATTACTTTAGGCCGTTAAAATAGGCGTACGGTCGTTAAATCGAGGATTTAATATATATATATATTAACTGTATAAGTAAGCTCGAGTTTCTTTATACTTTCCGCGAGGCTTTTTTCGCCTTTATAATAAAGAAGAATATATAAGGTAGCTTTATAGGTACTAGCCTTATACCGTACGATTTAAAGAGGATACTTTTTAAGCTAAATATAAAGCTTCGTACGCTAATACCTTTAAACTTACGGCCCGGCACTATATAACCTTAAATCTCTTAGATACTATATAACCCTCGAGAAGCTAACTTGTAATTAACGCTTATTAAGACTTGTATTATTAACTATTAAAATAGCTTCCCGACTTTAATACTAACTACGGTAGACCAGTTTATTAAGGGTACTACGGCTATAATGCACCAGGTAACTCTTCTCCGTGCAGAGGTCTCTTCGCTACGCAAGGCCAATAAAGAGCTTAGTAAAAGACGGAGAGCTAAAAAAACACGTGTGAGGCTTGGAGGGTTACTTACCGTATAAGAGGCACAGGATATACTAGATCAGAAGGCTGTGGGTAAGTAGGTAATCCAGGAAAATCGATAAAGTGGTGGTGGTACAAGGGGGTCTCGTACGAAGACTCAGTGCTGTAGTATATGCGGCAAACCTGGCCATAATGCACGAACTTGCTAGGAGGCTGCAGAATCATCGGATTCATCTATTTCTAATTCAGTTATTATAGTTTCCTAATGTTGTGGTTGTATAATTGAGGATAGTTATGGTGGGGTGGTGGAAAGTGTGTCGCTCGCTTGTCTGTGTCACTCGCTTATCACGCACGTTATGAAATATCAGCAGCTTATAGGTCGGACACTTATTTCATTGCATGGCAGCATGGGCATAGCGCGAAGCAGAGCTTAAAGATCACACCCAACATCTAGGCTTAACTACAACTGCCAATAAATGCGTCAGCTCCTCCCGCTTCATCATGTTTCCAGCGCCATAAGCATAGGTAGACTCCGACATCCGCCCCTCAAGCCCAGAAATCCCCCTTCTCCTCATCCGAATCAGCATCAGACTCCGCATCAACCACAAACCCCCCCTCCCCATCATCCGCACCCATAATCTCGTCAAACTTCCTCAACCAATTTCTAGCTGTCAAATCCGCCGTGTCATCCCTGACACGCACGATAGACGATCTGATGTCCGACCTACGGACCTGGTCCTCGAATACAGCTGTCCAGCGGTCCCAGATCTCATTTACACGTCGTAAACACGCTTCTCTCTCTTTGGGGAACGCTTCTGCTCGTTCCCTCCACGCGCGCGCCTCATGCCTGATGCCTGATCGTAGGTACTCGTCATACTCGGCCCAGTCTGTCCTTCGTGGCCAGCGACCTGTGTGTTTTCTGGTTTGTTGGGGTGCTGGGCCAGGGATTTGTGTCCTTGGTCGGGTGCTTCTGGTAACAGTGCGTCGGGGGGCTGCGAATGAAGACTGCCGATGCTGCTGTTGCTGCTGCTGCTGCTGAGAGAGACTATTCTGGGCGTTGTCTGCCCGGTTAGGTGAGTATGTATGGCGGGAGACGGTGCTGACTGTCACGGTAGATGGTGGTGGGGGAATGACACCACCAGAGAGTGCGGTGGCTTGGTTTAGAGGGTTGGTGGTGGGCGAACCCGCGACGGTGTTGACGGTTGATGAAGACATGTTGAAGACCTTTTGTGGGAGACAACGATGGAGGTGTTCCGGATGCTGAACTGGAGGTGTCAACGTTTTTGAACTTTTAGAGGGAATGAAGCATTGTTCCAGGTATTTCTCTTAATCTTAGACATGAATTTAGGTTGTGAGTCTGTGACGAAGTTTTTGCAAGCCTCTGAACCTTATTATCTGAAGGTCCGGCCAAGATGTGCTCCAGTTTTCTGACCTTTCTGACGATTGGGCTTGTGGCTATTTGGTAGGCTCACAGACACTCCTTTCCACAACAAATTCCATGCAGAGAGTTCCGGAGCTGGAAAACTTTGTCACGAAAGCCATGTCTATTACTCTATTAATGTCGCTCCAATCCTTGGCGCTTTCCCAACATAGTGAGATTGCTCTATCATGAATCAAATCGCTCGTGCCCTCCTCCTAAAGCCCCAAGAAGCGATTAGCAAATGGCTTTGCCTATTTATCAAGTAAACTCCGGCATACGTCTGGAAGTCTTAACTCCAAACTCGACGCAAGACTTCATGCTCCTCATCATCTGTTTCAAACTCCTGATACCAAGCAACAAGCGCAAAAGACACTATCGTCCAATATGAACTGGACTCCCGGCGAACGTCCAATGGAGCCCGCGACTGAGGAGGTCTTGACATTTCGGCCATACGACTAGAAACAACGACTAAATCAGAAAAGGAGCGGACCATTAGGATCGGTTTCTGGGGGGGAACTCACCATAAGAACACAAAATACATTTTTGCCCCTCCTGAATCTAGCCGTATTCCGCGCTTTTGAGAATCCAAGTGACCAAGATACCACAGCCTCGTAAACATTTCCAGGAGTAAACAGATGGATCGCGGCCTAGGTTGAAGAATTAGCGACGACATGGAACATAATGGTTGGCAAGCTTTGACTAACTCCTGTTCATGGCGCTCTAAAAGACTGACTCCGCCTCCGAGTCGGAGATGTCGACGTAATTGTCTTCCCCTCTAACCAGGATGGAATCAAACAATTCGCCACTCATCAATTCACTCTCGAGAAGGACGAGCCCGATGGAGCTATGTCTGCTCTGGATTCTGCGAACAGTTAGTATAAGTAACTTGCAGGGGATGCCAAGGTACGGTGCGTCATGATAGTATAGGTTCACCAGTTGTCATTCAGAAAGATACCCAGGAAATGTTCCAATCACGACTTTTTAATCTAGATATACCAGCATGACCTACTTGAAATCACTTGCGGTGCATTATCTTGTCATTCTGTTACCTAAACCTCCCCGCTCTTCGTCTCAATACATGTAGGCATCGACTACGAGCTTCACTTTCTCACACAAATGCTTGTCCTGTTCCACATGGTTTTATACTTCACATGCTCAGAAGAAACTTAGCGACTGTATGTAAAAGAAGTCGCTGGAATCAGCCTGTACTTGCGACTGTTGGCGGGACGCTAAACCACAGACTCAGCCTCCGAGTCAGAGGAGTCGGCATAGGGATCCTCTTCTCCAATCATCAGGGGGTTGAACAGTGAGTGCTCCATGGTATTGATTTCGACCGCAACGATCCTTATTGAGCACTGACGGCCAATAACCTTAGAACATCGAAATCAACTACTGGTTAGAATTGATACACGACTTTATAGAAAAGATCGCGAGGCCACGCGCTCAGGTGAAGGGTACGTACCGGCGCCGGAAGGCAGCCTCAGCCGTAGGAGCGAAGAATTGGGTGGGGTTGCTTGAGAAGGAGCGCGTTGGGGTTCGCGGAGGTGGCGATTTGTTGCCAGGCTGCAGAGGCGAGGGTGGCCAGCTTGGAATTCAGTTGTAGATGGTACCTTAGGCCTGATGACAATGTAGGTGTCGGGTTTGATGATGATGTTCCTAACAGGTCTGATTTAGTGGTAATGTGAGTGTCAGATATTTGGAGATGTGTGCGCTTGCGAGGCGGGAGAAACAAAGCCAGAAGAGGAGATAAAAGCCAACTTCTTCATGGAGGCCGGCAGAGAGTTGACCAGTAGCCTGGCGCGTCCTGACGCGAGATGGCCACCTCGACGCGGTTGTTCTTTGGGGCTCTCTTTGGGTGGTTGCTCTAAATGCAAAGCTTGACGCCGACTTCGTTATATATTGCGAGCCTATGCTATCATTCGCTCCTTCCGTCCAAAGTTTGATGTTGAATTGACTCTTCCCCTAAGATTACCCTGGTTTACCTTGTGGAAAAGAATCAAGTTGAAACTCCTAACCCGGACTCCGAATCTCTCTTTCCCTCTGGCCTAATCGCGCTTATCAACAAATCTTCATAAAAAAACTTATATAAATTGATAAAGAAAGGAACGGATTTTGATCACGAGGTCAATAAGAGGTACCCAAATGCCTGATTCTGAAATTGATCTACATTTCTTTAATCCCGAATTTACGGATGGAGCGATTGCAAACTCCAGCATTTCCAAATATTGTCGCCAACAAGGAGTTAACATAGAGGATTATATATCCGAAGGCTCTCAATCGTGTGCAATCATGTCTGGCTGAATTTCGGATGGTGAGCCGTGCAAATGGGTGGTGGTTCAAGTACCCTAACCCCGGTTGCTTTGAAGGCGTGTGATTGGTCAGCACGCAGAAACCAATAACAAAGGCTGAGGGTTTCAAATAAGGTAACTCTAGGAGGATGGGCTCACATCTTTGCGCCGTGGCTTCATGACGTGCCAGTAGAGCACGGGTCCTGCCAAACTTGTAGACACTTTCAAAGTTTAGGTAAGCCTTCAATCAAGTTAAGCGTTTGCTATTCCAGTTAAAACCAGGTGGTCGATGTGCCAAGCCAAGTTATGCCGGCCTTCGGCTTGTTTAAATCACCTGCAAAATGCGACCTGTCAGGTATCTTTTCTCTCCCACAAACTTCCAAAATACAGGTCCACTATTTACACCAACATTTCAAAGTTTTGAAGCTCAGCATGGAACCCTCACGTTCGCCTTTCCCTCATTTCCAAGAGCTCTTCGACGCCGAACAGCAAAAGCTCAATGTCATCGAAAAGAAAAGCAAAAAGCTCAGGAAGATAGCACTCTGCATCGATGAGATGGGTACGAAAGTCCTTGTTCAAACCTATAATATCCGATAGGAGTACTTGTCCGAATTCTCTCCCCGATATGACAGTCTCGATAAGCTTAAGGAGGATGCCATGGTGTTTTGTCATGCCGTCTGCGACAGCATGGAACTTGCGGCTAGAGTAACATCAACCGTGGCACAAGCCACGTCTGTTTTGCCTGAGAAGGTTGCCAAGTCAAGATAATGCATCGACTCGCTGTGTGAAAACGGATGGTCTAATAGAAGAGACAAACCACTGGAGATAATGTGGGATGGCTTAACCGATGCCTATGTAGGGGGGAGGTGCTTAGAAATATATTGGACGATATGGATAGACGGTTACGCCTCCGGAGGAGTGTTGCCATGCGCGACGCTATTTATTAGATCGTACTGTTTTACTTTAGTTATTTCCGCGAAGATAATATACGGATTATACCTAAGGTGAATCAGGGTTTAGTAACGGGCTGGTAGAGATGAAGTATACCCGAACTTTTCATTTTTCGGCTTTACCTTACAGCTATATTATTAGTAAAGTAAATATAAGACTATTATTTTGGCTAGGTAATATATAAATATCGAGAAGAAAGGAAGTAATATGTATCTAGTTTACAAAGGGATTTAAAAAAAAACTTAAAGAATAAAAATGAAATACTAAATTTAACATTTATTAATAAATCTAAACTAAAATAATAATATAATTTTCGATAACTCTAACTTATATAATGAACCCCGGTAATGAACATTATTAATAGTTATAACTTTTCTTTATAAAGTCCAATAACCGATAGTATTAAGTAAGTTAAATAAATATATATAAGGAATCAAATTGTGATAAACCCCTATCCAGAACCTCTTAAAGGGATACTGGTTGAAGGCACTTCTGAACAATCCTGGTTCGGTACAGCTAAACAGTGTACAACAAATAGCTTATCTCAATCACAACAGTCTAGATACCAACGATTGTGATTTGTATTGCATACTGCGGAACTGTCTATCTACACCAGCCAGTTCCTCCGTATATATAGACCTTGATCCGCCAGGTACCTCCGTACCTGGCTCACCTCTGCTAAGAGGTGAGCCTCGCATTACCCTGCAGCCCCGCCGTTGTGCCTTTCTTCCCTGGTTGGCTACCCCGGCCCACTGCAGTCTCCGCTCGGTCTTGCTATATGGTTGATCTGTAACATCAATAAATCAATAAATAACTTACGGCTTCCTATAAAGGATTACTAAAATACTATTATCACTTAATTACTTTCTCTTCTCTAACCACTCTAGAGTTTGGCCTCGCGAGAGGGCTTGCGGTAACTCCATCAAAAGCTTCCTCATGGACACTGTTCCCAGCATAGTGAACTTCAGCGTCTGCCCTACGTCTTCCAGCTTCCGGGCGAATGCTTGTAGCTCATAATCACAAACAACCGTAAGGTTTACCCCAACCATCGTTGAAGCGAGCCACAGCAATAACATCTTGACTTCCGGGTCGCCACCAAAAGCTCCACAGCCCCATGGACCGGTTTTGATCTCGGATATGGTACCGTCCAAGCTTGAAGAAAACGCCGTATACGCTTTTGCTATTTCCCGTTCCATATTCCTCGGGTCCAAATCGGCAAGTCTCCCATCATTCACCAGATCCAGTTCTAGAGCATCCATAAAAAGCATCGTCCGGAACTTCCAAGCTGCATCACCACCCTGTTGAGGATCCAACATACTTCCAACAATGATATCTCTTCCCTTGCCAACAATATTGACCATAGCCTGTGCCCCACGCACCTTTAGCACCTGTTCATCTCCAAGTGGCGGGGTAAACAAGACAATAGGACACGCTTCAGGCGATATCCCAACATGAACCTCCTCCTGAGTAGCA
Source organism: Podospora pseudoanserina (assembly GCF_035222485.1). Classification (NCBI taxonomy): domain Eukaryota; kingdom Fungi; phylum Ascomycota; class Sordariomycetes; order Sordariales; family Podosporaceae; genus Podospora; species Podospora pseudoanserina. Next base: position 3,116,725 of record NC_085923.1, read on the forward strand.
GACTGCCCAAACCCAACGACCCTGTTTGCCGAGATCACCACAGCTTGTCCATCGCCATCACCCACTCCTAGGCTACCCGGCAAAGTGTCATATGTCTCCACCACCACGACCTTCAGTTCACTAAGTGGTCGATCTTGCGCAAATATCTCGTCGTAGTTCTCTGGCAAGGAATGCAAAGAATATTCCACAACCCAACCGTCCATTTTCTTCTCGTCACAAAGAACATCCCCAAAGTACAGCATCAAGGCCCGGAGATATACCCTCACGGCAACAGGATGCCTCTGCTGAGAAGAATACCATATCCCAAAGTCGTGCGTCCCGTCGTCGTCCCGAAATGGTGGTAAACTCAGTGTGCGGAGAAATTGGTGCACAACCAAGCAAGCTATTTGCCTGCGGGAGAAGGGCAAGCTGTAATTCTCCCTGCTGAGCACAGGGATTCGGCCGTTCTGAAACAGACCTGGCATTTGTAGCGCTATATCCACGATACGAGGCCATACTTTTGCGAAGAAGACCTCGGCAGTGTCGAACGACGTGGCGATTGCATCTATTAGAAGCTCATAATCCCCCGCTGGCTGTGATGTTGCGCGCAGAATGACAGATATTGTGTCCAGAATGTCGACTAATCCAGTAGTAGAGTTGACAGGCCGGCAGAGGATTGCCTCGAGGACGGGCCAGAATGGGACTTGTCCATTCTCGTCCTCGGCTTGATCACCTGTTGGGTGGAGGCTGAAGCGGTCGGTGCATTTGTATTCGGGGGAGAAAGGGAGGAGGTAGAATTTGGGGTGTGGTGGTGACATTTCGGGGCTTCTGAACTGACGGCGATCTGCCAGTGTTTGGGTAGACAATCTAGACCCAGGCTCAGAGGGAAGGAAGCTTGTCGACACCCGCGCGGGGGAGCCGCTGATTGCACAGCCACGACCCTTAACCCGAGTGTGAGTCACAGAACGCACAGAACAGTCCAGGAAGTCAATGGCGTTTGTTACGGAGAAATAATAGCTCAAGAAGGAGTTTTCCTCATTGGAAGCCAAATATACAATGGTCTAAGATGATGCTGGAGAGTTCGAGCTACGTCTCTGGTCACAGGGTAGGCAAGGGTTAGGGTTGTATAATGAGTTGTTATCTGCTTGTGCCCAATGCAATTTCCCACAATAACTGTACACTCAATTTCTTTGCAAAAGGTATCACTGGCTAATTCAACTACTACTATCAATTTCAGCACTGGTGAGCTCCCTTGCGATGATTTCCTCCTCAACTGGTGTGAACTGGTGATGCTTCGAATTCATGATGAATCATTTCCATTGTGCAGCCCTTTCATTGGTCAGAAGCACAACTCGGTGGCGATGCAGTATGCCGCTTCACCACATTTGGCTAGCACGATCCCGGTGTAAGCCGCTTGGACAACCGATTCACACGATCATGGTCCATCTTTCAAGCAAGTGTAGGGATATAAAACAAGTAGAGCATCACTTCAGGCAGAAACTCGGACTATCATCTTCACAAGGCATCACCACTTTGCCATCACCAGCAGCTGCACCCAGCAGACCACACCACCCTACTCACTCCAGCACCAACACCTCCCTGATACTCATGCCAGACACTGCAACTGCCACAACCACCACAGCGACTACCACCAACATGGCTCTATCAAGCTCACCGAACAGTCGGGCATCAACCCCTGAGAGTAATCTCTCCCATTCCACCATACCACCATTCATCCCGGGCCAATGTCTCTTTTGTCTCCATCTATCATCATCCTTCCTCGACGGCATAGAGCACATGCAAAGGTCCCACGGGCTATTCATCCCACATCGACAACTATTTTCTACCGAAAACCTCGAGGCTTTATTTGAACACCTCCATCTCATCATCTTCGAATACCACGAATGCATCAAATGCGGGACAACAAGATCCTCAGTGCAAGCGATGCAGCAGCACATGACCGGCAAGCCAGGGCACTGCACATTTGACATCTCGGACCCAGAATCCGAGTTTGCCGAACTCTATCGCGGTTTATTGGAGGGACGAGAAACAGACGGCCAGAAAGGTGACCAAGAGAGCACTTCCAATCCTTGGAATCAGGCTCGGGCAGTTCAAGTTGATGAAGATTCACTTCGGTTACCCTCGGGGAGGATAATATCAAAGAAATCATCCGTGATGCTACCATCACCTTCAGCGACGAATGCTTCTCGGTTGCGACACAACCGGACTCGGGTATCAGCTGCTGCCGCGGAGATAAGATACGCCATGGGAGAAGAGTCTAGCGATAACGAGGAGGAGCCGGTCCAGCCAAGCAACTCGGAGACAACACCAGGCGCGCAAGTGGTTTTATCAAAGAGGGAAAGGAAGCGGGCAAGGGACATGGAGGCATATCAATTGACGCGGATGAGCGCGAATGATCGGACAAGCTTGATGCACCTGCCTGTGTCTCAGCAACGGGCCTTACTGGCAACCCAGCAGAGACACCAGGAGAAGATGCAGACTGAGGAAAGAAGACAGCGGGCAAAGATTGATCGGAAGGGCAACAAGAATTTGTATGCGTACTGGAATACCGAGACGCCGGTTTATCTGTGTGGATAGGGGCTTGGGTATATCATGCAGCACCACGTAGCAGATAGTAATTCGCCCTTCGGTGTCCGAAGCCATATGCAACCAAGTTCATTCCCCGGCCGCATAAACTCCCACGGCTTGTCCACACCTCAAAACACCCCCGGAACAAACCTCGCCGTCCTCGAATGCCACCCCTCCCACTCCCCCCCAAACTTTGTTCTCAACATCTCCTCCTCCTGCCTAACCCTAGTCCAAACCGCCCCGAGCACAACCGACACCCCCACCGGCGCCAACGACCACCCCAAATCCCTCAACCACTTGTACCACCTCTCCGACGCCCAGCAGCTCACCACCCCGTCCACCCTCGCCATGAGCGCGATATTGCAAAAAATCAAAACCACCACGCCGGTGTAACTGGGGTGCTGAACATATCTGTACAGCCCTGTTGTTTTGAGCCTATCCGGCTCGGCAAGCGCAAAGGTGAAGTTTTTGCCTAGGGAGGCGTATGATGCTAAGCGGAGGGGGACTCCAACGCAGAGGATGAGCGCTAACGGGATGGCGGTTGAGGGGGACCAAGTTACCAGGTCTGGGTTAAGGTGACGGCATTGGTTTGGTGGGAGGGCAGGGTAGAGGTAGGCGAGGCGGGCGGAGAGGAGGGTTAGGAGGCCGAGGGGGGAGAGCATGATTTTGGTGGCGTGTTTGTCCGTTATGTGGCAGGTTGTGAGGGAGTCGGATTTGGAGCGGGTTGGGGGGTTGGGGTTGGGGTTGGGTTGTCGGCAGGCGAAGTATGTGCCTATTGTTGAGGCTAGGAAGGAAAAGGCGAGGGCTGCTTGGGAGAGAGAGGGGAGTGGGGGGAGCATGGCTGGTGATTTTATGATTGCGTTATGGGGTTTCGGGTGTTTTGGTTTTGCGGGGTTCAATTATTCATGATTATGAGATGGAATATGGAGGACGGTGGTTAGTGAGAAGAGCCGGAAAGTGAGGTGAAAACCATTGCAAATCCTGCCGGATCGTCCGGTCGTGTGGAAGAGATCAGCTGCAGGCTGTGCGGGAGATGCCGACGTCATGTCACAGAGGGAGGCACAGCTTAGGCCACTTTGATGGCCTTGGTTAAACAGCAGCTTGGCAACCAAAGTCGCTCAAGAATTAGACATTATACCGAGAAAACAGCATTAAATACCTAGAAGGCGGATCAACAGCTGAGAGTCTAAGCGGGAAAATAAGTCCCGTGATGTGTATGTTGCTTTGTTCGCAAATCTCAATGGCTGCGGTTGCGGTTGAAGTGTCGTTGAATTAAGGTTCTATTTTTGGGGTCGAGCGTGCCAAGCCGCTAGGGAAACGTCCTGCGGCGGTTTTATTGGTTCCTTGGACAACCGCTGCATGTAGTATAATACTCCTGAAAATTAGCCCCTGAAATACCCCTGGAAAGACCATGAAAAAATAACCATCTCATATGTGTCATTACAAACAATTGGTAGCCAGTAGCCCAAAGTTCAGACGTTCAAGGAAGGGTCCCAAATCGCCATCAAAGCTTCCATGCCACCCATATATCCCTGAAGTGCCGGATCATGTTTGATGATAGTACCCGAATTATTGCTTTCCGCCCAAGAGAGTGCAGGTCCTTCCAAGATGAATCTGTTCATAGGGGCCTGTTTCCAAAAAGGGTCTGTGTTCAGAAAGGGATCTGTGTTCAGAAAGGGATCTGTGTTCAAAGTGCGCCTGTTCCAAAAATGTGGTGTTTTTAGAACGAGGCTCTTGTCTTCATTTTTTCCTCTTTCCAAGGAATAGAAGACCCATCACAACGAAAAAAAGAAGAAGGAAAAAAAGAAAAAAAGAAAAAAAGAAGAAGGAAAAAAAGAAAAAAAGAAAAGAAAAAAAAACATCCAAACTCGGCAATTAAGCCAAGCAACTCACGTGGAGACTCTATCGTTTGAAGCCGGTCCTGAAGTGGTCAGTATTAGCTCATAGAAAACAAAACACAGAGGGCCGGTAACGGCCATCTCTCACACGAACACGATACTTCCTATGCGCATGTCAGTAATCTTAGCTTTTAACCCCTCATGATTGCACGGCGGTCATGGGAATGGGATCATCGTCAAACTTTGTAAGGGATCAGTCAGCAACATGACAACAGTGAAGAATACCATAGATTACTATACGCATACAACGAGCTGGCTCTCGAACTGGATCTGGAAGAGGGACTTTTCTCGGCCTACCTCCATGAGGATGTCGACCGCTACATCCCTCACCCCCTCCTCGGCGCTCTCTCTCTCGTCATTCGAAGAAAAGACCTTAGCTCAAAAGGTCTCGCCGCCTGCCCCGCCGCCAACATCCCAGTCTGGATTGTGCGCACAGGGGAAGAAGGAGAAGCCAACCTAAGCACACCCATCCTCTTTGACGGCCTGATCAAGGAAGAAGCAACCCAAGTACAAGAAGCAAACCTCTGCACCATCGGCAAGCACGCCATCCGCACAACACTTTCCCGAGCCCTGAAGTTTATCTTCTCGCTCTCCGCCCGCGAAAACGCCGCCTTTGGCCAACAGCCAGACCCCTACCTCGCGACTCAACACCCTCGCCGTCTTCCCGACTGGCGAACCGAATCCCTCACCCTCGCTCAAGACCTCAAGCGAGAACTAGGCGGTTACGACGGCTTTTCCCCCACTGACCTCCCCCCCCAGGCCCGGGCTCAACCTGGGTGGAGAACATAACGCCAGACAAGCTCGCGGCTCACTGGTTCGCAAAAGAACAAAAGTACATCCGAGACCGCGAGGAGAAGCTGCGCAAGTCGTTGGTTGAATTGATGGAGGAAAAAGCCTCCGGGGTGGTGGAATGGAGGTGGAACAAAATCAACCCAGAGGATCTGGAGGAAGTTTGTAAGGTTGCCTATGAGTCTCGTTGTCGGTGTTCCGTATACATAGACACAGACAGATTCTCGATAGGGGAGAAGCATATTTATTGAGCAGAGATCAAGAGCTTTAGGATAATAGTCAAGAGGACCCTTTTCACGGGCATCTCCCCTTGACACGCGCACCCATCATCTTGTACACGCATCCTTCAGTTAATACGCGCGCATGCCCTCAGCCTGCGCACGTTGGTAGGCGTCCTCGGCAATGGATCCCTCGGCTTGTACGCATATCTCTCCACTTGCACACATCAAAGCAACCCCCTTTCAGCAAGTACTCACGACACCATCACCCCCTTGGCATCACCCACTTCATCTCAATTATCCAACCTCTTCACCATCACCAAAGACATGAAGGATGGTCCTGGGCACTGGGCATTGATTGGAGGATATTAATGGGACATGATCAGTGGGGCTCTGGGTGGTTAAATCAAGTCTCCGAGGGAGCATCTAGAACTGAAGAAAATCAAGGCCGTCCAAATCGATCTTTAAGACACTCAAAAACTGTACAAAAGCATATTTACTATGTTTACAATTCTGTCAACATACACCTCTCATGTTTCAAAAGCCATCCCTTGAAAAGCCTCTTCAACCCACCCCCCCCCAATCTCCAAAAACCACCCCAACATCCCTCAAATATATATTCAACGCTCTAGAAAGACATAAATATGTTTCTACACCGCCACCATGCATTTATTACCCTCCACCCTTCCTCTCCCCATGTTCCTTGAAAACTCCTCTCCTCTCAAGTATCAGCATCCGAATCCGACTCCTCCTCCGGCATCAAAGCCCTATACCTCCGACTAGTCAAATCAGCCTCCAACCCCCCCTCACTCTCCGGATCAACCCACCCCTCCCCCCCACCCAAGCTCAACGCCACCGGCAAGAAAACCAGCGCATGGCTCGCCGCAAAAACAACCAGCGCAACCCAGACCCTAAAGTAATAAATCTCAAAAATCTTGCTCCTCGTGAAAGCCAGCACCGTCACCCCCAAAATCTTGGTCACCGTGATCCCCGAAAAGACACTCCCCCCCACGTTCGCCAGCGCCGTCCACGCCCGCGCATCCCGACCACGGAACCTGTTCTTGGCACGCTCCATGTATCTTCGGGAGGGGAACATGAACGCCCTTGCGATGTGGGCGCAAAACTCAACGGCTATGCCGACGCAGATGATGAGATTGACGAGGGAGACTGCATTGAGGGACACGCCCATTACGGCCATGGCGCCGATGATGTCGACGATGGCCATGATGACTGTCAGAGTTACCACCGCGGCGGTGAGGACGGAGCCGAGGAGGATGCTGGAGACGATGAAAACGATGCCGACGGCGGAACCGAGCAGGGCAGTGGTGAGACCGACGATGCTGGCGTATTGGTCAAAGAAGATGTAAAAGAGACTATAAGGGAAGACATCAAGGCCCGTGCTCTCGCTGATGTCGGAGGCGATCCGGCGGGCAGAGGCCATGGCTTTGATGAAGTCTTCTTGGCTGCGGAGGGGGCGATGGCTGGTGCGGAAGTGACTGGCTGGGATGGTGTTGCGTGCCGAGTCAACCACCACGGCCGATCCGTAGGAAGCTTGTCCACCGAGAGGGCAGTCCTCGTCGGTGGGCGCGCTGAGAAATCTCTTGAGATAATAAGTAAACTCCTCGCCCTCGGGCATGCCAGAGAGGGTGATGTTCCAGGCAGGGTTGCGCTTGGCAAAGCAGGGCTTCCGGCGGTCGACACAGCAAGCTTCATTGTCAGGGTTCAACCACTGGAAGAAGTCGTCAATCCAGCTGGCAGTGGGAGTAGAGACATAGGAGACCTCGGCGCGCTTCCGCTCTTGCTCAAGGATGTTGGTCAAGGACAGTTGCTCGCAAGTCGTGTAGCGAGCACAAATCTTCTGCTGCTCAGACCGCTTGGTGCCGTTGAACTCTCGAGTGACAAAGTAAACAGGAGGCCCAGCTTCCATGTAGGCATAGAGATCATTGAAGTATGGGATAAGATACGAGTCATCGGGGATTGCCACACGCTGGTCTAGCCCAAGCTCAACTTCGGGGAGCAGGGCAACACCGGCAGCGAATATGCCAAGAAAGATGGCAACGACAGCGGCCTTGGTCTTTTTACCCAACAGCCTTGGTGCATAGGTCTTCCTGATAAACTGCTGCAGGAAGCTTTCTGGCGGCGACTCGTAATATCTGGCTCCAGGACTCCCATTGTTGCCGCTCAGATGAATTCGAGCAGACTTGACTTGAATGCACGGGAAGCAATCGGCACGAGAATCTTCAGCCCGGATCTGGTTGAGCGTCAGAACCGAAATAAACATGGTGACTTGGAGGATGGCGTTGATGAAAACGGCGCCGGCAGCGTAAATGGCAAAGTTCCGAACGGCAGGCATGCCAACGAAAGCGCCCAAAGCGAAGCAGATGGTCTCGGTGATGGCAGAAAAGAGAATCGAGGGACCCATCCGCCCAAGTGCCCGCGACACCCGCTGCTCGACCATGTCGTCTGGGTGGCTCAAGTTGACGCGCTCAAATTCGTGAACGATCAGAAAGATGTTGTCGACACCAACGGCGAGCACAATGAAGGGGATGACATCGACAATAATCAGTGTGGCCTTGAGCCCTGCCCAGGAAAAGAGACCAATGGACGCAGTGATGGACATCAGGACGATGAGGATACCGACCACACCGAGAGTGAACTTGGACTCCACCAATGCCAACGAGGGGTTATTGATGAACTCCCTAAAGGATAAGGTTGTCGAGCCGAGGGCAACGGACGCATAGAGAAACATGGCAATGTAGCTGATGACAATGATCTTGGCGTCGGTGTTGGTAGACTTATTGAGCTCCTGTTCCAGGCTGATCTCAGTAGAGAAAGAGAGGCGAAGGCCACGCTCCTTGGCCTCCTCTTGAAGCAACAAAAGACGCTGTTTGAGTGCCTCTTCCCAGTCCATGGCGAGCTCGGCGTCAAAAGATCCTTCGGCGTGATTGTTGAGCACCCATGTGACCGTCATGGCGGTCGCCTCTGTCGGGTCCTCGGAGCCCTTTGGGTAACCGCCCAAAATCATGGAAGGCTCGAGAGGCTGGCCATACTCGGGGCGGCATTCGACAGGCGACTGAGCACACTGCCGCAGAGTCTTTTTCCAGCCGTCTGGGCTGACCTGATCCGGATCGTTCTGGAAGTATGCAGCCACAGACTGAACTACACAAGCGCTGCCAGTAGGCTTGAGGCACAGGTTCTGGAAAGAGCTGTCAAACTGCGGTCCCTTGAGCTTCCTGACGCTCTCCTCTACCTCCATCCACCAGAGCAGCGTCTCGTAACTGAGAACAGGGCCAGGTCCTTCGGGGTTGGTGTCGTTGACGAGGAAGACCTTCTCAGCCCGGTAAAAAGGCCCGAACTGAGTGTCGAAGAAGGCCTTCTCCTGAGCTGCAGCAGAAGTTGGGCTCACCCACAAACGAGCTGGGTCTTGTTCAATATCGAACTTTAACCAACCAGCACTGAGAATCATGACGACAATAACACTGGTGAGGATGGTAATCGCCGGGAACCTAGCCGCGGCGTGTCCTAGTCTGCTGAAGGCGGCATCGCACCAGGTGTTGATGATGTATGTCTTTTGCGGGCGATCGAGCATGGCGGGGTTCTGTGTCAAATCTCCTTCATCCTCATCATCACTCGGCGCAGCATCTGTCAATAACCTAAGCCTTTCGCTCCTGCGCTTAGCATGCTTTCTCCAAGCAACATTTCCAACCACCAGAACAGCTGCCAAGAAGAGCAGAGCGGTGTAGGTAAAGATAGACGCAAACGACAAGCATGGCAGAGCACCGACATAGCATGATCCCGCCTCTTCGACATCTGGAAGCTCGGGGCAAACCGCAGGGCAATCGATACAGGCGCAGCGGAAGTTTGGGTCCTCGTCATTGCACTTTTTCGGTACCATCGGCCGTGGCTTCATATCACGTTCAGGGTAGTCGACTGGGAAGTTGATCTGGAATGGCGAACCGCCCAGTCTCTCTTGCCCAAGAAACTTGAGCAGTTGTGTGTAGTTTTTGGCACCGCCTCCAATCAAGTCCATCGCCCTCGAGTTTGTTGGACCGAACTTGACATCCTTGCAACTTTCGTAGAAACCTGTCCCGTACTCCTTGGATATTAACTGATCCAGTTCTGTCACCAGCGTCTTTCCTCCCTTTTCCATTGTTTTCGTCACATTGATGAACAACGACTGGTCGGGGGAGCAGGTAAAGGTGCAGAACATGTTGAAGAAGTTGTCCTTGCATGCCGGGCACGACGAAATGATCTGGTTGGCGGTCTGGAGGTTTGACTTGAGAGCGTCGACCTGCTCGGCATCGCAACATACTGGGCCCTCGCTCCATTTTGGACCGCAAAAGTCTACCAGCTGTTTGCGCAGCTTATCGTCAGGCTCCTCGGCAAGGCCGTTGTCGAGGCAAGGCAGTTGAGAGCCAAAGAAGCTCTTGGAACCACAATGTCCGCGAATTGCGCAGCGACCGGCTTCGTGTTTCGGGGTGTAGCCAGCGTCGACGGCCGTGCTGAGTGCGGTGAGTAAGAGTCCGCCCGATGCGAACAGCTGCGATAGCTTCGTCATCGTGCGCGATAAGGCCGCTCGGCGGCGGGCTGACAGAGGGGCTGATAGAGCCGTCAACAAACGGTGGGGATATCGAGATTTCGTGCTCTGTATTGCAAAGTATCACAAATCCCAAAAGCAGTCGTGGAACTGCCCAGGGAAAAGCGAGCGGTGATGATGAAGAATCGGGTGTTGTGTTGAATGTTGGGGGAGTTGGGGATGGCCGAGACGAAGGAGCGGCGGATGCAGCTGGTGCCTCGCTGCGTTGGCATCCAATGCCGTCATGCGTCGCAGAATGGCCGACGCCAATTGGCTGCGTTGTTCTGGGGAAGCCACCAAACCGCATTGGGAAGTCTGTGCCTGAGGATCGATCCGTGATGGGGTGGCTGGAGCGATGCCAAGACGGCTTGTCTGCAGTCAGCCATCTGTTACTCTGGAATTAGTAGACATTCATCTATATCAGTTTGACGATATACAAGAACCATCTATCTGGTGTTTGTATTGTCGACAGCCTTGAGATATCTTTGTGTGATTGTAAACGCATTTTCCGGGCTGTGGTAAAGGAGCACAAAGTGAAAATGTCCGCTAGCCCATGCTTGTGACCTGGAACTAACCTACCATCATGGCCTCATGGAGGGTTTCGTCTGCAGTCGTTGGGCCATCTGCCCGACCAAATGGTCGGTTCGCACACTGCATTTCAAACGTTGATGATGGTATCTCTAATTACATGACGCTCATGCCATCAAAACACTGTCCAGAATACCAACATTGTCAGCTCACTCCAAAAAAGTTCCCTCGCTATACTACCCAGACAATGCCCGTTCATCTCATCATGACCGTATATCCCAACAAACGCCGCTCCCATATTATCAACCAGACAAACCAGTATGCACACATATCCCGACAGAGCGCCGTAACAATCCAACAATCATACCCTTCCCCTAATATGGAATGAGCCTGTCAAGGTCTCAACCCTCCATCCGTCATTCTTCAGCATGGCGCCAACAGCCTGGCGCAAGCGTGAAACCCCGCCGGCAGAGTGCCTCCCAAGACCAGTGACCACTGTAAAGCCCGGATCTCTTGCTTCTGCTGCCCGGTTTTCTCCGAGATTGTTCCACCACCTCCAGACATGCTCCCTCGCGATGCGAACACCGTCCAGAACGTGAACCCCGTGAAGATCAACCATGATGGCTGTGCTTTGCTGTCGAGCACGTTCATCTGCGTATTCCGAAGCTTGTCTGAACGCTACACTGGCCTGTTCCCGCGCTCGTTCCACATACACCACCGCGCCTTGCCTTGCAAGAGGTCCTTGGCGTCGAAGCGAGGCAGCTGAATGCAGGTGAGAGGTTCCGAAATCCAATTGAGGTGTAGGTGATAGAGTTGCCGCAGTCTTCTTCGATACTGGTGATGAGTTGGTATTGATGGCCGGTAATGAATATGGTTGTATGCGCTTTGGTGTTGCCCGGCCTGAGGATGGCTGAATGAAGTCTCCTGCGCCGTGAAGCTCTTCGCCGTCGGTTGCTACCGACGTTGCTTTGTAGTTTACTGCCAACACATTCTTCTTTGGTAATCCTTTCCGACGTTTGCCTTTTCCTTTGGGAGGGTACTGTGCATTGTCGCCCACAAAGAATGCATCGATGCCTTTCGTGATATCGCCCGAGTCCTCGAGAAACTGTCGGTTGAGCAAATCGTCAAATGTACGGTTCAAGTCGCCACCATTCTCCCCGAGAATGCGCCTAAGAGTGTGCTCGGTAAACCGGTCAATGAAGATCCCTCGAAGCTCTGCGATCTTGTGGTCCTCGGTGAAAGTTGCCGGGTCGACAAGGATCTGGTTCTCAAGAGAGTCAGATGAAAAGTCAGAAGGCGATGTGCCAGTGTAGTCACCGCCTGAACCATCTGAGATGCGATTGTCGCTTGTCGTTGTCGCATCGTCAAGACGAGGCTCATCCAGGTCCGGCACACTGAATCCGAGGCCTGATGGATCAAATCCGGTGGCCGCTTCCGCGGTTGCGCTCTCCGCCAGTCCTCTCAAGACTCTCGTGATCTCATCATAGTCTTTCTCAATGTCATAGTCCTGAGTCAGAAGGATAATCAGGGATTCTTCCAACACTGAACCAAAGTCATCCTAACAACAAACAGAAGGGTAAGTGTTTTGCATTTATATTTACACCGGTGAGTTGTGTCTCGGTGAGACATGGCATTGGAGAGGCGGAATGAAGAAGCACTTACAATCAGCTGTTTGCGGTTCCGTTCTGCGCATGTTTGTGTGCCCGCGTCGAGCGGGCCATTTCCCCCCATCACGGAACAATGTGTCTAGGTTCAAATAAGAAACAAAATAAGCTTTACAACTTCAACCGCTATATAGCGCTGCCCGTTGCCAAAAAAACAACAACATGTTGCAGTGGAGTGGAACGGAGCTGTGATTGAGGGCTGTGGGGTTTGTGGATGTTGCCGACGACAAACGGAATCCTTATCTTATCAGTTTCAGCCCAACCCTGTGTAACAGCGCACAGACCAGGGTTGATGAGCAATCCATGATGAAGAAGAGAAGCTTTTTATGAGCAATGTATTAATATGATATCATGTAGACAATTGAACTGGTCAAAATAGCTTCTTAATGATGGAGCTAAACTGGACATGTTTTTTTCTCTGCCATTAGAGATTTTGGGACCGCCTTGTGTCTGCCGGACGCAACGCTGTGTGACGGACCGGAGCATGTCCAACAGCGTGCCATCCCCACAGTCCAACGGCTGCTTCTCCAACTTGAAAGTCAGGTAGACCAATGCTCCTGGAGAACAAAGAGGTCATCTTCGTGGCTCCCTTTCTGATACCTTCTGGCTGCCGGCTTCCCTTTATTCAGCCCTGAAGATATTAATCACATGACCCGCCATGCGCCATGTCAGAACCGAAGGCCATGGGACGAACCGCTGGGACGATCTATCTGTGGCGTCACTGTGCAGCAGTCCAGTTTTAACAACACAACGTCCACAAATACCGTTGTCCAAGCGACTTGAATAAACAGAGAGGTTCATACCTCGGTCTCAGCAACAAGTTTCTCTGGACACATCGCATCTTTACAGCATGAACATTTGTCATCTGCCACCACATATCCAAGAGACGGAAAAACTAATGACATGAAACTATGAGCTGTCATCGGCCGACTCGTGGTCGCTGAAGATCGGACGCCCCGCGCCGCCCGATAACCCGACAGGGGTTACAGGCAAGCTGTTCCTGTTCCAGCTTGACAGCACCTCCCTCGGCACCCATTCCAGGTTCTCAACCACGCGTTTCCGGAAATTCGCCGGACGAGGACACGAGAGGAAAACTTTGTAAATAGCTGCTTATCCCCGCCTGGACTTTGTTTGCACCTTTTGCCAGGACATCTTTTAGGACAAGTCCTATGCCAAGACATACAAAGTGATGGCCCAACGTCAACGATTCCTCAACTATCCGGAGCCCTTGAAGGGGTGAGTAAGCCATATCACTCTTGACAGTTCAGGCAAACTGACCACATTACGACAGTCCCGAGGTACCATACGAAAATGAAAGAGGCAGCAACCCAGCCATCAGCGGCGTATTTCTTATGATAGCTGCAAATCTGTGAGTGTTGCGGGCCCAGTTGATAATCTTTGGACGCCTTACTGATACAGAACGCAGTATGGAATGGTTCCGGTTGCTGAGAGAACTGATATGGAACAACACCGGATTCGGCTCACTGAGAAAGATTATCCCATACATTGAGGAGTATGAGCCATGGTTCGAACCACAGATTGTACCATTACCAGAAGAAGTCGACAAGGAGCCACTGCAGAACGAGCCAGCAGAAGAAGACACCAAACCCGATGCTGCCGTATTCTATCCGGAAGCAAAGTACTACTCCGTTGAAGACTACCGCAAGTTGTATCTCTCCGGCGCCATCACCCCTCTCGATGTGGCCGAGGCTCTGCTGCCATTAATCCGCCGAGACATTCAAAACGCCTCGGAACACTCCATCGCCTTTTTCCAAGTCCGAACCGAACGGGTTCTCGCCTCAGCCCAGGAATCGACTCTTCGCTACCAAGAAGGCCGGTCTCTCGGGCCCCTCGACGGTGTTCCCACAGCCGTAAAGGACGAGTATGACATGGAAGGCTACTCCACCACCCTCGGCTCCCCGAATGTCTACGCCGATTCTTCCACCAACAAGACCACCTCCTGGTGTGTCCAGCAAATCGAAGCTGCTGGTGCTCTGATTCTCGGCAAACTCTCCATGCACGAATTCGGCCTCGACACCACAGGCAACAACCCCCATTACGGCACTCCACGAAATCCCCACAACTCCAATTACTACACCGGCGGCTCCTCCTCCGGCACAGCCTACGCCGTCGCCGCAGGTCTCATCCCCATCGGTCTCGGCTCCGACGGCGGAGGCTCCATCCGCATCCCGTCCTCCCTCTGCGGTGTCTACGGCCTCAAACCCACCCACGGCCGTCTTTCCTTCCGCCCCGGCCCCAACCACTGCGTCACCTGTGCTTGTCTCGGCCCCATCGCAGCGGATATGTCCTCCCTCGCCGCTTTGTTTTCCGTCATTTCAACCCCGCATTCATCCTCCCCTTTCCCACCTCTGCCCTCTCCGTTGAAAATCCAACTCCCGACGCCCGATGACGCAAAAGTGTTGGGAATCCCTCAGGCGTGGATATCCCAAGCCACACCCGCGATCCAAACCTTGGTCAACACCCTCATCCGCACTTTAGTGTCCAAACACGGGTACACCACTGTTCCCGTCACCATCCCATTTTTGCAAGAAGGGCAAATCGCACACGCCATGACCGTCCTAACAGACGCGGCTACATTGTTACCGGAGTATAAAAACCTCACCTACGCCAATAGGATCCTCTTGGCGCTTGGGCGAACAACCCCGGCAACGGATTACATGCTCGCGCAAAAACTCCGAAGGTTGCTGATGCAGCATTTGGCGTGGTTGTGGGAACAGCACCCGGTATGATTATTGTCACTCCGACGACGGCGTGTGAGGGGTGGGAGATTAGGGGTGGGACTGGGGAGTTGAGTTATGGGTTGAATGATGGGGATAGGACGATGCAGAGTATGGAGTTTGTGTGGTTGGGGAATTTTTGTGGGTTGCCGAGCTTGAGCTGTCCGGTTGGGTTTGTGCAAGGGAAGGGGGGAGGTACCGGTGGGGGTTATGGCTACGGGGGGAGTGGTGTTCGGAGAGGGAATTGATGGGGTTTGGGGGGTGGTGGAGGGGGTGGTGAATCGGGAGGGAGGGGAGGAGGCCGGGGGTGGGTTGATGTTGTGGGGAGGGCAAGGGGGTTAGGGTTCGTAGGGGGGGTAGGGGGGGTATTGTGATGTCGAGAGGTGTTGGGAAGGGGGGGGGGGTTGAGCAATGTGTATAGCGAGTAGATATTGTGGGGGTATTCAATGGTAGGTATGCTGTAGAAATAGAGTACATCCATTGCTACCCACGCTACCTTGTACTGTTAGGCCATGTTGAGTGCGTCCCGATTTTGTGTCACTTCGGGAAAGTTCTAGATGTCTCTCGATTTGCATTCCGACAGGTCAGGTCGTGATGCTCCGGCGACATGGGACTTTAAGGCAAAACCATACGCGGCTTGGGATGAACATGCTATCATGAGGACATCCGAAGTGCCTGCGCTCTGACAGTCAACGCGCGTTTACAGACAAAGATCGGATTTCTCCGTCCGATCGGAGCTATCAAACGTTATTTCGCATCGTACTCTGCAGCAGTCAACTGGGCAACGAACAGGTCGTGGTGTCTTTGGCAAGGCAACGGGCCCTAAAAAACTGCCAGGTCTGAGACCGTCGGGCCTAGGTTGTGTGAGTGATGAGTTGCCACTTTGGAGGAGTCTCTTAAGAAGTCCACAGCTGTGAGGCAGTTTCAAAGCCAAAAGACGACTGTTTGCTTTTTGGAGCAAAAGCCAGCCCCTTTACAACCCCCTTATCTTCACTTTGGCGAAAACGTGATAGTGACCCCTTGCCACCGGCCGTTGCTGGCGGCAGTGGGATACACAAGTCCCTGTGGTTGGTTGGGTAGCGCCCGCTCTCTTTATTGGCCGCCCGAGATGACAATATCATGCATGCATCGCACGCCGCTTCCAAGATGTGAATGGTTCGTTTTGTGATTCTTTTTTTAAAATGAATCTGATTGATTGCATTGTCAAATTGTCAATGGGGCTTCAGTCACAAGCGGAGTGGAGAGGGAGGGAGAGGGGGGAGAGAGGCTTCTTTTTATTCTCTTTGGGCTTCCAAAAAAAAGTACCAAGCTTCGCACCCGATAACAGTGTGGGGCACACATTTGAGGGTTGGATGAATCGGGGATTTTCTTTTCCCCGGTTGATACTCCGTATCAAGATTTGTTCTTTTTGAAGAAAGTTTATGGATGAGGGGGGATTGGAAACATCAGGCCAGCGAGCCGTGACGATCAAGCAGACTCAGCCCGTTTTTCTCGATGGATTGTCCTGGTTCTCTTTGGCGTTGTTGGAACAGAAAACAGCCTTGAAAGGCCAGGGATCAGGGAGATCTGGCTGATGACATCGTCAGCGCCACTCCAGTGAAACCCCGTTCTTGCGCGCGTGGACCGGATCCAGCCGGTCATTTCGGGTTGATTTTACTTCGTATATGCGTATATTATCTTATACAGATTGTTGATGGAATGGAGTGGACACCTGTTCTGGAAAAGAATGAATGACACCTGCCTATTCAGCTGAGAGAGGGGAACAGACAATACAAGGTCTTTCTCTGTCCCCTGTTAGATATGACGATGAATCCGACTGGCCGGGTCTTTTGTACATTGTTGTATGTATCGATCTCTGAGGCTCAGCTCGCACAAAGGGGGGGCCCGCTGCCCTGAGAGCATTGTACCTGAACCATCAGGCTGGGAAGACCCTCACAGGAGCTGACGGCATTGTCCCTGCAGCTGTGAGAGGTGGTCCTGACAGGAGGAGGGGAGAGGAATGTGGATGTGAGAATGTGAAAGCCCCCAAGTAGACAAATTTGGGCGCCAAAATGCACGGCTTCAGCGTGTCGACAGTGGCTGCACGTGACAGCACCCACTGTTGTTTGCCGCTAATGCAGGCTCTCAGAGCGGTGGGCCAAGGAAATCTACGCCTGATCTGGACCATCGCCCCGGCCTCCCCTAGCACCCACCTGGGCAACGCTTTCAATTTACTAGCCAGTGGCCTGCCCGCCGTTCGCTCGTTACCATACCATTGAGGGAAGAGAGGAGAACAGCCGCCTGTGCCTTTGATTTGCCTTTGCCTACGCCATTTGTTCCCCTCTCCTTCCCAAGACTCTGCTACCTGCTTCACCTCCAGACCGAGCGAGGACTGCCCGTCGCCAGCAGCACCGCAAGAGCCTCTCCACGGTCATCGGAGGCCTTGTAAGACATTGAAACGCCCGCGTATCCCCGTGTCTCGAAACCCTTCTCGCATGGAACCTTGATCGGTCGAATCCGTTGTCTACTCCCCACCAGAGTCCAGAGACATACTCAGCCCAGGTGCTTGACTGACGCGCAAATCCGACCGGCCGAACATCTTCCTTTTTTTCCTCGAATTCTCTCCCCCAAGCTCGAACCCCTCCTCAAGGCACCGGCCCTCTTGTCTTACGTCCCGACGATCTGCCTCAGTTGCCAAGCACCGTTGCGCCCAGGATTCTCCGCATCAAAGACTTGGTTGTTTTGAGTTCAAGTGCATCGAGCAACAGCCGCATCCTCCGCCCATGATAGATAGACGATAGCACTACTGCAAGCGGTCGATCGGTACAACGAAGCGAAGAAGAGCACACACAGCTCGTGGGTGGGATCAGGCCCTCCTAGAGGCCCAATACTAGTCGGGATGATGGTGCGTAGAAGAAGGCTTCCGAACACCTTCCGTTCCGGGTTCCGGGCGCCGAGTGCTGGGATGTCGGATGTCAGGCTCGGGGTCTTCGGCCGCTGACCGCTGCCGAGTTCCTGGATGCTGGGCATGGGAGCCCTCGTGTCGCGAGACCCGAACAGCCGTGCAAGCGCATGGAGGGAAAAAAAATATGGGCCCCAGTGGGCCAGGGGCTGTTCCTGATGTGTGGCTAGTAATAGCGATCGCTGACAATC
This sequence comes from Podospora pseudoanserina, assembly GCF_035222485.1. Classification (NCBI taxonomy): domain Eukaryota; kingdom Fungi; phylum Ascomycota; class Sordariomycetes; order Sordariales; family Podosporaceae; genus Podospora; species Podospora pseudoanserina. The sequence goes on from NC_085923.1 coordinate 3,134,836, forward strand.
GCCTCGGGCGATTCAACAGACTTCCAGACTCCGCGATGTTGGCAGCAGCTTTGCCAACCGTCGAGGCCACGCCAGTCAACTATCCATCTCAGACCCGAGCCATCACGTCACCGAAGCGATCGGCACCATGTACGGCGACGACGAAGATTCTGGCGCCGAGGACAACCGGCCACTTAGCTTTATCGCGTCCAAGAGTTCCAGCGAGCAGTTGGGCAAGGCCCCCAGGCCGGACGACCCGGCCGACGACAGACTACGACTGGTGCGCACCACCTCGGACCAGACGAGCACCGTGACCGCTCCGAGTAATGCCAGTCCCAACGGCAACCCCCTTCGAAAAACCCAGACAGTCCCGTCCCGCATCCCCACAGAACGAAGCAACTCGCATGATGGCGTTCGATCCCCCCTGTCGCCATTGTCCCCGACGCCCTCCCTCCGCGATGTCCAGGCCGACGACTCTGGATTTCCCCTGACCAACATCGATAATGCCAATGACATTGCACAGGAGCTCAGCAACCTTCAGGCGCTGCGACGCATGTCTATGGATGTGTCCAACACACATGACCCCGATCTCCTGCCCTTTTCTGGCGTGTCTTTGATGGCCATGCCGTCAATAGCCCCCACCGGCGATGACGACGAAGCAGATCCAAGCCGGTTGCTATGGGTGCCAGCACGAGTACACCCCGAACTTGACACCGGTGCTTTCAAGACGTTCCTTGAAAATCGGGTGCAAACGATGAAGCGGAGGTCGGGAGACTCGTTTCTCTCGGTTGATGGGGCACAAGTCGGTGGTGGTTCGGGAAGCCTGAGACGGAAGAAGTCGATGCTATCGAGACAGGTCAACACTCATACTGAAAACGGAGACAGTTATACCGACGGTGCCGAACGGCTTCGACGAAATGGCTCCCTCCCAGACTACTCAACTCCCGAGCTTAGTCTCAACGAACTCGTCAACGACCCAACAAGCGTGGTGCAGAAGCTGGCACACGAGACCAGAGGGGAGGATGGTGGGGCAGATAGTCCGATCCTGCCTGTGGCACCAGGCATGGGGCTTCGGCGGTCAACCAAGACGACTTATAGAAAGGGCGGCAGTCAGCGGTTTGCAAAGAAGCTTGGGGAGAAACAGGTGGCCAGCAAGATGTCTTCTGAGGAATCGCCACCGCTTCCTCCGGTGGACCCATCCATTGGCAAGCCCTTGACGCGGGTCATGTCGGAGCCAATCGCCGAGAATTACTCGAGGCCAACGCGGACTGTCAGAAGACAACAGAACTTCTCGCGCGATGGCTTGGACTCTATTGCCGGTTCTGCTCAGGAGGGTGAAACGACAGCCGCCTCGCCTCCCTCGTCGCCCCCCCGCAAAGAGTCATTACCGGTCAGGGCAGCCTCAGCAGCAGCACGGACTGCTACCGCGCCAGCCATTCCTCAGATTGTCGAGACGCCGCCGGTCGAAGAAGCCAGCTCATCACCGGAGAGATCGACGTCCCAGAAGGAGACGCAAAAAGACCAGGCTCATCAGCCTCCTGCTGATGGCCCTCCGGCTCGCTCCAGCAAACGGCCATCACCCAGCAAACCTGCCCAGTCGGCTGCTGGGTCGGCCGGGAGCTCGAGCGCTAACCCTCTCGAGAAAATCAGCCACCCAGAGGCGCTACCTGATAACAGCAACTCTACCACGAGCAGCTTGACATTTATCCCCACATTTGACAACGTCGAGAAGAAGGCGGATAGGAAGAGCAAAGATAAGGATGAAACCGAGAGCATAGCATCGACAAAGTCGACCTCGAGTTGGAAGTGGTTCAAGAGCGGGGATAAGGAGAAGAAGAAGAAGGAGAAGGAGAAGGAAGAGGAGAGGGAGAGGGAGAGGGAGAGGGAGAGGGAGCGGGAGAGGGAAGAACAGGCTAGGAAGGCCAAGAGCAAAGCTAATGAGAAGGGCCATGATAATGCTCGTCTTGATGTTTTGCAGAACTCCATCGACAACCCCAAGGGCCGCGAGAGCCTCCGGTTGGACCGAGAAAGCATCGAGGGCTTACCGCAGGACGACAAGAAGAAAGAGACGATGCGCAAGTCTAGCGACAGCAAGCGAGGAGACGGCTTTTTTGGCGGCCTGTTCGGAGGTTCAAAGAAGAAGTCGGAAAAGGAGGCTGCGCACAAGAAGGAGAAGCAGCGGGCACTTAGTCCAGAGCCACCGGCACGTATCTTGCGTCCCGACATCGATTACCACTGGACGCGGTTCCCCATCATCGAAGAGCGTGCCATTTACCGCATGGCTCATATCAAGCTCGCAAACCCTCGACGTCCCCTCCACAGCCAGGTTCTGCTCAGCAACTTTATGTATTCGTACCTCGCAAAGGTGCAGGCTATGCACCCGCAGCTTAACGTGCCGATTTCGCCGCAGCAAAAGAGGCAGGAAGAGGAGCGGAAACGTCGCGAAGCGGAGCAACAGGCGTTGGAGCAGCAGATGGCCGCTCAGCAGGCTGCCCAGGATGGGAACTTTGACTTTGAGTACCATCGGGTATGTATCCCTTGTTAACAACACACTAGAACCTCACTAACGAGCAAACGACAGTCGGGCAGTCAGTACGGTGATTCTCCTGTTCAGCAGGGCGATGACAGCGTCCAATATGTGGACGATTCTCAGATATACGAGTACGAGCACGGGGGCCAGCAGCAGCAATACCAGCAAAACGGCGCCAATGGCAACGGCCATGCACATCAGCACGACCAGAATTACTACTACGCGCAGGGTGATGGCAATGGGAGCGAGAGGAACGACATGTGGTAGGACCACCATTACCGGCGCCAAGCTTCGATGAGACGTCTGAAGAAGAGGAGGAGCAGGAGGAAGCTCCAAGGTGGGGGAGTGGACCAGGGCAACGGCTGGTCTTCCTTGCAGCTGTATAAACGTCTACGGCCATGGAATGTCGCCGTATCCAGACCGGTACCTTTACAACAGAAGCCACCCCACAATGATATCGGCAAGAAGAATGGCCACATTTCTCGACACTGTTGCTATCGCTGCTGCCCTGCTTTTTATGAGTAGGCGGTTTTGTCTTTATACTGGCGCCTTGAGGGTCGAAAGGGTTAGAATATGTGTATTATCACCACTCAAGCTCCATGTTTTTCCTTCCCAGTGTCTCAAAAAGAAGAAAGGTTTGGGTGGTGGTTCGGGAAAGGGTGGCTTATTTTCTTTCTGGGGAGAGAAGGGGGGGTTCTCTTCTCGTATCATATTTGTATGTTTCGAACAATGGTAGTGTCCTTTATTTTTGTTTTTCCTTCTGTGTTTGGTAGTTTGAATGCTCTAGCATAGCATAGCCTGGGTTTTGGGATTTTGGGATGGGGGAAAGGGAGGTATATGGGGGAAGGGTGTTGAGGGGTGAGGGGGTGGGACGATATGATAACTCTGTGAGAGAAATATAAGCAACTATGAAATGAGGATTACCTGAGCTACTGAGGTCATGATGACTGAGTATCACGTCGTGGAAGTGGCTAACTAGCTACCTGATCAAGCATTGGGGAGTCTCAGTCAAGGCTGATGATACCACAGTTGAGGTTCAGTGGCCCATCCGTTAGCCCACACTGCCTTCCGTCATCCGCCTGGTGTGGAAGTCTATCATCTTGCTCACAAGGTGACAAATTATGTCAGATGGGTTTTAAGCTGCAGCCCTCAAGCCATCCAGCGGGTCTTTTGAAACGCCACAATCTAGAGTCCGCAAGCATTCCATTCCTTTCCCGATGGTTCTGGTGGATGCCCGGTATGGGTATTTTGTTCTATGGCGCAGAGCTGCAACATACAAAGCCCTAACTAACGTGTTGCCTTCTCACAAGGGCTCCATATCTGCATTCGTATTCTCTTTTTGTCCCTGTAACCTTGCAGACGCTCTCAAGATGCCCGATATCCTCAAATGGATCACGATCGACGAAGTCCATCTTTTCGAGCACTGCACTGTTGAACAGCGCCGCACCTGTTGTCATCTCTTTCCCGGCATGCCAAGAACGCTCGTGGTTCAACTTGATCGTCTCGCAACCTATGACATCCCAAACCCGAAAACTGTTTCTATTCAACAACCATGAGAAGTAACGATGAGCTCTCCGGCCTGCGGAAATCCCGGACTGGGTATGTTGCGTCATGCCCCCATATAGCGGCCACCACAATGGTCCACGCCTGCTTAGGGCCGGCCCGGGCCTTCACCCCCGGAACTCGGAACTGGAAGTCAATTCCTCCCACCCCTTTAAAACAAGAGTCACCCGGCAAAGATGATACCGGATGATTTCTTCTCCAGCACGGTCATCATGTCATGTCTCGAGTTATCTGTGTGGTTTTTCCCCTAATGTACATAACCAGGAGGCTAGGAGTACGGTGTAAGATCAAGTACCTAAGGTATATAGTTGCAACAACCGGCAGACAAGTCGCGATTTCCCCGAGCACCGACGACCCGAGAAAGAGAAGGCACGATTCACGAAATTGGAGACGGGGTGATAGGTAAGGTGAGTAAGAGCTGGGCCCGACGGCAGGTGGCTCCTGTCTCCCATTTTCTTTGATTTTCCCGGAGCGGAAAACTCGGCCAACTTCTCACGGTTGAGAAAAACACGTCTCTGACAATTACAGAATTCTTTTTACCCATACATCGGCTAGTCTTACATAGGTTCTCAACGACAGGCCTCGCCGCCACCGACTTCCGAAACTCTCCCCCGAATCAACGTTGGACTCGGGCGAAACTACGCAGACCATCCGAGAATGGAACACAATGGCCGCGGTGGCTACGGCGAGAATGGAAGATGGAAGACATACCCGACTAACGGTGGATATGGCCCTGGTGGGCTCTTCAGAGGATCACTCCACGTAAGTTGGACTTTGATGGATGGACGCTGTGATGGATGGCTGTCAGTCAACCCTGGCAACAACCCTGGAAACAACCCTGGCAACAACCCTGGCAACCCTGTCACCCCGCCGAGGCCCAATGGCGCTAGTACCCAATTGGACGCGACACAAACCAAACGGGGTCCTTCCCCTGGCGCAGGCGGCAGGCTGTTGAAGCTGCCAGTGCAGACAGAGAGAGCGAGCTGGACCAAATTTCCAACACCTCACTCGGCCTTCCCGCAACACAACTGAACAGCAAGTCGCTGCAGAGGTCTTCTCCCCTTCTTTGATACCCAATTCCTGGCCGCGCCAGCTCCCGTCGATTTGACCTCCTGCTTCGCTCCCCAACCCCGGCTCCAGCTGCGATTCGCCCGACGCTGTGTTTTCTTTCAGCTTCCGACTCCGACTGCTGATCAGCCAGCAACGGCAGGAACCCCATCCAACACCGCCAGCACCCGACGACGGTATCCCTCACTACTCTTACGTCCCCTCGCTGGCTTCCGCTCTAGCCATGGCTTCTGTGAGCTGCCCTCCTCCTCTTCCTGCGATCGAGATGACTGCTGCGACTCGGTCCCCACCCAACGTCATCGCGATTGCGAGCATCGACTTGCGCTTGGTCGAGCTCCCGCTGGAACGACTGCCTTGGCTGCCATGATTGTGTGCTTCTCTTGCTGCGAATGCTGACTGTTCTCTCCAGCAGCAACCGCGTCCGTATGGTCAGGGCGGCTACCTGCCAAACGGCGCCGTGCCACCTCACCCAGCTCCTCTCCCCGGAGCTCAACCTCTCCTTCCCAACCAGGGCCGTATTGTTCAGACCGGCCCCAACAGAATTCTTTGCATCGCTGATGTGCGAGGTATGTCGGGGAAACACAAACCTGCCAGCATAGATGGGGTTGCATGCTGACCACGGCTCTTTTTAGGCAACCTCCAGTCCCTGAACGACCTTGCCCGTTCTGCCCGTGCCGACTTTATCATTCACACTGGTGACTTTGGCTTCTACGACGAAACATCTCTGGAGCGCATTGCGGATAAGTCAGTTGCCTTTGGTGGTTTGTTGATTGGACATGTACTGACCTTGACACGCTTAGGACCCTAAAGCATGTCGCCCAGTATTCCCCCCTCATTTCGGAGCCAGTCAAGAAGGCGATTGCGGCAGGTGGCGCCGGCCCTGTCAAGTCACGATTCCAAGCTTCCGAACTGCCCCTGTCCGAACTCCCTCAGCTCATCACCGGTGAGCTCAAGCTCGATGTCCCGGTCTACACCGTCTGGGGCGCGTGCGAAGATGTCCGCGTGTTGGAAAAGTTCCGGTCCAAGGAGTACAAGGTTCCCAATCTCTTCATTATTGATGAGGCTCAGTCCATGCTGCTCGAGTGCTCGGGCGTCAAGCTCCGTCTTCTCGGCCTTGGCGGAGCTGTGGTAATGCATAAACTCTTCGACAACGGCGAGGGCCGCACCACCATCGCTGGCGGCCAGGGTACTATGTGGACCACGCTTTTGCAGATGGGCGAGTTGGTAGACACGGCCAACCGTGTCTATGACCCTACCGAAACTCGCGTGTTCATCACACACGCCTCGCCCGCCCGTGAAGGCATTCTCAACCAGCTCTCGGTGGTTCTCAAGGCAGATTTCTCCATCTCGGCTGGCCTGCATTTCCGCTATGGTAGTTCGTACAACGAGTTCAGCGTCAACCCGAGTCTGGACCACTACCGCGGCAAGCTTGCCGCTTCCAAGGCTTCGTTCAACGATGTTTGGGATACCGTGAGGGCTGAAGTCGAGCCCGCGATTCAGCAGAACGACGCCCAGCAGACTTTGCTCAAGAACGCGCTCAGCGTAGTGGAAAAGATGCCTACCATGGCTGCCGGTGGCAACCCCTTCGGTGGTGTTCCTGCCAACGCTCCTGGTGCCGGTCAGGTCGACGAAAGCGCATTCAAAAACATGTGGAATTTCAACCTAGCTGATGCGGCATTCGGCTGGCTCGTACTGGAGATTCAGGATGGCAGAATCGGGACTGAGATGCGCGCTCAGGGATTTAATTTCTCTCACCGTGGGGCCAAGCAGCAGCCCGGCGCTCAGCCAGCCGCCGCGGCCACCGGCCACAGCCCTGTCAATCCTCCTCCTGCGACTCCCTCTCAGCCCGCCCCCTCGGCTGCTCCGGCGGTCCCAGCCGTGAAGCCCGTCGTCCCTTCACCTGTCCCCGTGCCTACCAAGCCCGCCACCCCAGCCCCGGTTCCTTCGGCCTCCCCAGCACCCAAAGAGGAGAAGCCTGCCGCCGCCGCTTCTAACGGAGCTTCTGGTGAGCCATCGGCGCCCCGCAGTTCTGCCGAAAACACCATCGGCTTGTTCATCATGAACGCCCAGAGCGAGGATCAGATTCGTGATCTGTTTTCCGAGGAGGACAAGGCCAAGATTGTCAGGATTGAGAAGTGGGGCCAGAACAAAGTTGCTCACTTCAAGACGACCGAGGATCGCGATGACGCCCTGAACCGTCTCCCAGACGATGTCAAGAACCGTGCTCCCGGTCAAGAAGATAGATCAAAGCCTTTGGTCAAGATCTTCCAGGCCCCTGCTGCTCGAGGGTCTTTCCGTGGTGGTGCGGGCAACTGGGGCAGCAGCCGTGGTGGTAGAGATTCTGGCAACGTTCAGAGCGGCTACAGAAGTGCCGGCGGCGGTGCCAGTGACAGTGAGGGTGCTGGTCGCGGCCGTGGACGTGGTGGCAACCGTGGCGGTAGAGGTGGTGAACGGGGCGGTCGTGGTAGGGGTGGCCGGGGCGGCCCCAAGGAAGGGGGGGCCGGTGGGGCGGGAGAGGCCCAGTAAATGTACGAGGATTAAGAGACGAACTTTTGTAATCTTGGTGTTTGATTTGGGGGTGGTGTCATGGTTCTCGGTGGTGGGTGGTGGGAAAATACAGCGGAAGAAAAGGGGGTGGGTGTTATTTTACGGAGCGAGTTTTGGCTTGCTGTAACCAACCTTTTTTTTTTTTTTTCAAGAAGTAGTGTTGTGCTTTGTGTTGTGTGATGTGCCACGTTGCGTGTTTTGCTTTTGCTGCGATTACCACGATGACCTCTTGCCTGAGTGTGAGTGGTTTTAGACTTGTTGCTTTTCTTTTCGATGACGAAGGGGAGGGAAATACACGGAGATGGTACTTGAGATTTGATTTGAGTTGTTTCTTTGGCACAGAAGGGGGATGGGTGGATGGGAAAAAGAAAATGATTTGCGTCTTTCGAGTCTTCTTTTCTTCACTTTATGAGAAATAATTTGATGAATGTTTTTTCTTCTTCTTTTTGTATGTAATTGTCTTGAGGTAGATATGGAGTCATGGACAAATGGAGGTAATCGAGTTGTTTGTCCGTTCTTTTTTTTTTGGGGGGTTGTTGATGTGCATGTGAGATGGGTGGTGTGAGTTGTGAGATGATGTGTAGGGGTGGTGTGGGCGATGATGATGACGGTGAGTAAGGTAGGTTAAAACATGAAATTAAGTTTGTCTGTGTCAAGAGATATAGCCCGTGAGGTCAACAAGAGAGCTGTCGTGGCTTGTGCAGATTGCCTTGAGCTTATGTCTGTAGGTGTGTCTGATGTTTAATGCCCACATTGGTGTACACCAGCGGTCTTCATTTTCGATGTTTCGAGTCCACCGTAGAACCCAACAACACCAAGTTACGCAAATTCTTTCTTCTGGGTGCTCTTTTCTCTATTACCCCATCCCGACCGAACGACCAAACGTATTCCCCCCCCCCTCAACACCAAATCGATATACACTATTATACATATAATACAGCCCCTTTTCCCATTTTCCTTCCCCCCTTACTCCCTAGGCTTCATCCCCCTATGAATAGCCGCCACCCCCCCCGTCAAATCCTCCCACCCACCATCCCCACTCACCCTGAATCCCGCCCCCTTTATCAGATCCCTAAACTCCTCCTGCCTGGGAAACCGCTCAATGCTCTCGACCAGATACTGGTAGCTATCCCTATCCCCAGCCACCAGCTGCCCAATCAACGGAATCGCCCGGAAGCTCCACTCCTTGTACACACTGTTAAACAACGGGTGCTTGTCCGCCTTGGAGAACTCAAGACAGGCAAACACCCCCCCCGGCTTGAGCACCCTGTACGCTTCCGCCAGCGCGGCGGGAATATCGCTAAAGTTCCTGATCCCAAACGCGACGGTGTATAAGTCAACCGAATCATCTTCCAACCCCGACGTGGCGGTCGCGGGATCGAAAAAAGTCTGTTCGGTCTGGGAGAGGATGGGGGTCAAAGGCCGGGTTTTGCGCAAGTCCTCGGCGTTGGCTTCGACGAAGCTGAGCGCGGCTTGCTGGCTTGCTGGGAGGGCGGCAGATCGGGATTTTCCGACCGAGAGCATGGCGCGGTTGATGTCTGAGATGGTGACCTTGACGTTGGGGTTGGAGTTGACGGTGTGGGCGTGGTGGAGGAGGCGGAAGGCGATGTCGCCTGTGCCGCCGGCGATGTCCAAGATGTGCTGGGGGGGGGAGGTGGGGGAGGTGGAAGAAAGGGGGGAGAAGCCCGGGTTCAGGGTCGAGACGAAGTGGTCTTTCCAGATGCGGTGCCAGCCGAAGGACATGAGGTCGTTCATTTTGTCGTACGAGTCTGCCACGGACGTGAAGACGGAGGCGACGAGGGCGCGTTTTTGGGAGGTGGTCACGGTGGAGAAGCCAAAGTGGGTTTCTTTGTCTGAGGGGGTGGTGGGTTGGGCATCATTACGGTGGGAGGGGGTGGTGGACAGAGATCGTCGTGATGTTGGTACATGGTGGTGACAATGTGGTTGTTGTTGGCGGGGGAGAAATGTGCTGCTGCGGAGGGAGGGGAGTGCCCTTTTGAGAGCCGGTCGGGCAGCGGCGGCCATTGTGACGAATAGGAATGGCTGACCGGAAGGGCGTAGGGAGGAGGTCTGGAGAGGGTGGACGGTAAGCTTCGAGATCAAACAGAAAGACAGCTCGGATGCGGGCGTCGCGGACTTCGGGACGGAGATGCTGCGAAATTTCGGACGGGGCCGGAGAATTGTGGCTGGTGGAGCTGGTTTGAGTGGCTTGTGAAAACCACTTGAGAAAACCAACCAACCCCACCATGGTTCTTCAGCCTTGTGGGGATCGTGGGGGGATCGCCCAGCCGGCCCCACCGTTCCGTATCTTGGCGTTCCTCCGCCTCACATCGACATCCACTTCACTCTGGGGTGCAGAGTATCATCATGGGAAGAAACTTACATGATTAAACCGCCGAGTAAGAATCGGCAGTCTTGGGTCGACTGACCGAGGAGCTAGGAGCTATGGTCGAAGGAGCTGTGGAAGGAACAGTCGTGCGCTTTGAAGAGATGCAAGTCGTGCACTTGGTGGTTGCCTTGGTAGCGGTTGTACACTTTGAGGACTCGGTAATGGTCGACTTCGGCCGTCTGCGAGCAGCTGCTCTGGACTCGGCCAACTCGATTGCCCTGGCATTCCGATGCTCCGCGATATTCTGAGCCCACTTCTGGGGCAGCTTGAGACAAAACAGGGCGATAAACATGGTGACGAAGAAGCAGACCAAGACTGCGATCAGGACTTTGCTCGCTCCGGAAGTCATTTTGACCCTTTAATCTTTTGGGTTGTGTTCTTCGATTATTGCAGCTGTCCTGCCGTGTGGTCGATACTCTGATCTGAAGAGGGAATGGCAAGAGTGGGTGTGGAGGCGTTGGATAGCAGGAAAGCTGACAAGATCCGGAGCTTGATCAAAGAAAGACAGACACAGGTAGGCAAAATGGTCGACAACATGTCCCGGGTGTCGAAGAAGACCAAAACACATTCACTTGGTCTGCCAGATCCACAAGGCCCGCAGTAAACACAGTAAATTCACTTCGCCGGCTTTGCTTCCTGGCGACACTATTGCTCCAAACTGGCCTTGCCTCCCTCAAACTCCCCAAAATCATACTCCTCTGGGTATCTATCGAGATGCTCGCTCAACTCCCTCATCTGCGCCTTCAAATCAGGTGTCAGCTCCTCATACACATCCTCAAACATGTTCTTGATCGCCGGCTTCTTCAGCTTCTCTGCCTCCGCAAAAGCCTTGAGAACATCCCTTCTGATGCTGTCTCTCGCTTCCTTCTCCTTTTGCTCGTCCCAGATCCCCTTGGACTCCATCCACTTGCGCAACCGGGCAATGGGGTTATCTCTTCTCTTCCAGTCCTCGACCTCCACTCTGGCCCGGTACGCAAAAGAATCATCCGAAGTGCTGTGGTGACTGACCCGGTATGTCATGGCCTCAATCAACACGGGCTTTCCGCCATCCTGCAGCGCAAGCTCTCTTGCCTTCTTGGTGGCCTCTCTGACAGCCCAAAAGTCATTGCCATCCACGCGAATGGTCTCAATGCCGTAGCCCAACCCGCGACTAGCGATGCCGTCACCCCGGTATTGTTCCAACGACGGCGTCGAGATGGCATAACCATTATTGCGGCAGATGAAGATGACCGGGCACGACCTCGTCGCGGCAATGTTCAGCGCGGCGTGGAAGTCGCCCTCACTAGCAGCCCCTTCGCCGAAGTAAGCCGCCACAACCCGAGGGGGCATCTCGGGGTTCTGCATCCTCTGGATCTTGAGCGCGTAGGCCGCGCCAGAGGCCTGGGGTAGTTGTGTCGCCAGTGGGGAGGAGATTGTGTGCTATTCGCCGTCGATGGTTAGCATCAGAGCTCATCCATCGTCACTCAGGAAAAGTAAACCTACAATATTCAACTCCCTACTTCCATAATGCACCGGCATATTCCTCCCCTTCCCGGGATCCTTCACGTTCGCAAACAACTGGTTCATAAAGTCGCTCAGCTCGAAACCCCTCTGCTTGAACACTCCCTGCTCTCTGTACTGGCAGAAGACCACGTCGTCCTTTGTCAGCGCCGAAGCGGTAGCGACGCTAACGGCCTCTTCTCCAGCTGATACCATATAAAAGCTGAGTCGGCCTTGGCGCTGCGCGTCAAACATGATCAGGTCCATGATGCTGACCGTCAGCATATCCTTGTAGTGCTTGATGACATCCTCCTCTGTCATGTCAGGCTCGAAGTTGGGATCCACCACCACACCATGCTGATCGATAGCGCGGTAGGTTGGTAGGGCGGGATAGTTGGAGGGGACCTCGTATTTCATGGTATTGCTGAAGGGGGATGTGAGCGCGCCGGGGAACTTTAGATGGGTGGAATCTGGGCGCTGGGAGAGGGAGGCGGCTGTTCGGCGGTGGACATGTTGGAGGGTTGTTGGTGATACCCTTACTGGGCGTCGGAGGAGGGAGGAGGGGCGAATTCGCTTCATTTTTGGCTGGTTTAGGATGGGGGAAGGAGAGTTGATGAAGGTGAGGTTCGGGAGAAAAGAGCAAACAGATCACATTGCTGCCGTTGACACTGGAATCTGGCGGCGGGAGGTAGCAAGAGGAGGTGAGACGGGGAGGAACACCCGGCAGAGTGGACAGACGTCACTTGTGCCGACGCAAACCGGCGGCACCTGGCTTTCCCCAAGTCTTGGCTGTCAGGGGTAAACGCGGGGTTGGGGTTGGCGTTCCTTGCGCTGGTCTTGGTCTTGGCATGGATCTTTGACCGAGGTGAACAACTTCAAGTCTCAGCCCTCAGGACTCTTGAGAAGGAGATGGTTGATGTGACAGGTCGTCGATTCCTTATTTACCACTGTCCCGATAAGCACAACCAACGTTCCCCAATGAGAGAACGTACTCCGCATGGCCGGACCTGACTAGCGTTGTGCTCAACTTTGGTTGTGCTGTCGTTGACATGTCGTGTTTGGAGGTGAATGTTTAAGACTGATAAAGTCAACATTGTCTGGATGTCTTTTGAGGTTGTCTAAGGATGTTGCCATGGTCCGCTGTATTGTTCGTTCAATAAGGAGGTTGTACCCGCTACGAACTCAAAAGATTGCCATGGAGGATTCCTCAGATATTGAGATATTGATAGGGCCAACTTACAGCTTCGCTGCCAACACCTGTATCAGCAGCGCAGTTCCCAAACCAAAGTGTCAGACACCAGTTCATGGTTCCAGCCCATTGGAAGCTTGGGCTAGCTCACTCACGCCTTGCAGATGCTTATCATTTAGACATGGGCAGTCCATCAAATCACATCGCTCAATGTCCTCCACATCTCGTCTAAGCTACAAGCCTTCCGGACAAACCCCCCACTGACTTTTGCCTCTGTTTTGATACGAACCATGCTCGGGTTTTCCCCAGCGCCCCGCATGAACAAAACAAGATGGAGATGTTTCCCTGCCTACATACTCCCCCTCCCCTCCATCCTCTCTCACTCTGGCCTTTGACTTGTTCCAAGGCACCTCCTCACCTCCCACCCTCGCCTCCCCACCAACCGCCAAAATGAGGTTCACCCTCCCCCTCATCCACCTCCTCACCCTCACCACCGCCCTCCCCAGCACCTCCCCCGATGAAGACTCCCCCATCAAACTCGCCAGCGGCGCCCTCGGCCGTCCCCCGCTCAACCTGACCACCGCCGACCACAACCTCACTCCCCGCGCCGAAGCAGCAGTCAGCAAACCCCCCAAAAAACACGAGTACAAAAACCCCTACGAATACAACCACGGCGCCATCACCCCCGTCTACCCTTGGAAAGACGGCGACGGCCCCTGGCGCTGGGGCCGCGCGGGCAAGAGGTACTCCAAGCGCGGCTGCGGCGACACCTGCGTGGCAAAGTGCAGGACGAACAAGATTACCACGTTTTGGAGGCTGTTTCTCCATCCGTGGCCGCTGCTGCCGATAGTTTTGTCGCAAAGTCACAACAGAGCGGTGTGTCCCCCCCCCCTTCACCCCTCACTCTGCTGATGCGGAAGGCTGATGATGATGATGATGATGATTGTGTTGGGCGGAGCTAGCGTCTCAAGTCTGATTGTACCTATGTTTGCAAGGTGGGTGTTTTTTTTTTTTTTTCTTTTTTTCCTTGTCTTTTCCTTGCCACCACTTGAGACCCCACCCCTGACAAACTCCAGGCCTTCTGCGACTACTCAGCCGACATGTCCGAAGGAGAACTGGCCTCCCACTTCGGCACCACCCTCTCTGTCCAGACATCCAAGCACCACTCCGACTTCCACGACGACAACGACAGCAGTTGGACTACCTCCCCCTCCACCCTCCACCCTAACACCCTGCCCTACACCAACCGCACTGTCCGCTTCAGGGACGGGAAGCTTGTTTGATGCGGACGGGTGGGAGGAGACTTCTTCTTGAGTACCCACCTCAAGAGGTACGGAAGTGGTATTTTGGTGATGTTATGCTCTTGTCGATTACTAGACCGGCGCGGGGCAAGGGAGTTTTGTTTCATGGTTCAAGTCGGCGTTCAAGGGTGGGGAAAGAAAAAAGAAAACCGGCCAGCGTTGGTGTTGCGGCGTTGGAGCAGTTTGGGGCCCAGGCAAAGCGAATGGATGGGAGGTGTTGTGTTTAATACCTAACCTGCTCCGGTGAATGTCCGGCCAATCCCTCCTCGTAGTTTCAGCTTCTTCTCCTTCAATCGTCATCAAAACACATCAACTTTTGCTGCCAAAACCTATCGTACTTGTTGCCTGATAATTGGCCTGTGACCTTTTTGTGACCGGATGCCACGTTAAACCTCTATCTCACATTCACACATTTATGTCGTAGGCTGATGCAGAACGTCAATAGAACGTCAATTAACCAGACTAGCAAGTCTAACTCATCCCCCCGCCATCCGGCATCCTCCCAGTCTAGTGTTAACATCAAGACAAGTACACAGCTAGCTATAAATTACACCCGCTGACATGGCTGCCAGGAGATGCAAAACCAAAATGAATCAGCGCAACAAGACTACAACTACTTCCACAAGAACAATCTCCGCTACTCCCTTCCCTCCCCGATGATAATATCTGCTCCGCTGAGCATTACCGCTTCAGTTTGCCCTTCCCTTCTCTGCCTGCTTTCTCCTCCCCAATGCCCACGCGCCGTCCATGCAGTGAACTTTATTCTGGGGACGGAACACAACCGAAATACCGATAAATTTGATACCGGCCCACACGAAAAACAATGCAAGCCATCCCGTCAGTGCAACACCAAAACCCAAAAACCCCAAACAATACAGAACCGGACTCCACCCCCTTTTTTGCCTTTTACGATAAATGGAATGCCCCCTGGCCCTCCTTGATGGCAGTAAACAGTCTCTTCTTCAAGACATCGATAGTTGTGTAGTCGGGGAGCTTCAGGTAGTTGACGCAAGTCATGACGCTAGGCAAGTAGTCATCCGATGTATATGGTGCTTCGCTTGGCTTGCACACCACCGTGAACATGGGGGTCAGGCTCTTGAAACCTACAGCCACGTTGTTAGCATCACCTCTCTCAAGTTCACTAGAGCAAAAAAAAAGAAAAAGAAAAGAAAAACCTACCGCCAATGGGGAGCTTGGGACTGCCAGTGGTAAACTGCAGAAAGTCACGACGCTGCGCCGGCGTCAACTGAGACATCGTCTGCAGCAAGTTCCTAACGCTCTTGCTGTCCATGTTGTACCCGTGATCGGCCTTGATCGAATCCATAAGTGCTAGAAAACTGTCAGCCATTTGTCTTTTGCATCCCGCACCGAGCGACAAACTTACTCTCAAGGGACCAATCCTCCTCCACACTACCAAACAGGGAGCACAGCTCGTCCGGAGTAAAAGCGCTCAGGGCCGAGTACGGAAAGACCTGTGAGAAGCCGGTCCGGAAGGCATCGACCTGGCGGCGAACACCGCTTCCCAAAGTCATGTCAATAACCCTCTCGAGGTAGAGGTCCACGTTGGATATCGTCAGCCTAGTCTGAGACCCGTTGGGAATTAGATCAATGTCTGGGTACCCAGGCAGGGTAAAGTCGAGGTAGAGGTCGTCGAGCCTGATCTTGTCAAACGCGATATTCTCCAAGTCGTGAACCTTTTGCGCAGCGTCGCGGTTGGGATCCTCCTCGATGGCCTTCTTGGCCATGGCAAACTTCTTAATCACCATCAACGACCGCGCAACCATAGGGTCGACAGACTTGATAGCCCCCAGAGAGGGGCGGACGGCATTGTGCTCATTGCCGATGCGGAAAAAAATGGGGTTGAAGTTGATATCAATGATGCGAGAGTCGATCATGGACCGTGCCACAAACTTGCCAAGGATCTTGAAGAGCTGGAGGGTCTTCTCGCCTTCCTCAGTTGCAAGGAAATCCTCGCTCACGGGTCGAGGGAAAAGTCCATTAGGCCCAGAGACAAACTCTCCATTGTCGCTGGGATCATGGTCGCGCCAGAGCTTGAGCTTCTTCTTGCAGAACTCTTTCGATACCGTCGAGTAGAACTCCAGCGTGGGTCCAAGGCCAGTGCCGACCTCTTCAAAGTACTCAACCTCCAGAATGCTTTGTGACGCCCCGTAGAGCTCCATCACCTTCATGGCCGACTCGAGAATCTTGGGCCGAGCGATGCGTACCTTTTGACGTTGCAGTCTTCCCAGGAACGGCCTTTCATCACGGCGATCTCTCCGGGCTTCCTCCTGAGACTGGGCGTTCTGCCATCGACTCATAGACCTGGCATAGCCAAACGAAGTACTCTGCAGGAAGAGATGCCGGGTCTCGAAGGGGAAAAGGAAGGGATAGAGCCTTGCCAGGTCCTCGCTCCAGCTTGGAAGGCAGTTGCTCGCAACAATGAGGGGTTCTTCCAATTGCCGGTTGAGCTTGGCTGTAAGCTTGGTGTTGACAAACTGGGAGAGCGGCTCGACATTGACCTTGAGTGTCTCCTTGTTCTCGACCAGAACGTCATCAATGTTGGCGTTGAGGTCATGGAGCTTCTTCAGCAGGCGCAAGATCGATGCCGTGGTGGGCGACTTAGCAAGAGATCCGGGAATGCTACCCTCCTCGACCTCCGCCCCCGTGTCGGCTAATGTTCCAAATGCGATGGTCTCGGCAGGAGGGGGGCCAGGGACGCGCCGGAACTTGATGGGATGCACAGCAGACCAAACATTTCGGCCGAGGTATTCATCAGACGTAGTGGCAGAGCTGTGAACCGCGCGGTAAATAGTTGTCTCGTTGGGAATCACCTTGCCGTTGATGCTGAACTCGATGTGCCAGTCTTGGGGCACAGCTTGAATGGCGGCGGCGTATGACATGGGCCTCGAGGATGAGGAAGTGGGTGAGCCCTGGAGAGCGGCGGCGAGCGTGCTGGCTCTGCTGGGAAGCGAAGATGTCTGCCGGCTTTGAGAAGGGGTGGGAACCCTAGTCCCGTCCTCCTTGCGAGCCATGACCTTGCCGCCTGCGGCGACTTCGACATTGACAGCGGAAGGGTCGGGGGTGGGGGAGTCGCCCATGTCTTCTTCTAGATCACCCACAACATCCAAGGCGCTCTCCTCTTCCATGTCCTCATCGTCATCAGACAATTGCTTCTCATCTGCGCACTCAAGGGCATTTTCGAGATCGTCCTCATCCTCTGGTGGCGGGAGAGGAGCAGTTTCACTAGCTGGTTGGCGGCGTGCCGACCTACGGAGAGCAGCCTTTTCCCTCGACGATGGCTCCGGTGTGGCTGGAACGTCTCCAGAGGGCTGCGTCTTGGACTTGGACTTTCTGCCTGACCGCGAACCCGAAGGCTGCGAGGAAGCAGCCGGAGGGGCGGGAGGAGTCGAAGGAGAGAATGACCGCTCCATCAAGCGGGCGGCGGCAGCGCTCATGGGCAAGCCTGAGCTAGCCATGACCGCGAGAGCACGCGAAACCGCATCCTTACGATGCTGACGAGGACGGTCAGACATGCTGATCCGCGGCCGCAGGTAGTCATCCAGAGACTTGAAGGTCGTGATGGCATGGATCGAAACCATAATGTTACGAAAGTTCCGAGGGATATCCGAATCCTCATCAGCGACCAGCTTGAGGCGAATCTGCTTCGCGAGCATGGACGCGGCACTGCTGCGGTTGCCATCGTATGAGTTGTGATGAACTGTAAGAACCTCAAAGTGTTCTGATCTGCTCAAAAGGTCCTGAAGCTTGTGAACCAGGACGCTGAGGGGTGTCGCAGGGGAGTCTGCAGTCGCAGTCTTGGGTTTCGATTTCACAGTGTATCCCATAAAGACCTGGAGGAACGTCGACTGCGCCGCAGCTGCAAGATCCTCATCGGGATTGGCAAAAATCTCCTCGAGCACCCGGACTACGCCAGAGGCCAGAAGCTCGGCGCTGGTCACACTCTCCAACACATCCGAGTCAAAATAGGAGGCCAGTCGTGTAAACAGCTCTGTACCGTCACCAACGGGCAAGCTTCCAGGTGTCCGGTGCAAGTAAAAGGCCTCGAGCTCCGTGGCCAGCTCTGAGAGGTTGGCAAGAATCTTAGTCGCCTTCTTCTTCATAGCCTTGCCCTGCTTCTCGGTCTCATGAGTCTCGAGGAATTTCTTGGCCAACTGCGCAATCCTGGTCTTTGAAGAGGGAAAGTCTGAGACCGACAGACGGCGGCCGGGCCCATCGAGGGACATGGTGGAACCCTCAGAACTAACTGGGGATCCTGAATCGTCATGATGGTGGTCATGGTCATGATCGTGCTCGTCACCATCGTCTTCGTCGTCTTCCTCCTGATCCTCATCCGAATCTTGGTGCGAACGGTCCTCGTCGTCATCGTGGTCCTCGTCATTTTCGCCATCAGATACGGTTTGGTCCACAACAAGCTCCTCACTACCGGCCTCTGCTCCCGACTCTGGTTCGTTCTGCGGCTCGGTAGGCTCTGCCGTAGGAGATTCGACCTCGGGTTCCGGTTCGGGCGTTGCCAATTTTTCGATCTCGGCAATAACTCCCTCGCGATACAGCTGGTACCGATAGACCGAACCCAAACGGCTTGTCAAGATTCCAGTGGCCTGCAGAGCAAACATGACCAAAGAGGGGTGGTCTTGCTGCGAGAGGATAGATGCCAGGAAGGAGGCGTACGAAACGGGCTTCAAGGCTTCCACCAGAATGTCTTCGTCCAGGTTGCAAAGCATCTTCAACTGGGCAGTCAACACCTTTTGACGCACCGTCAGGTTTACCGTGCTCGAGTACGCATCCGTGAGGGTGGGGAAAAGAATCATGGCGAAGCGCCGGACCTCGTCTTTGCACCCTTCCAACAGCTCGATCCGTTTCTCGTTGGGTGTTTTCTTGTCAGAACCAGGTGAAGAGGGCGTGATAGGATCCATTGGCGAGTGCATGTCGACGTAATCGTGACCGGACGGATCGCTGGAGGGAGGCAAGCTTGGCAAAAGCTCACAGATGACATTGAGCGTCTCGATGATCTGTTCTCGGGGTCGGTGAATTAAAGCCTGCATGATCAAAACACTGTCGAGCTTGGAGGCGATATCCTCGGTCCCGGCCGGGGGCGAAACGCCAGTCAGGATTTGGTAGAGCGTCTCAACCACATTCATCTTGAAGAGTTCAGCCGACAGCCTTGGGCTCACCTTTGCCGTGATGGCAAGAACACGGAGGAATTGCGTGTGGATGTGAGATCCGATCAGGTTGGTGGTACCAGGGAGCAGCAGACGAAGGATGGCCTTGAGCAGCTCGGGGCTCACCAATTCCTCCAACTTTGCGGCATACCTCCTGAAGCTTTCCACAATTCGCGTCACGCAGAGGGAGGCTTGCTCAACAACCCGCTGATCGTTGCTACCCAATACATTGAGCAGGATAGGCATGACATCCCGCACAACGGGAAAGTTCTCTTCGTGAATGCCACGGCAGCAGTTCGCGGCTGTTGTCACCGCAACCCGTTGGGTGCCTGTGGCGAAGAAGTCAAGGTACGAGAGACACGCATTCAATCCTCCCTCCTTGACGATATGGTGGGGATACTCGACCGAGATCTTTTCCAGAGTGCTCAAGGCCTGCTCCGCGAGGTCGATAAACTGGATTTCCAGCAATTTCTGGCATAGGATGGGAATAGCTTGCCCATACACCACGTTACCGGCACTGCCCGGAAGGGCTTCCATCAAGTTGGCCAGGCAGCGACAAGCCAACAGCATGACTTCGGGATTTTCCTCTCCTGTCAACTCGTTAGGCTGCATCAACGTCACCAACTCTTTCACAAACTGGTCGGGTGAAAAATGGCCCGATAGGTTATCCTCGTTGGACACCAGGAGGAGCTCCGAGAGCTCTTGAAGCGCAATGAGCTGGATCGTTGGATCGTCTTTTTGGCGAAGATTGTTCAAAATCTCTCTTAGTCTGGACGATATGCCAGAAACCATACCAGTCAACGCCCTGAGTGTATGGTGAATGCTGCTCGGAATTCCACCACCTGGGAAGCCACCAAAGGGGTCCATATCGTCATCGTCGTCGTCTTCGTCGTATCGGTTGAGCCGGTCATCCTCGTCATTATCCTCGTTGTCGTCACTATCTCCGGGGAACTTGTCTTCGGGTGGCGGGGGAGGCGGGGGTGGGGGTGGAGCGGCTGCACCTCGATCAGATTCTTCGGTACCACCCATAACGACGTCTTGATCTGGCGACTCGGCAGCACTGCGCTTGGACCGGCGAGAAGGCCCGGCAGATGGAGGGGCAGCATCATCTTTAGAGACAGAACGTAGATTAGTACATGGCCTTCCGAAAAGAACAGGGGCTTTGTCTGGACTTACCTTGAACCTTCTTTTTATGACGGCTGGATCGTCTGCTGGACGAGGCCGAGGGGGTAGTATTCTCTGGATGCTCTGAACGGTTAGCAGAACCTGCTGGCGCCCTGGATCGAATTGTCAGCGAAACCCCTGATTCTGCCCCGCCCGTGTCCGTGTTGGCTGGCTCGACATACCGTGGGCTCGACATGGTGGCAGAGTTCTTTGCTTTTTTCCGGCGGGAGCTGGCAGGTGTTGGAGCAGGGATTGGAGGCTCTGGAGGTGCTTGGGTGGTAGCCTGTGCCACGCGTTGTCTCTTGGAACGGCGTGCCGATGAGGCTGGCTCCGGGGCAGCCTGGGACGGACTGGTTTCGGAAGTAGTCTTTCGTTTTCTGGCGGCTCGGGCCGTAACGGGGGTAGAGACGACAGGTGAAGGCGCTCCGGCGGAGGGCGACGAAGCGTTCGGATTTGATGAAGCCGCCTGGGTCGCGGCTCTCGAGCGAGTGACTCTGAACGACATGAGTAAATATGTGCCCAGATCTAACAACCCTGGGAGAGGTTGCTGACAGGTCGATGCTGGAATGGTGAAGAGGTGAGGTGGAGGGGCAAAAAAGAAGAGAGGGTTTAGTAGAAAGCAGAAAAGTTTTTGATTGAGAGTCAGTTCCCGAGGATGTGAATGCCAGTAAGAACTTTGGAGCTTGCTGCAGGGCTGATAGAACCGGTGCCTGTGTATTGCGGGCCTTTGCCGCTCTGACCAGAGGCTGCTCAATCTCCGACGACAAGAAGCGACCGGCGGCAGCAGTGGTATCTGAATTCACTGCCTCTGTCGACAAAGGAGGCGCCGGGAATGCAGTGAAGCCTGGTGTTTGATGGTTGCAGCACTGGCTCGGCTGGCTAGCTTGACTTGACTTGACTGACTGACTGACTGACTGACTGACTGACTGACTGACTGACTGACTGACTGACTGACTGACTGACTGACTGACTGACTGACGACTGACTGCGCGGTTTCGGCCCTTGGGATTCGTGGAACCGGAGACTGATTCTGAGAGGCAGATAGGCAGGTGGTCGAAGCTCAACAGACGAATACCTTAATCCGGCAGACACTGACTGGGAAAGAGAGAGACAGAGATAGATAGAAAGACAAGAGACAGAGAAAGCAAGACGTCACAAACAGGCGGGGAAGGTGTGCAGTGTGAGGCGGGAGATGGGTGGTGGAGGTGTTGGTGGTGGTGGTGGTGGATTGCAACGGTTGTAATAAGTAAATTGTTGGATTTACCTGGCTAATGAAGAAGAGGAAGAGGAAGAAGTTGACGACGGATAGGATGAGGGAGCAGCGGCGGATGGCTTGTGGGAGGCAGGAGGAGTTGCAGAGGAGGCAGTCACGGTCGGGGACGAGACAGATGACACCGACGACACCGTGGGCAGGTGTGCTGGATCGTTATCGAGAGCCGATCTGGA
The DNA here is from genome assembly GCF_035222485.1 of Podospora pseudoanserina. Taxonomy (NCBI): domain Eukaryota; kingdom Fungi; phylum Ascomycota; class Sordariomycetes; order Sordariales; family Podosporaceae; genus Podospora; species Podospora pseudoanserina. The sequence continues at coordinate 3,156,671 of NC_085923.1, forward strand.
CCGCGAATTTGCAGAGCGTCGTTCTGCCATGGATTACGCCATGGGGAGGCTGGCAGGCGGCGGTTCGGATGGGAGCGATTTGGGTTATTGTCATCAGCTTATTATGTGAATATAGTCGGCACCAGCCACAGCAGCAGCGGATGATGGCGGAAGGTGGAAGGAGATTCTTCGCTTCTTCCTGGGTGGAGGAGGCGGAGATGGTGGCCGGTGGAGATGATGCTTTACGGAGGTGAGAGGGCGATTGTGTGTGCTGGACCCCGTCCTTAGCGGCTCTTTAGCCCATCTAGATCCTTGTCAGCGCGTTCTTGGCCCGTGACGACCCAGAGCACGGACCAACGAACGCCGCACCGGAAGGCTGGGTGCATCTCTGGGAATGGGCATTCACATTGGGCATCTACAGAAGATCTCCAGGCACATGTTTTCGTATCATGTAGCTAGTATAAAGCATGATTCAAATCCTTGCTCTCACCAACACACGGAGACAGTATATCTTGCCCGCTTGTCACAAGAGCCTGGCGACTACTCGCGTGTTTTGCAAATAGTTTGGTGCCACATGAGAAAAGGTTCCAACATAGACACACGCTCGTGTTGCAATGTTTGTCATCCTCGGGCTTGAAGACAGAAAACTACGGGCTATTTTTCTGAGCCAAGATGTCCAACGGGTGGGGATATTGCTCCCAGAGGAGTGTTTGATCAATGTTGGGTCGGACGAGGGCTATCTTTGGCACCGCGACCGTAACTGTGTCTCGAAGCATGATACCATTCATGACGAAGAAAGACACATTATCCTTGATCATGAGATACGGATATTTGAAGAGAAAAGTCTGCGGTGAAAAGAATGCATCCGTCCAGTATGACAAAGACACGGTCAGACGATTAGAGGTTCGCTGCCTCTGATGTCACTGTTGTTCCAGCGGCGAGTTTAATTGATCCCCGCGCCACAGGGGTGTCGCGGGTATGCCGACGCCCCACTAAACGCGTCTTGGGGCACGCTCTGCCCAAGTTAACGCGCGGCCAACATCCAGACCTCCAGCTACATTGGGTATCAGTCAGTCACTTGCTTATGAACCCACCATTGCCAGCTCGATTCCGTTGAAGATGAATACGGATACAAGCGACTGAATCAACCGTACTTTGAACCTATATCTGACTGAGATTTCGCCAAATGCCAGCTCAAACTCGCGCGCGGGCAACACCCGCTGCGCCGGCATCAGGAGTCTATGAATCAACACCCACTGCTCGTCAAGTCCAGTTTCCTCCTCGAAGGCGAAATGTCCGAACATATGGTCGCACCTCGACTCCCACGGGAATGTCCCGCCTTTTGCGCCAGCAAACACTGACCCAGCTCGATTATGTACAGCAAACCCCACCACCGGCGGACCTACGAGTGGAAGATGAGGAGGATGAATTACCCAGAACAGTGCCCAGGGCAGCGCCAAAGCCGAAGAAACAAAAGCAGACTCGTGGCAAGAGAAGAAAGACACTGGGCGATGCACCGAGTTCGACCTTGCATACCCAAACCATGACCCAGATGTATTCCATGACGACAAAGGAGGAGCAGGATAACGAGCTGCGTATCGAGAACTCTCAAGACGAAGGTGATGAGGATGAGCTGGGGCTACCACAGCTGCCATCAGCTAGCATAATGAAAAAGGAACGATCTCCGGAGAAGAAAGCACCAAGGACGGCTTTGTCCGATCCGCAGACCCCCTCAACCAAGCGCATCAAAGTCAATCTCGATGAAGTTCCCTCGTCCCAGCCAACACCATTCACTCCCATGCTCGCAAAGTACACACTGGGCTCTGTACTCTCTCCGCTTCAGGATAAGTCCACCAATGTTGATGCTCCAGCTCCTACCGTGGAGTCGGTGACCAAACGCCCTCGAGATCTGGTTATCGAAGACAGCTTCAGCCCAGGCGGAGGGCTCCCCTCCTCATCGTCAATGCTGGAGGGAACTCCTGAACAGGCGAGGTCGTCCCAAAAGAGGAAGAGGCAGCCCCTGGCCGAAATATCGCTCCCTAGTATGGAGCTTGGACATGATGACAATTCCACTACTGAGCCCACCCCAACGAAGAAGAGCTGCCGAGAAATACCAGACTCCGACGACGAGCTGGCGAGCATTAGTTCAACACCGTTCCAGACTCCCCAGAAATATCAAGGGACGGTTGGTGAGGCGGGATCTGGTTCTAAGCTGCGATACCCCGGTGGTGTTCCCAGCAGTGGTCTATCGAACAAGGAGAATCGGACTCCCCGTTCAGGGCAAAAGAACTCGAGAGATTCCGCCACAAGTGATGACGAAGCGCCAGGGACACCGACACCACCAGATAAGAGGGTCACGAGATTGTCTTCACAAAAGAGACCGACCACACAACGGTCGTCACAGAGGCGTATGTCACAGAGATCAGCATCTAAAACACCAATACCACAAAACAAGGCTTCGGCGCCGGTTGAGCAAGCGCAGGATGACGACTCGACTGCTAGTGAGGATGGGTTGTCAGAATTGTCTTGCACTCCACCCAAGCCGTCAAGTCCAAGGGCGAAAACACCAACCCCGAGGCATAACAAGGAGCCCAATGTTTTACGGTCTATTCTACGGAAGACTGCTGAGCGAGCTGCCCACACGAGTCCGGCCAAGGGTGAAGGAGGGAACATGACTCCTCAGTTCCTGACATCAGAGTCCTCAACTGACCAAGGACCCACCACTCCAACCCCTATTCGCAAGACGGTTCAGATTCAGCTCCCACCGCCACCTTCAACCAGCCTAGGGCAGAGCTCGGAGGGGCAACCACTGCAGGAAGATGATGAGGAAGAAGAGCTGGAAGTCTACAAGGAGACCCCACAGAAGGTCTACCCTCAGACATGCTCTCCCACGCCCAACCGAGCCGCCCAGCGGATGACACAAGCCAGATCCCAGTTCTGGTCACAAGGCTGGGAAAGCCAACGTGTGCCCATGAGCGTAATTCGGTCTCTGGGTCCCCAGACTGACCGCACCGACATCGTCATCTCCATCGGTCCTGATACCTTGGAGGACATCACCAAAGGCCGTCGCGATCACGAGTTTAGGGAGTATAAATTCCCTCCCACCGTCCTCCGGGTATGGATGTTTGCCACTCATCCCGTGGAGGAGGTCAAGTATATGGCTGTGCTTGGACCACCGAAGCAGCCGGGAGAGATTGATGAGGACAGTGGCTACAACGGAAACGCAGAGTTTAATGCCGGGGAGACCAAGTTCAAGTGGGCGTATGAGTTGGTGCAGGTTTATCGGTTGAACAACCCGGTGCCGTTGGAGGATATGGAAGAGCACGGGATGGGGAAGGGGGCGCCGGTGAGGTGGCATTATTTGCCGCCTACGGCGGTGGGGCAGCTGATGGCTAACTTGAGGAATGCGTTGTTTTTGGAGCCGGGACAGGAGGTGCCGGAGGCGGAGCAGTTTTTGAGGGATGGGTATCAGGCGGTGGAGGAGGTGGAGGAGGAGGAGGAGGAAGAGGGGGACGAAGAAGAGGAGACACAGGGAACAACTGGGGTGACGGTATCACAGCAGTTGGAGCAGCAGCTGAGAAGCGATATCATTCAGTCGACGCAGATGGTCAAGACAAAGAGCGTCAGTGTTCTTGAGGAGGACGATGACTTGGAGTATCTCAACGATGATACTGTCATTCCCGCCAGTCCAGAGCAGACACTCCCGCCGATGCCAGTCACTGATTTCGCCCGGCCAAGTGCACCGCGATCCAGCCAAAGGATCCGGAATCAGCGACGGCCTAGCACACCGTCCACAGTTCGTCGGGTTGAAACGACGAGAAACACCGTCGGTCTGTCTCAGGCGACAACGGCGAGTAACTACTCTAGCCCTGCTACATCTCCTCAAAAGTCTATGGGGGCATCTGTGCCACGACCTCATATGCCTGGGTCGAGCGAGCTGTCGCTGCCGGACTTGGGTGTCGAGATGGACGATGATGGGGAGACCCAGCTGCCCGTGCCGAGGGGAATCATTGCTTCGTCTTCGCAGGTGTTTGGTACGGCGCAGGATAGTTTGGATTTGGGGATAGGTGCGGAGAATGTGAGACGGCCGCCGAGTGTTATTTATGATTCGGATAAGGAGTAGGATTGGGATCTGTTATTGCTAGGGTCATCTTTTGTGGGGGTTTTCAGTGAAGAAGGATAATAATGGGGAGGAGAAATGGGTGGGTGAGGTATTGGGATACATTGGCTGATAGCAGTCTGGCTGCACTGGCATGGTAGGGCATTTACCAATTAGACGATGAGGGACACGGGACTTACGGTGTATATTGTAATTAGGGGGTTGGCCGTTTTGAAGATGTGCTCTATGGAATTTGACTTGCAAAGTTGGGTTTCTCTGTGCTGATATGTTTCCAGTATGGTCTCCTATACTCCGTACATAACCCTGATAGGGTTGAGTGCTGGCGCATTGGTGGCGCACGGACCGTAGCTTGTGACGGTGTTCCAACTGGACGACTCCGCTGGACTGCCGTTCCGCCTCAAGCCTCGACGAAGCTCCTTGCTACACACTCGCGGAGGGAAGCTTTTTATCGTATTGAAACTGCCTGTATCTGCTTATAGAATTGCTTTATTTCCAGCTCCCGCCGGGCACCACATCATCGCGACACCGCTCTCCCCCGAACCATGACCTGGCGATCTCGCCATCAAACGCTGTCGCCGCCCGTTCGTTGATGAGCTGCCCCCCTGGTCCGACGCTTGACGGGAGCGCTACCCCGCCGCCATCGACGACATGCCCATGAACGGTCGCGAGATGACACGGGCCGAGTTGTTTGAGGATGAGAAGAGGAGGATCGTCGAAAGTTGCTTCAGCAGACGCGACGAAGACGGCTCCTGTGAGCTTCCCCTTGTGTTGCCGTCCAGACCGGCAGCTCTTGATAGCTTCGAGTCAGTGCTGGACTTGCCATGTGACCATTGCTGACCCTCCATCTGTCTGCATCAGTGCTCGAAACATACATTACACACATCAAGATCACAGAGTTCCAAACTTCGCCCACAGCACCGCCAGCACCCAACGCGAGAACCCCTAATGCCGAGAAGCCGCGCGTCATCATCGTCGGCGTGCGCAAGTCTGGCCGAGTACGCGTGCACAAATCAAAGGAAAACCCAAACGGAACATTCTCAATAGGCAAAACGTGGTTTCTCGATGACCTCTCGGCGATCGAATCCTTCACCAACTGTACATACAACAACGACTACCAAGCATGGGCGGGAGACGTGGGCTTTGTGGTGACGCTTGGAAAGCCGTACTACTGGCAGGCCCAGACGGACAAGGAAAAGAAATTCTTTATTGCAAGTCTAATCAAGATCTATGCCAAATACACGGGTGGTCGCATGCCGACCTTGACGGGTTTTGATCAGCGCGAACTTGATCAAGTGTTGGGTGGCGCACAGGCACCCCGAAGACAGGAACGACAAGACCGACCACCTCCCCGTCCGAGCCTCCCCGATTCTGCCCCCAGCAGCGCCAACAACTCGATCTCGTCTCTTGGCTATAATGGAAGGGAAATGCTCAATGCCCAGGCCACACCAGCCCTTGCCCCCACATACCCAGAACGGATGCCCTCGCGTGGCGCGCTTGCGCCGAATGGAAGAGCTTCACCAGTGCAAAGCGTCGACTCGGGCCGGCCGAGTCAAGAGCTGCCTACCCTTCGACGGCTAGCATCCAACAATAAGAGCCAGGACTCAGTGGTGGCCTCGTCTGTTGCGCGGAGCGAAGGGGCCAGCAGCTTCAGGCCAGGATCGAGAAATGGGCCGGGCTCTAGCTATGGCACCCCTGAGGCGTCACCCGCACCTCCGTCTCTGGATGAGAGGCCGCCGGAGAGGAGAAGACCTCCCATGGATCCGTTGCGGCCGACGCAGGTCGACAGAGATTTGGTGCCGGCTCCTTTGAACAGCCCTGCGGCGCGTATTCCACTTCCACCTCGGAGTCAGGACCGCATGTCCCCCCGCAAGAATTCGGTGAGCAGACGGGACCCGACACCACTTCGGATGGACCAGAGACCTGTAACACCAAAAGAGATCTCGAGAGCAGGCACGCCAGTGAGTGCGCCCAGTCCGGCACGTGTCCCAACACCGCAGACTGCCAGCCCAGCACCTGCTCCTGCTCCTGCTCCTGCTCCTGCTCCTGCTCGTGCCGTGCCGGCTGCTGTCCCCACGCCTCCACCTGTGCCAGCCGAGGAACCGACGCCAGAGGCACCCAAGACCCCCGTGGATGACGAAGAGAAGCCTGGTGTTTTTGGAATCAAGTCCAAGAAATCTAGAGGAGAAATCGCCGGTGCGATCTGGAAGGCTGCCGCGGCCGTCAGTGCGTTCAAGCCCAGACCGGGCGGTGCAGCAGAGCGACTGCGTCAAAACCAGAACAAGAGCAATGACGGGCCAGACGGTATCACGAGCGTTGTGCCGGCGCCTCCCAAGCCCATCCCGGTGAAGACTCCGGAGCCGATTGTTCTCGAACCACCCCCCACGGCGGCCGACAGGGGATCCTCTGCCACTACTGCGTCTGGCATTCCCGAGCTGAAAGTCACGGGCTCAGACCCCAACAGCCGACCGGATAGCATTGTCGCCTTCAAGGAGAAGAAGGAGGAGGTACCAGAGGAACCGCAGCGGTCGGTCGTGGCGGGGAACGATGTCAAGTACCTGGCTACTTTGGGGATTGATCCATCGATTCTGGACGGCAAGACGTCCGAGTTTGCCAAGTGGCTGGATTACTTTGGGTGGGTGCCGGGCGAGCAGATGAGGCAGAGGAACTTTGAGGAGATGAGGGCGGATCTGGACAGGGAGATGGGCAAGGCGCAGGCGGGGGGGTGGCTGGCGAGGTTTCAGGAGGAGGATGAGAGGGTTGATGCGATCAAGAGGGGGATCGATCTTGCGATTGGGGAGTGTGATGAGCTGGATAATTTGTTGACGCTTTACAGCGTTGAGTTGTCGGTGAGTTTTTCTGTGGTTTTGGAGAGGGTTGGTTGGTTGGTTGCTGACACTTGTGGTAGACACTCTCGGATGATATCGCCTACATCGAGGCGCAAGGCCAAGGTCTGCAGGTGCAGGCTGCCAATCAGAAGCTTTTGAGAAAGGAACTCGAGTCGCTGTTGGAGACCTGCGCCATCAGCGAGGCCGACCTGGAGGCGCTCAAGTCGGCGCCGCTGGAGCATGCCGCCGGGGTGGAGGAGATCGAGACCTCGTTGGTCACGCTGTTCAAGGCCATGATCAAGATTGATCCCACGATGGGCAACAGCGAGGGGAGGAGGAGCGAAGACGGGAGCAGTGCGGACCAGTCACTTGGCTTGGACGAGAATTACGGCCAGATGCGGATCGTGCAGGAGAAGAAGGAGATGTACCTTGCCGAAAGCTCGCTTTTCATGAGGAGGTTGGTGATTTTCATGGAGAAGCAGTTTAGCGAGGCGTTCAGGGAGACGAAGGCGGCGCTGGATGGGGCGCTGAGCAAGAAAGTTGATCCGAGGAATCACGAGGTGGGACGGGACATCCTCTGGATGTACGGCCCGCTGATTCTGTACGCGAGGGACGTGGATCTGGACAACTGGAACCGGATCCTGCAGGTTTACCAGGACAAGTGCCACCCGATATACAGGACTGAGTTCAAGGAGGCGATGGACGCGTGGAAGAAGAATGCGAGGAAGGTGACGGGGGATGAGGCGGAGCTGCTGTTTACTTCGCAGCAGGAGAAGAAGGAGGAGGGGCTGGCGACGACGGCGAGGAAGTTGACGGTCAAGAGGAGCCAGACGCTGGCGAGGAGCTTGAGGAGCCCGTTGGGGGATGGGGGGAGCAGGTCGTCTGCGGCGGAGAAGACGCCGGATGGGAGGGCGTTGCCGTACGAGGTTTTTGCCGGGGTGCTGGATGATTTGCTGCCGTTGGTGGAGATGGAGCAGAACTTCATCGTGGATTTCTTCCACGCTACTACGTTGGAGCAGGCGGATTTTCCGGATTTGGTGGCGGCGTGTAGGCCGGTGAATAGACGGGGGGGGGACCTCAAGAGGCATCGGTTGATGGAGCCGGATCGGGAGCTGGCGAGGCGGGTGACGAAGGCGATGGAGAGTATTTTTGGGTTTATGGAGATGGGGTTGCAGCAGTTGATGGATTGGGTTTTGGGGATGGATCCCTTGTATGTGATTTCTTCTTTCGGTTTACGGATGGGTGTGTGTGCTAACAAGGTCTACAGACAGGGAGTGGGTATCTTGGCCACGCTCGAACGCAAGATGGCCGAAATGTCACAATCCAACCAGGACTTTCTCAACAATTTGCTCCAAAAACTCCACGGCAACCTCGAGGCCAAGTTCAAAAAGTTTGTCGACGATCAGATCCGCGCCATTGAAGAGACAAAGGTCAAGATCAAGAAGCGCAAGGGCGTCATCCACTTCATCCGCATCTTCCCCCAGTTTTCCACCGCAGTCGAGAACATGCTTACGAATGTTGATCCCAACTTGGGTGTCAGGCGGATGGTAGATAGGGAGTACGACCGCATCCTCAAGTCAATGTTTGACTCGCTCAAGGTGATTGCGAGAGAGAACCCGGCCATGGGCGGCGGCGGGGCAGCCGCCACGGCTGCTGCGATTGCCAACTCTGCGGATCCGGAAGACAAGGAGGCGCTCAACTTCCACATCCTGCTTATTGAGAATATGAACCACTACCTGGAGGAGGTGGAGAACTCAAGGGGGTTGGAGGTGCTGGATGACTGGAAGGAGCAGGCGAACCAGGAGCTGCAGGAGCACATGGGGTTGTATCTGAATGCTGTCATGAGACGGCCGCTGGGTAAGCTGCTGGAGTGTTTGGAGAACATCGAGGCTCAGCTCGCGGGGGGCAAGTCGGCGGCCGGGATTGCGGCTCAGCCGTCGAACTCGAAGAGCACGTTTAACAAGGTGCTGGGTGGGTATGATGCGAAGGAGGTGAGGAAGGGGATTGAGGCTTTGAGGAAGAGGGTGGAGAAGCACTTTGGGGATGAGGACTCTTCTTCAGCGGGAGGGGAGGGGAAGAAGGGGAGCAGCGACACGCTGAGTGTTAGTTCGGGCGTTTCGGGGCATCATGGGGTCAAGTTTGGTGGTGGGGGTTCGAGTCAGAGTAATAGTGGGTTGGTGATGAAGGTGTTGAGGGAGTGTGAGAAGTTTTATGGGGAGGTGGAGATGAGGGTTGGGAGGGTGACGACGGATGTGTATGGGGGGGATGTGCTGTTTGAGTGGCCCAGGGGGGAGGTCAAGGCTGCTTTTGCGGCGGGGGCAGGGGGGAGTGGCGGAGGGTTAGGGGGGATTCATTTAGGGAGGTCGTGATAGATATTTTGGGGTTAACAGGAATTGCATGGTTGTTTTTGTTTTTTGGTTTGTGATTTTGTGTTTGATAATGTTTTGGGCTTGGTGGTGATGTTTGATGTTAGTATTGTTCAAAATGGAAGTGTTACTAAGCAAGGTGAGATCGCCCCCCGGCTGAGAGAGAGAGAACAACTCCGGTCCGTTTGTTCCCGGCCGTGTATCTCTCCAAAACATCTGCCGAACAGCCCAAGAAGTTGGTGGCCATGACTGCGGCGGCGCTAGTGGACCATGTGCCTCAACGGTTTTTCGGCACATGTTTTACTGCCCGCCCTTTTTCTTTTTTGTGTGTGTTCTCCCGCGGAATCTTAGCTTTGGGTTGATCACTCCGCCTTTGACGACACCGGCATCTTTCTCCAACAAATCTCGGAACTAATCGCCTCCTCCTCCCCATGAAACGCAAAAACAAGGTTGGTTGGTGTTTGTGATGGCGGTACCTGGTGGTAGCGGATCTTGCCTTGCCTTGCTTCTGATCAGTTTTTTGCCCATGTATTCATCGGTTCCCCATCCTGAGGCTGGCGGGCTGGCATAGGGAGGAGGTGAGGTGGGTGCATGCATTGCAGGTTGGTGCTGGCGAATGGCGTACTTCCCGATGACTGCATGTGTATTATCGATATATCGAACCACGAGATGGGAGGGCGGTTCGGCATACCTTACCTACCATGGGCCGTACACAGGACATATCTGTCCATGGAGCACGCACCATCCATCAAGCAGAAGTTTGGGAATCTTGAGAGTAACCCTCCCTTTCTGGGGGAGCAGCTACCATGGATCTTATTCTCTCTCTCACACTCTCTCTCTCTGTGTGTGTGTGTGTGTGCATACAGGACATAATACGACCCTCTTTTTCAGCTCGTCGTCATATCACAAAACAGTAAAGAATAGCGAGTTTAGAGAGTTGTGGCGTTTTCTAGCAGCTGACGAGACAAAACCCGCCATAGAGGACGCAACCATCGTGAGTATTCGAATGAACATTTCCAGCAGCAACCACCGGTCACTGAAACCATCGACTGTCTCTCTCTCTCTCTTGTCTGGCTGATATCTCAAGATTGACGATTGGACCTTACATCTGCCGATTTATATTAGGGGAAATGTCGGTTTGCCTCCCTTCCCCTCTCTCCATGCGCTCGGCTCCACGGCCCCACCACCCAATGTCAGGTCTCCCGGCAGACGGTTCCCCAAGTTTTTGGCGGCGCTTGACTTACACGCCTCTTCAGCTCATGACGTGGGGTTTTCTTTCACCTTGACCCTTTGTGCCACCCTCCTCCGCATCGCCCTATGGTGATTCGGGCCACCCCCGGTATCTTTTCCCCAGGTCAGATCGAAAAAGTTGGGGGTGGTGTGTGTCGTGTCAAGTTCAGCGTGACCACTGTTTCCGAGTTGGGAAGGGAAAAGGCGAGTTTTGGTTCCGTTCGGCTCCGCGATCCTTCGAAAAACCCCCCTCCCCCTCGTGCTGTCGTCATGGAGCACATCTTTTGAGAGATATCGTAGATGTTACCTACCCATCATCCCAAGTTGACGATTCCCGGGACACTCTTCAGCCATATACACTGCGCTAGTTCGGCACGGTCTGTCCTACATGCAATATCCTCCCGTGTATATCTGCTGGCCGTCGGGGATCGTCTGTTTGCAGGACCGCCATCCAGGGAAACTGTCTGATGGCGGGCAAGGACCAAAATAGATTAATTTCCCGAGGGACAGACACCCAGTTCATCACTGAGAGTGGTCGTTCGTCTTGCTACCCGGGTGAGGGGGGGGGACAACCTTACTCCAACTCGGTTTCCAACCCCCCGCCCCCCCTGCCTGTTTCTTCGCCTTGACCTTGGACATTCTCGGCATTGAACGGAATGGGCGGCAGGTGTGTGTTTGGTGGTCAGGTAGGTAGTAGGTATGTGGGCTCAATTAGAGATTTTCCCGCGTGGCTATATACATACATACATCATCACGACACCTTTCTTCTTGTCTTTTACCTTTTCACTTTGTCATCATTTTTATTTCTTCTTTCGTTTAACTTCAACACCCTCTACTGTGATAGACCCCTCTTCAACAGGGCACACCATTTTCTTTTCGATCATTGCAGGTTAGGACATCACATGCCTACATAACACACAAGGATGATCACAGATCAGATAATACACCTCCTGGTCCAGCACTGGCCTGCGGTTCTTGTCACGGTCGTTCTCGCCTGGCTGGTCAAGAACAGGTATCACAATGGACTGAACAAATACCCGGGGCCGTTCCTGGCATCGTTGACGGACTGGTGGAGGTTCTATGATGTCTACAGACGGAGACCAGAAAGGACGCAAATTGAACTGCACAAAAAGTACGGGCCGGTGGTGAGGCTGGGGCCGAACACACTCTCGTTTGCGGACCCGGAGGCGTTGAAGACGATTTACGGGTTGAATAAGGGATTTGTCAAGGTTTTTATCTCCTCGTCTTTTTCGTGACGAAGAAGGGGGGGAATATGTGCTGACAATTTGGCTAGTCTGATTTCTATGTCGTTCAACAATCAGTCGTCAAAGGGCACAGCCTCCCGTCCTTGTTCAGCACCACAGACAACGACTTCCACATGCAGTTCCGCCGGTGTGTCAACGGGGCGTTTGCCATGTCCCAGCTGGTGCAGTACGAGCCTTTTGTCGACAACACCACAAGGTTGTTCCTGAAGCAGACGGAGAAGCTGTACATTGACACCCCAAAGGCCTGTGACTTCACGCAGTGGCTGCAGTTTTACGCGTTTGATGTGATTGGGGAGATTACCTACAGCAAGAGGCACGGGTTCATTGAGAGGAACGAGGATGTGGATGGGATTGTGGCGTATCTCACCAAGCTATTCCTTTATGTCGCTCCTGTGTGTCCCCTTTTCTTTTCTGTCCACCAAGACTCGGTTCTGACATGCTGCAGATCGGCCAAATCCCCCTGTTGGACAAGCTCTTCCTCAAAAACCCCCTCTACCTCAAGCTGGGCGAATGGGGCATCCTCGACACCACCTTTCCCGTCGCCAAGTTCGCCCGCGCAAGGATGGCGGAGCGGCTTCCCGAGCTGGAGTCGGCGTCACCTGAAACGAAACCTCTGCTGCCCACGTCGGAGAAGCCGCCGTTGGGAGTGAAATCCCCTGACCTCCTGTCCAAGTTCTTGGCCGCCAGGGAGAACAGACCTGACTTCATGACCGATACGCTGGTTCAGACAATGGCGGTGAGCATGGCTTTTGCGGGCTCGGAGACGACGGCCATTTCCCTGTCGGCGGTGTTTTACTTTTTGCACAAGACCCCGAGGGCGTTGGCGCGGTTGCTGAGGGAGATTGATGACGCTGCGAGGGAGGGGAGGTTTTCGGATTACGAGACTGGACTGGTGACCTGGCACGAGAGCCAGACCCTGCCTTTCCTTGATGCGTGCGTCAAGGAGGCTTTTAGGCTTCATCCTGCGCCTGGGTTGCCGATGGAGCGGATCGTGCCCGAGCCGGGGCTTGAAATTGCAGGACATTGGGTGAGGGGTGGGACGATTGTTGGGTGTAATGCTTGGGTTTTGCACAGAGATAAGAAAGTCTGGGGGGAGGATGCGGAGGAGTTCAGGCCGGAGAGGTGGGTGGATGAGACGGATGGGGAGAGGTTGAAGGGGATGAATGGGTGCATGCTGCAGTTTGGGATGGGGAGTCGGACGTGTATTGGGAAGAACATCAGCTTGTTGGAGATTTACAAGTTGGTACCGAGTATGTTGAGGAGGTTTGAGGTATGTTTTTCCTAATCAAAAGGAACGGGGAGCGAGTGTGGTGATGCTGACATGAAAAAAAAAACCAGATTCGATTTGATGATCCGAACTCGGAGTGGGAGATTGTGAATGCTTGGTTTGTGAAGCAGAATAATTTTATCACTAGGTTTAAGTTGAGGGAGTTGGTGAAGCCCGAGGGGAAGGCTTGAGTTTGGGGTTGATTGGATGGTTTGGGGGTTGGTTTGGGTTTGGAAGAGGTGTATATGGTTATGATCATGAAACAAATACCACTTATTCAAAAATCAGTACATGAATTTCTTTCCTCCTAGGCACTAAAGTTCAAACAAGTGTGTTCATCCAGGTGTTATCCTTGCAAACCCTATATCCTCCCCCCGCCCCCGTCACCGAGTAGTATGTTGCCATCAATGCTGGAACGTATCCCCATACGCTAGCAAATCCTCGTTTCTCCTCTCGGCATCCTTCTCAACGTAGGGACAACCCTCTTTCATCCGGTTCCCAATGTTGCTTACCTCAACTTTGGCAGGGTCAATGGTGTAATTATGGGGACCGGGGACCGTAGTCGACGATCCGCATTGTCTGTCAGTACCTATATCGACGCCAGATTTGATTGAGGGCTGGAAACAAGAGGCCTACCGCATTTGTTTTTCTTTTTTATCAATCTTCCGCTTCTGAAAGTTGTCCGCACGCTTTGAGTGCGACCTCGATTTTCGTGCACATTGTGGATGGAATGTCTTTGGATTGGGTTGTTGGAGTTGGTTGGAGTTTTCCGTGGTGAGCGAGACACGCTGGCTGGGAAAGGCGGAGATAGGGAAGATTCAAAGGGATCCCATACGTGGTTGGCATAAGTTGCGTCTCTCTGCCAAAGAGGACAAAGTCACCTTGGTTTCTGGGTTGCACATTGACACTTGGCTGCCTGGCCATCAAGTTTCATTCTGGCACGATCCATATTGGACGAGTAGATCGAGACCGTGCGATGGTCTTTGAAACACAGGCTGGCTAACTAATGGTAGGCATAGTCTCAAGTCCATTTTCTCTGTTCCCAATTCTCTAGTCGACACATCATGACTAACCACATGCCGCCTACCTACCTAGGTAACCAAGGACGAGAAGACACCCGTCACCACCCCCCACGCCACCTCTCCCTCCCTCGAACCATACCCCCTAAGATCTCACCACCTCCCCAGATCAACTCATATTCATCCCAACTCTCACCCCCTCACCCCCTCACCCAACGCCTCATGCCCCTCCAAGAGCCCACAAATCCTCCCCTCCCCATCCCACTTCGCCTTCACATCCCCCGGATCACCCTTCCCCTCCCCCCAAAACTTCCCCCCCGCCTTCCTAAACTGAAAGTCGGCATCCCCAAGATAACTCCCAGCAAGAGTCCCCTCCTGCTCCTCCAATCTGGCAAAAACATCCCTCACCCAGCTATCACACACCCCATCATCCTTCTCCTCCTCCCAAACAGCATACACAGAAAAATAATGATCAGATTGCATGCTAAGCATCATGTCCCCCTTCCGTGCCCTCCTCGAAGTAGGATTCATCGAGAACCACAGCGCGGTGCTCTGCTTTGTCGGAAGGGATGAAAACGCTGGGTCAAGCGCGGCAGCAACTTGTGCCGGGGAGAGGTCGTTGGAGAGGTAGGCGTTGTCTGAGCGGGTGCGGAATCCGGGGGCGGCGTTGCCGGCTAGTTGGGCTGCGTATTCTTCTGGAAGGGAGGTAGGTTCGCAGAAGCGGCTGGGGTGGTTTGGGCTGGCGGAGGGTGGGCAGGGGAGGGAGGTGTGGATGGGGGTTAAGGCTGAAAGAGCAGCGGTGTGGGAGGGGGCAAAGGAGGTGAAGACTGCCGTGAGGGTTGGGGTGGGGGAGGATTGGGGGACAAAGGACGAGACGAGGACGATTTCGAGGGTTGGGGAGGCGGTTGGGGAGAGCTGCGGCGGGTGTTAGTGTGGGGAAGATCGACAAGATGGGAAGAGAGGATACCTTGATCAACCACTCCAGCACCTCTTTAAACTTGGTGATATCAAAGAAATAAAGCGACTGCCACATCGGGAGCAGAGACAGAGTTTTCATATAAAACCTCGTCACGACAGCAGGAAAGGCTGGCCCCGCACCCCGAGCAGCGTGAAACAAGTCTCTGTTTTTGGTCTCGTTTATGTGCAAGACTTCGAGCCCAGCCGTCACGACATCAACTCCCACCACATATTCACACGCCCAACCCCAGTTCTGTCGTTTGAATCAGCAAAAACAATATTCGAACAAGCCGGGCACCGTGACAAACCTTGCAATTCCACCCCATCCCTCCCTGCAGCAAAAACCCCCAACCCGACATCAGGACAATGACCCCCAGGAAACATCCTGCCCCCTCCGCCAAAAACTCATTCAACCCCCGACGTCACAGCCGGACCACAGCTCACCACCCCCTCACCCATCTCGCGTTCCCATCTGATTGACCCAACCCCTCCCTCAAAGTCGATCATGTCCAGCAGGATCGAGTCATACCTAATCGACCAACAGGCCCAGCTGTGGCCCCCGCTGCGGATGGCAATTCGCTTGTCTTTTTTCCTGGCAAAATCAACACACGCCACAACGTCAGAGAC
This sequence comes from Podospora pseudoanserina, assembly GCF_035222485.1. Lineage (NCBI taxonomy): Eukaryota > Fungi > Ascomycota > Sordariomycetes > Sordariales > Podosporaceae > Podospora > Podospora pseudoanserina. Next base: position 3,172,326 of record NC_085923.1, read on the forward strand.
AGTCAGCGGCTTGCAATAGGCGTGTGGGTGACGGGAGTGCTGTCAGGGGATGGTAGAGGAAGATAGATCGGGGCGGCGGTGGTTGAAGATGCGGGAGAAGATCAAAGAGTTGAACTCCGACTCTGGTGTGGCAGAGCGGAGGATGATCGGGGCCGGACTGGAACCGGAGCTGGGGTTGTTGACGGAGGGGGTCATGTTTGTGTCAGGAGCGGGGTCGGTTGCGTCGGGCATGATGTTTTATGACAGGCAAGATACCTATTCTTGATTGTGAGGGGAGAGCACAAGGCAAACACAGTCCCGTCAAAGTAGGTGTTTATACTTGGAATCCTCAGCCAAGTCTTCTGAGCGAGGGAGGAGCGAATAGAACGAGTGGGATCGTTGGCATCAGACGTGGACCCCACTTGGTAGGGAGCTGCTCCCGAGTTGCGCACAACACAGTGTGTTGCTCTTACAACATGATGCTATTTACGGTATCATGAGTGGGTGGTTGATTGCGCGTCTTCTTGGACGAAAAGACCTCAGGGGTCGATCTGAGACATTGTGTGATTGAGATACCGACTAGATGGGGTCATATGTAAGGGGAGGAGCAATGGTGTCTCGGGGTGGGTGGGGTTAGGGTTAATAAGGGCGGCTGCTGACCCCTGAACCTCTTTGATATGACGATCACGGGGGGGTCAAGGGATGGATTTGGGATGAGCGGGCTTGTGGTGTAGATCTGATGGTCTGCCCTGAGGCTGTTGGTTATCCAGGTCCACGCCAAGTGGTTTACGATTATCTTATAAAAATACACGGGCCCTCTTAAAGCTTTAAAATATGCTAAAGTCAATGGCCTTCTTCAAAGCAGATAAATCGATATATAGCAAACTCAAGAGCACTTTTATACTAAACGCGCTTCTCTCCCAATTTTAACCATCTTTTTACGCTTAAAACCGATAAAGTTATGCCTTTGGCCTTTGAAAGTGTCCGTGTGAGTGTTCGATGACTTACTTGTAAGTGGGGACCGGGGACCGGGGACCTGGATAACGGCCACCGCTCTGAGTGAGTCGGCTGAGAAGGTCACGGGTATGAAAAAAGCAAGGCTTAAACCAAGGTACCTGGGTAGGTAGCCACATACCTTGATCTGGAGAGCAATTATTTTGCTGTTGAACTGATGTTTGATGTTCTAAGCCTTGCTGTCTTTGCAGCTAAACAATCAGGAAGTTATCATCTCAGTCCAACAGCCTGAGATGCGCAGCATTTCCGCTAGTGAGCTACGGTCTCTAGTTGTGTGCGTGCTATCCAGGATCTAAACATGTCTCGACTGTCCTAGATCAACTGAAGCTTCAACGCCCAGACAAAAAACCACTCCCATCACTTGGAGAAACAAGGTTCTACACTGCAGAAATTTATCAGAGCGTACACATATTGAAGCCACGAATGATTGGCCTTTTGATCACCATGGACTTTTGAACATCTGAAGCACACCTTTACAGCTTCTGGATGAACTAGACCTTGAAATCTTCTCTTCTGCAAGTTCATCTGCTCAAAGACAAACCACCTAGGCAAGTCTACTGCGAGCAACAGACCCCAACACCACAACAAGCACCGGTTCTATCGCTAAACCCAGTCAGATCTATAACGTGCTTCAAAATCCCAAACTATCACTTCGAGTGCGGGCACTTCGCCCACTGGACTTACCGAGAGTGCAGGGCCTGTATGTTCCTTCATTTCAAGATGTTCCTTCAACTGGCATTGCGGAATAAAACACTAACAGGTCAAGATGCTGCGAATTCTGAGGCATGCTATCGTCGGGAATATTACATCCCAGATGGACGACGCGGCGATAATCAACGAAGTATCCGGAAGGTTATTTCGGGATTGGTGGGAGGCGGTGGTGGACTGGATGGATGGACTGGATTTTGCGGAGTGCAGGTGTAGTTAGTGCGTTGGAGAAAAGTAGTTGGTGGATGGGATAGGGGGACTGGATAGGTGACTGTATATGTTAGTGTACCCTATACCAAATAACATGAACAGCCTGGTACCTATGAGGCTGAAAGTCTATCATGCCCAATCTTGCTGGTTCGGTTCAGTTCGTGGTTTTGAAAATATCAATATCAACTTGGCGGCTTCTTCAAAGAGCTGAGATGATGCGTATTGCAAGGTAGGTATTCGCCATCTTCCACAAGCCTTCGCGCAATGTCACTGCCTCAACTTTTCCTGTCCACAATCTGACGTGCCACGATACCTGCTATCACAAATTCAATGACCGAGACACATGCAGATCAACAACCTTTCCCCAACAACTAGCAACTCTCCCCTCATCACTGTCACCAATCAAACGCTCGAGGTAAACGACACAGCCCCCCCGACACGCTGGCACCGCCAAGAGAAGGCTACAGCGAACCATGCAGGGGTCCTATGCAGGATTATTGCGGCTCAAGCAGTAATACCTCTCATTCCACGGCCCAACTCTTGTCCGAGGTTGATAAACCTTTACAAGGACGCGGGTCAGCTCTGGTCTTGGCACCAGGGAATAAGCCTCTTTTGGTCCTGTAATCTGGGGACGTGTGCCTGTGGCTGGCCGTTGGGCAGCAGGCGTTGACGCTACTGCAGAGGGCGGTTTATTTCCGCTTAAGCTATGAAGTAAGAGGCTTTTATGGTGGGTGGAGATGTAGGATTGGGTTCCTGGTAGCACGGCAGGCAGTGACCACTGACCGATGGGTTGGGCTGGACACCGACACGACTGGCTAGGGCGAGGCTCTGGGAGAATGGAACCATGGGAAAGTTCAGCTTTGAGGGGATGTGCGGAGTTGGACCCTTGTTTTTGGATGGGAAGGTCAGGGATTGTGCATATGGAGAGGGCACATGGGGCTGGGTGATTTGGGTGAGTGATGGAAGGTAGGAACTTTGGGGAAGAAGTGATAAAGAGACGCGCCCTCGGGTTCTTGAGCTGGGTGGTTCTCTTCTCGTTCTTCTGTTTCGCTGGTGCGGTTCCTGCTTTCCAAGCCGCCAGCGAATCTCATAGCTACCACATCTCTATCCGGCACGGCATAGAAGACTCCAAGGACAACAACCGCCAACATGCTCGTCGGACAGACTACCGTTCGCGCCCTCCTCAGCGGCATTGCCATGAACCACCTCGAGATGGTCCCCGAGACGTCTCCCAACCCGGGCGGTCTCAGATTCTTGAGGTTGACCAGACAGACCGGCACATGCAGATCAGGAGAGAAGTGGTGTTTGGATGGGTGCATTCCGCTCAGCGGTGTCTGCTGCATATCACGAGGCACATATTGCGATGCTGGTTACTACTGCATGGCTGTTTCTGGGTGCTGCCGGGTATGTTGACTTTTGTTGTACAATGACTTACGAAGTGATACTGACGAAGACCATAGGAGGGACGGACATGCAGCGGCGTCGGCGGGACTTGCGATCCAGGGGAAGTGATGTGCAATAGGGGGTATGTTCTTATCTTTATCTCACACTTGATATGTTTATGTAACCTTTCTTCAACAGATGCATGCCCTCCAGTGGTGTCTGCTGCCCAGGCGGAGGCTATTGCGATGCCGGTTACGAATGCACAACAACCAACACATGCCGACGCGCTGGCAGTGGTGGTGGAGGAAGCAGTGGTGGCGGTTCTAGCGGAGGGAGCACCACAACCTGCGGTGCTGGACGCAAGAGATGTGACACTGGCTACTGCATCCCTGAAGATGGGACGTGCTGCAACAGAGGAACTGGACGTTACTGCGAGGTACGTATGCTCTCTTCTAACCCCTATCCAGTTTCCAGTTGGTCGAACGTTTAACTAAGTCCTTGATGTCAGGATGGCTACTACTGCCTCACAGGAAGTGGCTGCTGCAGAGACGGAAGAACGTGCCGACCAAACACGTCTCTCACAGAGGACCCTATCACGTTCACCACGCCCACTACCACGTCGACTCCAAGGGCTCTTCCAACCCCCGATGGCGATGACGACGTCGACAGCGGAGCACCGGAGCCAACTGCTAGTTTTGGTGGAATTGATGACCTGATCGATGCCACCACAACCACCACCACAAGCCCAACAGCCACAGGGACCCTTCCGATCCCGCCTGCCATCACCAACGCTCTTCCCGGAGGCGGGAACGGTAACGATAATGTTAATGGTAATGGAGGAACTGGCGCCGGTATCAGATCGGTGGAGGTATCCCTGGCAGGGTGCGTCATGGGTTTGATGGTAGGTGTGTTTGGTCTGCTGCTTTAAGCACATGCAACCCAACTCATAATTACCCTCAATGTTTATACGAGACGAAGACGGATAGATATTAGTTCATATCTTTCGTGCTTCAGGTAGCCTAATAATAGTAGAATAATTTTGCTCTGGCTTTGTCGGACAGCGCACAGGACCACCCCCTTTCCACCCCTATTGTGATATCATAACAGACAACAAGAGCAGCAATAATATAAGGGCTACATCTGACTGTAAACAATATCCCAAGATATCCTCTGTGGCGCAATTGGCTAGCGCGTCTGACTGTTAATCAGGAGGTTGGAAGTTCGAGCCTTCCCGGAGGAGTTCTGATATCTTTTTCTCTTGCTCATACCTGACAACATGAAGATTGAAGTTACCTGGTGGGGAAAACATAACTTTTTGGCTGTTGGTGGTCAGTTTTTTTGCAGATGGTGCGGATTCTGTCTGCTCTGCTCAAAGTGAGGCTATTCCCAGCACCATACCTCTCAACTTTTTCTTGGCTTTCCAATACTGACCCAAGCGGGTTTTTAACTGCGGGTATCCTTGTTTGAAACTCGCAAGAAGATGAGATTGGAATAAAGTGGCGTAATCCAGGATAATGAATGGTCATATACAGGCTGTCAAAAAAAAAGATGAAATGCATCTTTCCATGTCAAATTGATGTAGTCCTGCATCTTGATTCTTGAGTCTGTTGAAGAACGATCGAATGCAGAGAAGTGGAGCCCACATGGAGTGGGACCGTCTGTCGCAGAAAAGAAGAGGACGGAACGAACGCAACTTGTCTTTCGCAAAGGTGGAGGAACAAGTGCATGATCACAAAACTTTATGAGAAAGGGGGCAAAACGCAAAAAATGAACATCGCCAGCACACTGCAAAAGATGTTGGCAATGGAATCGAACTCCGGTACGGGGAATCGAACCCCGAGCTTCGCGGTGAAAACGCGATATGTTAACCGTTACACTATACCGGATTCAGCGGTGAATCGCTTGTTGTTGATGAGAGCCTGGGAATCATGCCACATGTATTCCCCCCTCGCGAAACGAAGCCAAAGTCAAAAGCACAGGAGAGAGATGCCAGGGTCTTGTTTCAAATATATGTTCTCGTGTGGTGGTGATGGACTTTTCAAGACTACACAGCAAATTCGAGGGAGCTTCTTATGTAACTGTCCAATCTCGAGGCTCTGGAAAGAGAATGAAAACATACGTGCATCTACCAAAACATTGAAGATTCTATTTAAAACCTACAGTGACAGATATGCACCCTTCAGCGCTCACTCATGGTCCGCAGACCTTTTGGTCAATACATTATCAAGGTGCTCAAGGGGAGACACGACAACCTTCTTGAATCTGCTGCATTTTGCTCCCTCGGAAGTATTGACACTTCCAAAGCCTTCTCCCCACGTTGGATTTGGACCTATCTCGTCTGTATCTAGACAGGTCAAACACGCAGCCACAACTTGAGCGTACCTTTCCCCCATATGTACTGGTAGCTCCCTCTTCACAATCTCCCCAAGCTTCTGCTTGACGACGACCGCCTCGTAGTTTTCTTTTATGTTCATGCCGGCAGCTTCCCCCAGCGCACTCGGTTCCAAGCTGCCATCTTTCAGCACCGAAAATGACCTCCACAGCCCAATCTCAAGGAGGCAAACGCCCATGCTGTAGATATCGTGGCCTATTTTGGCGGTTGCTTCGGTCTGACCGTGTTGTTCGGGGTGTCGATAGACATCTCTCGTCCAATCTTTGGGAAAGTTGCCGAGGGGAGCGCCGCGGTGCACAACGTGTTGCCAATGAGTGAGATACAGACTGCCAAATCCGGGCGGTGTGTGGGCGTTTGATACCTCACAGCTGAGAGCGACCGAGTCCTTCTTGCTTGCCATCTTATCCTGTTCGTCACGAACCGAGTCAGGCAAGTCCTCCGAGCTGTCGTTTGACCGGGCTCCCGGCCAGATAGCCCCCTTTCTCTTCACTTTCCGCGGTACGTTGCGTTTCCGTAAGCTTTGTTGACTGCTCTTCCGTGTAGCCGCCCTGTTACCCGCACCTCTGTCTCTTGACCTCCTATCCTCGATATCCTCTCTGTCCCTTTTTCTTGCACTGAAGCTCATTGTTCTTTTGATGGTTGTGCCAATTTCCTTGATACCCGTAACAACCCGGTTGATGCCTTGCTTCAAGGTGTTGCGTCTGGCAAGTCCTCCCCCCGGTGGTGCAGCTGCCTCGGGCGGCTCGGGCGGCGCCGGTACCTCTGAAACCCGCGTTCCGCCAGAGGTGAGGAACAGAATGGTGTCGCTGCGGATAGAACAGTGCGCAGCCAACCCATCGGAATGGACCTTGAGTACCGCTTTCGCGAGCTGGAGTGTCAGGGAGAACCGCGCCTCGAGGGACACTTTCTTGCTGTCGATCAGCTTCCTCAAGGTTTGTAGATCTTTTGAGTCCTTAGGAAGTAAATAGATCACCCTGTACCCATCAAAACCAATACAGGGCAGAACTCCCCGCAAAAAGTCCGTGTTTTCCAAGTTGTCGGACGTCCACCACAGTCTCGTGGCAACGTGTCTGGCGAGCGCTGTTGCCTTTGAAGAGTTTCTGTAGGTTTCCACAAAGACTCGCACCGGATAATCGGAACGATAACTCGGGGGCAGCACCGCCAGGGTGGAATACCCCCTTGGCCCCAAGTCTTACTCTTCATGACCCTGGTGTAAAATAAGTTTGAATTCGCGTCCGTGGTTGAGCGGCTTCAGCTTGAGAGTGTGCATGGCGAGATTGACGATGCTCTGTAGGTTGTCGATCCCACCATTTATGGTCTCAAATTCGTTCATGACTGTGTTTCTAACCCAGTTGCCCACTGCACGCGCAGGATCGTCTTGTTTTTCTGTTGCGGATCCGGCACCAATCCAATAGCCTTATCGAGCTTGCTGTGGAGCTCTGTTATGGCGCTTCGAATAGTCGTTATGTCGTTACTGGCGAAGTTGTTTTGGTAGCTGTTCAAACCGCGGCGCAAGAGTTTCAGCCTCATGGTTCCAAGTTGGCCGTCAAAAAGACGCATTGTGGCAGCCGCTTCTTCAGCCCCCGTGTAACTGTTGACAAAACTGCGAAGCCTTTCGGCCAGGCTGATAGAAGCGTCAATGGCCCCCAGAATGTCAGTCATGATAACGAAGGTTGGGCTGCTCCTGCGCGGTTGGTGTGTAAAGTGATCAACGGGCCAAAAGCCGAGCTGTTGGGAGACAAATCCTCAAGTGGCCGGAGTCCGGACATCTTATCAGCTTCCAGCAACCCAACAACAGAACCTCTAGGTGGGGAACAAGTGCCTTCCTTGTTGACGTGGCCGGGAGAAAAGAGAATAATGCATGTAAGGCTCTGACTAAAAATGCAGCCAACCCCCCTTTTGGTCACCACAACCAATCGCGGACGCAGTCCAAATCTCTTGGTTGTACGATGGCTGCAGATTCAGTGTCTTGAACAACCAGTGATAGCCATTTCTTCCTCTCGCGCCATTGATATACTGACATACACCACAACCTCAAGGGTCCCAAAGGTAGCGACGTGGCACTTGGCGCTGACCAGTGACCTCAGCCTATCGCGGCTACAGTTATCTGAATAGATTGCTCAATGAGTTGACACAAAGGGCCAAACTGTCCCCTCGAGATACTCAGTAATCCCCGATGCTGCAGACTTCAGGGAGGGTAATAAGCTGAGTTGAGATGGGATGCCGCTCGATTTATCCCATCCCACGGCTCCGGGACCTTCGGCTCATCCCCAACCCTCGCTGTTTGGCTCATCTCACCGGTTCATGAAGCTTCCGGGCGGTTTTCCAGCCCACCATCTTTCTTGGCAGGGTTATTAGCCACACGGCCGCCCTCACCCTCACCCTCACCAACTAGAGACTGTAGTCCGTGTGACAAGGGCTGGATATCAGGGTCTGGAACAGTAGTTCAATTCAGCTAACAATCTTCAATAGCATCGAAGCCCTTGGGGAAGAAAAGAAGAAGATCTAGGAATACAAACAGGCCCAGAAGACACGTATTTATCCATCACTAAGTAGTCCGTGCCCTGTGGCCTCACCCTTGATTGCCTGCCTCACTTCCAACCACTGGCTCACGACGTGCAGGTAGATAGCAGTTGGGCCGTGGTGTGGCCGGTTGGTCCGTTGACGTGTGACAGTCCGGGATCCCCTAAGTTAAGCTCAGGGGTCGACCTAACGACAACCTCAACACCACAAACCCAGCCACTACCAGTATTCTAGAGATTTAAAAAGCCTTAGGAAATATAGAAATATACCACACGGCGTAAGATACAACGGGCGTTGAATGTAACCAACCCCACAGAAAAATCAAGCAATTTTGGCTTATCCCACAGTACCATCCCATCGGATAGGTAAGATGAGACCGTCCCATCTCATTAGCCACCATGACTGGAGTGAATCTTGGGCAAAGTACACTGGAAACAGGTGTATGAATAACGAGATATGTACAGGGAGAGACTGAGGGTCTCTAAACACACACAGGTGGTTGTAGTTGAGGCAACATGGAAAAGACGAAAGGAAAGGAAAGGCAAGACAGCCAGTTGCTGTGAAATTCACATATGTTGAGGTTGGCCATATTGGCCTAAGACAGAGCTATTCAAAAGAGTGTACGTACCGCACCCACAAATATCCATCATTTTTGGACGAGATTTGATTCTTGAAAATCAACACCTCAGCAAAACTTTCTCGCACAAAGTCTGCCTTGTCGCCGCACTGTTGGTGGGTGTAACATGAAAGGGGTGACCGTGAACCGGCTTTCATGGGTCCCTCGATGTCCGGTTGTAGCACAAGATTTCCCAGTCTGCCTCGAGTAGACGAACTCCAAATTCTATGGCTTGCTGCTGCTTTGGGAATAATTTTAGCGTGAAAGAAGGCGAAAGCAGGCCAATCAGAAGCCGTTCCGTGCCCCCGGCCTCGACGTCGCCGGCTCCGGACCCACTGCGACGCCAACAAGACCGGAGCGACGGGAGGGCGAAAAAGTTGAATGGCTAATTTCCAGTGCCATCAGAGAAAGAACTAGATGTGAAACCTAGCAAGTACATATCTCCTACTCAGCGGGGGGGACTATTGGGCGTATTGTCTCCAGTGAGCAATGTTAATTCCTACTCTTCCACAGATATCCTCACAGCAACTAACCTCCTCAAAAACTACATCGCCCTTCTTCCACCCAACGTCACTCCTGCTCCTCCTCCTACTCCTCCTCCACCTCCACCCCCTGAAACCTCTCACCAGCAAACCACTCCACCGCAAACCAAAACTCTTCCAAAACCCCCTCAAACCCCTCCTTCAGCGCCTGCACCACACTCCTCTCCCCCTCCTCCCTCAACTCCTGATCATCCACAAACCCCAACCCCTCCGCAATAAGCACCCACGCGGCCGGCGAAGGCGGGTACCCAACCTCCACAACCTCAGACCACAAATCCCAACAGTCCACCTCCCGCCCAAACACCGTCACAGTCTCGCTCGGTTCAGGTAGTTCATTAAACTCACTAAACATACGCCTTAACTCCAACCAGGACTCCCTCGAGGTTATCAACCCATTCATGTTCTTCCGTGATCGAATCCTAGCTTGCTCGAGCTCTTTCCGCTGCGCAGGCGTCGGAGCCTGCGGTGTTTCCGCTACTGCGGCGGACACCTGAGTTGAAAAGGCAGGGCTGTCGATATTGGGGGCAGAGACTTGCGTTAGGAACCCAGAAGAGGTCTCATTGGTCGCCGGCGGTAGTGGTGTACTGCTAGAAGCACCCGCTGTTCTCTCGGATTGCCCCCCCTGAGTAGGTTTTAGCGGGGTAGACGCCCCTTTCCGTGCCTTTTCCGCTCGAATCCGCTTCAGCTTTCGTTTCAGCTCCTCTTTCTGGCTGCCTGATGGCAATGGTGGCGACGATGCCGCACTGGCAGCTCGGGGTTGTTTCTCCCGCTCTTCCACCCAGCTTGAGGCCTGGGCCTGGTCTGCTGTACTCGTTTGGCTGGTTGACTTGGCTTGTTTTGCAGCTTTGGCCTCCGCCATCTTTCTCTTTTTTTCCCGGAGTGCCTCATATTTTTCCTTGTCTTTCTGGCTCAATTCCAGTTGCGTTGTGGGCGGTGCCGTGGGCGTGCGGGACGGAACAGTATCACTGGCGGTAGACTTCCGCGGTCGCTTTGCTGGCGGCAGCTCATCGCCGGAGCCAGAATCCCTTCGTTTCGACAAGGTCTTGACGTATCGATTCCGCCACGACTGCCAGGTATGATGTGGGTACTGTTCTTCCAGCTCTTTGTATGCATTCTGCCCAGACTCTGACCCTTGCCACCTACCCAGATGCTGAAGCAGAATCTCATCATCTTGATTTGTGAATTCCCTCCTCTTAGCCAACTTCTTTCCGACAGTCGACGATGCAGTCGATGGCGGTGCAGCTCGTGCATCACTTGACGATTTAGACTTGACTAGCGTCGGGATGGGAGGCGGAAGCGGGTGGACAGACTGTTGTGGTGGGAGGTGTAAAAGTTTCTCAACGTATCGTGACCGCCAGGACTGGTAAGTGTGGTGAGGGTACTAGAAACGGATAGTCAGAAACAGCCGCTATTTGTGGTCAACGAGCCGTCGTACCTTTGCAGCCAGTTCTCGATAGATGGCATTGCCCTTGATGCTCTCCCCGGCCTCTTCCTTCTGCCTGATCCAGCTCAGGAGCATCTGATCATCTTTCGGTGTGAAGGGGGTTTTCGTACCCTTCTTGACGGGAGCAGAAGAGCCGACTGGAGTCGCAGTTGGAACAGCAACAAGATACTCCTCCTTGTTGACAATTTCCCCCTTGGAAACGCAATCCTCGACAAATTTGGAAGAGACAGCACCAGCCGGAGCACCATGTGTAATGAGATAGTCCCAGATCAGCACATCGGCAAACTTCTCCATTTCTACGATTTTGCCGCCATTGTTCTGTGTCATCTGTTAGTCTTTGTCAACCACAGATGGTGGTGGAAACACCTACCTTGATCTTTCCAAGAACCTCACTGCGAAGAGGCAACCGCCTGGATACGAAGAACTTGAGACCATTGAACAGAGTACCCTCGTAACATCCATTGACCCCCTCGTAGACAATTGGTTGTGGCATGGCAGCGGGGTGGCGGCTAACCCTAACCCTTCAGGGTTGTCGCTTACGAGACTGTGGTGCTCGATGCAGCTATGCAATGGGAGGGGCCGCTGATCGCTCAGAGCATCATGGGAGATCCCCTATTCCACTGCATATGATGGCCGAAGTGGCGTAGCAGAGTCGAGCAAGCAGTCTTGAGGGTGAGGAGTTGCGAGCAGTTGGTCGCCGTCAAAGACCCGATGTGGAAGGGACCAGGGTTAATTGTGGCGCCGAGCGATTCGCAAGCCAAGTGTCTGCGCTTTCTGTCCCACGGCTTGAATATTATTGACACTGCTTCGGTTGTATAGAAATGGGTGATTAGTTGTAAGTAATCCAGTAGAATCACGTCGCCCAAAAGCTGTCGATGGTTGGGTTATTGAACAAAGTTGCTTTTTTTCCGTTTATTCATGCTATCTGTTGGCACGCGTCAAGTTGGGGTGTCGCGCAATCACGAGACGTTGGAAGTGGGGGTGTCAAAAGGTCGAAGAAAAACGGGGCTTCTCGAACAAGCTGGGGTTCTTGGGTTTGCTGATGTAAGCACCGCTTCTTCAGCTCATTGAGGCCTCGTTTTCAACTCGTTCTCACGACTCGAACCGGTGGACTTGAGAATGAGAATGGAAAATAAGAATCGCGGCTTTTTCTTGACATCTTAGATATATATATATATATATATATATACATATATATATTATCGAGCTCTTATTCGTTTAAGCTTTTTCGAGATTCCTCTTTGCGCCGCCAAGTTCAGCTCCACACAACGCCGCTCGCTCACTCATCCGTAAGGGACACAACCAACGTCCGCCGTTTGAAGCTGACCACCATGGGTTGTATTCCATCCACATAACACCGAAAAATGCAATAAAGTCTCCTGTTCTATTATTCAGTAATAATAGTCAAGAGGGGTGCTCAAACTCGGCGTCAAAATGGGCGTCATCGCAACGGTGGCTACTGTGGTGTTGGCCATCTCATTCATGGTCTTTGTCACCTTTTTTGGCCGACTACCAGCACTCAGGTAAGACACCCCAGACTGTTGACCAAGGACCATCTCTAATACATACCCCAGAGGCACACCAATATCATGGCTTCACAAAGTAATATGGGTCCACTTCCCGAACCTCCTCAAATCCATCGACCGCCGTGTCACCGGCGGCCGAATCTCCCCAGCTTGTGTCCGCTTCGGGAATTACATGATGTACGACCGACATCCATCCGTCCTGGTACGCCCCCCCCTTTTCACCCCTCTTGTGCTGGTTTCTCACTAACCCCCCACAGATATTCTTCCTCCTCCTCCTCTCCATAGGCGAAATCCTCTACCTCCCTACCGCCTGGCCTCAACTCACCCCCCTCGTCAAACTCACCGGCACCGTCTCCATCATCCTCCCTTACCTCTTCCTGTACCTCGCCGCCTTCACCGACCCAGGGTACATCACCCCAGCCAACCACCCCCAGGAGATGTCCCGCTACCCCTACGACTTCACCCTCTTCCACCCAGGCAACGAATGCCACACCTGCCACCTCCTCAAACCAGCCCGAAGCAAGCACTGCTCCGTCTGCAAGCGCTGCATAGCCAAAAACGACCACCACTGCATCTTCATCAACAACTGCGTCGGGGCCAACAACCAGCACTGGTTCATCTTGCTTCTTCTCTCCACAGCCGTGCTGACAGCGTACGGCGGTATTCTGGGTGTCTATCTCATGGCCAAAAGAATGAACTTTTTCTTTCCCTACTGGGCGTTGTTGCCTTGGAACGCCAATAAAGGGGAGGGCATGCCGCTGAAAGACTGGCTCGTCATCTGGTCGTGGGGTTTCCAGAACCAGGTCGGCATGGGGGCGGTTACCTTGCTGGCGGGGCTGACGTCACCGTTGGTTTGGGGACTGTTGGGGTATCACGCCTGGCTTGTCTATTGCGGGACGACCACGAACGAGAGTATGAAGTGGAGCGATTGGAGTTATGAGATGAGGGAGGGCTTTGCGTACAAGAGGAAGATGCACGGGCAGAGGCAGAAGGACCTGAAGGTCGAGCCGGCGTGGACGAGGTGGCCGGCGGAGACGGAGCAGGTTTTGGTCAGGACCGAGAGCGGGCAGTGTCCGGCGGAGGATGACCAGACGCTGCCCGGGTATGGGCCGTGGGAGGCGGTTTGGGGGTTGAAGGATGTGGAGAATTTGTATGACATCGGGTTTTGGGATAATTTGGTGGATGTGTTGGTGCCGGGGTATAATTTTCGCGATGAACCGAGTGGGAAGAGACAGAAGGGTGGGCTGAGGCAGAGGAAGAAGAGGAGGGCGAGGAGGATATACTTGGCTTGAGACGGGCTGGCGGTGGTTTGCATAGCGCCGGTTGAGTAGCTAAGCTCCTGGGAGTTAAAATTTCTTGATCCAAAATTCCCTGGGTATCAAATCTACATCTATCCCGAACTCTCATGCACACATCCATATATGATAATACTACAGTACATAATAAATACACCCTCAAAACGACGGATGAAGCCTCTTCTTCGGCCTCGCCTTCTCCCTCTCCATCAACGCCTCAATGTCATCAAACGAAACAATCTCGGGCTCCTCCTGCTCCACCTCCACCACCTCCTTCTTCCCCTTTCCGACCACGATATCCAACCCCGGCACCACAATCTTCCTCTTATCCTCCACCAACCCAGCCAACCTGCAAATCGCCCATCTAGCCGTCTCAACCCCCAACCCCCCATTCCTCGGATCCCCCGCCCCCGTAACCCAAACCTCCCTCTCCCACCCCTTGTCTCCTCCCTCCAACCAAGTCAAACTCCTCCTCTCCGCTCTCCTCAGTTCCTTCCAAACCCCCACCAAAACCTCCCCTATCCTCTCCTCCGCCCCCCCTTTTCCCTCCCCATTTTGTTTCCTCTGCTCCACCACCGCCGCATCAACAACCTTATCCCCCTTGGTGAGCACAACCACAGTCCTAACATCATGATCCCTCAAGTTCCCCAACACCATCCTATCCTGCTCTTTAACCCCGGTCTCGGCATCAATCAGCACCACCGCCCCCTTGAGCATCTGCCTTTTCGCCAAATATTTCTGAATCTCCACCCCCCAGTCCTTTTTGGACCCCAAGCCATAACCAGGCATGTCAACCATTATCAGGGCGTATCTCCTCGGCTTCTCCCGTTGCATATACTCCTTCTGCGCCTCCCTCCTCGCTTGTCGTGTCGCTCCCTTCACAACGGCTTCTCTTTTGGCTTTGATCTCTTCAAGCGCGGAAGGGGGTTCGGGGGGTGGGGTGCCAAACCCGTAGCCGTTGAGGGTGACTGTGCAGCCTGCTTTACGGGAGGTTATCGCGCTTCCTTGTTTTCGCGCCACCACTCCATGGCTGTTACGGGCGGATGCGCCGAGAAGGCCAGAGAGGGCGTTGATCAGAGTTGATTTTCCGACGTTGGAGCGGCCGATGAGGCAGATTTCCGGCGTGTGGGTGTTGACTGGCAATTCGAGGAATCTGCCCGCGGAATAGAGGAATTTGGGGCCGCCTTTGGAGGTGAAGATTCCTGTTGCCTTGGCGAGGGAGGATTTCGAGGGGGGGGCCGGGAAGGGGAGGCCGTTGGGGTCGTTGGAGGGTGGGGGGAGGTAGGAGGTTGATTCCAGCGGTGGGATGTACTCCTCTGTTGTTTGTGAGAGGGGTGGTTCGGGGTCGAAGCCGGGGAGGGGGGGGATGGAGTGCCGGCGGGGCCCGGGGCGGGTTGCAAAGGTTCGGGTTGGGAGGAGGATGTGATGGGTTAAGAGGAGGGAGCGGGGGGGGCATGGCGAGGAGGTTGGGGGTTGCGCGGAGGGTCGCCATGGTGGGGATTGGTTTGGCGGCGACGGCGTGGTTGTTGAGAGTGCTGCTGTCGGTCGCTGCCGTCGCAAAGCGGGATGCGATTTCAATGTCAATCGCTTCCAAAAACAGGAACTCTGCCTGCCGGAAGTGCTTATCTTTGGCTGTTGATCCGATAAGGGTTGGGGATATGTAAGCACCTCCCCGCCAAGCTGGGGTATTTTCCGAGCTCCTCTCCAACAGCTTTCCATCTTCCAGCTTCCTATAACCACCAACAACCCGCCCGATAGCCCGCTCAGAATGTCCCACCTCCGCACCCTCTACCGCTCCCTCCTCCGCGAGCTGCCCCCCCGACCGGTTCTCTCCTCCCCCCGCGCCGACCTCCACCAGCACCTCCGCGACAACTTTGCCTCCTCCTCCTCTGAAAAGAAAGCCGACATCGCCGAGCAGTACCTCTCCTACCTCAAAGCCCAAAGGACATACGTCACCCTGGTCGAGCGGTACAACCCCGGCATGGGCATGGACGAAGAAGAAAGAGTGCGCCTCACCGCCAGAAGGGTGGGGATGGATCTTCCCAAGGAGTATGGGATTGAGAAGGGGCAGAAGTGATTATTGGGACATGGCGTTGCGGCATTTACATGGCGTTTTTGGGAATCTAGACTGGCGTGTTGGAATCATTTGGCTGGGATGCTTTGGGCGTCTTGGACAAGCTGGAGGGGTGTACAATTGTGTAGGATGTGGAGGAGTGTACGATAGGGAAATGCTCGTGCTGCCACGACAGAGGTAGCCTTGCTTGGCAGATATCTGGACTGTACAGGACTGGGGGAGGCATTGGCAATTCCTGTCAATCAATTGGCGGATCACTTTGTGGAAGGGGATGTGTTGCGGGCATCTTTCCAGCGGATGACCAAGACAAAGGAGTCCTGTTCTAGCTGACGTCGTTGTCTCTCTCCAAACAATCCTCCATCCTCTTATGGTGGCCGGCTAGGATATGTCGCTGTTGCGTGGTACGTACACGCTGGGTTCCGCAATCAACGGATATCTTTTATCTGTGCCAGGATTCAAGACTCAAAGCCAAATCAGGCAGAGTTGGTTCTCGGACCGGTGACAGCCCACGCCTGGAGATTGATGCTTTCTGGGTCGAAGACAGTTGGATTCATCGAAGCAAAAATGGAGCTCTACATCCAGTGGGATGTTTATCTATAGTAATGGCAGCGTATTTGAGGCAGCTGTTGCTCGCGTATGAAACCGTTATATTTTGAACCATGTACAAATAAAGTTCTTGTCTTTTGTCAGCCATCCTCGTTATGCTCGCTTCTTCCATGTGCTTTTCTTTTGCAGAAAATCGTGTAAAAATCAGGGGGTATCAACATCGTCCGTCTGCTCTTGTTCTTCCTCCCATCTCTCCCCCTTTCTCCCTCTTCCAAAATAATTATCCAAAGAACTCCAACCGATCGTCATCTTCAGCCCCCTAAACACCACCGACACCTCCCTCCTCAAAACTCTCATCCCACCCCCCCGTCTCCAACAACCAACCCCCCACCCGTTCCTTCACCCCGCCCACCGTCTCCCCCAGCGCACTATTCCACTGATCCTGCACAACCCTAACCTTATCCTTCAAATCATCCGTCAACCTCCCCGCCTCCTCCCGTCTCATCTCCTCCACCCTCCCCCCATCCCTCCCCTCCGCCTCCATCACCTTCCCCTTGGCAGCTACCACCGCCTCCTTAACCTCATGCAGCAAGCAAAGCAAGTTCGTCTGACTCTCGATAAACTGATACGTGCTCTTCTCCGCATGCAGCAACAAACTGAAGAGATACTGCAAAGGGTGCTCGGTGTAGCTCGGGTTCTCGGCCATCTCCAACGCTGGTATCTGGATGTGGAAACCTTCCATATCAGTCGGGATCTTGTCGAGGAGACGCTTGAGGTCGGGCGCAATGTCCCAAAAGGCGTTGAGTTGCACTTCCACACCCCTAACGACGGTCTCCTCGACTACATCGCGGAACTCTTGCGTGCGATGGAGGACTTCCTCTGCAAAGGCTAGCTGGCGTTTATTCGCGTCTTCGATGAAGAAGGCCTTGGCAGAGGCGACTTTATCGTCTTGCTGGGCGAGTTTGTAGGGGACGAGGACGAGGTCGCGGTAGTGGTCGTTGCGGGAGGAGAGGAGGTCGTACAACGCCCGGTGTAACGTTTCGCGGGCTTCAAAGATCCATTTGAGGAGGGTTAGTTTCTCCAATAGTTCAGGCTGCTCGTCGCCTTCTTCCTGGGGGAGGTTGGGGTTGGATCTGTGGGTTTCGTCGAAGAGGCGGGAGCGGAGGTTGTCAAAGAGTTCGGTGGCGGTGTTGATCCTGCTTTGAAGGATCTCGTTCACGGGCATTACGACGACGGTTTGGAATTCGTCAAAGTCAGACTTTTCGAGGTCTTTGAGTTTGGTGTGCTCGGCGGCTGTGGCGTCGGCTTCGATGCGGGCTGCGTCTGCGTAGGAGAGCGCGCCCGAGGAAATGTCTTGGTGGAGGTTTTGGCGCAGGGTGACGCGGTCTTTTTTTAGCGCTTCGTCGAGGGCGAGGCGTTTTTGGGAAGAGGATTGCTTGTAGGCTTCTTGGATGGCGGTTACCTCGGTGAGGTCACTGACGGTGCGGATCGAGGTGCGGATTTCGGTCAACTCGGGGTGGTTGTTGTTGACTGCTGGGTGATGTCGGGGATAAGGAGGTGGGAGGGTCACTAGACGGGATACGTCGAGGTGATCTGGGTTTGGTGTGTTGGGGGCTGTCGAAGATGAAGCAACCGAGTTGCGAGAAAGAGCCTGCGGTGTCATGGATTGGTCTGTATCGTGCCATCCTGTCTTTTCAGGGGGGTACCCGTGGGAGGCCCGCTTGCTTGAACCAGCAGGCGACAATTGCGGCTCATCGATCCATTGCAGTGCTTCTCGAGCCTCTTTAGGCACACCCATATATTTTGACTCCCGCTTTGACCTCTCTATCCTGGACGACGGAGCACCTGTAGAGTCGGCCTCCCACCACCTGCTAGCCGGCCGTCCCCTCGAGTCCTGCTCATCCACAGCATCACTGACGCTCATGCTGAGAATCGGCGACAACGATGGCATGTAGTTGTTTGAAGGCCAGTTTTGGTTCCCAGAGGGTGATGGTGACTGCTGCTGCTGCTGCTGCTGACTCAGAGACGTCGGTGTTTGAACCGCTGATGACGAAGCCCCATGGTTTCCTTCAAACGCAGATCCAATCGACCCACGATGCGATCTCGGTTCTGACGATTGTGGTGTCAACTCCACGGTCCCGCTGGTGGCCGAATTGATCGACTCTCTCCGGACTGGCATCGGCCTAAACAGATCACGGGTCAAGTCCAGCACCTCAGAACCCATCGCCCCAATGGCAGCACCGTATCGTTCCCTCCGTATCCTTGACTCGTTGACAAAGAACTCGGCAAACAATCTAACTCGCTCGGCATCGTTGGCGGCAGATGCTTCTCGGTCGGCGAAGGCTGCAAAGCGGTCAACAGTACCACGAGCAAACTGCTCGCTGCTCTGCGTGATCACCATATGCTTGGACACGGGAAAATTGTGTGATGGCGAAAGAGGAGCCGACATCGGCATGTCCGGCCCCATGCCCCGGTGTGTCGAGGACGACCTGCTGCCAGTGGGCGGGGTTGGCAACGCCCTTGGAACCGCATGTCTTTCAGGATGTTTTTGGGAACTGGGCGAGAGTCTTGTTGGTGTCACCTGGCCAGACACACCTTGAGAACCGGAAGCTCGGGGGGTCCTAGATTCTGGCGTGTCAATCGATTCACCGGTTTTTGGCGTCTCGCTCGTCCTTCCGGTCCTTGGCGTGCCTCTTCCGATTGTTAGGCGCCGTTGCAGCCCACCGGAGGACGAACCAGGAATCACAATATCAGACAGGCCATGAGGCGAGTGTGTTGTGTCCATAGACCCTCGTGTAGCTAGCCTGGTCCGGCTTTCGCTCCGCCGCTCCAGCAGCGTCTTGTCTCCCCTGACCACAGGACTCCTTCGGACAAGCCCACCTGCGGAACTGGGCGCCGAAGATGTAGCAGATTCGGTCTGCGCTCCAGCTCCTGAGCTTGCAACACTGGACGTCTCTGAAAGCTGAACGCCGACCGTGGCTGGTGAGTCAGCATGTTGTTGTTGCTGCTGCTGATGTTGCCCTGGTGGCCCAGGGAGGTTGTCGCCCTCTCTCCAGTTGGCTGGCGTCAAGGGCACAGGACCCAGAGCAGCCACTCCGGTTGGTGGTGGTCGGCGGGTTGGCGGTGAGACAATAGGGTCACTTCCAGATTGTAGCCGCTGCATGCTCTGAGATCTGCTTGACGAGGGTGGTGGCCCAGGTGGTGGTGGGGGGACTGGCATCGATGGGTCCCATCGATGCTGAGACGAAGAGCGTGATCTAGCTGATGTGGGAGTAGCCACCGCGGGTGTCGAGACAGCTCGTCGAGCGCCCGGGGCCATGTTCTGGGAGGAGTCGGAATCTGTTCGTTGTGGCACTTGGTAGGGTATCTGCAGCGTCAAAGGCCCTGGGTGACCACCAGCCGGACGAGACAACAGCCCGCTGAGCGAGCGGGATGATTGTTGCGGACTCGGATCAAGTGGTGCTATGGCTGGCTCGGGCTCACGACGTCTTGTCAGCGAGGGGAGGCCGAATCGTCTTTCTCGGGAAGGGCCCCTCGTTCCAGGCGGAGGCGGAAACGATGTGTTGGCCACTGGAGATTCGGTAGCCGCTCTCTGCAAAGGGGGATGTGGTGCTCGAGCAACTGAGATATTGGCAGCTGGACCCTGATCGAAGTTCATGCTCATCGGTCTGGCACTGCGGGGGGGTGAATATGGCGGCGGTGGCAGCGGTGATCCTACCAGCTCATCAGTCTTGTATTCAGAATACCGTCCCAAAACACTCACCTTGAGGCTCCTGGATGGCAGCCGTCTGCATCGGTTCCTGGCCAGGTCCCGCAGTCGGTGAAGTGATCCATTGCTGCGGATTGTATGGCTGGATGGCGCTCAATGGAGTTTGGTTGGATGAAAAGGCGCCATGAGAGCTGACTGACAGCGCCGAATGAGGTGTGCCGTTGTTGTGCTGAGGGTGGTATACACCCAACGATGCTGTGAGGAGCGGATTCAGTCCAGCACGAAGGCGCGCGGTCGGATCCCGTGAAGAGCTCATCATAGGTTGCATCTCGATGTCGTCCTGATCTCTCGTGAGGACTGAACCTCAGACGGACCCCAATGTGAGCCACGAATAGTCAGTCCCTCGGGTCTCTTGAGGGCCCCTATCTCCAGCAGACACCCAGTGTGATCTTTCCTAGACACTCACAGCCCAACACCACGCAGCGGTTTTGTGGTGCTGGCCACCTCGCCATACACAAGTGGGTCGTTTGTCGATTCGCGGGGCTGTTGATTACACGATCATGGTCAGAGCTCAAATAGGTGTTGCTGAGAGTTATCTGTATCGTGATGCTTCACGCCCGCCCTCGAATTCCCACAGTCGCAGTTGAGGTTGTCGTGATCAGAAAATGCGCGGCTGAAAGAAGGGACGGTGCAACTGCGCTGAACAAGCAGCAAATGGAACGTGGTGTGGTTCCGCGGCGCGGGTTGGGAGCGTTGCAGGAGATAAAAGAGGGATTCCTCAAGACCAGACTATGCCCCAACATGCCCAACCTATCAAGACCCCTGCATGCTGCCCGCTGGTGGTGTTCCCACTTCTGCTGCTGCTGTTATGGACCACGGTGCTAGCCCCGGAGTGGTACTACGGTACGTATATTAACAGTCAAACCTCCTGCATGGAAGAAGAGCGGGAGCCGGCCACCCGCTTTAACTCTTCTCCCAGACGGGCCTTCTCCAGAGGGGCTTCACTCCGAGAATTGCAATATATTGCGTACAGCCAGCTGGTGACCCTGGAGCGTGCTAAACGTAAGCATTCAGGCAGGCACCCGCTGGGACAATATCATGTCCCGTCTGTATTCTGCAGCAGTCCTTTGCAACTGCTCTCGATCTGCTTGTTTCCCAGGCAGGATGGCAGAGAGGGAGGGGGTTCCTCGACGGGGTTCAAACCCGGATTGCCCTGTGCCTGGACCTGCAAGACACAGACCAGACATGCAGGAGGCACCTCCTGGATCCTCGCACGGCTTCACCTACAGGTGTCTGCTCTGCTCCCTCTCCTCAAAACTGGTGATGGTTCCTGCGGTAGCGGGGGGGTTACAGAGAACCGTCGATTTGCTACTATCAGGAACGGGTCAAGTTACGGCCTGGCATTAACCTGTGCCATCTTTGATCTCTTGGCTTCCGGATTAACAGGCGTGAACTGGACCATAGTGGCGATGGGATGGCCGAGAGCGAGAAGAGCGAAAGGAGGGGTCTGTTGACTGCGAGACAGGTGCGACGGTGATTGGGCACGTCTGTCGTAGTCTGCCGGTAATCTATTCTTGGTTGCCTTTGGTTGTGGGCAAAATTCAGATTCCCCGCGATGATTCGCTCGACGCTGTGAAATGGTCGGTGATGCGTGCTGCCGGCGCTTAACCCCCTTGCTGATTCTCCGCCATATGATTCGGCTGCTGCTGTCGACGCATTAGCGGATGGCACATGCTTCCATCAGCAGTACGCGTTAGTCCATTCTTGGAATGGTGTCCGTCTCCCGGCTTGGGCTTCATGAGTTCTGGACAAAATATCGTCTTGAGGCTGTGTGACTTTTCTGTATGTTTTGATCTCGTTGTCTTTTCCACCGCTTTTTATCCGTACCGATGACCCAGACTCTTGGGGTCCGAGTGCTCGGGCCTCCTATACTCACACCTTGATAATAATTGTTACAACACCATGAACAGTCCACATTGCAAGCATCAATCACCACACCACTCTGGACAATTCACCTTGTCTCTGTCTCTGCTGTCGTAAGGGATTTGTTCCGCCTCCAGGCACCCAACTCAAGCCCGGAAGACCCCAACATGAGGTCTTGATTGCTTTCCTGGCTGCAGCTGCGTTCTCTCCAGCTGGGACGGAAACGCAGCCTTCGTTGTTCCCCTTGGGATCGAGCAAAGCAGAGTGTTTAGAATTGGAATCTCAGATGTTTTGAATAGGATTGATAACCTCTCCATGGTGCCGTGGGCCAGTCCTGTTGACGTCCTCCCTCTCAGCAATCGTAGACAACTAGCTAAGATGGAAGCTGTTGGTGAGATGAGGGTGGGCGGATCAGCTGTGTTGAATGTGGGGTGACCGCTTCTACCCCCACACTGTCGTGAGGTGAGTTGAAGGTTTGATGCCGAGCTTTCAAGATATAACCACATGATTTGACGATAGAACCGCATGGCATCCAGCACAACAAGTGACACCCCCAAGCAGAAATTCCTGCCGTGACCTGTATGTCAGTGGTGTTTGCCCCCCTTCCTGCGGCTCTGCATGGGCTCGGATTGTTGGTGATGTGATGGCCCAATGAGACCTGTGAGGTCAACACCGAACAAGCTGGGCAACCGTAGCTTCCCCACATCGGGCCCGATCGTTGGGAACAGGATGTGATCGGGTCCCTATAAATAGCAGTGGTTTCTCACTGGTGAAATGTTTTCCATGTGGATTCGAGGTTGAAGGGCGTCATGAGAAAGTTGATGATGTTAGTATGCGGCACCCTAGCCCGGGAAGACAGAGATCCGGACTGTGTTCAAGTCCGAGTTTGGTGCGCCGGGTTCGCGCCATCGCGGGGCATTCGGGTCAAGACTTCCCGTGTCTGCAAACCTGCCGGTGCCTCAATGATACATACGGAATGCAATGGTGATGATAGCGGTGGTTACGGATGATCACTCGGTGTGTGTGCGGTCTCGGGAAGACCAGATATGTGCTTCAAGGTCACCTCCCCATCCGGTTGGTGCCGAAGACTCGCTGCCCTGTGTGTAATGTCTAGTAACACACAAACTTCTGATTCCCAACCACCATGAGTTGAGCATGTGTGCCGGTCGAAAGCTCCGGTCGGGTGTCAACAGCTGCTGTGTCATGAGGGTCGAAATGTTCTCTCTGGCAAACCAATTTGGCCATGGCTATCAACATCAAAACATGGCAGGAAATCCGTGATACCGGGCGGAGGTTACGCGGACGCGTTGAGCTGCTGTGCTGTGTTTGTGAATCGCGTCCAGTGTGATCATCAGCCATGGCCCTTGTGTACCTGAATAATTGCCCATGGCTAGCTGGAATATCGAGTTGCCAAGTGACACATATTTTGATGTCCAAGAAGGAAGGCTGCAAGGCTGTTCAGCAGGATCAATTGGTCATTGTAAATCTGATTCATCAATAGCAAAAAGATCAAGCTCCTGGTTGTCCCTGTCGATCTGATTTTGGTGGTGTTTGATGCGGCATGTCAGATCTCGATCAGGCGGCAGAAACCGAGCTCCAGCCCCATACTGAGAGCTACCCCACTAAAGGCGGTCAGTGTTCTGCCTCTGCTCCCCGCCCAACTGGAGCCTGTTAAGTTTTCTAGAGCTTTCCAAATTGCTCTTTCTGACCCTTCCCCATTTTCTTCAATGGGCGCTCGCCCACTTCTTAAAGCCTTCCCCTTCTCTTCAAACATCAACAAACAACTTCTGAAGACCATCACGACCTTTCAAAGGTAGGACGCGCCCTTCTTCCCTCGACCAACCTCCCAATCGCTTGCTTGCATGATGATTGTTCAGCTGGCACCAGTCATAGGGCGACTTGTACTCCCTTCCCTTGATGACGAAGCTGCGGTCTACCAGGACCATCTCTGACCTAGCACCACCTCTCTCTTCTTCCTTTGCGCGATTCTTCTCTCGTACCGAGCCAATTGCTGACTGGAGAACACAGATCTGATTCTTTTTTTTTTTAGTTCCCGTTCCATTCCATACTTCCATTCCATACTTTTTTTTTTTAATTTACCGCGAAAATGGTCCTCCACAACCCCAACAACTGGCACTGGGTCAACAAGGACGTGTCGGTGTGGTCCAAGAAATGGTTTGATGACAACCTGACCAAGATCGAGGCCAAGGAGGGCGATGTATCGGCCAAGATTAGCAAGGTCGTCAGCATGGACGGCGACTGCGATGTTGCGCAGCGCAAGGGCAAGGTTATCACCATTTTTGATGTCAAGTTAACGTTGGAGTTCACAGGTACGTATTTCCATAGAATAATATCACTTTTTCCTGAGAACCCATTGCCAATCATTCCGTCCTGTGACTCCTGCCCATGTCGTGTTCGTAGGCTAAAACTCTGTCCTGCAGGCTCCACTGCCGATGGCGACGAGGTTTCGGGGACCATCACGGTGCCCGAGGTGTCGCACGAGCTTGATGAGGATGAATTTGTGGTAGGTTGCACTCTTCCCGGCCACAACGTGTTGTAACAGTCGACTAAGTGTCGCCCTTGTAGTTTGACATCGACGTCCACTCCGAGTCCAAGGAGAAGCAGGCTGTCAGAGATCTGGTCAAGTCCAAGATCGTCCCTCAGCTTCGCAGCGAATTCGTCAAGCTGGCTCCCGCCCTCATCGCTGAGCACGGCAAGGACTTACAGCACCCTGCTGGGTCGAACCCATCCAGCGGCTTCACGACCCCCAAGTACCACCCCCCGACCGGCGCCCAAGCCACCAAGGCTACTACCACAACCACCCAGTCCAATGCCGGAAGCGTCGTAAACACCACGACCGTGACCGATAACGAGGAGTTCCGTACCACAGCTGAGGAGCTTTACAAGACCTTCACCGATCCCCAGCGGATAGCTGCATTCACCCGCGCCCCTCCCAAGGTTTTTGAGGGCGCCAAGAAGGGCGGCAGGTTTGAGTTGTTTGGTGGCAACGTGTCTGGCGAGTACCTGGAGTTGGAGGAGCCCAAGAAGATTGTCCAGAGCTGGCGTCTGGACCAGTGGCCCGCTGGCCATTACTCTAAGCTCAGCATTGAGTTTGACCAGAACGACGTTGACCATGTCACGGTCATGCGCGTCGAGTGGACCGGCGTGCCCATCGGCCAAGAGGAGCCCACCAAGCAGAATTGGCTCGAGTATTACGTCCGCAGCATCAAGAGGACTTTTGGTTTTGGCACCATTCTTTGAGGACTTGGACGGGACCAGAAGGGGGAAAACGGCGTTGGGCGGATGGGTATGAGGATTTTGAACAGATCGCGGCGCACACAGTTAGAGCCAATGAGAAATGATGATGCATAATACTTCTGATTTGGGCCAGTGGTAAGGCAGATTGTGAGGCGTCTTATGTCACGACAGTTTTGGTCTCCACAGACGCGGGGTGATGATCACCGCAGAGCCTCATCGGCTTTCACACACACCTCGATTTGCAATGCTCCAAGAACTACTTCAACAACCCAGGACTCTCAACCTTTTCTACAGCAGCACGCAATTAGAAACCCATCGTTTAAAATGGCACCTATTTACAAAATCGCCCTCATCCAGTTCCAGCCAAAGGTATGAATGAGCCTCTCTGAGCCGGTGATGTCATCATTCCGATCTATTCGTCCCAAACCATTCAGCTCAGCTTTGTTGGCTAAACTAACCAACCCCCTGATAGGATGTGTCCCCCTCGGAGAACTTTTCCCTCTCGGCCTCGTACATCCGCAAGGCAGCCTCCCAAGGGGCCCAGCTGGCTGTTCTGCCCGAGTATCACCTCACCTCTTGGTGCCCCTCCCACCCAGACTTTCTCTCCTCCTGCGTCGAGTCTTGCTCTTACCTCTCTCAGTACCAATCATTGGCGAAGGAACTCAAAATTGATATCGTTCCTGGAACCATCTGCGAGGTCCACCCTTCGCTTTCGGCTGAGGAGGTCACTGCTACTTCTAGCACCGGCAAAGATGAAGAACGTCGGGTGGAGGTGAGGAACATGGCTTACTTCATCTCGGGGTTGACAGGGGAGGTAGTGGGACGGTATCAAAAGCGGAATCTGTGGCACCCCGAACGGGAGCATTTGACTGCCTGGGGGAAGGAGGGGGGTTGTCACAGGGGGTTTGATATCCCTGGGTTAATGTTCCCTGACGGAACCCCGGTGAGGGGAGGGATGTTGATTTGTTGGGATATGGTTTTTCCGGAGGGGTTTAGGGAGTTGATTGGGGATGGGGTGGAACTGGTTGTTATACCTAGTTTTTGGTTGGTGACGGAGGATTTTGGGGAGGGGGATGAAGGGGAAAGGGAGAGGGCGAGGAGGGGGGAGGAGGAGTTTTTACGGGGGGTGGTGGTTACGAGGGCGTTTGAGAATACGGCTGCGGTTGTGTTTGTTAATGCTGGGGGTTTGAGTCAGGTTGGGTTGCCGGGGGTTGGGAATCAGGGGGGCGTTATGGGGGTTGAGACGGAGGAGATGAGGGTTGTGGAGGTTGATCTTGGGCGGGGGAGGGGGTTGGAGAGGAGGTATAAGATTAGGGAGGATATGAGGGGGGTGGAGTGGGGGTATGGGGTTTATCATGGGGAGGAGAGGAAGGGCGGCGGTCGTTAGGGGCGAGTAGGTGCCGGAGTCGGGGAAGGGGGGAAAGGTTTGGGGGGATACGGGGGTTGTGGAGTGGATATAGGGGGTTTATCATGGGGGCAGAAGGGTTGTGGTGGTTGTTATGAGAGAGTAGGGGATAGGG
Organism: Podospora pseudoanserina; assembly: GCF_035222485.1. NCBI lineage: Eukaryota > Fungi > Ascomycota > Sordariomycetes > Sordariales > Podosporaceae > Podospora > Podospora pseudoanserina. The sequence continues at coordinate 3,198,988 of NC_085923.1, forward strand.
TGGTTGAAGGTGCGTGGAACCAAAAGGACATCCTACCCACCATAGCGTAAGCCAGGTGATGTATATCTCTACAAGGTGGCCAGCTAGGGGGCTTATGGGGGCCCGTATTTGGAGGGCGGTAGGGGTTATCATCAAGGACAGGAAAGGGGGAGGTTGGACCTATGGTTGAGAGAAAGCAGGGCCGAGGCTATCTCTTCCCGGTTCTCCTTACCTTACTTTCTGCCGGTCATAGTTGCCTGAGGTGAATTCTAGGATGTTTTACCACCCGTAAGCCGAATTTGTGCACGCGTTTGGTCTGCTTACCTACCTACTTATTCAGTGTGCCAGGGTGTTGCATCCAGCCAATCGGAAGCGATATGCTGAGGCTGCCCAAACCTGCCCTCTCGATCCTGTCACTCATCACCAACTCTCCATCCGTCCCATTTCGCTACACGGCCCTCGAGAGGGCATGGATACATCATGACCGACAAAGTCAATGTCGACAGTGCAACTTGTCCCGAAGACGCAAACTCAACCGACTGCCTGTTGCGACTTGTCCTCGCTGCACTTGATAAACAGACGGCCAACACAGCGGAAGAATTCAACTGGGACCCTCTCACCTTCTTCTTCACTGCACCCATCGGTCTTTTCGCCGCGCTTTTCGCTGCCATTACTATCTATCAAGCAGTCCTGTCTTCTGGACCGGGACGTCGAAAATCCAATCGTCGAGCGATTGGTCCCTGGGCTCTGAAGACCAAAACAGAATGGAGTTGGAGGGACTTAAACAGCTTGTCCATTGCTTCGACACCCGTCCTTCGCGCTGATGATTTTTTGCAAACAATGGGAGGGCGGAGGGAGTGGCATATCTTTCGGGAATCTCGCGAATCCCAAGACAAAGTGCTTTCCAGCACAGAAGGCGCCCGGGCCCTTTATGGAACGATGTGCTTGAGAAGACTTGAACGGGTTGGTGAGGAGTACAACAAATTCTTCGGTACCGAGAAACCCGGTCAGTGTAGCGCGACCTGGCTACGGTTCCTGAGCCACGTCAAGCTCCATAGAATCACATTCGGAACGGCACTTGTCGAGACGACTATGGCGGACTACCTCCCAGCCGATCTCGTGGCTGCGCCAGCATATGCCGAGATTGGCTTTCTCATTGCAGCAGCAGCAGCATCCGGAGCCCACTCAATGATATTCACTGGGTCCGAATCATCGCACTATCCGGTTATCATTGGAGACAGTTTTCAGCTCGACTTTCGCCAACACCCCGTCATGGGGATCGTGGGCGTGTTTTCTCAGCACGGGCAGCTTTCTCGCCTACCTTTGAAGGAGCACGATAAAAAGACGAATGAGCCTTTCGCAAGCCGTCCTATCTGGCATGATTATCGCCAAAGCACCAAAGCCATAGTAGCTATACTGCACGCCCGGGGCGAGGTGTATTGCTGGCCTCAGTGGAACCATCGTTCTCGAGGGTGTCAATTGCTAAATACCATAACACTGAGAAAATGGCTACCTATCGGTATCACCCAATCGATGCACGACATTTATTGGCAGGAGTTATGCCGCAGATTTGCTGATGGCTACGGAGAACTGCAATGGTTACTGGGGGCTGATATCGAGTATGGCAATCCAACTTGTCCCATAAACTAGGTACCTCATGATGAAAAGGGTCTAGTTATACTTATAACGACTGTGCTAAATCTTTAATAGGTTGAACGGTATTCCATCAATCTTCCCTGGGAAGCTGTCAAGACGCAACCCCAACCTCCTTTCGCTCCTTGCACTTCACCACAATTTCTGGTGTCATTCAGGCGGGATCAGAATGGACAGTTCGGTCTCCCAGAGCTCCAGATCAAGCCTTGTTGCCTTTCCAGAAGAGGTCACCGTCAGCATGCGGGGCTCTGAATCTTCAAGGTTGAGAATTCGTCTTGTTATGGACACCTCAGTTCTCCCTACGGATGTCACAGCAAAAATGATTGCTGGTATTTACAAATTCATTGACGGAGAAGATATTGATCAGCTCCGATGGAGCGACGAATTCAACTTTCACTTCACCGAAATTCAAGCCATGAATCTCATGTCAGATGTTCGCTTACATTTAGGAAACAAATCAAAAGAACCCCAAGGCGACCGACCTGTCACTCACGTAGTGGTTAGAACTCCACTTCTTGATGTCTGCCAGGACCTTGTGTTTGGGTTGGACAAGTTTCAGGCAAGGCTTGACGCCATGTCCGCGCTCGAGCGTCAGTACTTACGTGCTCTGATCTATCTGCAAATTAAGATGCTCGATTATTGGCTTCTTGAGGTTTGTGGCGAGTACCTCCCGATAGCACGAACTTTGCGGCTGCTTGTTGTTACTGCAATTTTACTGGACGTGGAAACCCAGGTTCAACATGGTGAAGAGGAGGGAGTGGTTGTTGGATCACACCCACACCGACAGTGGAATCATGACATTGTGGACTCGTCACCGTACCCGCCGCCTACTGCAAAGCACCTTAACACTTTGGAAAATCTTGACAGGTTGCTCGAAGCGACAAGTGACCCCAACAGCCACCATCTGTTCCCAGGTGTAAATCGAACCATGGAAAAGATACACCCGTGGGGCTGGGATAACTCGGTCGTCAAAGCCTTGAAAAACTTTCTGGATAAATGTCACCGCAACCATGGGCCTAGGAAGGGCACGGTCCCGGGAACCCGTCTTGGTCGTGGTGGTTCGACGACTGCTCAGGGTTCCCAGGCACAGCATGATGATGGGCCGGAAGTAGAGACTGATGGGGAAGGTCTCAACTACCAACCTCCAGACAGAGACATCCAATTCGGTGAGAGCGAGACAAGAACGTTCGAGGAAGTATTGGATGATCTTCTTGTCTGGAGGGCTCTCTTAGTTGCGGCATTGTTTTGGTCGGCTCCTGACAATAGCCAGGTTTTGAAGTCGGGAATATGGGAACAGGTCATTCCCGTTCTTTAGCAAGACGCCCAAAATAGATGAGGTATTTCGGTTTCCAGATTCTCTTGGGGGGATTATCAACTACCTACATAGTACCTAGTGACTGCATGCCTAGGTGCCGACCTAGGTAGAGCTCAACCACAAAGGGTTAGGCAGCGTCATGCCGCTTTTATATCTGCCCCATCCACAACCCATATTGTGAACCGTCCCTCATCACCATCTTCGCTATCGCTACCAGGAAACTTTCCGTCTGGACACTTGAAACTGCCCGTGCTTAACCTGTACAGACTATCATGATTCGTGGCCTGTATCTTACTCTCATTCTGGTCATCGGGTGATTCAGGGACTTTTCTCGACTCTAGTTCGGAAAGATGAAAGATATTGTCCACGAGTAACGCGAGTACATTAGCGATACTTGTTGGCGGCCGAGAGGAGGTGATCTTGACAGTTGCCTCATAAGTGGTAAAGTTCAGTTTTCCCAAACCCATGGCGTAGAAGATGCCTCGGTCATGCTGCGCTCGCTCTCCAGACCCGTCCCGTGAGATACGAGCTTTGATGTTGATGGATTGTGACATGAACATAATATGTTGGCGTCTGATAGCGCCTATTACCTCTGATGTTTGTGACGCATCAGAAAATACCGAGATGGGTAGTGTGGGTTGAGATAGACGTAAATAGTTAAAGAACTGATCAAAGCATAGTCCAGGCTGCGCTGCTGGCAAAGACATGTACTTGAGGTATACCTCTGGCGGGAATTTAGGGCTGGACGCTTGTAGTGGAGGTATCATCATTCTTCTGGACTCTTCTCTTATTCGCGGGGGAAGATCAGGATGAATGGCAAGTTCAATGCCAAGAAAGGTGGTTTTCAGCTTCGACAACATCTATCGAGTTATTGCAGCGTAGGGCTGAGACGCTCATTCAAAGGGAGCCGCCAGTAGTAGGCCTGGTGTGGGTGCCCCAAACATAGAAGAAGTTGCTGCACACGCGAACCTGTATATTCGATGTCTCAGCTGGCCCGACGGCGCCAGCAAACACGTTGACGGATGTGTCTGCATCGCCTATGGTAAAGAGAGCTGTCGCTGTAAGCTCAGGCGGCGTGATGTTGTTATTCGAACAATATTCCCCGGTGACATTGACTCTGATAGTGTCGTTACGAGGGAACAGCTCAGATGAAGCGATCCTGTGATGGATGACTATGTCTCCGATAGTGTCTGCAACCAGAACATCGATTGCGATTTCGTTTTGGCGATACAAATGGCATTCGAAAACAACCGACAAAACAGGTATCACCGCCGCAATCTCCAACTCAGACTGGTTTAGTTGCTTCTCGTCCGCGTTCAGCCCCTCCAAGGCCAGGGTTGGGTAGACTAGCTCATTGTATGACAAGTGTGGTGATGATAGATTGCTTTGCAGCATCAAAGTCATAACAATTCCAAGCTCATCGTAACCGATCCATGACTTCTCAGAGTGCCAGTTGCCATAGTCTGTATCGCGATAGATGGCAGATGAAAAGGAACCGACCAATCGAAGTTGTTTCTTCAAAACCATCGGTTTTTCAGCTTCGAAGAATAGCGTAAGTGATGCCAAGGCTAGCAGGCTCGCCAGCAACGCGGCTATGGTTGATGCGGCCGAAGCTGAGTTTCGTATTTTCAGTTCCTTTATCAAGGTGTGAATTCCTAGAAGCCCACGGAGATTTAAATTCGTAGATGACCGTTTCGACGCGGGTCTCTCGAGCATACCATAGTAAGGTGTGAGGGTGCGTATGTCCAAGTCCAACGAAGCGAAAAAGATATTCAATAGGCTTGTGGCAAAGACCGGTAATATTGTCCAAAGGTAGTTGAGATATTCTTGAGCTTGAATTGCTGGACCGATGCCTTGATTGCGTGTTGAGATCTGAAGCAGCAACTCGAGGATCACTATGAAACTGAGAGCCACAAGATAAGCCGGGATACGCAAGTACCACTGTAAGGTAAAAGGCTGGTATGTATGGCAAGGCTTTGAAGTAGAGCGTGCAGGTAGTTGTGCTAAAAGCTTCGACTCCAGTGATCGCCGAGGCAAAGCACAATCCAGCGATGATTTGGGACGATAGACGCTGAACGATGATGCGATCAACTTTGACATAAGTTATGGCGGCCGAGGGGGTTTGAGTCGACTCTATAAGCGTACTGTGTATCAGAAAGGTTGTATGCAAGCGGTAATAGTCTTGTAAATAAGAGGCTAGTGTGGTGTAGTTAAAAATCCATGAAGACTTTGGAAATGCTTCTTGGCCGAGCCCTAGGTTGATCAGACTGACTCCGTCAACGCCCAGATCAATGTCATCAAACCCGGACAACCCAGAAACTCTTGTGATGGAGGGAGGCTCAAATGGCGAGGTTTCGTCAATTATTTGCGGGTGAACGTCGCGAAAAGCCCGACATATATCCCAGGCATGAAGACGACCAAGCCTCCTCATCTGGGACTGTGTTGACAAAAAGGCGTTTTCTTGGCTGCCCGTACCACGGCCACGGTGCACCTGAAGATCGAATACAGCATAACTGGGTTGACAGACAATTTGTTGGCTTTTTCGAAGAACAATAGTCGTGTCGTTGCTTTCAGGAGAGTAGCTGTAAATGATATCGATTTCCAAAACAACCCACACCAACCGTAGATAATCAGCGTATACCTGATGTGTAGCCTGGTCCGCTTTCTTATTATCATCGCTGGGATAAGACTCGCATCGGCCAGCCAATACCCACGCGACAACCCTGACTCTAGAAAGGACATATGGCAAGTTCTCTTGCGGCGAGGCTGCTTCCATAGGTACCCGGAATGAAAAGGCTTGACTTGGTATCTTTATGTAGCAATTTGAGGCCCTGAAACTCAAACCTAAGTCAAAGACGCCGCTCAAATTGGACTGGCGAATCATGCTATCTGGGTGGAATCCACTGAGATCTGCCGCCTGGCATTCTAAATTCGAAGTCATGCCTTCGATTTGCGCATGCATCGCAAGACTGAGTCGGGATCGGGCTCAACTAATTGATATACAAAGTCTTGCACGATCCCACGAGGATAGTTCATCCTGTATTTGCGTATGCCGATAGTGTTGAAGAGTGACAGAACCTTTGGGTTTGCCAGACGTGAGGGGTCATCGAGAAAGGAAGTGCGTAGCTCGACAGCAGTGGCGACTTCCATGCTCTTGACTCTGATCATCGAAGACGAAAAGATGGTCATGATCTTGAGGAATAACGATACAACGGTGGTTCCGGCAACAAGGCGATCCCGATTCCGCATCGCTTGAAAGGGTGCGCGGATCCAGAGCGAGGGAAGATAGTCTAATGTAAGACTCTCCTGGACATCCAGCCCAGCTTTCGTGCCGCGAAGTCTGATCCAAGGAGACAAAAATTTTGCGAGGAAGTCGATATAAGACCAGACACCAGTGATAAGTATCAGGAGGGGTGTGGGACCATAGGTCCATATGTAGAGAAATGTACCATTAGCAGACGCTATTTTCAGGCCTTGATGCCTCTCAGAGATGACAAAAATTGTTTCCAATCCGATACCCAATAGCAAATATGTAGCAATGAAGGCGTGAAACATTCGTCTCTGAAGCAGGTATGGGCGCCATTCCCCGTGATCACGCATCTCATCGTGATCGGCACATTCCATTGCGGGTTGGGTCACGTTGCCTGATACTGGGTTTGCAGCGTTTTGTGGCAGTGCACGAGAAAGTTCGAAAGCCGGTGTTCCTGGAGCCAAGTCCTCGATGTTGAAGCCTTGGACGCGATTCATCATGATCTCTCGATTTGTTGCTCTTGTTGTTGGAGAATATGATCCTTGTCTGGAGTTCCGTGGGTCATGCTCACATTTGGGAATTTGCGTCTAAATACGTGCAGATGAACCATGCTGTTCAGAAGGGACTGACCGTCAGGTACCGCTATACTTAGATTGCACCTAAATTGCGATACGAGCAGTTCTCTCTTTGAGCGGCGTGGTACGGGTCATAGGCAAGGCAGATAACCTATACCAGGCCACCGAAAGCATCCGAACACGCATATCTATCTGCAGGGATGCTAACATCCAGTCCTAGGCTGTCACTTTATATGATGCTCCGAATGTGGCGTTAGTAAGCTATAGTGAAAATCGAGGAGATGATCACAGCTATATACTTACCTTAGACCGGTCTAGCCCTTTCACCGTCACTGGACTTAGAGTTGTTATTTCAGGATGTCACAGCAGGAATCACAAATATAGGTGTCGATTCACTGAATAAATTAAAGGCGGCGCATAGGTATACAGCCATCGGGCTACTAAAGCTTTCTAATTGTCCCTCACAGAGGCAGCAACGAAGAAGGAAATTCACTTGTGCAACTTAAAGTTAAAAAATTAAAAAGCAATTTGATCATCACACACAATCTTGTGTGGACAATTGGGAATTTGGCAAAAGCATACGACGCGAGCCGGATTTGAACCGACGCCTCCGAAGAGATGAGATTTCGAGTCTCACGCATTAGACCACTCTGCCATCGCGCCTTAAACCAGGTTTGGATATTTAACCGAGCTAAATTTGGTGCTTACAAGAGCAGTATTTCTGTGATGTCCTCGGGCAATCTCCACAGGAAACTGCCTCCACTTTAGCTCTGACCCACTAGCCTTTGAGCCCCTGAGCCCCTGAATTCAGCCAAAGATACCAATCAATGCTTGTCAAGCTTCAGACAAAGGTCCCACTAGAGTTATGATCACAGACGCAAGGTTGCTCATGCAAGCAAGCACCTGCTAGCTGCTGTGACCCCTCATCATCATGTGACTGGATTGTTGCCTTACGGGCTCGAAACACAGCCACGGAACCAGTGCCATTTCTGATTCCTGATACTCTCAACCCAACGTCTTGTGTTGTGATGCTTGACACCAAACTACAACCTCATCGACATGGAGACCCTCGAGAGCCTCGGCCTCGCAGCCAATATCCTTCAGTTCTGCCAAGCGGTAGGATCATTCATTAACCAGGCCCATGAGATTTACCGTTCAGGCCCGGCCGCACTGGGCAAGGTCAACGATCTTCGCGGTATCTCCAAGGATCTCCATAAGATGCTGTCGGAAATGCCAGAGAATCGGGGGAAAAGAGAGTCCATCATGATCGCATTTAGGGCGCGGTGGAATCGCTCCAAACTTGAGGACTTGGAGAAACAAATCGAAAGTTTTCGTCAGCAGCTTGTTCTTGATGATCTTGTAACCATCAGGTGTGTACCTACTTTGTCTCTCAGTGTCAGGTCCCTTTGGGAATGAGATGACAGATCTAGAAACTTTGCGATGCAGTCACTTGATCATCAGGAGGCCATTCTTCAAAGACTTGACGACGCAACTCAGGTGCCACGACCAGAACAAAGCGCTCCAGCCCACGCGCTATTCCAGCATCTCGCCCACAGAGGAGGACTGAATAATTACGCGACAGACTCTATCCGATGGAAAACTCTGCATAGCTCTACCCTCAATCGTGTCGCCACAGGTCAAAGAGAGATGGTTATCCCCCCAGCGATAGAACACAAGCTTCAACAGCAGTTCTTGTCTACGTTTCTTGGCACACACAGCAAGAATCAACGACAGTCTCAAATCTATGAAGCTCACAAGCGCACATTTGAGTGGATTTTCGACGAAAACGGTGAAGCAGTTCATCCATGGGACAATTTTGTCGAATGGTGCGAGTAGGATTCCCTGCTGTACCGGATTACAGGCAAGGCTGGCTCTGGGAAGTCAACACTGATGAAATTCACCTCTTAACATCCCCAACTCATGAAGCACCTCCAGGTCTGGTCTAATGGTGCGCCAGTCGCCATTGCTTCGTTTTATTTTTGGGCGTCGGGAACCGCGATGCAAGCATCTTCCGAAGGACTGTTTCGGTCCCTGCTCTACCAATTGCTGGACCAGCACAAACACATCATTCCTAAACTCGCGCCTCCGACATGGGAGGGGACCTATCTATTCGGAGCACCAATGCCAATGATTCAGGCCGATGACCTGCGAAGAATGCTGGGCTTTACGGTTCGTGGTTCGTGAAGTGGGCAAAACCTCGAGGATCTGTCTTATCATTGATGGCTTGGACGAGTTCGGGGGGGTAAAGATGATGTCCCTGACACCATTGAGGCTTTCACCTCGCATTCCATCAAGGTTTGCGCTGCCAGCCGTCCTTGGGTGGCTTTTGAGGAGTCATTCTATCAAAAGCCACAACTGCTACTTCAAAACTTGACTCGTCGGGACATGGAGGAGTACATCCAGACTGTCATTTCCAGGGAAATCCGATGCAGATTTCGGAAGATATATTGCCAAAAACTGAGGAAGATTCCTTTCCCTATCTTTTATATTTACACCCCTCAGTCTTCCAATGAACCTGAAGCATGTAAGCGCCAACAGAAAACAAAATTGGAAAATAAAACGGGCGGTAAAAAATATACGTATTTCGGTATATCGATTTTCTATTTTTAGGCTATTAAGCGGAATATTTATAAAATATAACTTCTTATATATCTAGACATTTACTATTCCGATTTTTAAAGCCGAAATTATAATTATCTATATACTATCGTAAAGAATACGTTTTAGTAAGGATTTAATCAAATGACTGGATTACGTTTTGTGACGAACCCCTATCCAGAACCTCTGAAAGGGATACTGGTTGAAGGCACTTCTGAACAATCCTGGTTCGGTACAGCTAAATAGTGTACAACAATGGCTTGTCTCTATCACAATAGTCTGAATACCAACGATTGTGACTTGTATTGCATACTGCGGAACTGTCTATCTACGCCAGCCAGTTCCTCCGTATATATAGACCTTGAGACTCTGAAGTGCTCGTCGTGCTATGCCCTCGATCACTTCCTAGCACATTGCATCCTGCAGAGTGCTCGTCGTGCTATGCCTTCGATCACCCCGAGCATCTTGCATCCTGCAGAGTGCTCGTGGGTCTTGGCGCCATAGCACTCTCTGGCCAGCCCCAATTGGCTGTCTCCTGACTTCCCTAATGATTGGCTGGGGACGTCCTGCACCCCACATACTGCGCGGCCTGCCGTTGGGTTAACTGTGACACTTTACGGTTTACTATCTTTCACATTACCTCTCTTTATTCTTACACGCCTTCTATTCTTAGGGTGCTAAAGTAAAGTCCGCTACGTCCCTGGGCCGCTAGCTTTTCTAATCTTCTCGCCTTAGTAAACTTCTAGTCCTTCTTTTTCTTAACCTAATTAAACTCAACTTTGCATTCCACACGTAACACGGCTATATGAAACTCGCCGTCCGTCAAACTACATCATTTAGAAGCCAGCCATGACCGACTTTGGACCCATCCATGTCGTAGAGCCTCGCGTTCCGCACACCCACACCATCATTCTCCTTCACGGCCGTGGTAGTACTGGCGAAGAATTCGTCGAGGAGCTCTTTCAGTCCAAGCTCTCTACCGGCAAGACACTGCAAGAACACCTCGGATCCTGGCGCTGGGTCTTCCCGTCGTCGGCTGAGTTGTGGAGCACGGCGTTTGAGGAAGACATGCCGGCGTGGTTTGAGGCGCACTCCCTGACGGACCCCACGGCGAGACAAGACTTGCAGATGGCTGGGATCAGGGACTCGGTGCGCTACCTGACCCGACTGCTTGGTCAAGAGGTTGACAGGCTGGGCGGTGGCTCTGGCAAGGTGGTGCTGGGCGGAATCAGCCAGGGAGGTGCTATCGGGCTGTGGTCTTTGCTCTGTGCGGGTGCCGACGGCGCAGCCGGACGTCTGGGGGCATTTGTCGGGGCGAGCACTTGGCTCCCGTTCGCTGACGAGCTTGAGCGGCACCTTGGCCGGGAGGCTCAGGCGCAGCAAGACACCACCCGGGCTGCTGACACCGGAGAGGTTGACTCTGATGCTTTTGTGGAGGAGATGGCTGGCGCGACACGGGGGACGCTACGGGAGCCGAATGCTTCCCAGCATAGCTTGTTGTCAGTTCCAGTGTTCCTGGGCCATGGGACGGACGATGCTTATGTGGATGTTAGTTTGGGGCGGCGGGCAGCTGTTGTTCTGGGCAAAATTGGCCTAAGGGTTAAATGGCGCGAGTATTCAGGGGCAGAGCAGGAAGGACACTGGCTTAAGGAACCAGAGGAGCTGGACGATATCATACGGTTTCTGGAGTCCATATCAGCCGTCTAGTACGCATATATAGCCGAAATACAATTTAAATAGTTAAGCAATATACTTACTTACTACAACTTAATACTGTTTAGTACGTTACATAACGCTTTCGACGTTGATAAATAGAGCTGATATATTTCTTTAGCCCGCAAAGAGTCGGAAAATAGTTTCCCGAATATAAAGTCGAGTTATAAACACGGATTATAACTAAATCACAATAGGCCTATTAAGTTTCGGATTTTTTTCCTCTTCTAGTTAAACTAATATAAATATATATACAAAAAAATATTCCATTACGTATTATGTCTCTCGTCCTTTTATTTTTTATATTTTATATACTTACAAAGTAGCCTAATTACTTACAATATACTACCTCGCTTATTATATAAAGAATTCTACCCTTTATAAAGATCTAAACTCCTCTACTTAAATTTTTTTTAGAGAATTTTATAAGAATTAATATTTGAGATTAAAGTTATAATCTCTTTAAGAAATATAAAGCTACTACTTTACCATCGGTAGTATATCTCAGTTACAATCCTAACGCTCTTTATATTATCTCTACTTTACATCTTTATTAGCCCTAATATCTTAAAGAGTACGGTTATTATAAAGCTATATTTCGCAATAAAAGATATATATAAAACTTCGTCCATGTAAACTAGAATACCTTTCTCGGCTTATTTAAACAGCTATAGTAAAATATTAAACTAGTATTTATAGAGATATGTGACGAACCCCTATCCAGAACCTCTGAAAGGGATACTAGTTGAAGGCACTTCTGAACAATCCTGGTTCGGTACAGCTAAACAGTGTACAACAATGGCTTGTCTCAATCACAACAGTCTGATACCAACGATTGTGACTTGTATTGCATACTGCGGAACTGTCTATCTACGCCAGCCAGTTCCTCCGTATATATAGACCTTGGAACCCTGAGATGCTCGTCCTGCTACGGCCTCGATCACTCCTAGCACATTGCATCCCGCAATATGCTCGTCGTGCTATACCTCTGATCACTCTTAGCACCTTGCATCCTGCAGACTGCTCGTGGGCCTTGGCACCATAGCACTTTTGTCCATGCCTGATTGGCCGTCCCCTGACTTCCTTAATGATTGGCTGGACGCCCCGCGTCCCACATGTGGCGTAGCTTGCTGTTGGTTTAACTGTGACAAGATATTAATAGAGATTAAGGTCGGCCGTTAGCGCGCGGTACCAAAGGAAAGATATTTAGACTTTATATTCCTAAATACTTATTATATAAAAGATTATATAGTAAATTAGGGTAATAGTACTTACGTTAGTTTATAGTACTTATTTTAGGTACGGAATTTAAATATAGATCTAAGACTTTATCGCCTTACTTTTAATTATCTCTACCTATCAGTAATATACCAACTTTATTAGAATGAAGGCGCTTTTAGTAGAAAGGCCGTATAGTAAGGTTATTATGGCGATACAGAAGTGCCGGTTTTAAGTCTAGATGGATTTATTAAGGACTCGTTCCCTCTGCACATTAAAAGCCTAGGCATGCTCCCTGACCCGACTGAAGATTTTGTGGTCGATTACCGTTGGCTTCACCGTCGAAAGCTTTGGAATTTAAACAACTGAAAATAACCTTGGAAAGTCAAGAGAGCATTGGCGGTTGGAGGCGGGGGTGCCGCTTGTTCCTTAACGACCCTCCCTGTAAGCGAGTCCGAAAACGGCAAAACATTTCCCTCGACCGGAAAGAACACTCAGTCCGCGCTACGAGGTAACCGTGGTTTTAGGCGCCTTCGAGCGCGCGAGCCCGACTTTGCGGAGCAACTCGCGAGGAATATTGTGTGGACAAGGCTGATGGTGTCTTCTTATGGGTGTGTCTTGTTGTGAAATCGCTTTTGACCGGACTGAACAATGACGACCGAATCAGCGATCTCCAAGGAAGGCTGGATGCCCTGCCTCCTGACTTGGAAGATCTCTATGACGCAATCATCAAAACATGGGATACCTTTTACTTTAAACATGCCGCTCAATATTTTGAATTGAAAAAGGCACACATAGGCGTGTTAGAAGCGCGAATCCTGTTTCTCGCAGACACAGAAAATATTTCTCATGCCATCGAGATGGACAATCAACTAATCTCACAGGAGGAATATGATTCGCAGCTTTCTACAATCGGGCGGCGCCTCAACAGCCGTTGTATGGGCCTGCTCGAGGTAACCAGTACTGGAGATGCTTTGCAGCCACATCCAGTTGAATACCTTCATCGAACTGCCAAGGGCTATCTTAGGAGACACGATGTCCAAGCTCGGCTGCAGGCCGCCACGGAACTGTTCGATCCATTTCTGCAACTGTGCGCAGCATACTTGCTATCTATAAAATCAATGCCCTCCTACATCACCGGGCAAGATCGGAAGATTGATATCACGTTGCGGGCCCTCTGGGCTATGGTGTCCACCCGGTGGGTTGCGACAGGAAATACTGAAATCATGGTAGAGATTCTCGACAGGGTGGCACATCCTTTGGAGAAAGAGGGTGTTCTTCACAATCAGGAACGATCTCCTTGGTGGCCAAACGCTACCTTACCCTGGTTCAATCACTTCTTGAGCCACCAAAGTTTTCTATCTCATGTCACAAGGGAAAATGTGACAGAATACGTCAGAGTTCGCGCTGGGAGATCTCCACAAGCCCCGTCCCTTCTTCTCATCGACGCAGCCTACAGCCGCCCAGACCCCAGCGTCAACAGGTTTCAGTTGCTGTTGGATTTAGGCGCGGACATTAACTTCGAGCTCTTGTCGCAAGGCACTAATACCGGATCGGAAACTAGGTGTACAGTGTGGTCTGAAATTCTAGTAGGGTTTGTCTCGCGACAATTCCCAACCATGGAAACAATGAATGTAGAGAAGATATGTAGGGTATGGATTCCTGTTCTCCGGCTTTTGTTAGAAATGGGGGCGCCTGTTGAGGAACAAGTTCGGGATTCCTTACAATCAAGGTGTGCTCTTCTGTTTTCACCACATTACAATATGGAACGACTGTTCATAGGACTGCGACTGCTTCAGGTAGGTAACGAGGAGGACGCATTCAAGTTGCCTTGCAGGGAGCTACAGAGCATGCAGGAAGCAATTTCGTCAAACATCTCGTCAGAGGGAGAAGAAGGTGGATAATACTTAGGTTGTCTTCACACTGGCATCTTAACAACTGCGCTATCTAGTTACCAATGTATCGGCTTAATATCAGGTATCTCTAGCAACAGATCTACGTGTGTTCAATACTCGGAAGCTTCCGATAAATGTTATGAAAGCACATTACCCAAGTTTTTAGCAATACCAGTTCTGTGTTGCAACCCACCTCACACATGTGTGACTTAGGTACCCCATGTAGAGATTATTCATCTATCTGTAACTATAGATTGGGCAGCATAAATGAGGGAAATGGTAACTCTAGCCATGGCGAGTCACCGAAGACACTCGACCAAGAACAGTGCAGGATAAACCGACAGACACCTATGTTGGTTCATCTCGTTGACCACCCTGATCATAACAAAAACACCGACCCAGTTCTCAAATACCGTTGGAAATCTCCAACCTTGTCATCGACATCGATATGTTACCTCGGAACCTTGAGTAGGTACCCTAACTATTCCCTCTGGAAACCATCGCTCAATCCTTTAGTCTCTAAGTGCTGGCGAATCTCATGCTCATACGACTTTGCATGACCCGAGTAGTCAGAAACTCTTCATTGTTGGACTTGGCCACACAAACAAGCCTCATAAGCAGCCCCCAATGTCTGCAAAAAGACCTCATGTGGCGTAGAGCACAATCGAACCAATTTGTCGGACCGATGAGGCAAATTGGTTCCTCTTCCTCAACTACAGCGCGATGGAATGATGGCTGGCGGCACAAACCTTCTAGAAAAGACGCCGAACAAACAAACCTTCCGACCATATGTCGTTAGGCTGGGCCGCGGTCGTAGGATCGCAGTTGGGCAGTCTTCAAGTGCTTAACCGACCCCGAAGGACGTAGGATGGCGTGCATAACTCCAGCAAACATGTGAAAATAGTGTCTGTATGAACAAAAATAAGAATCATGAGATATTATCCATTCCTCAGGAGGAGCAACTGAAACAAACCTCGCCAGTTGTGTGACCTGTCCACTCATCATGAGCCATTTCATCTTCGTCGCATGATGTCCTCTGCTGTCGTTCGGAAGGATGACTCAGCCAGGCCTGCCAAGCCTTTAACCCCTCTGCACGAGCCACACAGTGCACGCTGTTCCACAGTGACTTCCAGCATCCAACTCTTGGCACCACTCCAGCACTCTGATGCCCCGAGCATCACGAGAACACGGAACAGCCCACGCCCGCATCAAAGACGATATCGCCTCTGTCCCCAACAAAAAAAAAAACCAGGCTCATATTGCTGCGGCATTGTTGACACATCAATTACGAAGTTATCGCCTCCACTTCGTCGTCATTATCAAATCCAAGACCCAAGCGATACGAAATCGATATCTCCGTCCATTCCGTTCCGGCTGCAAATCCAGATCTGTGGCAGTGCTTCGCCTCCCACCTGCACACTTGCGCGTTTTCCTACCAGTTCGCCCTTGTGGCTCATATCGAATTTCTTCCCCCTGATCGGATGAACAGGGTAGAAATGCAAGGCACATCAAGTTGAGGCCACCAATCGCTGTTATTCCATCCAGTCTCCCTCCCCCAAAAAAACTGCCTGTCATCCTTATCGGTATCACTATCACCCATACCCCGCGTTGATAGGCCCCTCGGTGGGTAGGTAGGTTGACAGAGTCATCGCCGTTAGCTATCAACTTGCGCAAGTGAGAAAGCCACCAAAAGCCACTTACCAACGCGATTGTTGGAGGTTATCATACCGAGATCCTGTTGTCATGTTTCCGCTAGTCTACGGCAAGGTGAAACGGCTGCACAGAGAGGAAAGTTGAAGAGAGAGAGAGAAGGGGGTTTCGGCGGTATGCATTCCCGAAACGGAAGCCCCCCCTGGTGTAAGTGGCTTCAGGGGCTCAGGGGGTGGGTGCGCAACACCACAACAAAGATGATGCCCATGGTATTGTATCCAAGCGCACTTGCGAGGGAGAGCACGCCGCATTTTCATCAGCCGTCTGATGAGTATGGGACATTCACCGGGGCAGGCATTTCTGACTCTACCCCAAAAGTGCAGATTGCCTGCCTGAAGCCCCAGGTCCAGTAGAAAATAAGATGCTGACCACCAGCAATACCACAATGTCATGCATCGCTTACATGCCCACTCGACAGTACAATGGGTGCGTAGAGCCTATCTGCCTCAGGGGCTTTTTTTTGCAAAAGTGACTGATGCCAACTACCTTGTTCAGTACGATATGCCCAGTCAGTCACGACGACAACTACTGAAGCCACTGCAGAGAACTTGAGCCTCAAATGTCCATTTCCATTGTTACTCCCCCATCCCGGAGGCTGACGTGAGGCTCTTTTCTTTCTGCACATCCCTCAGACTGGAGTTTTGACACTTCACTGTAAGACAAGCACCCCCAGCCCCCGGGCCGGGCAACAAGGCTTCTTTCATCATAGGCCCAGTCTCGCAGCCAGGGACCGAAAAAGTGTAAATGCCGGAGTTTGTGTTGTCGTGGCCAGCATGCTGGTCTGGGGGGCCCAGGCAGGCCGGCCGGCTCATCACACAATTGACTTTTTCGGATGCGCAAACGATCAATAACAAATGGTTCGGGCAAACGGGTCATTACCCGCAACAATTACGACAAATGCATCTTTGGCAAGGTAGGGATCTGAACTTTGCGGTCGCGGTGTCGTGTCGTGTGGTGTGCGGGGTAACAACATTAACAACAGCAACACCAGCGATATTCTGACGTGGCATCTCTAACTTACCTACTGACCGGATAAGTAAACAACCCAATCAATCATCCACCCACCCCCATCCATCCCTGCATTCGTTAGCACAGCTCAAGGGCAGAAAGCTTCAAGATGAATGACCCCCAACCAACCCAACCACCTGATTTCCCGACTGTCTGGCCCGGCGGTCAGCATGATAGGTCTGGAGACCTCCAACCTGATGCCCAATAGACGAAGCGGAGTTGGAGTGTGGGAGTTTATGCACAATTGCGAGGGAGGGTGACCGCCCTTCCCCAAGTGATCCATCCATCCCCTCACTTTCACTCCTCCCGAACCCGAAAACAAGCAAGTGTGTGTGAATTATCTCTTTGCCATTATTCTCTTCTTTGTATGTACCAATTCAGCAGACATGGACAAAAATTATCTTTCGTTGTGATGTAGTTCTCGGTATTAATCCCTCCCCCACCGCCCCTTGGTACCTATTTGCCCTCTTTATGCTGGAAATGCGAGAGAGAAAAAAAAAAGGCCAGGCTGTATATGTAGTTTCCGATGAGACACAACGACAAAAAGAACAAAGAAACACCCCTCCTGTACCAATGCAAAGATATAATTCCCGCCTGCCCCGTTCCCAAGTTGTGAACGCCAATGTGCTTGCTTCCTTTCCCGTTCATGCCTGCCACCCAAAATAAACACCCTCGCGTTCTTTTCTCCCAAAGCGGGGGGAAAAAAAAAAAGAAAAGGAAAGACTCCGCCTTTTAATGCTGGTTTTAAGTAGAGAAAAAAAAATGAAAAAGTCATCGCGGTCATGATTGTGTTGTGTTGGCGAGGGAAAGTGCTCATCGCACACTAACCCCATTAAACATCCTCCCAAACATCTGCTTCATCCCCCCCTTCTTCACCCTCCCCTCCCCAACCACATGATGACCCGAGCTCGGAACCTCATACGGCAACAGCTTCTTGGCAGCGACCTTGCGTGTATACTGCTGGTGCGAGTGGACAGTATACATCGCATCCTTCTCCGGCACGCAAGGCAAAACCTCCACCTCGGAACCATACAACCCATCCTGCTGTCCCGAGTAAATATACGGCTCCCCTCCCCTCGGCACACCCAAATCATGCTCCTCCTCATCATCATCACCCTCGGGCGTAGTCGCCCTCGAAGAGCTCACACTACCGGCATACGACGAGCCTGACGAGTACAACCCCGGAGGCGACGGCTCCCTCGAATACCCCCTCGACCTCGAACTCCCCCTGCTCGAAGAAGGAGTAGCAGCATAAACCTGCTCGGCAGAAACGGCAATCGACGTCTCCCTCGCAACCCGGATCCACTCCTCTTCCTCTTCCTCAATCTCCATCCTCCTCTGCCTCTCCATCTCCCTCTTCGCAGCGTGGCGCACCTCCCTCGCGTGGCGGGCCTCAATGTCATACTTGATCGGCGCAAGGAAGTGGTCTAATTCCCTGTATAAATCCTCCTCGGTGATCCTCAAATCCCAATCGAGCAAAAACAAGAGCTGCTTCTCCATCAGGTTGACCTCGGTTCTCGAAAAGCCAAAGTTGTACACCTGGGTGGTGATGTAGCTGTAGCTAGCCCAGTGCTTGTTCTTGGGGGAGCTGTCGTTGAGGTACTTGGCCGCGAGGATGAGAGCAGCAAGGAAGATGCGGTGAGTGGTGCAGCGGAGTCCCTTGGCCATGGGTTGGAGCCGGGACCGGAGCCGGTTGAGGTAGACGAGGGTGGACATGAGGGTCGGCACCTGGACGTTGGAGGTGATGACGAGCTGGGTGATGAACTCCTCCAGGGTGGGCAAGGTGCTGTCTTCGCTGCGGACCGCTCTTGGCGGTGGTGTCCTGGGTGGGGAGGGGTATCTGGTTCTGGTTTCTTGGACGGGTGGTACCATCATGGTTGGGTCGCACGTGATGACGCCGGAAGCGGCGCTGGCGAGGTACCTGATCATTTCCTTGTCGACTCTCTTGTAGATAAAGGTCTCGAGGGCGGCAGCGTTGAGCTCAGCAGTGCCGAGGTAGGTTGATGGTATCGACTCCATGGCGGTGATGTGAAGATGTGTGTGTGTGTGTGTGTGTGTGTGTGAGAGAGAGAGAGAGAGAGAGAGAGAGAGAGGTGTGACGTCGATGTGGTGTGTGTTGGCGTGTGTTGGCGACAGTTGACGAAAGAGAAACAAAGTACCCGACTGTGTCTCTCTTTGACTGTCTTGTTGTTGATGGGGATAGTGAAATGCAATGAAAGAGATAGGATGACGAAATGGAGATGTCCCTGGAGTTAAGTATAAACTCAACAGAGGCGGACCCGGAGGGAAGACTCCACACAGGGGTCTGTTTAGGGAAAAACAACAAAGTACACAAATGTTGGGGTAGCGGCCGTGGTGTTCCAGTAAAGGCCGGCTTCTACAGGGGTGCCTGTAGCTGGGGTGTGCTGGGGTGTCTCAGTGGCTTTGTTGCCCAAGTGCTCAGTGACGAGGCTGAGCTCCAGGCGGACAAGGATGGCAGGGGTTGCAGCGGCACAGGGGGGTGCGTGGGCACTCTGGGATGTTGTGGTGGCCCGCTGTATCGGTCGGGACCGGGGATGGGCGCGCGATCAGCGGCTTCTGGGCTTCTGGGGCCTCTAGGCTCGTCTGGATTGCTCTGCGATCTGATTGCTGAGGCCAAGAAAAGCCGTCGACCAATCAGGACTGCAGTGGGGGAACCCCGTTGTTGACCAAGAGTCGAGGCAGGCGGACAAGTCCGTATCGCAAGCAAAAAAATAAAATCGAAACGCCTCGGAGGCAAAAGGAAACCAGAAGAGACAAGTCTTCCTTCGGTTTTCTTAAACACGAACAAGCTGGAAATGACAAGTCGCAGCTTGACTGGCGCGGTGGCGATCCCGGAATAAGTGGGGAAAGCTGCCGAGGTTTGGGGCCGGGTCTCGGAGGCCGGCTTCTGCTGGTTTGCGTGGTAGCAGGTGCTGGAAATCCCAAGGGAATCAATCCACTAGAGAATTAGCAGAACAGGCGGTCGGGGTGCACGATCGGCAGCCGATTGAGTCAGCGGATGTTGACAGGGCCTATCCGTGCTCACGTCGTGGGGTTTTCGAGTCGAGCGTTTGCTGCGGTCTGATGTCGGGGTCGAGACTGGTCGATGATGCCGAGCAATGCCGGTGGAGTATTGATTATGTGTTAAATGAGAAATGCAAATGCAATCGATATGGATGCTCCGAGCCGGCGGATGCGTGACCAAATTGGGAAATGCACAAAAATAAGAAAAGGGCACCGGGAGGAGAGCACTGCTGCACACGTCTGGCTGGATATTCTGAACTTCGTCCTCGTGGGCTCCGAACAGGTTTTAATATCCTGTCGACGGAATTAAAGGATTGCGGGTCTGCGCGGTAAGGCGGTAGAGCGGTAAACTAGATGGCTGGCTGGACCAGGGGGTGTCAACAGTCGCGCGCCAAAAGGCTAGGTAGGTAGCTGTCCGTCTGTCTGTCTGTCTGCCTGTCTCTGCTGCCGCTTGTCGCTGCGTTCGAGCTGTCGCCCAGTACCACTTGTCAATCGGCGCTCTGGGGGCCATTGATTCGTGCTCGTCGCTCCTCTGCTCCTGTCGCAACAGTCGCAGCGGCAAGCGGGGGGCGAAGCCGGTGGGGTCTTGGCCAAACAAATACCACAGTACAGAATAAAAAAAGACAAGCGACTCACTCACCATCAATGTGCGATAGGTCCAACGGGACGGGCTGGACTGCCAAACACTCCAAGGGTTTGTTGGCAAAGGATGGGCACTCGGCGGGCTTCCTAGTGAGAGGCAGAGGAGAAATAAGCTTCTTGTTTGATCGGTAGTATGATGACAAGATAAATAGGTGGCCAAGCGGCAGCCTTGGCACTGGATTTCGGGTAGATGCACTGTTGGGGTCTGGTCGATGCAGTTTGGTGGCTGGTGGACCATATAAGATTATCGTGTTACGGCCTGGTGTTGATGATGATGCCCATGATGACGGGCGCTGTCATGGGAGTTTTTGTAGGCTGCAAAGATGGCACCATGCACGCATCCAGGCTCCAGTGTCCTCGCTCACTCAGGGAGAGGGGAAATGATGGACTGGCACAACTTACAGAAGGGAGCGTGTGATAAGGGAGTGGTGGCAAAGAGTTCCAGTTTCCCCCTTCTTTGGTCAATGGAACCGGGTTGAAGCACGAAAGGGAGGGGAAACAGCCGAGTAGGTCGTCAATATAACTCTCCAAAAGATGGACGGGACAAAAGATGGGATTGTGGATTCCAGAGCCGAAGCAAAAGGGATGACAGGTGACACTTTATTAGGCACAAGGAACATTCAACGTGGCCGTCACCGGCATCCAAGCACCCGACCCAGGGAGATGCGTGGGACCGAGTCATAGGGATAGGAGATATCTGCAGCTCAGTTGGCGAGCATTTCCCCTGTGCCCTTCCACCCTTCCGCCCTGAAAAAGGCTGGTGCCACCCAGCTTTGGCTGGCTGTAGGTGTGCATTTGATCCATGCCTATATCCACGCGATGCATAACTCCTGAGATGAATGGTTGGCCAGCTCTTGGATGCCAGACTTTCGAGTTTGCCAGCGATCCGGGTTGCGGCCGATGTGATTGGCCCGTTGCATCCTCAACGCCCGGACATGAAACAAGAGGGGTTGTGTTTCTTCTTCCACATGGGAGGCGATTTCAGGAGACGGAACTGTTCGAAGATGCTGATAGACATAGGATATTCCCTTGTAGCGATTGGGCTTGGGTTCCTGCCGTTGTGCTGATCTGCCTCTCAACTGCACTTTACATGGCGAACACTGTGTCGTGCGTTGAGGAGTCGCAGAGCATAGCTGTTCCAGCCCAATCAGACCGCATTTGCGCCGTCAACCCGAGATATTGGACCAGACTGCAGCCGCAGAATAGCCTCACCGGCCTCTGCTGGCACTGGGCATCCACGCAGGCACTCTGTGGCGATTCTTGACATGCTGCCGCTCTTGCTTGATCCATGACCGGTCTTGAACCTGTAAATTGCTCGTAACCATTCTTCCCGGCGATCGGCAGCAGGGCGGGCGGTGAGCCGATGCCGGAATGCTGTCAAGGGCTACGCACGAGATGATGAGATGATCTGTAGCACCAGCACGCCAATATTTCATCGATTTTGCTTGCATGCTCGTGTGAGGCAATGGCAAGGGGAAAGAAGCTGTTAAGACCGGGTGACGTTGATCCGGAGAAACAGGCGGGGAAAATAAGGTTTGCTAACAGTGGGGCAGGGAACAGGGGGGATTGCAACGGGTGGTGTCTTCATCGAGTCCCTCGTTTCGGCGCAGGGAGCCCCTGAAGAAAAAAAAAACCCTCAGACGGTGATGCCAAGCCGTCTCCCACTCCCCGCATCGCCGTGAAACGAAACGATGTAGGTGATGGGCAGCAAGTTAAAACATCACATCCTTCGCATCAAAACGAAGTTGGTCATCGCGTCTTTTTGCCAGGGGTCGATCTTATCGCTATCACCGTGAGATTTTTGAGGGGTATCACCAGCACCGGACGGTCAACCCCGCCTGAATCATGTGGGAGGGACAACAGTGCAGTACACGAGCACCCAAGGTCTCAGACGATGGAAACCGCGTGTCTATTTCGCCGGGGCCACATGAGCTTTGACTGGATAGTTACACGCAAAAAAGCAAAGAGATTGTGCAAGAGGGACAAAACGGGTTGGTGAGGTGCAACGACGGGAAAAGCGGTGATGACAAAAGCGACAGCATCGACCGGATCAAGGCCCAATACCCCTGAGCCTCGCATCTGATATTCTGTTGTTTGCTCCCAATGTTTTGTTTCAGCCCTTTGAAGCCGTCATTACAAGGTCGCAATTGTAGCAAGCACTCAGGGGCAGCATCCCACCCTGTCCGCTTCCCCGGAGATGCTGTGCCTCTTTGTTGCCTGAGGTATGAGCCCTTCCAATCTGATGTGCATAGAAAGTTAATAGCTCCTTTGGGCTGCCGAGCCGAGCTTTTGATGGCACCGATTGGGCTGCCGCATCGCCGTTGCTGACACACCATCAGAAAATGAAAAACAGAGCACTGCCAGCTTTCACATGAACATGCTCATCGCGGCAGTCGGTAACGGCGATGTCGACGATGTAGTCATCAGTAGACTTTTCATCCGATATCGAGATGTACCAGCCTGCCAGAACACTGTTCGTTTTGGCTCACCAGTCACCAGCCCCCCAAGATGACCAAAATCCGGGGTAAGTGTCATCCATCCGAACAGTCACTAGCTCTAGTCCGAACTCTCGTTTCAAGTGACCTGCCACCCTCAGATCACGGAAGGCAGGTATCATTTGTATCAGGAGCCACATCAGATTGTCAGTGCGCTTCTCAGATATCACTACTCACCAAAAATAAACCTTGGCTATTGTTCGTATCGGCCATCGGTGAGAAAATAGCTGGTTGCATTTCATAGGTATTGTTCCATCCACCAAAAGGAAAGTGAAAAAAAGTCTTCATGTGAAATTTGACCTCTGCGTCTCAGCAATAGGCTTTTCCCGTGGCCAACCACCGGGCACAAACGGCCGACTGGGCGACGCCTCCCGAGGTCAACCTGCCAGCTTCTGACGCCGAGCTCTCTCCAGGCCAGTGTGCCGCATACACCGCCTCCTTTCTGTTGTTTTTGACATGTTGAGGGTGTTGAGTATGGCTTCAACTCCCGAGGCGCATCTAGACCCCCAAATAACATCTTCCAAGTGCCGCATTTTCCTTGGTGTCGGTGTCTCTTCCAAGCAAGTCAACAGCGCACGCCGTGATTGGACACCCGAAGGCAGATCCAAAAGGCAGGCCAGAGAAGCCGGGGTGAGCTACTGTCCAACCAAATCGGTAGCTCCCAGCTTGCTTG